>NC_050479.2:7990992-8600159 GCF_012460135.2 Molothrus ater | reverse complement strand
TTGCGCTCCCTCTCCGCTAACCCATCTTTAATATGGATCTAATTCCGACTACATTGCAGCGCCGCGAAATCACATTAGGCAGCGCAGGGAGACTCGCCGCCCCTTCAAGCATGATAAACTCTTGATTGCATCCCCGGAGCTCTAATGAGCCCGCGTGGGCTGGGCCTGATGGAGACAGAGCTGCGGGAGCAGCGGGGGAGCCACAGGACCCGAACCCGCCCCGCCGGCAGCCCCGGCTCGCGTTCGGCTCCGCTCGCACCCCGAGACTCCCGAGAATTCCCGGGAAGGCGGCGAGGGCAGGAGAGCATTCCCAGCTCCCCCTGCCCTCCCTGCAGTGCCCAGCACATCCCGTTCCCCCTTGCCGGGGAGCCCAGAGCGATGCTTTATCGCGCCGCTGCGAGAGCCAGACGGAAAGGTTGCGGCAAAGGTGGGAGGTGTTAATGATGGGTTGGCGCAAGGCAGTGCTTATCTCTTTAAGAAATGGAAATGAGGTCTAATTAGCATATACTGGTTGCAATTAGCATATAAGTCCCGTTCGGGGACTTGGAGGAAGGGAAAGGACTAGGCAGCAACTTAATGGGATTTTATTAGGCGAAATTAGCCAGCACTGAACAGTCATAAAAATATCTAAATTATTTGTAGCTCTGGCAATTTATTGTGAGTGCTTCCCGGACATGCTAATGTCTATTGGGTCTGCGTCATGCGTGCTAATCACAAAAACAAACTGAGGGACAGGAGTAATCTATCTGCTGCACGTTGTTATGCTATTGTGGGCACGGTGTGACAGCTTTATACGCACGTCTATGTGCGTGAGTGGCGTGGTGCGAGGGGGGCGTTCTTGCTAATGCCTCATGAGTTATGTAAATGGGATACGTTCGAGCAAAAATGACAAAGTGGTCTCTACAGAAACGATCTCACCTATAACACAGGCGAGAGAAGAGGAGGCTGAAGCAGAGAGCTTTTGTTGAAGCAGAATGAAATGCAAACCCCCGATAGTCGCGGCAATCACATGCATTCAGAGGCCAGAAGAAAAACCCTTCGGTGTAAGATGATGATCTGTAGAGGTTAAAAGTATATTTTTAAAAACCAACCTCACTCAAATATATGTGTTTTGACACATCCATGCTTTCTTTAACCCTTGCACAGGTTAGATGCTCTTTTTAATGAGCACCTTCTAAAATAACCACTTAAAGTGAGGTCCAGTTATTGTCTCTCTACAAATGTGATCAGCTGAGGGTGGATGCTGTGAAAGTGAGGTGGTGAAGAATCAACATTTTTAATTTACAATGAAAGGTCAGGCACACTGACCCAAGATGGGGTCTGATAGAAAGTTTGCTGCTCAGACAGGAGAAAAAGTCCCCATGATAAGAAAAATTACAAGACTCTTCCTAAGCTCCTTGCTCAGTGTTTGGAGATGTAAATGGCTCCTGTGAGCCTTTTCTGCTGCACCAACGTGGGATTTCTGGGCTGCTCCTGCAGAGTCTTGGCTAACCAGCAGACGTGAGTGCTCTGGCACTGGGAGTGGGATGACACCAAGGATTATCCTCTTTGTGCTTTTATGAAATGAAGAGGAATTATTCCAAACATTGCCAGGACCAGCACGAGCTCTTGACACTTGGTGGTGGCTGTGTTTTCACTGTGAGAAGGAACAAAGGATAAGCAGGAGGAATGTTGTAATAATGCACCTTTTAGGGTCAGATTCCTTGTGTTAACTTCTAAGTGGTGCATTTTATCATATTAAATATGTAAGTACCTCCATAAAATTGTCGGCTTTCTGTCAGGTTGGCAAGAGAATCATAGAGGCTAATTTAACAGAAGCTAATAAGTTAAAAAACAAAGCCAAAAGAAAACAACAACAATGACAAAAAAAGATAACACTAATCTTAAATGGTTGATATAGCTCACCTGGCCTCCTATTTTGGAAAAGGATTTGGAACAACTTCTGCATTTCATCTGTTTGATATGTTCAGAGCATGGTGAGTGTCTCTGCAATGTTGACTGTGGTGCCTGATGAGGAGTCCAATTTACATATTCTCAATTTAATCTAAAGTAGGCGCTAATTGATTACTGCTGAATGTCAGCACGCTCTGATTATCTGCTCAAGATGCTCTGGAAAAAGAAAAAAACCCACAACCCTGAGCTGCAAGTGGGAAGGAGGCGTTCGAATTCAGTCTGCCACGTGTGCTGGTTTTGACTGGGGCAGAGTGAATTTTTCCCTTAGCAGCTCATGTGGGTCTGTGTTTGGGATTTGAGCTGGATCAGGGGAGGATAACACAGGGGTGTTTTCAGCACTGCTGAGCTCACACAGTCACAGGAGCTTTTTCTGCTCCTCACCCCAGCCCACCAGCGAGGAGGCTGAGGGTGCACAGGGAGCTGGGAGGGGACACTGCCAGGACAGCTGATCCCAGGTGACACAAGGGATGTCCCAGAGCATGTGGCATCATGACCTGCATGTGGAGCTGGGGAAAGAGGAAGAAGGGAGGAGGTACATACGGAGTGATGGGGTTTGTCTCCCCAAGTCACCATCACACGTGATGCAGCCCTGCTCTCCTGGGCATGGCTGCCCATGGGAAGCAGGGAATGAATTCCTTGGTTTGCTTTGCTGGCACTCATGGCTTTTGCTTTACCCTGTTAAACTGTATTTATCTCAACTTATGTTTTTTTCTGAGTTTTCTCATTTTTACATTTTCAATTCTCTCCCCATCCCAGCACGGGGGGAGTGAGCAACTGGCTGTGTGGTGCATAGTTGCCATCTGGAGCTAAACCACCACACCATGGGATGACTGTTTGGTCTTTTACCTGACATTATATAAAAGTTTTAATTATCCAGGCCTGAGGCTGTTGAGTGACTGCTGCTTTTCTGTGTCCTTCCAAAGCAAATGAGACAGATACTGAATTGTCCTTGCTTTCTGACTGACTTTTCTCAAATAAGACATCTATTCTACAGGGTTTTCCTCATCTTTTTCCAACCCTGTCCTTAACAGTTTCAGATTTCAACCCTGAGGACCCTTTCCCTGGCTTGGAAGGCACAATGTGAGGTCAGAGAAGGAAGCTCAGGTGGGCATTTAATATTCCATGCTGAATTTCAAGAGACAAACCATTGAATCTCAGCAGTGTATGATCCCTGAATCTGGGACTGGGAGGAGACCATTCTGTAGTTGTTCCTAGCTCTGCATGCAATTTGGGCCAAATCTCATCTCTTTAAACCACAGACTCCTCTCTCATGGCTGGACAGCCTCTTTTTTGCAGACAGCAAGGACCATCTCTCACCACAGAGATGTGCAGTGCTTATTGTAAGGAAACCTTGGCTGATGTAACACAACTAATCACACATTTCCAGACAGGTTCACGACAACTTTTTACTCTCATACTTCCTATGTTATTTTGGGACTCTTTTCTTTCACTGAGATCTGAGCTTTTGGGGTTGGTATGTTTGTTTTGGTAAGCCTTCTTATCTGGGCGCTGAGCCCAGCATTAATTTGTTTGTGTACTTTGTAGCATGCCTGGTTCTGTACCTGGAGATAGGCATCTATCTATTATTTAAATAAATGCCTACACTCTGCATGTGGAATAAGTCACTATGAACAGAAATATTAAATAGGTGAGCAAGATGCAGTGAGAAAATGCTCCCTTACTGTTTTCTTTTTCTTTCCTTTCTGTGCCTGGTTACAATTAAGTAGCAAATTGCTGCTTCTTTGAATCACGGTAGGTTTAATCAACAACACTGTAGCAAGGCCATTTTTTCCTAGCTCAGTCTTCGTATGTGGGGCTATTTCCCCAGCAGAAGTACCTTCCAGTTTAGATCCTGTCATGCAGAAAGCCTTTTCTTCATGTACACTCTCCCTCTGTGGTTTCCACGAGAGCTCTGCCCTCCAGCTTTTCCAATTCAGCATTCACGGTATGAACTTGTGTGTTTGGGAAGCTGCCAGGGGATGGGGAGCTAAGGCAGCAGCCAGGCCCATGTGGAAGCATTGTGTTTTTTATTTCCTTTGAGCAGTTAATCTCCAATAGATTGCCCAGCTCCTGTTCTGCATCTCTGATATGGATAAAGGTCTGTGTAGCAAATACTGTCATTAAGAAATTGCCCTTCCTGTTAGAGCTTATTAAGGTCTGAATGCTTCAGCACTTCAGATATGTCAAGTAGTGGCTCTAAAACCATTTAATATTTTTTAAATTTTTTTTTTAATTCTGCAGCACTTTGGCTTCCTCCCACAGATGCATTTCTGATTATGTTTTGGTCTATCCCAAACACTTACCTGCCTGCTTCCAGCTTCTTCCAGTTTCCCCTGGATGGGGAAACAACCCAAATGGGGAACAACCCATATTGTCCAGTGTCCAGCAGAAGTATTGCTGCATCACAAAGTCCAACAAAGTCAGTGTTTATCCTGGCCAGAGCTGTCCCAAAAATCTCCTCAGTGGTAGGTTTTTGCACCCTGTACCTCGCTGCCTGCTCATGCCCTGCCATTCATCCTCCCAGCTCCCTGTTCCACTGACATACGTCCATGGACTGTACCCTGGATGGCCTGGGGAGCTGCTCCCTCTCTTCACTGTGCTGGCAAGAAGGGCTGGGCTTTCCACTTTCCATGCAGCATGCCTCCAACAGCCTTGTCCTTGTCCCCACTCAGCTCAGCAGCTGAGGAGGGTGAGCCAGCCCTCACAAGGAGGGAACACTTCCATGTTAGTCCCAGTCTGTCTTCCAAGTAACCCAAAGCCAACAGCAACTGGAGCAGGGAGAGCAAGGAGGAAAAACAAAGGCTTGGTAGTTTTCCCAAGCACTTCTCCCTTTCTCTCCCCATCCTCAACTCTGTTCCTGCCCTCTGGAGTCACCCGCCCCCAGTTTGGGAGCTGTGTCTTCAGAGTGACTCCACAGAAGGAAGTGCTGGCCTGGGCACCAGGGCAGAGTGGCTGAGTGGCCTGGAGGAGCCCTCCTGCTTCCTCAGCATCCCCAGCTGTGAGCTGCATGTGCAAGTCCCACATCACTGGGCACTTTTCAAATTCAGCAGAGAGGTGCAAGGCATTTTCTGAAGTAATTTGCATACTTTCCTTCTGAGTCTTATTCCCCTTCAGCAGGGACATCTAACCAAGCCCTCTGTGGATCAGGGCTCAGCCTTGGCAGGCAGGGGATGAGCTCCACTTGGCCTGGATGTTCATTCAGGCAAGCAGGTCCTCCTATCTCCCTCCATTTCCTCCCTCTGGCAAGGGAATGAGACACCTCGTGCTCCAAGAGCTGCCCCCAGATTTCCTTTCTTTTCATTTTCCCTTTCATTTCAATCCCTTTTCTCTGTCATTGTCTATCATTTGCCCACTACCCACACACAAAGCTGCCCTTTCCTCAGCCTCCTCAGCCCTCCTGTCTCCCCTTTGGAGTCCCAGCCACCCTGCTCCTCCCCATGCCCAGTGCCTCCCCAAAGTCCCTTTTCCTGTTTGGAACCCTTTGTTCTTGCACTGTCTGTCAGCTAGGCCTTCATTTTGAAAGCAAACCAAAGACAGTCTGCTGTGAGAAAATGGAGAAGTGGTGAAATAACTGGGAATAGGAGAAAGCTGGAATTAGAAAAGCCCCATTTTGTTCTCTCTTTCCTTTCCTGGTTTTGGCAAAGGTAGTGCCAGAGCTGTAAGATGTATAAATTCTTCTTTTCTTATCCTAGGAAAGGCCAGTTCCTGTTTTATCACAGAGGAAAATCATTCCAGCAAAAAATGGGAGCATGCTATATATTTTGATTGTAAAAATGCTGCATTAGAGGAACTCATACAAATTTCAATGCTGAGCTGAAGATTTCAACGAAATACAAGGCAGCAATTGCCGGAAATCATAATTAATAATTAGTTATTATCCTATAACTATCACAATAATTAATGTGCAGTGTTTCGCTTCACTAGTTTTTTTCAAAATATTTGATTATTTCTGCCTCCATGGTGTGAATTTCAGGTGCTGGAAATGAGTTGCTTTGCACCAGTAGATCTCCTGAATATGCAATGAAGAAACCTGCAGCAGCCAGAGCCCCAGCCAAGGCAGGAGCTAGGAAACAAAGGTGAAGGAGAGAAGCAATGAAAGCGAAGCGTTTCGTACAATAGCTAAAATAGAAATCTCTGGAGGCTTGGAGATATTGCAGGAACATCAATTTCCATGGCCATTGTCTGAGCGGCGTTAGCGCCACCGCCCCCCCTTCCTCTGGGCGAGGGGAGCGTCGTGGCAAATCAGGAAATGGCATAATTGAATCAGCTCCAGCACACGACAGGGCTTCAAACCCACCCAGAGGAGGCTCTGGGATGACCACACATCCCAGGCACCTTGGCTCCCTCCCCTGCCAAATCACTTCTGTGAGGAAGGCGGGCAAGATTTGAGCCGCAGCAGGAGAGGGTCCGGTCGTGGATTTCATTAGTGGCCTCTCTGGCCATCTGTGAGACTTTATGACCAAGAAGCTGCATGAAACTTCTTGCTAGAAACTTCTAACTGGAAAAGATGCAAGTCATGATGCTGTTTCCAGAGAGTTTGGTTTGAATTTAGGAATAAAACAAAATGCCAGTTTTGCCACTGAGATAACACACGAGAGTCAGGACGTGCTGCTGCAGGTCGGAGAGGTCCCATTCCCATTCCTCTCTCCCTTCCCTTTCACCCCTACATAAAAGTTGACAATTAGTTTTTACTGCACATACATGAAGGGAGATACATGCTTTGGCCTCTATGTGAGAGCAATAATTCTCTTAAATTGATGTGTCAGCGAACTAAAACTCAATTTTTTTTTTTTTTTTGCACGGTGTATTTTGCAGTCAGAGGACCTTCACTAATCGGAATAAAGCAATTTGGCTCCCTGTCATTGCTCACTGAAAACATATGAGCTGGTTGGCACATATGGCCTCCTAGATTTATCAGTGTCTCCCATCTAGTGCATGGGAGGTTCAGGGCTGCAGCTCAGAGAGGAGTGAATTTTTATGAATGCTTGTTCCCCTCCCTGAGAATTCCCAGAGCTAGATTTATTCCTTAGTTTCAGAAATATTTTATTTATTATCCATATGCTATATTGTCTTAAGGTCAAATCAAAGTCATATTTTACATTTTTTTATTTGCATTACTATGTCTTCATGGCTTTGTTCATGGAAATAAAAAGCACAACAATCCAAAAATTTGGGAGAATTACTGTTCCCATAGCTCTTCTTTCCTTTTTTTTTTTTCCTGAGAGTGGTGCAATGTGACCATACACAGCTGTCCTTCCAGCAGGACCTGTGTAAAATGGATTTCCTGCATCTTGCATGAGGTTCATGAAAGGCCAGCTGTGGTGTCATGCCTTTTTCATGCTGTCCCCAAGGAAGGCCTCACCTCACTCCTAGCTGAGCTGGTGCCATTTACACTGATGCTGTGCTGGGGTAGGTGGGATAGCCATGTTTTAGCAGTCAGCCTTTGCAGCTTGATTACACCAGAAAATGCCCTTTTGCCTCACTGACTCTGTGCCTTGTAGTCCCCACTCTCTTCTCCCACAGCTCCAGGGATTGCTCTTTGCCAGCTCTTCAACTTGTGCTTTAGCCTGGAGGAACTTTTCTCAGCCTTCAGAGAATGTGAACCACAAAGCCTTGCTGGGACGCCGCTGCAAACTCCTCCTCACACCTCTGGTTGCAAAGATTGTTCTGCATGGGGCATAGCAGGTGTTAGTGGGCAATTCACCCCAAAGCTGTGCCAAGGAAAATTATTGTTTGGGGTTGGAGAACTGTTTGAGTGTCCAGGCAACTCTTCCAGAGCCTGCTCATGACAGAAGGGGCAGCCCAGTCAGGGACAGCCTTCAATGGGGAGGAGGAGAGTGGCTGGATTCCCATCCTGAGCTCGTGCACAGCCTGGAACAAGGCTGGGACCGGGCTGTTGGTAGCACCACAGTGACAATCCCATGTCTATGGTGACAGTATCCAAGGCCCTGCTCCTGTCCTCTGCTGTCACCATCATATTTTCTGAAAAATCTTCCTTGCCCAGGATTCTTCTTCTGGGAAGCTGAGAAGCCTCAGAGAAAAAGGAAAACAATATTTTCTCATTTGCTTCTCCTGTGTTTTGCTGCTTTGGAATGTGGTTTGGAGATTGTTTATCCAACAGGTGGTGGTTTGATTGGTTTCATGTGAATTGTTTTAACTTAATGACCAGTCATGGTCAGGCTGTGTTGGACTCTGGAGACAGAGTCACAAGTTGTCATTATCATTCTTTGTAGCCTTCTGTCTGCATCCTTTCTCTATTCTTCAGTATAGTTTTAGTATAGCATAATATCATATCATATCATGTCATAAAATAATAAATTAGCCATCTAAGAACTTGGAGTCAGATTCATCTTTCCACCCCACAATGGGGGACCCCAAAAATACCACACTCTCTAAATGACCTTAGGGCCAGATGGGACCCAAATCACAAGCAGTTCTTCAGTGGGAACCAGGAGGAGCTACTTTAATAGTGGATGAAAAAGTTTTGTAATGTATGTGTTTGAGGAGATCATTTCTTGCTAACTACTCTCCTAAAACCCCCTCTTCTCTTGGCCATCCTCTCCTGAACCAGAATTATTTTGAAGGCTGGCTGCCTGACTGATTTGGTAAGAGGCACGTGGGCGCTGCTGGTTATGGACTTCTGCTTGCCCACAAGAGGACATCAGCTGGCTCCTCATCCATGCAGGAGGCTGAACCATCCAGGCCAAGCCTTCAGCTGGGACATGCCAGTCTGGAAAGTGGCAGCTTCATCTGTCCCACCCATGAGACACAAGACCTGTGCTTGAGACACAAAGGGTCAGTTCTGTGCCTCCCTTGCAGCCTTTCCCTGGAGGTCACCTGCTGGTCTCAGCAGCAGGGGGAGGACATGCTGTCTTTGGCTTCTCCTGCTTTTATTCCCATCTACCCTTGGTATGTGGTGGAGGGAACACTAAGAATATTAGTTAATAACCAGAGAAAAATATCTCAAGCCTTTATAAGCCCATTTCCTCTTTTAATCACGCTCTCTCTAATGAACTGTATTTTTCTTACTTATCATTTCCTTTGTTCATGCCCATTACAGAGTTACTCACAATTTTAGCTCAAACAATACCTCTTAAATAAGGGGATAGTATTAAGTGCATCAGCACAAGGAGGGGAAGCTGATTTTAGAAACCAAAAGTACTGCTTGATTTCCGCTTTCAAAGCATTTAATTTCACCTGGTCCACACTTTTAATATTTTCCAATAAAATAACTAGATGGGGGCACATTAAAATGGTCTCAGTTGAGCTGTTTTAATAAAAGGAGAAAGTTTAAAGAGCTCGGCCATGGATGAAAATCTATTTAAAACAGGCAGGTTGGGTATTTCTGGCATGGATGCATGAGGTATCTGTCTCCACCTCTAATTAAAAGGTCTGTATTGTTCAGTTCTACAGCACTCCACATGACAGACATGCGAAGCACCCAAGGGGCCACCACGTTGTCCTGTGCTGCACCTCACTCTCAGCATGGCTTCGTACATGTATGTACAATTTGTCCTGCCTTGGAAACTGGGGGTCTGGATCTTTGTGCCTCACAGTCCTGTCAGCCTGGCAGGGTGGTTTCAGCTTGTGGAAGTGAATTATTCCAGGTAACAATGAGCTCCTGGAAAAATGACTCAGTCCTCTGCAGCACAGGTAGAGCTACAGAGTCCAGAACTGAGAACAACGTTAACAGCATGAAGAAAACTTGCTTTATTCTGCATCCTTCCCTGCAAAATGTTCCCATTGGCATTTCAGGGGGATTTACTCCAAGAAAAAAGCAACTGGGTACTTTTCCTGTAGTTGTTGGCCTACCAGAACTACCAGGGAAATGGACTTGCTTGAATGGGGAGGTATCACTCATTGTCTATCTGAGCAATTCCCAGTCTGTGGGAATCTGGTAAAACCAAAAGCAAAGGGGCTTTCCAGTGGGTGAATACACTGGAAGCCCCTACAAAACACTCACACATCAGCCTTGGTGCTGTCCAGTGGGTGAATACACTAAACACGTACAAAATACTCACACATCAGCCTTGGTGCTAATTGTGCTTTGCAATGCCTCAATCCTTTGTAACACAATGCCACATTTGTAAGCCATGAAACATCTAGAATGCTCTCTGACAACTCTAATATCTGAATAAAGGGAAAGAAAAAAAATTATCTTTCTTTCTTTCTGAGATTCTAGCTTAAACAGGCTGTACATAATGAACAGTTTTCTATTTTGCCATGCACAACTGTTGTGTACCAACGGAAGGATGGTGAATATCTTATTTTGGATGTCTCAAAGTGCAGAGGCACAGGCTTTGCTGAATTTGGCCAGAGAAAGAAATGAGTGACTATAAAGCAGGATGGAATTCCCTTAAGAATCCAGCAGCAAATACATTTTTATCAGGGTTTCTTGGTGAGGGATGGCCCCCAAAAGGATCATTCTCCTCCTGTGTAAACATCCAATGCAAACCACGATGCTGTTTGTAGGTGACAACACATCCATTGTGCAACTGCACAGAAACTGTGTTAGTATCCCTATAAAATGTATTTACTGTCTACAAGGAATACTCAGATGGCAAAAGCAGCATTAGAATTCCTTGTACACAAAAGAACTAATTAATTCTGACATCACATAAAGAGAGTGGGAAGTTAATTGTTCTAAACCCCATTTCACAGCTAGGTGTAGGAGCAAGTAGGACTGGGTGCATAAGTGATATTATGGAAAGAATGGTCAAGTGACCTGTGTGACATTCAATAACCAAGGGAGCAGCAGAGGCAAGGATTTATCCAGTTTGAGATTCCAGGTTGATCTTCTGTTTATTAGATCATATTAGATCTTGAAGGCTTTGTGGATATTGGTATGCTTTTATTGGCCATTTTCACCGCATGTTATTTCCCCGTGGTTTTCAATCTTATCCTTTAAGGCCAACATTTGTTGCCAAAGATTATAACCATGTACAACAGATTACATTTTAATGGAGGATTCTGAAATAACGAGGTACATTTTCCTCTCTCTCTCAGGTCTCATTGCTTCCAGTGTGATCTCCTCCAGGACAAGGACACTGGAAATGTTAACAGACAAAATGCTGTTGGGATTTGAACCACACCACCAAATAGCAGTGCCAGACACCTTTTTCTGTGTTTGCATATCTGAGACAGCTGCATTGGTGTGGAAACTGTGAGAAAATATCTTTGAAAAGGATGCATGAGGGAGTGGAGGGAAAGGAAGGGCAGAATCAAAAAATGGTTGAATCAGGAAGGCACCTCTAGAGCTTGGCTAGTCCTACCCCCTTGGTCAGAGGTCACGCACAGCAGGTTCCTCAGAGAATGTCCAGTCAGCTCTGAAATACCTGCAGAAATGGAGACACCACACTCTCTGGACAACTTGCTGCATGTTCAAACACTCTTGTAGTAAAATGGATTTTAATCATGTTTAAATGGAATTTCTGTCTTATCCACATTACCAATACAACCCTTCCCTGTCATCCTGTTCCAACACTTCTTCACTCTCCCCTGCCAACCCTACTGTACAACACTCCTCACCAGGTTGACCAGCCTGTTGACAAAGCTCCTTTGTCCCACTTGATCAGCCCTTCCTACCAGTCTCCTTGATGCTCAACAAGAGCCCCACAATGATAAAAGCTGAATATCTGCTCTTGGTGTTATCTGCACAACCAGATGTTGACACACTGAATCTGGTTTTCCTTCTCAAGTCCTTCCCCATCACTGGCAGGGTTGAAGACAAAACCAGTTTAATACATGTGGGGGTACAAGTTGTGGGTTTCTCTGGGTCTGGATTGAAGGCACTTGAGACCATAGTTCATGTTCAGACTCAGATGTTTATTATTTCTTATCAGTAAAACAGTCTCACTACTGTGAGTTTGGCAGCTTTTCATTAGAAAGCACAAAATGGCCAACAATCTCTTGTTCCAAGGTCTTTCAAGATTAAACTATCCAATTAAGAACTGACACCTAGATGGTTTTCCCTTTTAACCCAGTAACTGATCCCAAAGAGCTGCAATGGGGACTTTTCTGCCCAATGACAAGAAGACACCCAAGCCCATGGAGAAGAAGGAAGAAGCATGAAGAAGAAACCCAGGACGACACCCTGTGCCCTCCATCTTGCTTCCATCCACAACATACTAAAAATCCCAAAACCTAAATTTCTCACACTACTCTCTATCATCTATTTCACACTTTTGTGGATTCCAGTCTATCTTGAAGTCTGGGAAACTTTCTCCATGAATGAGGGTCAAAGTCAGTGCTCCCCTGGCGGTCAGGGCACCCCAGAGCAGACAGAGAAATATTCCCAGCGCCCTGGGTTTCCACAAATACACTGTAGGTTTCCCTGGATGTACACTGGTGGGACACAGCAATTTTACCTGAGTCAAGTGAGGCTTGGCAGGGGCCCTGGGTGGTGTCCAGTGTGAAATGGCAGCTACAGTGGAAGAATGCTCCTTGTGGTTTTCCTTTCCATGATATGAAATAAACAATCTCAGGAGCTCTGGCAAGACAGTTGCTGAGTTGAGAGTCTTTTTTCTCTTGTCATTTTGCCTGCTGAAGAGAAACTGCTGCAGAACAACCAATGTCAATACCCATAGCTCTTGAATTTTCCAAGGCAGCCTCTCCTCCATCTGGCAGTGCCTCACGCTGCTTGCTTTGAGGTCTCATGAAATCACGCTCGCGGGTGGTATGATTGTTCCTTGAGATGCAACATGAGGGAGGGCACCATCCCCTCCTGTACTTGCTGCATATTCCTTGTTGCCTTAGTTCTTTGCTCCATTTAGTGATGTGAAAGGTAGGAATGGAAGTGCTTTGAACAAGTCCCAGGGGCCTCAGAACAGAAAAAGGAATATATCTGAGGAAAGGGAGAGTATCTGAGAAGAGAGGAGTTATCAGCATGAGAGACCTCAAGCTGAGTGACTGAGAGTTGACATTCCTTCTATTTATTTATAAAATTTGTAACTGTGAAAATTAACCTTAGAAGTTGTAGCCCCATTACTGTTAGTTTTATCATTCTTCTAAGACATACCCTGAGGCATTCCTAGAGATTGGATCCTACTGTACTTTGCAATAAGCCCATAATTGATTATGCCATGGAGCTTTAATATGGGTTGAGAAATGGAATCCAGAGTAAATGCATTCAGAATTTTGCTAGCAGACCAAATTTAAAACTGGTTTTCTGAACCTACCAGGATTATTCCTTCTCAGCTCATGATTTAATTTGAACTAGCCACCCTGAGAGGTGCAGTGTGTCTGGCCTATCTGCTTGCTGGGCTTTTCTAAAGAAGTTTATCCTGTACACTTCATCTGTAAATTTGTAAAGCTAGTATTAGATCCTAACATTATTCATTAGAGGACACTTTAGGTTCCACCTAGTGCTTTATTCAGTAAAGTCTGTCAACAATCTCATCACACACTAATCTGCTGATTTCTTTCATTTCTGAAAAACAAGCACATTAAACAATATTCAGGGGAGAAATTAATTAGGTGGTGGTGGCGGTCATTTGTCATTGTATTTCTCAATTTTAAAATATATCCCATGTAAACTCCTAGACTTCCTTTTTTTTTTTTTCCCCTGGTTCATGTGTCTGATGAAAACCTATCCTTTCTGAGTGAAGTTTGTTCATTTTGCTCAAAAATTGAGGAATGAGGTGTTGGTCTCTTTTTCTTTAGAAAGGTTCCCCTTTCCTTTCCTCAGGTGCTAAAGACCATGTTATTTCCTTTCCTATGCAGGTGGTTCCTGCTGACTGTAGCTTATTCCAGAACTGAAAGTTCGCTAACTTGTAGACCTGGTAGAAACTGAAGTTTCTTAAAGCACACCATGCCTAGGGCAGATCCTAAACAAGCAAATCCTATGATGTTGGTACAGCCAAAAGGAATTTTGTCCAGAAATTACAGAATTAGCACTGTTTTCTGACCATTTTAAATCCTGGATTTGTTTCTGGACCATGTCTCTCCAGAAAGATTTGCTTGTGAGATTCAGACGTCCGAGTTGGTTTGAGGTAGAAGGCTTTTGATTCACAACATATTTTTATTCAAAACTACTCCTCATGAAAGAGTGTTTTTGTCTCTGTGTGGTCTTAAGGGAAAAAATATTTTGTTTCATATTTCCCACTGGAAAAGAACTCTCTCTTTTTCTCACTCTCTCTTTTTCTCTCTCTTCTCATCAATAGCTACAAAATTGGTTAAATTCCTCAGAACCACTACACCACTGGGCGTGCTCCATTAAGAAAGCATACACAAGGATTCTGTATTTCTATGGATACTGTGCCAATTCTGATGAAGTCTCCTTTCACATGTTCAGACCAAATGTTATGATATTTTTGTTTCCTATGACAAAGCAAGTGGAACAAATGCGAGGTAAAGAGATGAAAATCCATCACACCAAATTGGATAGAGATGCAATGAAAGAGCAAAATTATTTCATGGTTTGAGCTCTTCCTTACTCATCTTCACTGGTAAAGGGCACATGATACCTTTGACACACAATGTTTGCAGCTGCACATAGGTCAAGATGCAGCAAAAGTCATGTGGGAAGGCAAGGCATAGGTATGAGGTGTACATAAAAAAATTAAGCTTCTTTTATTTGGCTACCGATACTTTATTTAGATCAAGCTTTGAATCAACTATCAAGTTAAATTGAAAGAAAAGGGAATATTTGGTAAATTTTTTTAAGACCTGTTCCTCCAGATACTGACCTTGGTCAAAATCAAGAAATGCATGCTTAATGTTATGCAATAAACTTAAATTTTAACATTATCCTTTCTCACCTTTTATCTGCACTTTCATTGCTCCAGGGAGACCTTGCATGTAAACTACCTAATTTTTGCTCTGGCACTGGGAGGTACCTACCCTTGCATACAATAGCTCTCTGCAAAGCTTTGATATACATACAAAAATGTTTTTCCCCATTTGAAAGCACTACTTAGAGCTGCTGGAAACAGGAGTAGGTGATGTGATCATTAAAACCTGAGGGTTTCACGTCTGCTAAGGGAGTTTTTGTTTCTGCTATAAAGGAGGGTTGACTGCAGAGCTTCTGGCAGGAAGGGTTTGGTGGTGTAAGCAAACGTAAACCAAAATGTAAAATCGTTGTCATCTGTTTTGTATGGAGGAGGAACTTGGCTTTAGAGGGCAGAGCCTAGCAAAACTGTTCCTTGTAAGCCATAGTGCTTTGTTGGATAGAGAGACAAAACTCTGCATGGAGGTGGGGGATCAGTGATGTATTGGGCCAAGAACCACTCAAGAAATGGAGCTGACATTCTCTAGGACATGTATCTCCTGGTTTCTTTCATACAGACCTATTTTAACTTTCCAAAAAGTCTGGTTTCAACCCCTTGCATTGATTCTGTTGCTTGGTGGTGTTGATACCTGTTACCAAAGTAGACAGTCCTCCACTTTTCCCCACTGTCTTTCTGGCACAAAATGAGAAAGAAATGACCCCAGCAGTTGTCTTGTTTGTGGAGGAAGGTGATTCCCTACCTTGCAAAACTCATATAGGGACAAGAGACTGTTAATAGACTGATAGACTGGGCTGCTCTTCCCTGTGAGAAGCACTCTCACACCTCAGGAGTTACCTGCACACACAGTATTATCTGTGTGCAAGTACGTGTGTCTGTCTTTAAAATGCACACATTTGGAGGGACTGTGAGTAGATTCTACTCCTTAATATGTTTTTGTGGGTATCTCCAAGGATTGTCAACATCTTCTTTAGCACTAAGGAGGAGATTTCTTGGTTTTGAAAGAGAGGATTTACTGCTAAGGACCTACATTCTCATTCTCATTTGTAACCTGACATATTTCCCCTCCCCTTATTTGCTTGAAGTGGGAAAACAAAACTGATGAAAAAGCCTGTGTTAGAATGACATCATCCCCCCACCCCCATACATCTTATTGTACTACATCAGTGTATTTATGAGGTCTTTATTAGACAGGACAAATTTATTTTTCATTTGTGCTAAATTGTTTATGCCCTTTTAAAAGTGCACTGTATCCTCAGCACTGGGATTTCGGTTTTCTGCCTGACAATGATGAAGTGTTATGTTCTAACAAGTGCATTAAGATCTTGTCCTGGTGCATATTCTGTGCTGTTTGTGAAATGACAATGATAAGGAGAGACAGACAGACATGGAATGGGTAAGGTGTGCATATATCTTAATTTTTAGTAAACTCAAGCCAGTTCAAGTTGGTGGTGACCATTGATTATTGTCGCCTTTGAAAAACCAGAATCCCCAAAGGAGTTTCCTCCCATTTAGATGATTAAATTGGGGTCATATTTGCAAGAGAACTCGTTGCCAATTTACAAATTATGCTTATGAAGATCTGCTTGCTTATTTTGGTGCCTGGGTGACAGCTGATTGATCCAATGAGAGGGCTGCTACCAGCCCTATTGCTAATAAAGTTATTACTTTACTAGCAAGTAGCTTCTAATTAGTATGCAGAGTCTGAGTGAATTCATTCTTGTTAGGCATGCTGGTCATGTTCCTGGGCTTGTGTGTTCTGGCTAGCCTCTGGCTAGCCTGGGAATCCAAGAGGTGCCTTGCCAGCATGCTGCAGTTTTCCAAGGGAATTTGGAGGAGTAATTAACAAAAGCCTCTGTCTGCCTGCTCCGCAGGACCTGCGCTATTCCAAGCTTCTTATGCTTGAGGAAAAGTCACTCACCACTGTCCTGGTTTAGGGCAAATTTGGGAGAGAATCTCCAAAGGGGGCCCCTCCAGAAAGCAAACCCACACAGCCCCTCCCCACAATCGGTTCGGGAAGGATTCCTTGGAGAGAAGTGCAAAGAACCTGTTTATTTAACAGGCACAGCAACCCCCAGCACACAAAATGAACAATACCAGATGACACCACTCTTGCAGCACTCTGAAAAAGATGACAAATTGAGAAAGTCTCTCTTGGGGATGGTCGCTCTGTTATCAGTCCCTCTGGTGCTGGGGCAGCTGCTGCCCAGAGTAGGCCCCGCTAGGCCACAAGGGGCAAACCCTCGGTGTTTGCCAGGTCCCAGTCTGGAGCAGGTTCAAGTTGGTCCAAAAAAAGGGAAAGGAGAAACAGTCCAGGAAGAAATTTGGACTGTTTAGCTAAACTAGCTAAAGAGCAGAAGCAAGAGCAAGCAGAAGCAAAGCAGAAGCAAGAGCGAGAGAGCAAAGCGAAAAGCAAAAGCAAAAAGGCAAAAGCAGCACCATGTACTGCCCTGTCTGTGTGTCCCACCAGCCGTGGGGGAGCAGCTGATAAGAAACCCAAACAAAACTTTCACTCTTCAGAGCCAGTCTGGAAGGCACAGAACATGATATCCAGCATAAACAGAACACATGAATGGGGATACAAGCATCATAACATCACCCCAGGACAACTACAGAGGCCATGAGCCCAGCAAAGGGCTGTGGGCTGGGGGGATGCCTTCCTGGGCAGGAGAGCACAGCCCAGCCCTGCCTATGCCTTAAAGTACAGGCCAGCAATGGCAGGAGAGCTCCTTGGGAAGGGGCAGGGCTGCATCCCAGCTCTCAAGTCTCAAATGGCATCACACAACACAGGTGGGCAAGAAAACCCTTCTGTGTGCCAGTTTCACAGTGTCAGCCTTGAAAATGCTGCTCATGAATAGCTCTTCCTCTGGGAGGTAGAGGAAAACCTCTGTGCCTCCTAGGGGAATTTCCACTTTGTTTCCCTTAGGAAAATGAGCCCTTTAACTCAGGGATAAGGATGGCAGCAAAAAGTGTCTGTGAACTGTAGTCCTGTGGCCACTTGAAGTTCTCATCTTAGCTGGTCTTGATGGACGGATCAGATCTGATTTAAAATGAGAGAATAAGTAGCTATTGATGTTTCTCAGCTATGTATTTTTTTTCTCTCAAACCTTCCAAGAAACAAGGCTATTTTGAATCTTTTCTCCATGTTAATGAATACAGCCTCAGGATTTTTTCTCACCCAGTTCCACACTTTGCCTTGTCATCATATTAGAGTGGCACAGCATGGAGAAGAAGTAGAAGAAATCTCACTATATGAAGAACACGACGGGAGAGTGACAGAGGCTAAGAGGTGTCTATCAAACCAGCTCATTGTCACTGAGGGGGAAGGGAGACACATGGCCATTAATCTGGGGAAAAAATAGATGTCATTTCCCACCCTGATAGAATGCTTGTTTTTTGGTTTTTTTCAGCAAACACTCCATGGTTGCAGGGAAATTTGTTTGGATTTACAGCAGAGGAAGGAGGGAAGGAGTGGAGACCATTGTGTTTAAAACTCATCTGATACAGCTATTGATCAGATGCTCATCTTATTGCTAGATGTTGCCTTTTCCTTCTCTGTGTGTGATTTTCCCTGGAAATAAGCCAAAAGAAACTGCCTGATTAGCTGAGAACACAGGTGACTTTCCCTGGACCCATATTAGAGGGTCTGTGCTATTTGTGATGCTGCAGGTAGAAAGAGTCAAGCCT
The DNA here is from genome assembly GCF_012460135.2 of Molothrus ater. Lineage (NCBI taxonomy): Eukaryota > Metazoa > Chordata > Aves > Passeriformes > Icteridae > Molothrus > Molothrus ater. Next base: position 8,581,794 of record NC_050479.2, on the reverse strand, counting down.
ATCCTGACTTCCCAGCTCCTGTGTCCAAACTACAAAGGGAAAAGAGCAGCAAAAGGGGGAAGGTCTCTTTCAAAAAACTCACCAGAGCTCCAGATTTTTTTAGCTGTCAGCCTGGTGGAGAATTAATGCCAGCTTTTGTTTACTTAGGGTATTGTATTTATGGCAAAGTGACACATGGAGAAGGACTTGACACCTCTGAGTTTGTCAGTAAGATAACTGAGATCCTTAAGAGCTCTGATGGCTGAACTGTGGAGTCATCATCCTCCTGATTACCTGTGGAGAGCTGGGATGGGGATCTGATGCCCTAAAGAGGACACCTCATGTCTTACCACCTTGGAGTCTGGAAATTCTGCCTTTCAGCTGCCTTGGCAGAATCTCATGTGGCCAGAACATAATTAAAAAATTTGGTTCCAGGGCAAATTTGAAAATTAAGCAAGGACTTGAGGGAGTGGCCCCTATGGAAAGCATGTCAAGGAACAAGCAGCATCAGAGGATTTCAGTGATGTTTGTATAAGGAGGATAATGTTTGCTTGATTCCTGTGGGCTTTAACTGTCTGCCATCCTTCTACAGAAAAGCAACAGAAATTAATTGAAAGGAACCAAAACCAAATAGAGGTGCGATAAGTTATTTGAAATTTGAAATTTGAGTTATATGGCACAGTTTTGATAGGCTACATCATGTCACATGGAAGATTTCTGTTCGTTATTGGAGCAGTGCAATTTTTAGAAGGTAATTTCCATTCCAGACACTTTAGTTTGCCTGCTGAGAACTCATTGCTGGAAGAGAAGTTTGTTAAAAATGAGCAAAAGTGGTAGATTTCTATTCTAAGATTTCTGATTTCTTTTTAACTCAAGCTACTAGCAAAGCTTTGGGGTGATGCAGTTAAAAGAATTTTTAAATCCAGTTTTTCCCTGGATGCAGTTCTTTTAGAGGGACCACACAAACACTGTGCTCCCAAGGGAGTCACACAACAGTCTCTTCTTTGCCAAACTTCCAAGCCCTTTTCAAGAGTCTAAGCATCAATTCTCTCAGATATTTCTCAGGGTCCTACCATCAGCAGCTCTGTGTCCACCTTTGAAGTTTTCTTTCTGTTTCCTTCTTTTTTTTCTCTCTGTATTTGTACCTTTTTCTTTCTCTCATGCTTTTGTGTACATACAGCCACAGAGCCCTCTCTTAAAACTACACCCAGCTCATTCCATCTTTCCATGCCAGTGAGACTCCTTATAAAAAAGCTCCACACATTTTCATTTGGACCTTGACATGAGCCCATGTTTTGGATGGAGGGTGTTATTGCTTCAGCAAGCTAATTTAATAAAAGAGCTGATGGCTTCTCACTCTTCAAATGAAGGGTAGGTGCTTCATCCAAATATGTTTAATCCAACAGAATGCGATTGCAAGTTTAAATACCTTTTCTGATGCCTAAACTGTAACATTGGAAATGGAGATTACCTCTCATTCCTTGGAGGTGCAGTGTCTGGGACAAGGGGACCTTGGTCCCATTTCCAGTACACAGGTGCTGTTTGTAACACTGCACAATGTGAGTGGTGATAATGCATTCTGAAATGTTTTTCCAGGTAGAGATTGGGACACACAGTCCTTCCAAATGAGAAAGCTCTTATGGCTGTACTTCATGTCTATTCTCCATGAGCCTGGACTCAGGAGGCAGATGGAAAAATGTCAGAAATTTCCAACAGAGAAAACCTTACATGAATAAAAGCAAAATATTAAAGAGGCAGTGGGAGAAGTTTCATAGCATGAGCCTCCACTTCCACTCAGGCAACACCAAGGGCCAATCCCCACCCCAAAATCCAACTGCAGCTTCTCCCAGTCCTGTTTGAGCAGATCACTTGCAGCACTGTTCTGCCTGTGCATGGCCATGTGTCACTGAGCTACCGTGAGCATTTTCCAGGATTAACTCTGCTCTGCTCCTCAATTGGTTTCAAGGGGTTTAGCAAGGCTTTTTTTAGCCAGCGTGGAGAAGTTAATGCTCTTACTTATCAAGCTTTTTAAAAAGTGCACGAAGCCAGATCATCCCCTCCCAGTTTTGCCACAGAAGGGATGCAGCTAGCTGAAAGCCTCCAAAGACAGTTTGAAATCTTTCAGAGGGAAAGGAATGGGGCTTAAGAGACATCAGGTTTCAACCTCCTTCTCCTCAACAGTGCAGTGTAGGTGAAGGGCTCTGTAAAATCCAAGAGAATTGCACAGGACTGTCCCATTCCCTGGAAACATGGGGCCAAATAGGTCAGAAAACACATGATTCACAGTGAAACAAATTTCCTGTGTGGACTGTCTTGAATTCAAGACATTCAGGAAGACCTTCCCAAGAGCAGAGTGTAAGTCAGCCCCAACCTTCTGACAGAGATCTGAATTTCCTGGTAACTTGTGTGAATGCCAGGCTGGGCTGTGGCTGACACAAATCATTCATGGTGGACTCTGTGCAAAGGACAAGGCTCCAGCTATGTAGATGGGCAGCAATATTTTACTGTTCTAAGGTGATGGACAACATTCAGCATTTTTCTGTTCCTGCCTCTCCCAGATGACCACTTGAAGACAGGGGTGAGAGAGGAGAAGTCCCTTGGATTGCAGCAGGCATTTTGGTGGGGGGAATTCCTGAGAGACTCATTACTGCTCTACACCAGGGCTGTGTGTTCCTTCCAGCACAGTGGGACAGACAGAAGGCCTCTTGGATCCTGTTCTGGTGCTTTATTCATCGATAAGGTGGAGTTATTTGTTTGGATGGCTTCAGTGGAACTGTTACTAAACACATTTGCTCTCTTAAGATTGGAAGAAGTCAGGCACAGTTTTGCTAGGTGCAGCACAAGGACCCTCAAGAGTAGCCCTGAAAAGCTCACAAGATAAATGAGGTTCATGTGAGGTTGGTGTGTTTATTTTCTTGATTTTGAGGGTTTTTTGAGTGTGTTCTGAGGTTCTTGAAGAATAAGAGGTAATGCGTGTGCCCTCACAGGAGACAAAGCAAAAGCAACTTCAGAGGAGAAAAAGTTTTGTTTCCAAAGCCATACTCCTCCTTCTTACCAGGAGCACTGCTGAAGTGAGTCATTCAAAAACTTCTGCAAGACAGAGGGGGAATCACAACTGACTGTGGCCAGTCCTCAGTAGAAAGAGTTTTCTGATGTCAGCTCGGCTTCTATGTAATTTTAACTGTCACAAAGATTTGGAGGAAGACTGGATGACTCACACACCTCTCCACACCTTTTTAGGCAAAAACCCCTTAATGGCTAGTTTAAGAGCTAAGTAATGACTGGTTATATAACCTTGTTAAGTACGTGGCAGAGCTATGGAAAATGGCTTTCCATTTTGGCTTTCCACTGACTCAGAGATTTTCTGTTTGTCAAATCAGGCTATTACATAGCAGCAATGGAAGAACTCATGTAAACTAATTTGGAACTGCTGGAGCAGCTGGTCTCCCTATTTTCCTGCTGCAGGTTGGTCACACCAAGCTCTCTGTGCTGCCCTGTTCTAGGGGGAGTAGGATTGTGTTTTCATAAATGCTAGGCTAATCCCAGATGGAGGCTTGATCCATGTGAAGAGTTCAACATGTGTACAGAATCTGATCAGTATGCAAAATAAAAAGGGCAGAATTCTCCAGATGCAATTTTGTTAGAAAACACCTGCTGAAAGCATTTGTTAGGTGGGGTTGGGGTTTTTTTTCTGAACTGGAAACATTTTTAAAATATTCCCCTATTTAATAATTTCTGTTCTTTGTGTGTTTGGTGACTGTGGTTTCTTGACATCCAAGTTCAGGTTTATCTTTTCCATTATCCCAACAGGAGGAAGAGTGAGTCACATGAACTGAATTAAACTTTTCCACAAAGCCCAGAGAGCTTGGAGAGTTCAGCTGAAGTCTGGGTATTGGGCTTAGGGCTGTAGAAGGGTTTGCTGGAAGGTTTGCTGTTTCAGGATTATTCCAGATTGCAACTTTTCAGAAAGGACCAGAACTGAGTGCAGAGCAGATTTGAATCTGGAAGCCCATTGTCAGAATTTTGTCTGTCTGAGTACAAGGGATGCTGCAGAAAAACTGATGTGATCTGCTGCATGTGAAACTGCCTCAGGCCTTCCTGCTCCAGAGCAGAGTCTCATGGACAGAGGTGCACACTCACCTTTGCATTGAGAGCTTCTGAGTGTTTTCTTTGAAACAGGCACACACAGACACATACACACAAACATATATATAAAATATTCTTGCCATGCACCCAAAAGAAAAAAATCATACATTAGTAACTGATAAAAGACTCAATATTGGAAAGCCCACTGTCCTCCACCTGGTAACTGCTTGGTACTGAGGGAAGTCATCCATCCATCCATCCATCCATCCATCCATCCATCCATCCATCCATCCATCCATCCATCCATCCATCCATCCCACATCTGCAGACCCTCCTTCCCCTACAGCCCAACCAGTGCCTGCTCCATCACAGCTGGGCTCTCCTCCTTGCCAGATTTACTTCTTGAACACTGGGTGACAAGACCAGCACTCAGATGAGAGGAGTCAGAGGCACAGGTTTTGCTCACCTGCACGTAGAATTCCTGGCCAAACTGTAGAACTTAGGCCAGACACTTGCAGTGGCATTTTCTGCCCCCAGTACTGCCAGCAGCAGGGGAGGTGCTGTAGCTGCCACCAACAGCAGTGGCAGCCCCCAAATATTTATTGGGCCCTTCAGCACTTTGAAGAGGTTCTGTTATGCACAGTGGAAGTCAGAAGCACCACAGTTTCAATGTTCATTATTTTTTCCCATGGTTAGTACCTTAGAAAATCTCTCAAGCTACTTCCCCATCAAAATAGGGGCACCTTCCCTTGCATGGGTGGCTCATGAAAGATCCACAGCATCCCCAGCAGCACCGGGGTATACAGGAGAGTATGGCTGGAGGAAATCTGGATTTCCTCTCATTTCATTTTCATTTTAAGACTGAAATTGAAGCAACTGTATTCATGGAAACGAATGTGCTCATCATGATTATTTCAATTTTTTTTCTCTCCTCATTTATTATTAATATCAGGGCACAGTTTCATATTCCTATATAGCAAAAAGAAATCAGAGTTTAAATAAAATTAATTGTCAAGGTTTAAATAAATTTAATTGCCTGTTAGAAAGTGATAAAGGCAAGGAATTCTCTTCCCCTCTCTCAGCTGTGTCAACCTCAAACAGGATGATGCTTTAGGTCCTCCCTGGCAAAAAAATTCTGGGAAGGGTGAACTGAGAAAGGTCTTTCCCAGCACATGTTTTCACTATTTCCATGTAACTAAGACTAAAAAGTGTTCCATAACTTTAATTAAATCCTCTTCCTTCAGTCAGAATCTTAGTTTTGCATTGTCAGTGTTTTCTGAGCTGGGTTGCTTTTTCACTGTCAATAAATTTTAAAATGAATGTGTCTTATGTGGGGATCATTCATCCATGCATGCAATCCACAGCAAAGAACTGTTTGGGAAAATACCTGGCATAACTTCATCATAGAAATTACGAGGACAAAATTTGGTCCAGCTTTCATTTTTTTTTCTAAATTTGCCATTTTTTGAGAAGGGAAAGGTAACTTAGCAGAAAAAAATATGTTTGTTGTTTGACCTCCTGCATTCTACAATATTTGCATATATAGTGGCAGGCTTGTCATCTACCTTTAGCTAAAAAGTACTGTGAATTTTGTGTGCAAGGTATTTTTCACTGATGCACAGTGGCTACGAGTCCAGGCAGGCACCTTTATTTTTCTGTCTTGCACCAAGGTAAACCTGGAGGGTTTTGTTCCCCCAAATCACCTCTGGATTTAGATGAGCACAGCTGAATATTGAATCTGCCACACCGTCTTCTCAGCACAAAGGCTCTGAAATGGATTTGTGAGTCTTAAATCAGTCCCTGGGGCATCCTAGTCCGCACTGTAAAACCTCCCTATGTAAATTGTCACCGTCAAATAAGTTGCTCAGGAGGGAGGGAGAACAGGATGGGAACTGGAAGTTACTCGTGTAGCCCATGCTGGGTTTCAGACAGGGCTGCCCTTCCAGTTCAGAAGTCTCTGAAAAGCAGGGGAGGAGATTGTGTAGCTGCCATATGGACTGTGTGTGCCAGATGGGGAGCTTGCCTCCCTTGCTCCCACATTCTGCAGAAAAACAGAAATAAAAAGTGAAACTCTAAACCCCAGCCCCCTTCCATTCAGGCACAGGAACAGTGTGGAAGAGGAGAGCAGGCCCTCCTTCCACAGTATTTGTCTGATAATTCATTAGCTGGTGTCCCCCATTTTTCATCTCTTCAGGGAAGTCTGCTCAGAATTTATTGCTGAGACATTAATGAATTTTTAAGCTGTCAGGGAGCAACATAAATAAGTAGTATTCTGGATTGTTACACAGCCATTATCAGGTCAAAATGAATGCACAGGGACTGTTCCTTCAAGCAAAGAGTAAATCTTAACATGGAGTTACAAGGAGGCACTGAGTCCCTCACAGGAATCCCTGCTTGGCCCTGTTCAGTGAGAGTCCAGCTGTCTCCCCAACCCTTCTCCCCTCTGAGGGCTGAAACAGCATCCCCCAAGGAAAATATTTTGATTTTCAAGCTCCGCCTCAACAATACCATCTTGATTGTGACAGAAGGAAAAGCATAATGAAAAAGTGAAAGTTTCCTTGGCCTTGTCTTTCCCTTCCACTGGCCAGGCAGGCAAGGTTTAATTGTACGGCTGTGAGTATTTCTATTAATTTTAATAGAACTGCTTACTGCCTTTATAAACATAGGAAAAAATGAACCAGCAGATTTTATGATGGGAGCAATTCTAAGAAAACTTGTCTCCAGTGCTAGGATTCGTTCAGCACAAGGGGATTATTTATTTGCTTTTTACTCTACAGAGGAGAAAAAACGCTTTCCTGTTCCAAAATAGATAATCGTGCATGAAAACCAGACATGTTAAATATCACAAGCAAGGATTCACATGCCCTGGTGCCTCAAGTCCAAAAAAAAAAGAGTCACATTAATGTCAATGTGCTTTGGATCATTAGCTCTTAAGCCTCTAATGATGTTCCCTAATGACTCTGCTGCTCTTCCTCCTCCATCAGGCTCTCTCCAACCTGCAGAAGGTGTGCTAACTTTGCAGGGTTTTGCTGTAGGAGAGCCTTGAAAGGACACGTGAGTATCCCAGTAATGTATGAGACTTTACCTGTTGGGCGTCCAAAATGTAATTTACAGGAGGCTGTATCCACAATATCCATTATATGAAGGCTCAAGTTCTCACTCATTTTTATTTCATTCATTTATTCTGCTGCAGGAGTGAGAATAAAAAGGAACAGCTGTCCCACGATTAAGACAACTTGCCATTAATTTAAAACTGCAATATAGACACTGGCTACAGAATTGTCTCCTCCCTCCTCTCCTCACACATTTCCATATACTAACCAAAAGTAAGCATTTTCCCCTGGTCAGGTCCAAGCCAGGGGCAGACCAGCATCATGATACTGCCTTCAGCTTTCCCTGTGTGAGGCTTGGCACCCATGTGCTTTGTTCTGCATGGGTATAAAGCTCCCTTCTCTGCAAAGCCACAGCTTTGTACCCTGACTTTGTTCTCAGTCTGCCCACACAGTTTATTTTGCTTTCCAAAGCTAAGGGTGAGCAGGGCCCCACCTTGCAACCCCATTATGGCAATTAGAGTTAACCCTGCCCATGTCCTCCAGGCACAGGTACAGCCCAAGGGGTTCTTGGTCAGCCACTCTTGTCTGCTTGCACCTTCTCTACCTCTCAGAGAAGTTCTCAATTTAAGAGGGAGCAGAACTTGACCCTCCAGGCTGGCTGTAATTGCAAAAACATTGGGAAAATTGGCAAGCCACACGCAGAATGTAGGAAATAGTACTTTCCATCAAAATTGTGCAGGATGTTGTGCAAAGTTGTGCAAAGTTGTCCTCAAGATGCTCAGAGGGTTTATAACTTAGCTTGCTGCTTTCTAGGTCCTAAAATATCAATAGTACAGAGGTTGCCAGACCTTTCACACTTGGGCAAAATCTCTGGCCTCACCACTTGCCCACCTGACCTCTTCTTATGTTTTTGTCACACAAAGAGCACCAGAAAAAACACAATTATTTTGGTAGGCACATCTATCTTGCTGCCTTTTGACGCTGCTGCTGCTCATGGTTAGAGAGCCTGGGAACAAAACTTTCCCAGCCCGTGTCTCAGAGAAAGCAGCACCAAGGCAATCCTGCTCCTCACACTGACAGAAAAGGCACAAGGAAATTTTTCATAGGGAAAAACCTGGAGGAAAACACTGCTGGGTGGGCAGGAACATTTTTGCTGGCTGACTGGAGAGAAATTCAGCATCCCCTGTGCAGTCTGGGCAGTCACCTTGGGGAGGTTTGGCTCCTTGGCTGCAGCCCTGGCACCTGGAGCGTGGCCGGAGCCTCCTGCACCAGAGATGCCATCAAAGTTGTGCAGCAGGGAGTCCTCAAGATGCTCAGAGGGTTTATAACTTAGCTTGCTGTTTTCTTGGTCTGAAAATACCGAAATAGTACAGAGGTTGCCAGACCTTTCACACTTGGGCAAAATCTCTGGCCTCACCACTTGCCCATCTGACCTCTTGTGTTTTTGTCACACAAAGAGCACCAGAAAAAACACAATTATTTTGGTAGGCACATCTATCTTGCTGCCTTTTGACGCTGCTGCTACTCATGGTTAGAGAGCCTGGGAACAAAACTTTCCCAGCCCATGTCTCAGAGAAAGCAGCACCAAGGCAATCCTGCTCCTCGCACTGACAGAAAAGGCACAAGGAAAAACCCAGAGGAAAGCACTGCTGGGTGGGCAGGAACATTTTTGCTGGCTGACTGGAGAGAAATGCAGCATCCCCTGTGCAGTCTGGGCAGTCACCTTGGGGAGGTTTGGCTCCTTGGCTGCAGCCCTGGCACCTGGAGCGCGGCCGGAGCCTCCTGCACTGCAATCCATGGGATGAATTGCCCTCTAGAGGTACTCTGCTCTCTCTCTCTCTCTGAACTTCCTGGAAGTCAGGACACTCCCTTGGATTTCAGCCTTTAAAGAACTATTAAACAGCCACAGTTCAGCGAGGTGGCTGCTCCATAAATCCCCAGAACTCCCTTTCCTAAGAGGGTTCACCCCTTTAGGATCATCTGTCCTCCCTCCCCGTCGCCGTGGTTGGGCATGGCAGGAATCATTGTGCAATCAATATTATTAATACAGCAAACCAGCACTGCCTCTAAATATGCACACACCGAGCAAACAAATCGAAACAGCAAAGGAGGTCTTTGTGGTAGCACAGCTTCAAAGCTGAGGTTGTAATCACACAGAAGCTAAGGAATGCAAATGTGTGGTAATCAGAGTATTGTAACTCATCCATCCAAATGTTAATAGTATTTTCTCACTATATATTACATTAGCATTAATGGCTTAGGTTCAAATTCTGCACTGTTTTCTACAATTATGACTCATTTTTCAGCTAAGGGGACTATCCATGGTAATAAGCATAGCAGCAGCAGGATTTTTAAAGGCTTATGTGAGCATGCCGTGTGTGTGATTCTCCCTGTAATAACTTTTGAAACCCTCTGGCCAAAGCCAACAAAATGCAAAAGCACAGAAGGATTGCTTAGGTGATTCAGCTCCTACAGGTCTGTGAAAATAGGGAATTGTGAAGAGAGCTGCCATTGCCAGGATGCCGTGCTTCAGAATGAGCTCAGCCACTGATGGACACTGGAGACCTCCCAAACCAAGGGAAAAACTCCTCATCTCTCAGCTGTCCATGCATTTTGCTCCTCTCAGTGCCAATGTCCACAGAACTGCTTGTTAATTCAATGGTGTCTTAAAGCAAGTGAGAGGACACATTACAACATGTATTTTAGTGTGCTGTATTCTGCAACTGTTTTAAAAGTAAGATAAAATAAACATCTAGGTTGCTGTAGGTGTACAACCTGACTGCTGCCCTCCCAAACACCATCACAGAGACACAGGGCTCTGGTGCACCCAGGCTCCTACACCCAAGCTCTTCTCCTAATAATAATAATAATAATAAGTATAAGTATAAGTATAAGTATAAGTATAAGTATAAGTATAATATAATAACAAACAACAACAACAGTGCCTAGATAAAATCCATTCACATGGAAAGCAGCAGCAGGCTAGACAACCCCTTTTCCTTGCATCATGCTTGCATCTTGTTCCATCATGCTTTCCCCACCTGCTCTGGGTCTTCCTCAGGTATGAATAAGTTGCATGAAAAGAGTAAATTCTTAAGCCAGTATGAATTCTGTTACCTGAAAACACAACAGCCAATATCAAAGGATTTCATTCTAAGCATTGCTCGAACAGACTTGCTTTCCCTAACCTAAAAAAGAAGTACAGAATAAAAGCATGATTGATTCTGTGTCACAACTACAGTGATTATTAAGGTGTTATAAGCCAGGGAGAATTGCCTTTATTTTATTGGAAACAGTCCTAGAAATTAAGTTTATTCCTGTCTTGATAAAATCAAGTCTGTCTCCCATCCATCTCCTCCTCCTACACAACACTCAGGCGTGGTTGTGCAAGATGGCTTGGTTGATGCTTGCTCCTAATTCCCTGCTGCACTTTGCATATGTAAATCCCCAATCACTCAGAGCAAACACACACAAAGCAGGGAACATCCCCATGTGGTGAGGATGTTTCAGTCTCTTCATTTCAGATGTGGCTAAAAGGAAGTGGCTTGTCCCTGAGTCAGCTGGTGATGGAACCAAAACCAGAGCACAGGAATTCCCATGCTGGGAACCTTACATTTGAATCCTCAGGAAAATGACCCAGCCACTGTGGGCTCTGCATATGCTTATGGACACTTAAACCAGTCCCACTCTGGTTTTGGCATTCATGGGTTTGTTTTTTTTCAATGACATTGAACTTTGAGCTGAACTTCACCTGTTCTTTTCCCTAATCATCAGCTTCCCTTTGCTTATATTCTTAAGCATGGATGAGAGTGGATGGCAGGTCGCTGGGTTAATCTGCATCTAATCCACAGCTCAGTCACGATGAGGAACAGAAACCGTGTTTAGCTCCCTGCTGTGAGCAGCTCTCCTGCCTGCTGGGGGTGGGAAATCCAGCAGGTTGATGCACTTCCACTGCTTTTCCACTACACAGCCTGTAACAACAAGGTTTCAGCTCTGAATGGGGCCATTTCTGTGGCCTAGACAGGAGCAAGCCTTCCTAGTCTTTTGTGGGCAGACAAGACTGTTTCCTTCTTGAATTTTTAGTCAGCTGTGCCCCAAGAAACACTTTTTGTCCTGCTGTTTTTTCAGAGCATTTGGAGACGAGAACAAGGCAGGCAACCCTGCTCATCAGGCTCACTGTCTGTTTTCTGATCTCAGGCTTGTATTCTTTCCAGCCTGAGTCAGTGCTGCTGGAGTGGCCCAGTTTTGCCTACCCTCACCCCCTGCTCTCCCAGTGACAAGGAGGATGAGTAGGATGACTGTGCAGCAGCAATGCTGTGCCGCGGGATGCTGCCTTAGTGAAAGCCTTCTTTTGTGTTTTGACATTTGTGAATGTTCTCATCCTTTAACACCAGGCAGAGCCTAAATTTCAAAGGTAATCACTGCCTGCAGTGACAGTGTCAGGTGATGAATATGGGTCCTGTGTTTTATCCCTTCAGGCCCCCAGGTAAATAACATGGGGGTGGCAGGAATGATGGACACACGACCCAGGCTTCAACCTCATTTTTAGCCTGCTTTCCAAAGGAGAGGAGCTTCCTGCAATTCTGTGTTAGTTCATCCAACCTTCCCATAATTTCAGAGCCTATTAGCAGATTTCCACTGAATTTGAGAGACAGATGTCCCAAATATAATTAGGTCTCTGAGTCTTTTTAGACCAGGCAACTGAAGAGAGACTTTACAAATTCTCCAGTGAAGGAGAGGCCACTGTGTGATTCTGTCTGTCACAGACATTAACAAATCCAGGGCTTTGCTCGCTCTTGAGACACAAACTGATGGCAAACCAGACCTCTTTAGGTCACTCACTCCCAAAACAAATTTGTGCCCTAAGTTCATGAGCCCTTCATGAGCCTGAGTCCATGAGCCTCCCATGAACCTTTATACAAGTGAGTGGGTTTGTTCTCACAGGCAATCCTAGCCCTGGGCAAGGGGCAAGGAGTGCCAAGACATCCTGCTTCTGCTGTGGAGGCACTGGCTTGCATGACTTCTTTATCTGGGAAAACTCCAGCCTGGAGAGCTGCAGTTCTCAGGCTGCTGCAGAAAAGGAAAGATGATATGTGTTTTTGCCAGCTCTTGGAGGGGCAGGGAGCAGAATCACCTCAGTATTGGATGAACCTTTAAAAAAAAAAAAAGGTTGGATTCACTAATTCACTGATGGTGGCCAGGGAAACATAGAAATTATTTTTAAAAATCCCTTAGGTCAATAACCAGTCTGCTTTTGGAGAGACACAAGGGTTCAGGGGGCGTAAGTTTAATTAAGCCAGCCAAAAACTGAAGGGAAAATTAGAAACCATTTCCAACAATGCTTTACAAAAGCTTCCCATTGAAACAGACACATTAATTGAATAGGAGCTGAGCTGTACTTTGATACATGAGCCCCAGCCCAGGGTGCCTCCTGCTGCAGAGAGCAGCATTGTGAGGTTTCATTCAGAAGCAGCAATCTCTCACCGTTATCCTTTCCTCGTTGGCAAACATCAGCTCCCTCCTTCTTTCTTTTTTTTTTTTCTCCCTTCAATTAAATGTTTAATTAAAGTACCATGACTCCCTTTCATTTGGAAAAGTAATTGAAGACCCCAGTGTGTAAAAAAGAGGCTGAGAAGCGAGCTGGAGCAGAGCACAGAGCATCAGCAATGCCTACAAAAATGTAGCCCTTAATTTGCCTTGGTGCCACATCGAATTGAGGCGATGGTGAGGTGATACAGCTGCAAGAACATCTGGAAGGGGCTGATAAAGATGGCTTGGGTTGGGTCTGAAGCAAGCACTGAGTGCAGCTTGCTGAGTTTTTTTGCATCCTGAATGGTCAGCTCAGCACAGCTGGGGGACAAAAATGAGGTTCACAAAAATACATTTTCTGCTAAGTTTCCATACAGTGATTCAGGAGAGCTTGTTGAGCTGCTTGATAAGCAGGCTGGTGCCTAATAAGGATTTTCTGCTGTATCTTGTAGATCAGTCTTTGTCAGGTTACATGGTGGCTCATCACCCTGACACGTTCCAGGAGCAGGAACATCTCTGCTCTGGCTGTACAGATCTTTTCCCTGGGATCTCTAAGAAACCTTAGCAGAAATTTGTGGTTACACAAATTATCTGGGCAGCCCATTTCCAGCTATTGGCTGCAAGATGCCCTGGTTAACTCTCACAGTTTGGTTTTCTCAAACAGGCTTAAAAGAAGAACATGAGTTCCTGCTTTTCTATGACTGGGTGGAATTCACAGAGCTTTTTATGCCTTCTGAATTTTCCATGCCAACAGAGTTACATTTGTCTTCACACATTTTTATTAGAAAATACTTGAGTTTGAATAATTTTTCTCACCATCTTTAATTGCTACCTCATGACTCTGACACACCTGTGCACACCAAAAAATTCCTGCTCTCTGATGAACTGCTGCAATGGGGAGTTGCTCCCCACAGGCTGTGCTTGGGGCTGTTTTCACCTGTTATTTCCAGCCTAGATGAATGTTTGTGTGGCACACAGTCTTGCTTGATTGATTGAGGCCAAGAACAAGGCAGCTTGATTCATTACTGGAACAGTATATGTGCATGTCTGATTGATAGGGGAGGGCTTGGAAATGAACCTGGGTCAACAGTCAGGCCCAGGGCTATCTGGAGGAACAGGCATAAAGCAAAGCCTAACAGCCACCCCTGCACACAGTGGCTCAGGGTGCAGCATTCTGAGGCTGTGACTGGCTTCCCAAAATCCCCAGCCTGAGGAAGTCAGTGCTAAAGGCTTCCCAAAATCCCCAGCCCTGCTCTGCCCACACCTGAAGAAGTCATGTGGAACTTTGCTGTCGGGGTCGTGAGTTTTCTCCCCAGGTTTCTCTGGCTGCTCCTTGGGCAGATGGGTGGGGCTGCAGCTGAGAGCTGCTGGCTCTCTGTGTGCGCGGTACAGCCAGTCAGCAATTTTCTGGCATTGCAAAATCTAATACACCAGCATGGAAACCCAGCATGGAAACGTGTCAGTTTTGATGAGATCCTCCCAGAAACCAGGCAGATTTAGAATGACATCTCCTTGCCAAGCAATTTTTGAAAGCTTCCCTGCCTCTCCCTGCAGCAGCCCACCTGGCAGGCTGGTGGGGAGATGGCAGGCAGGGGATGGAGTCTGCCAAGCCCCAGTCTCCTGGCTCCTTGCTGGACCTCCTGGCCAGCCTTTGAGCCCTGGAAGTGCTCTGGAGAGAGCAGAGGACAGCCAGCCTACTCTGTGAAGTCTCAGGGAATTCCTACTTCAGCCCTGCAGTAGAGACACAGATTTCGATCTTTATGTTTTCCTTCTCTTTTGGAATCAAATTTGATTGAGGCTTGTTTCCTTGGCTGGGTTTTTTATTTCTTGTTTCCCTCGTTTTTGAGTACAGAATTTCCCAGGGCACAGGAAGAGCAGTTTCCAGTCATCTCTTCTATGAATAACTTTTGTTAAGAACATACTGGGCATCTTACAGGAATTATTTTCCTCCTGTAATGCTTCTCCTCCTTGGGTCAGGCACAGCACTGGAGTCAAAGACGTAAAGTGGCAGTGGGTGGAATGTGCATTTCACTTTCTTTCCCCACACCTTCTAACTTTTCAGAAAATCAGTTGATCAGGTACCTAATGATCCTTTCTCTCTTTTTTTTCTTTTTTTTTTTTTTTTTTTACTGCAGTTTTACCAGAGTGACTTCACCTCAAAAGGTCACTCACTTGCTGGAAATTGAACAGTCATTTGGGACTGCAAACAGCATCCTGATGTCACAGATCCATGCCCTGCCTCTGCCAGGCAGTGTCATGAAGAACCACCCGGGCCACCCTGGCTCCAGGGCATATGTGGTCACAACCACATGGCTCTGCACAGGTTGGGAAGAGGCACAGGAGGGTCTGTGGTGAGATCTGGGCTGTCCCAGCCTCAAGCTCTCCTTAACTGTTGTTAGTGTCCTCGTGCTGCCCCGCTTCTCCTGGCAGATCCACCTCCAGCGCGACGTGGTGTGGGCAAGGTGACACTCCTGTGACCATGGTGTCCTATGGTCACACAGAGCAAGGAGTTTTCACAGGCAGTGATCCAACACGCTGCTCACAGGCACTCCCAGGCAATTTGGTACAGATCAGTTGGTGGATTTTGAGGATTTTTTTTAGAGGGGAAACACTTGAAGGCAGCTCTGAGGCATTCCCCTGTTCAAGAGTCTGGAGTATGCGTCAGCATCTCCTGCCTGCTTTGTCCCAAGGGATGGAGGGGAGGCCAAAGAGGGGAGTGAAAGATCAGTTTCCCAAGCTGGGAGGCAGAGAGTCCTGCCTGGAACAGTGTCAGGACCCACCAGAGATGCCAGCAGGATCCCCCCTGCAGTAACCCCTCAGGGGTCATTGGGTGACGTTTCCTTCTTGGCGCAGCTGCAAACACAGTCTGCTGCCTCTGCTTTGCTCTGCTGGTGTTGTTTTCCCACTGACTTCAGTGTTGATCTGACATAAGCACTGCATCTCATTCCCATCCTAGGATGAGGTACAATGTGAGGGAGGCCTGTTTTTCATTACTGTTGAACTTGCAGCACAGGAACTTTGTGTGATGCAGTTCACAAGGGGGTGAGGGGCTGGGAGGGAGGGTTGGTTATTGCCTCTGTTTCCTCTGCTGGAGCATGGGCTTCTCTATCAAGCTCTGCCATCTCTCCCAGGGGCCAGGAGCTAATTCCTCTATACCCCTGCACACTGGATCCTCTCTTTACAAGAGACTTCCAATCATGACAAATTATCTGTGCTGATTTTGTGACATGAACTGTTACCCATTAGGGAATGAACTGGCATCAATAAATTCATTTCACTTACAACCTCACACTGTGCATGAATTGAAGTTCTAGAGGTGAAAGACATAAATTTACCAGGTGGGCAGGCACACAGCTTCCCCCTAAGACTGTGCACTTCACCTTTGCTACATGTGCTGCTTCTGCTGGGCCAGCCCAACATTAATTTTGCATAGAGTAGATTCCTCCTGTTCCATGCACAGTCCATATGATTTATACCTGCCTCAAGTAGCTGTGTGAATAGCCGCATCACAGGACAAAATCCTGGTTGTGTTTTTACCAAAAAACCACACCAACTTCAAACCAAACACAGCCTTTTGCTTTTCAAGATGAGAAGAGTTAGCATTTAACTAACATCTTCTGATTTCCAGGCTATGCAGACTCAGTAATTAATGAGTTCTCCAATTGCCCTGGTAGGGCAAGAGAGACAGTATTATTTATTAGGCAGAAAGGAATTCCCATCGTGTGGATCTACATCTTATTCATTCTGATGGTAAATTCATCAAATTGTTCCAGCAGATAAGGCTTTCCTTCTCCCCAAACACTCTTGTCAGTCAAGTGGCTGAAAATTTCCCTCATTTAGCGAAATGGAAATCTCACAGTTCCTGGGACAAATAGAAACTTCCAATCATTTAGTTAAAAGCCTCTTGCCATGTACGTCTGCAGAGAAAGGACTAAAACAAAAAAGAAAAAGAAAAAAAAAAAGGAAAAAAAAAGAAAAGGCTTTCCTCAAAAGGAGCACACACAGAGGTGGAAAGGAATGCAGTTGTCTTTGTTCCTCCACTCTCCTGAGAGCTCCTGATCATGACAGGGGTCCTGTTAGATTGTGCACTGTGGACACCAAGTGAAGGCAGCCCTCAGCCTGCAGCACTCCCTGACCTTGTCCTTCTGCCTGAATGTTTGGAATGGCTGTTTTGGAATAAATGGACATAATATAAAATAGGGGAGTTGGAGGCTGAGATCTCTCTCCTTTCCTTTTCTTGGAAAGAATTAGACGTGGTCATGGCTGACAGGGCTATAAACAGATATTAAAGGAAAGGAACAGACAGGGATGTGCCCTCCATCACCCTGAACACACCTACAGGTGCAGGTGTTGTGGGATGGGTGGAGGCAGTGGAGTCACAGAGGGTGTTTAGGTTCACATTCTCTCCTTAAATTGCTTAAGCCAGAGCACTGGGCATGTCAGGCTGCTCGTCTGACCCAGTGGGGCATTTTTTGTGTTCTTATGTTGAAAGGGAAGGCTGAAAACTGCCTTCAGAAGCCATAGGAAGGGAGGAATGGTTTTGTTGGGTCTTCCAAATGCAGTAAGCACTGGAAACACCTCCAGGGTTTTTGCTGGCTGAGCAGCTTCCTTTTTGCTTTCATCCAGCAATCACACACTTTCCATCCCTCTGAGGACCAGGCCTACCCCCAGCAACAGCATACAAAGGTCACATTTCTTGTGAATGTGCAGGAAAATCTGAACAGTGCCTGGGCAATGAGTCTGGCCAGGAAATAGCCCCTTTTACGTTGTTTTCTTGAATTCTGGGGTTTGGGAGGGGGTTTAGCTTTAGGCAAAACCATCAAGAATAGTGATTTGGGAATACTGTCTAATGCATCACAGTGCTTACTGCTTAAAAGCTTCAGTCCTCTCTTCACTTGTATATTCTGTGCTCCCTGCTTCAACTACATTAGTTCGATGAACTGAATCTCATTTTTGGTAAGCATCCTGTTGACCTCTCTGTAGCTACAGGAAGCTCTTCACCACAAACATTGTCTCTCTCCAGTCACAGCTTGTCAGTTCCACAGAAGAGAGATTGTGGTCCCCTCTCTGCCTGGAAAGGGTTTATCTTGCTGTCATAAATAATTGGGACAGGCTGGGAATGGACAAATTGCCCAGGAGGATTTGTGGGGGAGAGATCAAACCCTAGACTCACCTCTGAATGCCTGTTTCCCCAGAGACTCTCCACTGCCCATAGGAGGGAGAGACACATTTCAGCTCCATCCATGCTTGTTCCCCACACAGAGCAGCAGGACCCCAGCCCTTCCTTTGGGTTGTTGTGATGCCCTCCCCTCCAATGACCCCTAAAGCAGCCACAGAATCACAGAATACTCTGAGGTGGTCACTCCCAGGGGCACCATGCCCTGGCCAGCCATGCTGCCACTCCCTGCTCCATCCTCCCACCTCCCCACTGCCCAACTTTCTCCCAGCCCATCTCCCATGGTCACAGGGCCTGGAAGGCTTTTGGGGTCAGAGCCAGGCAAACTGAACATGAGAGAGGTCCCAGGGAGGGAGAAGGCAGGGAAACCCACATTCCTTCATAACATCAGCAGCAGGCAGGACCTGGTCATGTTGAAGCTCCGGTGCATGAAGAATTATACTCCAGTCTGATTGTTTTATAAAAATCTGCTCCAGCACCTGTCCAGAGCCATGATCACATCTTCAGTCATGTGGCCAAATGCCTTTTAGTTTTAATCATTTGATCAAATGCCCTGGTGAAACAGCCATTTGTTCAAATGATTGAAAGTTTGTCATTTGACCAAATTACCAGTCTGGCAGGATGACTAACGGGTCATGCCACCACGTTAAATTCTATTAATGTCACCTGGGAGAGACAAGTGAGGAAAGGAAGGGTTAAGGGGGGAAGTTTGTGGAAGTGTTATTCCCTTGCCATGTACACCTACACGTACACAGGTGTGGTCCCAAGGAACAAGGTCTGAAATCACCAGGATGGCTCCACATCCACCTGGGCATGTCAGCAGCTAGAGGAGCTTCACATGGACATCCCTCAAAACCTGGGGAGAACAACTTATGCCAGTGAAGGAGCCCAGGGCTGCTCTATCAGAGGACAAAACTGGATCTGGAATCTACACTTGGACTGCAGATGGGGACTGCCACTGCTGGGACATGCTGGAGGAGTGAATCTGGCCAAACCATGAGGCAGGAGCCACAGCTCAGTGAGAGCAGTCCCAGGCACCTCTAATGCCACTAGTGTTACTACACCTGCATTGCCTGGATCAGCTGGGGACACTGGCATCATTTCCTCCCTCCTTCCCCCTCATGTTCCTGGAGCTGCATTTCTGGGGTGGAAGGAGAGGAGGGAGTGGAAGGAGAAAGAGTAAAATGTAGCTTCTGGATGAAGTAAGAACTGACAGCAGCCATATAAGGGGGCATTAACCTTTCATAAACCTGCTCTCTGGCCTGTGACTGGAACCAGGAAATAAATATAATTCTCAAAGTAGGTGTTCTGTGTGCAGCATGGCTGTTCCAGCACACACTGGCTTCCTGTGAATTGCTGTTATATTTACAGGGTGTTGGTATAGAGGTGAGATGGATTTTGCTAACATTAAAGAAGCAGCAGACTTCAAACAAGAGGCCAGCACTGAGGAGCCAACCTGTCTCATTTTTTGGGAAGGATTTGCCATGGGTGTTCCTGGTGAGTGATGATGTCCTTAGAAAACTCACACACCCTTCATGGCCCTGTCCCCACATAGGCAGGTGGGTCCTGTGGAGTGACCAGCAGTTCCAGACCCCTGAGAGTGCTGGCAGGAGGAGGTGCTGGAACAAATTTCTGCCCCTTCCCTCTCAGCCGCCCATGGTTTGCTTCAAGCAAGACATACAGGGGATGGTGTGCCACCACTTCCCACCCAGACGTACAATTAGCCACTTGTTTTCTCTGGTAACAGAGCACTGCCACACGGGCACAGCCAGTGAACCCTACACTAAGTCAAACATAGTAACAACAGTCTGATTATCTGACTTGAACTCCTGACCTGCTGATGAGACACACAGCATGCACAGGAGGTGTTTGTGTGCATGAGCATGTGCACACACAGGAGCATGATCTCTGCCTCCCCAGGCCAGCTCCACTGCTGCTCCCTGCAGCTCCTGGCCCAGGCACAGCCCTCTCCACCTCATGATGAAGCATCTCACTGTGCAGCTGGATGATGACTGACGTCATTGGTGCTGTCAGTCCCAGACTGGATCAGCATTTCTGATCAGCATGTCAGGGCAATGAGCCCTGCAGGCCGCTGCCCAGCCCTGGAGGTGCTGCCTTGAGGGCCTGGCTCAGCACTGTGTGTGCCAGGGCATGGTGTCAGGTGCAATGACAGGGCAGTGACTGTAGGAGTGTCAGGGGGCAGGACAGACAGGATGGACAGAGGCGAGAGATCTCTGCAGCCAGGTCGTGGAATTGGGGTTTATTGCAAAGGGCCTGGGGGCAGGGCCCTGCTGGGAGCTGCAGCCACAGCTCAGAGCAGGCCCTGAGAGAAGAGAGGGGGAGAGAGGATGAGAGGGTGAGAGGGTGAGAGCATAAGAGAGTAAGAGAGCAAAGTTCCCATTACAATACCATAAATCTTCTTCTGTGTTGGATATTCTAATTCTCACTAACCAATCTAGAACAAGATACAAAGCTTATAACATTTACATCCAGCCTATAAGGATCATTACATTACCATACTGTGTTACATTTTAAACCCTAAAAACTCCTCTTTGGGCCCCTTCTGCCAAGGTAGTAGGGTCTGCTCTGACCCTTGGACCTGTCTGCAAGCAGAGGGTATTGTCTCATCAAAAGGGGATTACCTTCA
The DNA here is from genome assembly GCF_012460135.2 of Molothrus ater. Taxonomy (NCBI): domain Eukaryota; kingdom Metazoa; phylum Chordata; class Aves; order Passeriformes; family Icteridae; genus Molothrus; species Molothrus ater. Next base: position 8,561,324 of record NC_050479.2, on the reverse strand, counting down.
GCCAGCCATACCATTATTTTCCAGTTGTTCAGTAACTCAGATATCTCAAAGCTTGCTTTCATTTCAATCTCGCTTATAGTTCCTATATTCTCAAAATCTTTTGCCAGGCAATCATATTTATCAGGCTCTCCTGTTTCATCTTCCCCAACAAGTGACCTTGTCTGTGTATCCTGCAGTCACTGCATCTTCCCCCTCCTCATGACTAGACCTGGAGTGTCTGAGATTTATCTGGTCAGTGTGGTTCCTGCTGCTCACTCTCATCCCTATCCTAAGCTCTCAGACAAAGTTGATTGGAACTGCAGCCTGTGCCCTGTCTTTCCTTTCCATTTCTTCCAGCTGGCTTGTGTTCCTCTTCACTTCAGCCTTCTGCCCACAGGATCTGTCCTCCCTGGCTCCATGAGCCCCTTCCACAGCTGACTCCAGAGCCTGTCATATAAGGCAGGTGTTATGTACCCTTTGCACATCTACATACTGTCCAGGACAGTCTGTACTGGGCCTGAAAAATGATATACACAGAAGCATGTAGGAGGCTGCAAAGAACTATATTGGTCATAAAAAGATCGCCAGTTTAGCCTCAGCTTGAGGTAAATGTCTCAAGCAAACCCATTACATATTCTGTGTATACACAATGGGCTTGATTTGAGATGTATTTATGCTCAAGAATATTATGTATTCTCTTTATACACCATGCAAGGTTAAATTTTTTTAAAAATTTATATTTGCTTTTTATCATACAGACGATTTATGGTCAGACCTCCTGAATCTATTTGAAAGTGTCCATTTATTCTCCATTAACTCTAAAAGTGCTGGAGATCACAAATTCACTTGCTGCTATTAATGTATTTAGGAGCTAGACTCAAAAAGGTTTAACTAAACTCTTCTAGAGGAAACTGAGAATCCAGATTTGACCTGTTACAGATAGGGTTGATGTTAAAATTCAGCTTTATATTGGAATTTCTGATTGGGGCATTTAGATTTATAGCAGTGGTTTGGACCAGTCCCTAATCAATTCCTAGATAGTACTTTTTCATCAGCTGATCTGACAGCAGGAAGAAGGTCAGGATCATAAATTTCCCCTTCCTGAGTGTCAGGAGAGGAGGTGGGAAGTGCACCCCCCCACAGTGAGCATCAAGCCAAGAGCAGGGGCCAGGACTCCTGCCTCCAGCTGTCTGGCCTCCTGGCAGCACTGGGTGTCTGCCACCACCCTCTCAGGAGCTCAGCTTGCCTGAGGACACTGCAATGGGTGACCACACACTTTCCAGAACTGGCTGGGTCAGGTGGCAGTGGGTTGTCAGCCTGGGATGCCAGCACAATTCTCCTTCACCCAATATATATCTCCTCCTGTTCTTGCTCCTTCCCATTTTCCTTACCATGGCCTCTCACGCTTCCAAAACATCTGAGGGATGCCATGCAAGGCAGGCCAAGGTGTCCTTTGAGGGAGAGTGTGAGCAGAGAAAACGCTGCTGTCGGCGCGCACGGTGCGAGCTCCGCAACAAGGTGCCCTGGGGTTGGACACTCATCACCACTATATTTAGCCATATGCACAAGCCATCTGATCCTCAGCACTGGGGAGTTTGGGTCTAACTTTACACAAGTTTAGCTAACACTGTGTGGGTGGGTTTGAGCTGCAAAGTGCTCAGGTTTGGACTCAGTCTCTAAGCCAAGAAGAGGAGAGTGCCTTTCGGCCGTGGGCTACCTCTGTGGCTCTTTCCCTTCCCAGGTGCCATGTAGCTTCCAGCAAATCCTTTTCCTCACACTCTGTCTCCCAAAGCTAAAGTCCTGGTCCCTCCCAGCTCCTTTGGCTTCTCAGTGTCACCTTTTCCTCCTTGCCTCCTGTGCTTGCTCCTGTCATGATCCTACATCCCTCTTGTACACTGCACCATCAGTCCCCTCCTGCTCCACATACGAGTAACAAAGGCTTTGAGGGTGTTGGTGTGTTTGTTTGTCCAGACCCTCCCTCCTCAGCTCTGTGAAGCCTTTGCTGGAGGAGGAACACCAGCAGGGAAGTGTGGTGCCACCTCAGAAACACCTGAAGCAGTCATGGCCAGGGTAAGAGGCAATGACCTCTGCTTGCCTCACCTGGTGCAGGCTGCCACTCCTTCTCCTTCAGGATGGTGATCTGACTCTGCTCTGTGATGGCAGCCACCATTTTCCTAATAAGTACAGGAACTTCAGTAAGAAACCAAATTCACTTGTTCCCTGGAGGCTGGAATCATCAGAAATTATATATTCATCCATATTTAGGTAATGATATTTGCCAAGTCCTTTAATGTCCTACAGCTCCAATCACAGCTGTCTGAACTCCTGCAAAATGTGGGAAGGAAGAACAAATGTCAGTAAAATTGCTTTGTCTCTTTCAGACCAACATCACATCAATTGTCTCAAGAGCAAACCCACACCATCTCCTTCCCCCCTGGTTCCTACAGGAAGGTTTTATTCAATAAAGAGGCCTTTCCTGTTGGATTTTTGGAAAATATTTAGGACTCACCCATTTTAGGTGGCAAGGTTCCCATGTCCACCAGTGATAAAGTTTGCATCTTCTCAGCTTCATTGGTGTGACCTTTTATGACTTTGCTGGACCTGCATTACACCCTGAACACTTGGGCCCCAACCAACAGTGTAGCACCACATTTCTTAAGATTGAGCTTCAGATTCTTCAGATTGAAGGCCGAAGAAAGACACCCAAGGATCTCTGATTCCCATGGATGAGAAGGTGACCACCTCTTGTAGCCACATTTCTCTTCACAGAGAAAAGAAAGGCACAACTTCCCCAGGATTTTCTGAGCCTGGATCTCAAGCTTCTTGAATGCTAAAATACTAAGAAATGGATTTTGTTGATATGAAGGAATCATGACCTTTTATTCAATGCAAAATCTGAAATTGCCAAGAGAGATTTTTAATGAGTCTTAGCTCAGTGTGGTTTTCCAGATCAGCAGCACGGGTGTCTCTGGGAAGTGATGTAATATTTGGCTATTATCTAGCAAATGACCACTGCTGGTTCTCTGAACAAGAAATTAAGGGGAAGGGCTTGTGATTTTGATATATACAATATTTTTGGGGTTTTTTCTTGGTTTCTCTCTTTCCAGATATCTGTTATCACACTACAGGTAGAGCAGCAGACTGTATGGCCTGTAGGAATAATATAGGATGTGGGGAGGGTAATAAGGTATTAGAAGTCATGCGATCAGTCTGGGAAATCAACTGGGGAATGCACAGAAAACAGCTTAGTTTTATCAAATATTACTTTTAAAGGACATGGACAAGAGGGGATACTGAGGAAATCTCCTCCAAAGCATTAAAAATCCGTGCTAGAGAACAGCTGGCCAATGAAACACATAGTAAATAAAAATGCAAATCCTAAAACACAATATAAAACTCCATACAGCCCCAAGACTGAGAAAGGTCACCGTTTTGGGAACAGCATAATCTTCCAAGTAATTGAGGCAAGGTGGAGCCCCAGCATGTGGGTAAACACTTACTGCATCTCCTGAGAGAGCCTCGTCAGCGTGGAAACCCCAGAGGCACCTCTGGAAAGAAAGGCTGGGAATGGGGGAGGACTTCTTGGTAAATATTAGCCTAAACAAGCATAATAATGGGACCAGAATCAACCCAGAAAGTGCCCAAAAAACAGATCCAAAAAGCAAATAGGACCCCCAATCTCCATAAAATCACACATGCCCAGCCTCATCGGTGAGCACAGTCTGGCTGGATTGGGCATGGTGGGAGGGAGCTACAATCCTATCTGCCAGCTAGCTGCTCTCCTGAGGTCTGGCCTGCATTCAGAATAATCTTTTAAATCCCTCTTCTCATCTCTTTGTCTGCAGCTGTGGTGAGCAATCCCAAAATGACTGAGCTTTCCGCTCGCCCTCCATTTGTTCAGTGCGCTGACCTAATCCTCTTTCTAGGGCTCCTGGGGTACAGCAGCCCAACCACTCAGCCACCTTCCCAAGGACCTTCCTCCACCATGGACCCCAGGATTAGTCCTGAAACATGAGACCTACCAGAGCCCTCTGCTTGGTATGCTCCTAGCTGATTTTCCAGGGCCAGCAACCTCATCAAGGGGAATTTCCTTTGACGCTTCCAGTGGAGAAGAAAATGCTTTCAAGAGGGCTTTAAAAGCAAAGCTGCTGCTGGCTGATTCACTTGCAGTAATCCAAGGCAGCAGAGGAGCTCACAACTGTGGCAGCAAATAGGTTTTTGGACCAGGGATGCTCATATGGTGTAGACAGGGGGCATGGCAGGCACTTTAGGATGGAGCTCAGCAGCCTAGCAGTTCAGGGACAGAAATTAAGACTATGGCAAGGAAAGCCAGCAAGCAGGAGCTGGCACAGGGTTTCCTGAGTGTTATCTAGTGCCTGGGAGAGAGACTGAACAGAGAACAGTCCAAAACAGCCCCCTGGGCTTGCAGCAGCAGGGACAGCACCTCACACCCCAGAATGAAGGGTCAGCTGGGTGGCTGTGTGGGAGCAGGGTGAAACAGATTGCTGGGGAAAAGTTGAGACAGGTTGCTGGGGAAAAGTTGAGACAGGAGAGGAGAAAAGAGCCTTGTGTGCAAAACAGAAGCTCAAAGTGCAAAAGTAAGACAAGGAAATATTTTACGTCTTTTATTAACCCACTTGAAACAGCAGGACAGAGAGCAGTATTGATAAATAGTCGTACTGGGAAAATTTGCAGACCTTTCCTTCTGGCACCACTCCACCACTGGCAGCCATGCAGATGAATTAACAGCTCCGGTATCTAACCCTGCTCGTTGCTGTAGCAATTTGGAAAACAAAGGTCTGGGTGTCCTGGCTGCCTCACAGTTGTACAATGACCCGCCACATCCCAGACCCAACACCGACACCTTTGACACGCTCTTGCTTTATAAGGAAAAGAGGTCAGTGCCCTGACCTTTGCAGCACTTTCCTGGCTGCCTGCCTGGTCGTAGTGGCTCTGTGGAAAGGTTACTAGGGGTTGGAGAAGTGATGGTGGAGTTGTGAGAGGAGCTCAGACACTCCTGTGCCTGGTTTTCCCTTCTCTGCCTGTTCCTACCAAGGCTGCTGCTGCAGAGTGTAGGAGTGTCTCAGCACACAGGGCGGGCTTTTTGGAGAGAAAGGTTTTTTGGATGAGCAGGAGCACTGGATGAGCCTGTCTCTTGGGCAGTGAAAGCAGTGTGTGAATGGGAGGTCACTGCTCTGCTCATCAGGGCTGGGCTGGTTCTGGTGAATGTTCCACTCAGTGGTGCCCAGCACCGTTCCTGTATCACGCAGTGCCTATAACTCACAGAAATAAAGCATGTCCAACACCCCTCTGAGACATGTATTCTATATGAAAATTTGGTTTATTACTGTCAGACCCACAAATCTGGATCCGCTGTGTAATTCTACTGGCGTCCATCAGTCAGACAGACACATTTAATGAGAATGAGAATTTATACTGCTACTTCCTATATTGGCTGCTACCGAAGTGCAATCGACAGTCAAGATCTTCCCTTGCCAAGAAAATTGTTCCTGAAAGAGTGCTGGCATTTTAACGTTTCAGGAGAGCAAACCCACAGATCTAGGGGTGCCTCTTTGCTGGATGCAATTCTCCTGTGCTGGATACAGAACCAGGGCATCTGTCCTGTCTAGGCACATGGGAGATGTGCAGGCAGTTGGTTGAATAGATAGAAATGTACAATGGATGATATTTCTCAGCACTTGGGAATGTATATTCCCCGGTCTTCTCAGGAAGCAGCATGTTTGATTTCCTTCAGCTATTTTTTTAAGGGCTATGTTGTGAATATTGACACGTTCAGGTGTATTTGTATTGGCTGTTGCTGTGGGGGGCAGGGAAGGCTTCTCCAGATGCATGTGGCAAGTCACATACCTGCCTCTTCTAGGATAATGCTGCTGAAAATCCTTTTTTCTCTTTATCTTTCTTTCCCTTTCTTCAGAAACCTTTGCCACCATTCTGGCTGCTGCAAAGAAGTCAATGAGGGCTTGAAGGAAGAGGTTTCATGGCACTCCAGCATTTGGCAATGCCTCCTGTTTGTCAGAGACACATCCACAGCCCAGGTCTTCCCCTGCACAGGGTTGCACTACATTTGTGCTCTGGGATTGCCCCATTATTGAACTAAAGCCTTCAGCTCCCTGTGACTGCACATTCTCAGGTACAACTTTCAGCCATGAACAGGAAAGCAGGAAACCCTCATGCTGTGGTTACATGGAATACACCAGCAGTGGGGTGCATCTCCCCTGAACTGAACCCTGATGGCAATTTGTGTTTCAGGAGGCAAAGTTCTCAGCAGTGATTTCATTCCTGTATTAAATACTTCCTTCTTTTAAAATCAGGTATCTTGCACTTCAACTCAAAACTCAAAAATAGAAAAGGGGATGAGAGTTTTTCTTCTGAAAATATCCCAGTTTTACTTTTTGACTGAATTTAGTAACGGTTTCTCTGGAGCAAAGAAATTTTCTCTGACTGGATTTTGAGCCAGACAAGAGACGGAGAAAACAACCTTTCCTTCCAAAGTCAATTGGACCAAGATCATTTTCTTTCCTCTGACAGACAGGATTTCCAGCTTAGAGCAAGGTACTCCTCATGCACTCTTCATGCTTTACTGAGGAGCAGAGGTCAAGGGAACCAAAAAACAAAAGCTGCATTGGATAAGACCTGTCAACACCTACTGTTTAATCTGATGCTGAGCCACCACCCTGCACATAATGTTGTTGGCAAAACCCACTCATACATGGCCCTGCAGAGAAAACGGTGCTGCAGTTTTTGTAGCTCAGAAAGTGTGTGTTGAGGTGGTACCTAGCCTCAGCCTTCTTCTCCACAGCATCAGCTCCCACCATGGGAGACCACAACCAATACCTGTCATGGCTCTCTTAGTGGTTCTCAGGCAATGCCACTGGTAAAATGCTGAAATGCCAAAAAAGCCCTGAAAGTGCTGAGCATCCTCACTTCCTTTTAAGTGGGAGCTGGAGCACCTTGCTGGATTTGGCCCTGTTTCAGCAGATGCTGGCTGAGAAGGGCAGGAAGGAGGGCCTTGGGAACTACAGGCCTGTCATCTTCACTTCAGTGCCTGGAAAAGCTCTGGAGATTATTCTGGGAGGTGTTGAAAAACACCCAAAAGACATTGCAGTCACTGGTCACAGCCAGCACTACTCCATGAGAGGAAATCCCTGCTTATCCAACCTGATTTCCTGTTATGACAAGATAACCCACCTAGCTGATCAAGGTGATGTAGTTTTTCTGGATTTCAGTAGTTTTCAGTACTGTCTCCAACAGAAACCTTCTGGACAAAATGTCCAGCACACAGCAGGATTAACACATCATGTGATGTGTGAACAGCTGGCTCACAGGTTGGGCACAAAGGGTTGTAGGAGATAGTGACAGAGGGGTGACCTGTCACAGGTGGGGCTCTGCAGGGCTCCATCCTCAGCCCTGTGCTCTTCAACATCTTCATAAATGACCTGGATGCAGGACTGGAAGGGATACTGAGCAAGTTTGCAGATAATACAAAACTGAGAGGAGCTGTTGATGCCCTGGAGGGCAGGGAGGCCTTGCAGAGGTCTCAACAAATGAGAGGACTGGGCAATCACCAACCATAGAGAGTTCAACCAGGGCTGATGCCAGATTCTGCACCTGGGGTGGGGCAGCCTTGGATGTATGGACGCACTGAGGAATGAGATGCTGGAAAACAGTGACACAGAAATCTTCTCTGATTCTGAGACTGTCAAGACTGTCCTTTTTTCCTCATATTTTTTCCCCCAAGAAAGAGATTTATTTAGGATTTCCACTTTGCAAAGGCAAACTAAGGCAAAAGCTATTCTGGAGGCAGAGAAGAGTAACTGCAGTTCCCTTTCTGTTTTCACATTTGCAGCTATAAGGGTCCATTTTAAGTGACTAGGAAAAAAAATTGTGATGCTATTCCAACAGTGGAGCGAATTATTCTTCACAAACACAGCTAATTGAGGCTGCGGGGTTGCAATCATTCATTATAGATGGGCACTGGAGAAGAATAAAATGTGTCTTCCAGCCAGCTGCTAACCCCAAAATCACAGGAGCCAAGTACAAGAACTGAAGCTTCCTGTCTCCAGAAGAAAGGTCCTGGTTCAGAGTGAGGGGGAGATTCCTGCCTCTGTGTTCCTTTGGCAGCTCAGCAGCCCTCCTCCTCCTGTTGGGTCCTTGCCATCCATTCTTACAATATTTAGCACCACCACCCTGGTCAGATTTTGGCTGCAGCAAACAGGAATCAGGCACACACAAATCAGAGACGTGCATTGCCGGGATCTCTCACTGCTCAGAGTGACCCTGAGAAGAGTTGGGAAGTCTCTTTTCCCAGCCCGGCGCTTGAAGAAGGAGTCAGAGCTCTTAATTTCTCGGTCTCAAGGTTGTTTATTGTATCTTATCTATAAAATTCTTTCTCCTGTCCTGCCAAGGCCCGCTCAGCAAGACAGTTCCAGGCACTCTGCCTGCCCCCAGGGCAGTGTTATGTCTTTATACTAAAAACTACGTGTACAATATTTACAATTACTCTCCAATACCTGTCACCTATGTTAGACAGTGAGCTTCTGCTCTAAACCAATCTAAAAGTGCCAACATCACAGCAGAAGATGGAGGCCAAGAAGAAGAAGGAGAAAGGCTGGACATGCCCAGTTCCCTCCATCTTGCCTCCTGAACCCCCATTCCAAAAACCCCAAAATCTACTTTTCCACCTGTGATAACTTCAGTGTTATTCCACCTAAATTGTTGTGGCTTGCTGATCTTCATATAGGGTTGGTAATTTGCTCCATGGGTCATAATCAAACCCACAGGTGTTTTGGGCTCTGTCCCAGGGCTTCTGAGTCCCCTGGCAGGGGTCCTGGCCATCCTGGACAGCCAGAGGGATGTCCTGGGCTCCCACAGTGCTGAGGATGGTGATGCTACCACACCCTTGGTTTGTTAAAGCCCCAGGCTCTGAAACACCAAGTTGCCAGGGGTACACCAGCAATTTTCAAACCTGTGAGCTGCTCTCATCAGATGATAGAGCCTGGTTTCATTGCTCTCCCCTGAGAAATCCCCCGAGGCAGGCAGGAGGTTGAAGTACCGTGGTTATAACTTTGATATCTGAATGAATATCTGCTAGCCTCAGGCAACCGGGCTTCTGTTAATTTTGACCAGGGAGCATGATACACTGTGGCAAGCCGTGTCACTTAGGATTGTATCTGCTTAGACATGATGCCTCTGAGTAATGTAATTTATATTTCATGCACAATTGAAGCAGCTAATGGTATAATTCTCCAAGGGGGAAACAAGTTGTTACAGCATTAATTACATTGCAGTTGCCTTTTTTTTTTTTTTCTTTCCACCCTGTGCCGAGCACTTTGGAGTCATCAGTCCAACAGCAGCAGTAGCTGGTGTCACTTCAAAGGGTCTCTGGCTCTGCAGCCCCAGGGGAGGGAGGCTGGGGCCACCTCCCTTTGGGGGTGGCAGGCAGGTGGCCTTGGCTTCTGAGGGCAGGCAGCCCAGAGCTGCAGCCTGGCACTGGGAGATGGGGTCTGGAGAGGCAGCCAGAGCACAAACAGCACTGGAAGGTCAATCCTGGGCATCCCAAGGGGTGGGGAATGCTGAAGTACCCGAGGATTTGGAGGAGGGATGGCTGAGGGCTGTGTGTCTGCACCCAAGGATAATTCAAGAAGTGTGTGAAAAGTGGAGGGAAGTTTAAAAAGCACCTGATGTCTCTGCTAGCCCAGCTTTCCCCTCTGCACAGCAATCACAGAGAGGGTGCCATGCAGGAGGAGATGAGCACAGACCTGCAGAAGCACAGCTATTCCAAGGAGGGGATTTGTCAGCAAAGGGAGCTGGGGCTCCCAGGCACTGGGAGCTGGGCTCGGGGGCACGATGCTGACCAGACTGACACAGCTGGAGTCTGTAGGACAGCCCTGTGACCGTGGCTGAGCTATAGAGGCAGCCTGGGGCAGGCAGGCAGAGAGGCCAAAGCAGCCTCAGGCAGGGCTTTGAGAACTGCTGGCTCTGGGTGGCTCTGGGCTACAAGGGGTGCTTGTTTTTGCAGTTTGCATACGGCATCAAAAACCACAGAGCCAGCAGCTGAGCTAGGAGGAGGTGTAAAAATAGAGCCACTGGTACATAACACAGTGTGCTCGGGCTGGATGTAACCCGAGCACGCACTGGTGTCAAAAAAAAGAGGGAAGGGGAAAGGGAAGGGCAGAATGACACAACTTTGGCTGCTAAGAAAAGCTCTGAATTAAAAATAAAACTCAGTGTGTGTGTTTTGACCCAACGGCATGTCTCAGAGGGAACTGCCAAGTGTGAGGCCGGGATCAAGAGGAACATCTGTGTCCAGACTTCCTGCACTGCCAGCAGAGCGGCAGGGTGGTGGGGATGCCATCTCTGGTCAGGAGGAGAGGCAAGGCGTTGTGACAAGGTTGCAGGAAGGAGGTGGCTTTTGCCTATGCTGAGAGCACTCCCCACAGCAGCACACCAAGAGGCAGGAACTCTTCGTGGTGAGAGCTGGTGGCCCAGATCACAGCGCTGCAGTCTCAGGGCGGGTGCTGGGAATGTTCACACTCCCTTTCCTCAGGCACTAATTTCGTGCAATCGTTTATGCCAAACGATAAAGGAACTGATTGCAGATCCATATGGAAAATGATGCCTTGCATCTCTGCAGAGATATTCCAAGCATACCATGGGACATAAGATCTGAAGGAGGGAGAACTGGAAAATTATTTATTCACAGAGAAACGCAGCTTGTAGGAAGCCAAGATTATTCAGTTCAGTTGAAGTTTAAACTAGAAAACAGCTTTGGCAAGAAAAAAATATGCAGAAATTGTTTCTAAAAAATTCATTAATATCTATCTGTTTCATAGAGTCACTTCCATGAAGAAACATCTTTATGGGGAAGGGAAATTCAAGTATCATTCGCTGGAGGACTCAAGGACCATTCTCCAAGGGGAGGAGCACAAATGCCCTCAAAGTGGTTAAATATAAACCAGTGATTAAATAATATTAGCATATTAGCTATTTGTTCATGTGGGGACTCCACATCCCCAAGTGATGCTCTCCTCCTAAAACTGTCCAATCCCTCATACTCTGTACCCGATTCTGTGGGGATGCTGCTATTTACTCAGGAGCAGAGTAACCTCCATCCCTGTGGGATGTGCTCCTACCTAATATCTGGACACTGTCCAGCAGGATGGAACAACGTGTTTCAGACTCTTTCTGCAGCAAACCCACAACTGAGCTCCATTCTGTAATATTTTAGCAAGCCACCTTCAGCCTGGAAGCCAGATAGCCACAGGCCAGTTTGGGCCAGTTCCAGGCTCAAGGGGGACCTGGACACTGGGGCAGTGTCAAATCCCTCTCAGCTCTGACACTGACCCAAAGTGCTGGTCACCAGCTGAGATCCACTGGACCTGTTACTGAATAAAATTTGCATACTTTGGGATCAGTCTCTGAAAGGCTTTTTTCCTTTTTTTTTTTTTTTTTTAACAGATAATTCATGTCAGGTTGGGTGACCTCTGCAACCCATCACCTTGGGAAATCAGGTTAGTGATGTGGAGAACTTCCACATGGCCTGAGGTTGCTGGCTTTAGGCATTAGGAATTTCTTTTGCTGTTTGTTTAAAATCAGAGCTGGGAACCACAGTTTCAAGCTGGAGTTGAATTTCTGCTTAATCTCCAATTGCAAGAAAAGTGTGTCATTTTTTTTTTCCCTTAGCAGTGAGGTAATTAAAGGAGGAAGAAGGCAGATTTGCCATTCTGGGAGCTGTTGCTGTATATCTGGGCTTCCACAGAGAAGGCTGGGTATCGTCATGAAGCTGTTCCAGAAGAAATGTCAGAAATATGCTTTTACTGATGAATAGGAAGAAGCCACGCTTTCAGATAGGAATGTTTACCTGTCCTGCCATACACCCCAGCTGCTGCTATGTCCAATATCTAATAATCCAATCCATTTTAATAACCTACTGCTCTGCAATAGCCAGGATTCTCTCCATTTGGAAGAAAAGGGCCACATTAATATTCAGACTATAATCCACACATCCTAAGAACGTTTACAGCTGCTGCCATATACCCATGGACCTGGATCAGGGCTGGATCCCACATCCCCTCAGGCTGCCCCAAAATTCAGAGGTGCTTGATTCCAGGATCTTCCAGGGGCTCCATTTTTCAAGTCTTGCATGCTGGTCTGAGCCAAGTGTCTGTGACCTGCTTTGTGCTGCAGCCTGCCTGCTGTGCCGAGAGCATCCTTTGAGGGATGCCTCAGGGGCAGCTGGACAGCCCCTTGTGCTCGTGGGAAATGGCCTGGGAGCAGGGGACAGGGCTGTGGCACTGCCCTTGGAGCATGAGCTGCAGTGGGGGGGTCACTCACAAAGCTGAGACCCAGCAGGGCTTCTGGCAATAGGCACTGCTGCATGGCCTGGTGTCACCATGATATTTTCTGAAAAATCCTCCTTGTCCAGGAATTTCTCCTGGGAAGCTGAGAGGCCTCAGAAAAGAATGAAAACAATAATTATCTGATTGCTTGGGAATGTGGTCTGGAGATGGTTTACCAACAGGTGCATCTTTGATTGGTTCCATGTGAATTGTTTTTAATTAATGACCAATCACCATCAGCTGTGTCAGACTGAGTCGTCAGTCACGAGCTTTCATTATCATTCTTGTTAAACCTTCTGATGTATCCCTTCTCTTTCTTTAGTATAGTTTTAGTGTAGCATTTCATAATATAATATAATATAATATAATATAATATAATATAATATAATATAATATAATATAATATAATATAATATAATATAATATAATATAATATAATATAATATAATATAATATAATATAATATAATATAATATAATATAACATAATATAACATAACATAACATAACATAACATAACATAACATAATATAACATAACATAACATAACATAATATATATAATATCACTAAACCCTATGCTCCTAACTATCCTAGCTATCCTCTCAGCAGCCCTAGGAGGATGAATGGGTTTCAGCCAAACACAAATCTGAAAAATTCTAGCCTTTTCTTCCATCTCCCACCTAGGCTGAATAGCAATCATTATCATCTACAACCCTAAACTCACCCTTCTCAACTTCTACCTGTATGCTGTAATAACTGCAGCCATTTTCCTCACCCTAAACACAATCCAAGTCCTAAAGCTATCTACCCTAATAAATGCATGAACCAAAATTCCGTCCTAGAACACAGTACTGCTCCTAACCCTGCTCTCCCTGCTCTATTATATAATAATAAATCAGCCTTCTGAGAACATGGAGTCAAATTCTCATCTCTCACCTCATCCTGGGGACCTCATAACACCACAGCCTGGCACCCCCTTCCCATCCTCATGTGAGCAACCACAGGTCAGTTCCAAACAGGCTCAGAGCAGAGTGAACAGACTCCTGCTTTATCCAAGGCTCCAATGACCTGCCTGTGCCCTTTACACTCCTCAGGCACGCTGAAGGACAGCCTGGTCTGCATGTGTAACCATCTTTGTAACTCCTCCATGGCAGTAAAGGCATCTCAGGCATTTAAATCCAGTTCCTCCAGCAAGCCAGGTTCCCTTGTTCCCTGCCCCACCACACGATGCCATTCTGGCTTCAGCAGCACAGCATTGCCAGCAACCAGCTGGAGAGGTGCCAGGAACATGCAGGGAGCTCTGCTCACATCTGGGAAGGCTGAAAAAGAGCAGCCAGAAATAGCCAGAGTTTCGTAAGAAAGGGCTGGCGCCGTGGCCTCGCGCTGCAAACCAGCGGAGTTCTGATAAGCTTTGACAAAACATCCAAATCCTCTTTTAATTTCAGCTTTTTCTCATCTCTGGCTCAGCACCAGCCTTTCAGGAGACACAGCAGAGGGGATGAAGAAAATGGTGAGAGTGTGCCAGGTGAAGAGAAAACCTACACCTTTACATGTGGTGAAATTATTCTTGCCCCAGCTTCGGACCCCGTTGTGAGACAAATGTTCATGTCAGCAAATGCTGGAAAGTAAATGGTGACAAATTTCAGTCTAGCCAGCAAAAACTTTCACCCAGGCTCTCTCAAAATTAAGCAGGTTTTGTTATGCTTACAAGTGTTAGCCCCCAGGAAGGGAGGGGCTGACCCTGCCAGCTGGGGTGCAGGCTGGTCCTGGCACCCTCAGTGACGACCTGATCGTGTGACAACTCATCTTCCTGTGACACTGGTTTCTTTAATTAGAAGTCATGGTGTGGCAAGGGAAGAAGTCAAAAAACATTTGCTTAATATCCCATCAGAAGGATGGATTGGGTCAAACATGCCATAAAATCCAGGAGTGCCCCAGCTTGGCCACCAGAAAACAGAGTGAAGGCCAGGGGCAAGCAGCCTTTGGTAGCTACTGAGTGAATTCATCAGGCATGTAGGACAAGCAGGAAACCTGTATGCCTGTTCTAAACCCACCCAGGTCTTCCACAGTGGTGTTAAATGTGTAGTTGGCTTGCAAGTAAAAACCATTGGTCAAGAAGTACCTTAAACCCACACAGTCATTGCACAAGAAAAGCCCCAGCTTTTGGATGGTCTTTTAATTCTTGCTAGATATATAAGCTCTCCTTCTTGTGGCTCAAATGGAAGTAAAGCTTTGAACTGGCTGCCTGTTGCTGAGATTATCTGATGCCACAGCAGAGAAAGAAAAGTGAGACCCCAGCAGGGGTTCCTGAAGCTCTGGCCAGGTCTCCATCAGTGTTGGACTGGCTGGGCACACGTGTGGGTGCACAGAGCTGTGGCCAATTCATGAAAAAAACACCTATGAGCCACAAGAGCACATGCACGAGGGCTTGGGGCACCTCTGCAGGGAGATCTGAGACCAGACCAGCAATTCACAGAACTCTTGGGGAAAAAATAGAAAAGTGCCAAAAAAAAATCCCTCCTGTGGCCCAGAACTGGTCCCAGGTGAGTCTCTATTTAGAGCAATCACCTTATTCTGCATCACCAAGGAGGCAGCCCCGGCTGCTGCACAAGCAGAAGGCAATCCTTCCAGATTTAATGCAGCAGCCACATGCAATGACACACACAGTTCATCACAGAGGCAGGTAGCAGGGCCCTCTGCTCTCATTCATATGAATATAATGCCTACAGCAATGCAAGGCATCAACATTTTTAGAGCCAACAGTTTGACTTTCATTGCTGCGTTATTTTTAATCGTTTTAATCTGCGCTTTTAGCATTCCGCTTCTTGTCTTTTTTTACTTCCAAACAAGACAAAAAGTATGCAGCAGCTAATACCTCTGGTTTTAATGGCTTGAAAAACAATGAAGGAACATTAAGCAGTTCCCAAGCCTTTCGGAGTGTTGGTATTTTTAAAGATGAGATTGATCAAAGAGGCTGTGAGCTCCAGTGGAGATGGATTGGCTCAGCACTGGAACACCAGCATGGAGGCTGCTTCAGCATGGATCCCAGCCCTTCTCTTTCATCTGCTTAGTGCTCCAGTGGCCAGAACCTCTCTGCTGAAACAAGACTCAGCCAAGTACAAAAACAATCCCACATTTCTTCTAAAAGTGCAGGGATAGGGAATTAATTAATTAATTTTTATACCAGTTGATTGTTTTTGCCGCTGCTTCACTTCAAGCAGGGAACAGAAAAATCCTCTCCCTGAGGCTGCTCTCACATGTCTGAGCTATCCCAGCCTGAGAGCAGCAGCTCAGCAGCACGTGAGGAAGGAGAGGGGATTTTAGTCCATTCACTGCCACCTGAAGCACACCCCTGCTTCTGCCTAGTGTCCCAAGAGGGTCTGGGCAGCCTGTGCTGTGGGGATGGCAAACACCCCAGCACTGGGGCCCACCTTGGTGCTGGTGTAAGGAGAGGCCAGTGAGGGATCTGCCTTGCCACCAGCACTGGGGAACACTTCCCACCTTGCTGCTGCTGCCTCCTCCTCAGCTGCACACAGAAGATTGTGGAGGAATGCCTTGGCTCTTTCTGGCTGCTTGCTGAAAGGAGAACAAGTTTCCTAAAGGTTTTGGGTCTGTTTTCCTTTAATTTTTTCCTTTTTTTTTTCTTTTTTTCTTTTTTTGGGGAGGTGGGGGGAAGAGCAGAGGGACATGGCAAAAAGGCAAAGGGACCCATCAGTTTAAGCAGCCTGTCGATCCAGTGGTACACTGGACACTCCTGATCTCAGATATCCTACATTTGCCAGAACCAAAGGCATGAGTCCTGTGTGTTGGATGAGGTGAAAGCCACTCATTCCTTATTTCCAGGCAGTCCCAGGACTTTGGCAGGGACAATTGCTTTGGCAGGGGACCCAGCATCTGCTGGCACTGACTCTGCATCTGCTGCCTCTTTAAAACATTCTCTGCTATATTTCCCTGTGGCAGTGCCATTGCTTTCTCCTCCTTGGGTAAATCTGGATGAGCTTTGGGGTGCAGAGCAGGATGAGAAGGCGTGGAACAACAGCTGGCAGTGAGATGGGAGAGTAAGGAGCAGGAGCAGCTCATGATATAGACACAGCCCCCTGCATGCAGTGGCACATGTTTTCTGTAGCAGGAGACTGGATCTGAGAGTTTGAAAAGCCAGGTAAGAGGCCCAGAGACAGACTGAGACACTGGGGGCAGCCATCAGCCCTCCTGCAGCTCTGAAGCAGTTCTGAACAAAATCCACACCGAGCCCTGATGTCCAAGGGCCTCTCCACCCACCAAGGAAGGCACTCTGGGAAACTGCTCTCCAGATTTTCCCTACTGGCAGAGAATCCACACCAAAGCAGAGCTGCAAAGCCTCCACATCCCATCCTCTGAAAATATGCTGCTGCTTGCCCATATCTCCCAAGCCTGTAAACCTTGTCTGAGGACAGTCTTTACTCTCTAGATTTAAGGCAGTGTAGTGACTATAAATATTGTGCTTTGAATAAAAGAGTTGTGAATACTAGATGAGTCCATCTATTGTTAAATGTCATATTTAAATGTTTTAACACTCAGAGTCCCAGGTGCTTCACCAGCAGGTGAGGCCACACAGCCCCCCCCAGCCATTTCACTGTCAGTGTGGCTCAGGTGGGACAAGGAGGCCACAGAGTGAGGAGGTGGTGGTGGTGGTGGTGCTTTAAAGTTTTGCCAGCACTGCCATGCCACACATGAATGTGAAGAAAGCACCCTCCTGGCTCAGCATGGTGCTAGCACAGTCTGGACAGGTCCACATCCTTCTGACAAACCAAACCTTGCACCAGCAGAGCCCTGGCTGGCCTGGGGTCTCATCACACTGATGCTCACTCCTCACCACTGCTAATTATGTCAGTGGTGATGGGGAGGTTGTACCTGCCTGCCTAATTAAGCCACAGTGGAAAACTCATCAGCTGCTCTGCTCCTGCTCCTTCATTTTGCATTAGTACCTTGTTATCACAATGGCAATGCTTCATTCCTGCCATCAGTTTTTCTCATTTTGGAGGGTAGTGATTTATTTATTTTATTTTTGCTCTGTTTTTACAACTCCTGCTCTTTTCCTCCTCAACTGCTTCCACACTTCTGAGCATGGAAGGCAAGATTTAATGCATTGGAACATCACAATTAGCCCCATCATGCTAATAACTTAAAGGAAACAAATAAATAGTAGAAATGGTGGCACTTTGGAAATTCCCCTGTGCTGCAGGAAGAAGGCCTGCTGGTCAGGACACATTGATTTTTTTCTGAATCCATCCATGCAGGATTCAAGGACAGGACAAAACACTATTAAGTCAGCAAGCAGAATGCAGTAAATAATGAGGTAGCTGGAGAGGGCTGAGGCTGTGTGCTGACTGAGCCCAGATATAAATTCTGGTGAGCTGTGCAGGCATCACCATGGCACTGCCTCTGGAGCACCAGGGAAACCCAGACAGGGAAGAGGAGCTGGAAAAGCCCCTTGGTACTCCACAAGCTGTGTTTGTTGTGGAGGCAGAAATAAACTCCTTCCCATCATCCACAGGATTCCTTGCTGCTCTGGAGACCTGTATGGATAAATAGCACCTCTTCTGCTGGAGTGCAGTGTGTCTGAGCCAGGCTTTAGCACTGGGGAAGTTTTGCTCAGGAAGTGGGGATTCTACCAGCAGGGTTTAACTGCTACAGCTGTGTCAAAGCACTCTGCCATCATCACATTGCTGCTGTACCTCTGCTGCTGAAGCACTTTTCCCCATGCAGAGATGCTCTCTGGCCTGAGGCTTGTTTGTGAAGGAAGGAGAGGGGAGAGTCCAACAGATAAAAGCTTTCCACAGAGCAGCAGGAGGGAGAAGGCAACCCATTAGCTTTTCCACTTCTTTGTTTGCCTTTGTCATCTCCAAGCCTCGGCGTGCAGCTTCCCTCAGAGTTCAGGGGAGCTCATCAAGGACGTGAAGAGCTTTGTGCAATCGAGTATTTGCAGGGCTGGGTCCTGGTTAAGTGATGTCGGGAAAACAGAAAGGAGATGAGATCCCTGCTTGAAAACCCAGCCCTGCTCTGGCGACTCCCTGTTCTCATGCTTTGGCCCACACAGAGCTGCAACACTGCCACGCCTTCAGGAGGGCGATTCATGGCATCCCTGCAGAGCACCAGGCACTGCTTGTGACTCATGGTTGTCAATTCTTGTGATTTAATCACCAGTGCTGTGCTGCGCTGGGGTTTTCCTTCCAAAAGTACTGATGGGCAGCAAGAAATCAGCTTTCCTTTGCTGGAGGAGAATTCTGTCTTGCCATTCCTGTTACAAAGAAAAACCTAAAAGAGATGGGCCAGAAACCTGTGAACTGATTTGTTGGGGAAGATGAAACAGGAAAACCTTATAAATATGATTGCCTGGCAAAAGATTTTGAGAATATGGGAACTATAAGCGAGATTGAAATGAAAGCAAACTTTGAGATCCCTTAGTTACTCAACAACGGGAAAACTATGGTGTGGCTGGCTGAAGGTAATCCCCTTCTGATGAAACAGACACCCTCTGCTTGCAGACAGGCCCAAGGGTCAGAGCGGACCCTGCTAGCTTGGCAGAAGGGGCCCAAAGAGGAGTTTTTAGGGTTTAAAATGTAACACAGTATGGTAATGTAAGGATTCTTATAGGCTGTATGTAAATGCTCTAGGATTTGTATCTTGTACTAGATTGGTTAGTGAGAATCAGAGTATTCAACACAGAAGAAGATTTATTGTATTGTAACGGGAACTTCGCTCTCTTTTACTCTTCCTCGCTCTCTCATCCTCTTTCCCAGCCCCTTGCCTTCTCTCTCTACCACTCTCTTTACCTCTCTCTCCCTCTTTCTGGCCCGCTCTGCGCTGTGGCTGGCAGCCCCCAGCAGGACCCTGCACCCAGGCCCTTTGCAATAAACTGAATAAATGGCAACTTCCTAGACCTGGCTGCAGAGATCCTGTCTCCATCCCTCCTGACCATCCTACCCCCGTTGCTCCTACACTGGTGATCACAGAGAGCAGCTTTCCAAAAAAGTCTCATGATGTGTTAACTGATTTTATGGTTTGGGATGCTGATATATGACACTTGGGCCCTGGGATGATGGACTGACAGCATTGAAAGACTAAGGTGTCTAATACATTTGAAAGAAAGCTGTGTTTATTCGCATTGGAAACATTAAAAAGGAGTGGGTCTGGAAGTAAATTGGAAAAAATATTCTCTCAATTTACATTAGCTCTGTAAAACAGTGGTGGTCACTGGCCTAGATGGGCAAAGGGCTCTTCAGAGATACCACTGAGATTACACCAGTGCCAACGTGACAGGGCAGCCTGAGATGAGCTGTTCCTCTGAAGGGAGGAAACTGCAACTGCTCCTGCCTTGACACCATCTTCACTCACTTCTTTGTCCCTTCTTTCCTCCCACTTTTATGCTCTTCAGTGCCCTTGCCAACACATGCAGCCCCTCTGCTGACAGTTGTCAGCACAGCAGCTGGTGGGGAGGGGAGACTGGATTGAATGTGACCACCTCTGAGCCCCAGGGCTCCTCTGGGTGCCATTCACCCTTTTAGCCTGCCCTGCCTCTGCCCTGCCCTTTTCAGGCTGACCCAGTTGCTTTCAGGGAACGTGGCTGGTCTTTTGGCTGGCAGGGAACAGGGCAGGCTCTCCTGGACTTGCACCCAGGTCCCACCTTCCTCCTTGCCATGGTGTGGGAACCCAGGACATCCCTCTGGCTGTCCAGGATGGCCAGGACCCCTGCCAGGGGGCTCAGAAGCCCTGGCATGGAGCCCAAAACACCTGTGGGTTTGATTATGACCCATGGAGCAAATCACCAACCTTAGATGAAGATCAGCAAGCCACAACAGTTTAGGCAGAATAATAGTGAAGTTATCACGGGGTGGAAAAGTAGATTTTGGGGTTTTTGGAATGGGGGTTCAGGAGGCAAGATGGAGGGAACCGGGCATGTCCAGCCTTTCTCCTTCTTCTTCTTCTTGGCCTCCATCTTCTGCTGTGATGTTGGCACATTTAGATTGGTTTAGAGTAGAAACTCACTGTCTAACATAGGTGATAGGTATTGGAAAGTAATTGTAAATATTGTATTTGTAGTTTTTAGTATAAAGACATAACACCACCCCAGGGGCAGGCTGAGTGCCTGCACTGTCTTGCTGAGCAGACCTTAGCTGGACAGGAGAAAGAATTTTATAGATAAGATACAATAAACAACCTTGAGACTGAGAAATGAAGAGTCATTCAGGCGCCAGGCTGGGAAAAGAGACTTCCCAACTCTTCTCAGGGTCACTCTGAGCAGCAAGAGATCCCAACACCATGGGACATTGCTGACACTGGTGACAGATGCCCTGGCCCCAGCTTTGCCTTGGGATCTTTTAAGCCCCTTTCCTCTTTTGGTGGAGACAGAGAAGGGCAGGGGCCAGCAGGTGTCATTTGGCTTTGGTCCATCTCTCACAGAGGACAAGAAACCACCCTCTCCTGTGACAATGTCCTAAGGATGTCACCCAGCTGTGCACAGTTGTTTCACCTTGTTTCATTTCAGGGACTCTCTCTAAATCTTTCTGCTTAATTCTTGGTCATTATCTTGGTACCTCCTCTGGGAAGGCACAACAGAGATACCCCCCAAGTCCTACATTTTGAAAATTAAGTTGTGGAAGGTCAAATCCCAGCACATCTACATCACTGTACTGCAGCCAAGTGTATTTTTTTGTTTCATCTATAATGTCTGAAGTATAAAAGAAGGGCAGCAGCATGCAAAAATAAATCCCAAAAGAGTAGAATAACATGCACCATGAAGTGGCCATGACAGGCCTTGAGAGGGCAGCTTCAGGTGTGTTAAAGTGGAGGTGTGGGACTTCTCATCCAGATCTCATCTCCCACACTGGTCTTACACTGTCAGGAAGGACTGGAACAAGTCACCACTGAGGTCTTCTCCTGCAATGCCAATGGCTGCAAACCTCACCTCTCCAGGGAAAGGTGAAGAGTTGGGTGACAGGTCATGGGGCTGCCACTTCACCCATGGAGGGAGGTGGACACCAAGCTGAAAGAGGAGCCAGTCCTGGGCTTCAGAGCTGGGAATGTCCCCATTTTCCTGGGCTTCAGAGCTGGGAATGTCCCCACTTCACAGGAAGCTGTGGAAATGATCCTTTATCTCAGCCTTATTGTCCTCTTCCAGATGATACTGCTCAAGTCTTCTGTACATCTGTGTTTCCATCAGACTTCGCTCCCTGCCTTGTCTCCAGTCCTTGCTTCTCAGGTATTTCTGAGCAGGAAGGGTCAGTTCCTACCCTGTGGACTGCAGCAATGGGACAGCAAACATTTGGACTCAGAGGAAGTTATTTGTTGGCAAACACCAAACCCTGGTGAGCTGTCCAGGTGTGCTGCAGCTGGATTCTCCTGGTGATAACCAGCACTGAAGGAAGCTCTGGCAGTTGCAAAATCAGCTTGAAGAGGAGCACATGGCCCCCATCTCCCTGTGTGCCAGACCAGGAACATTTTCTGGACCAGGAAATTTCCCCACTATATTTCCAGGCATCTGTTGCAATGCAGTTATCCTCTTGTGCATTTTAACCATCTCTGCTTGCACAGGCTCTGCTTTTCCTCAGTGCTGGCTTGTGGCAAGTCAGCCTTTTTACACTTAATTCTCAGAAATGCAAATGATTACCAAAACCCTTCTGTGCTGTGATTTTGGGGACATAATTGTTAAACTGCATTTGGTAAAAGTAAGGTGATAATTCTCATGGTCCAATAATTTCCTGCTCAAGTGAAAGAGGCACGTGGTGGGACTATCACTGAGAAAAGGATAGGATAAAGGAACTCCTTGCTTATCCAATCAGAAATCCCTGTAGAAAAGAGAGCACATAGGAAACCTGAGGGAGTGTAGAGTGGTGGCTTGACCCTGGCTGGATGCCAGGTGCCCAGAGCTGCTCTGTCACTCCCCTGCTCAACTGGAAAATCTGAGAAGTCCCTAAGGGGTTTACCAGCTTCTTGAGGGTCTAGGTTGAATGTGAATGCCTCCAAAAAAGATAGTCAGGGCCATTCCTTAATGGGTTTGAGCAGAACTGGGAAAGCAGACTTCAAGCTGTTTTCTTAATCACAGCTGGGTCTGTAACTCTCCTCAAGACCTCAAAACATTTTTCCTCTTTACTTGCTGAGAAAGAGGAAATGAAATCTTTGAGATGTCAATATTTTCATGCCCAAAACAATTCCATCCTGTTCCCTGCCCAGCTCCACGACCTGGCTGTGGATGGATAGCTCTGTACATTCAAAACAGCCCCTGATTTTGGATGCTGCATGGGATGTGTGCATGGAAGGTGCTCCCTATGCATCTCCTGTCCCACACTGCACATTTCCAAGTCCCAGAGAATGCCAGCCAGCACCTCTCCTCCTCTCAGCCATCCTTTTACTAAAACTCACTGACACATTGACTATGCACAGAAAGTCATTGCTGTCTTTGTCCTGCTTGGAAGCTCAATCCCTTAACCTCTGCCCCTTGTTTATTCTAGGCAGGGGGACTCCTGCCCAGGTTAAATGCCTCCTTGCAGAGGTGGTTGAACTGGCAGTGCAACATCTCCTTGTCCCTGTTCTCTTGTTGGTGAGGCAAAGCTCCCCTGCACGGGGAGCAGGCAGCACCTGTGGTGTGTCACAGCTCTACCTCCCAGCTTGGCCACATCATAGGAGCTCTCTCCATCCCAAAATACACCCAGAGCATCCTCCTGCTGGGCTGTTGAAGATTGCAATGCAAGATGTTTTCAGTTACCATCTGTATGGCAATTGTCTTTTGTCAAGTGGGCAGTTTGCCTTATCCCTCTCTTTGAGTGACCACAATCACACCTCCCTCGGGAGAGGACATCTGCTGATAACAGCCATTGAATGTCACTGCATGGCTGATAAGAACTGTAACATCCCATTGGGAGATGTGAGCCCAGAGGGAGGAGCCAAGCATTGCTACCCAGATATAATCCAGAGGTTCTGAAACACCAGCACGGCTTCTCCATGGGATTCCCCAGAGGAACAGCAGCTGCCTCTTCCCCTGGATCTTCAGAGGAAGAACACATCCTTCTCTACAGGATCCCTGCTGCAGCAGAACCACCCCTGACACTGCAGGAGGGCTGAGCCACAATTCCAATGGGACTGCTACCAACACCCCACAGGGTGTCAGGCTGTGTTCTGACTCTGTCAGTGTTGTTCTAGTGTACTGCATTGTTTATTTTATCTTTTAATTTTTTCCTTCCCTATTAAAGAACTGTTATTTCCTGCTCCCATATTTTTTGCCTGAGAGCCCCTTAATTTAAAATTTATAGCAATACAGAGGGGTGGGGAGGGTTTACATTTTCCATTTCAGGGGAGGATCCTGCCTTCCTTGGCAGACTCCTGTCTTTCCAAACCAAGACATGGGCTTGCCCCAGTCCTGTGATTGAGACCCCTGGCCTCCAGCCAGTCCTTTGCATCCTCTCCTGTCCCCCCTATCCCAGCCAGCTGCCCTTGGCATCCCTCTAGACAGCTGATGCTCCCACACAGAGAGAGCAGCAGAAAAGGGGGAAGCAAACTGAGCTGGATCTAAACCTTTCTGTGGGAGTATGGGAGCACCAGAGGGGCTGTCCTGGTGCAGACCCACAGTGCCACAGACTTGCACACTAAGCAGCCCAGGGCACATTGTGTGGCCAGCACAGCCCTCTTCCTCTGCTCCTGCTGGAGCCCTGTTTGGGGGAGAAGCCCTCAGCCTGGCTGCTAATGCTGCTGCACATGCATTTTGGGCTTTTTGAGCTGTTGCTCACAAACAAAAGTGTTTGGATGAAAAATAAACCTCTTAAAAATCCCAGCCTATTCACTCCTGGCAGTCTGGTATTCCTTCAAACTGTCAGACTTAGCAGATTGTTTACTGGAAACGGTTCAATTGGCAGGACCTTCTGCTGTGCAGATGAAATTTTAAAATCCTGTTTCTTGTTGCGCTCAAAGTCTCTCTTTCCACTACATGGCTTCACAGAATTATTATTCACTTGTTTCCCATTGAATAAAAAAATACCCTCTCTCTTTCATTTCCATGGTAAAAATGTGTGGGGGATATTAGCCCTCATGCTTCAGGACACAAGCCAGGAGCTAAGTGCCTGGGCTGCAGAGAGAAGTTTCCCTGAGGGACACAGTAATGCAGAATGGTCAATTATCCCCAAAGATCCCAGCTGGCTGAGATGGGATCACGCTGTTCTGCTGGACAGACAAGTGGGGCACAGCATGGCACTTTCTGGGGACCACCCAAGGTCTCCTCCTCCAGGGAAATCTTGTTGTAATAAAGACAAGCTCCTGTAATTCCTAATCTTGCAGATTTTGGTATTTCCCTTCCTGTGCACAAGTACAGCAAGAGAAAGAGCTGTAACCTGCTTTCCCAGGTCCTGTTGCTGCCTGTGCAGGGATGTGCCCTGTGAACAGCTAAACCTGTGGGGCCAGGACCTCCTGCTTTGGGTGAAATGTTCTGCTGCCTTTTCCCTCCGGTTAGACCAATGCCTGCCAGCAGGAAAGAGCACTTCAGCCAAGTCTGTAAACTTTGTTAAGGCTTAAGGCAGAAGGACCTGCTGTGAAACAGGCATATTCTCTGTCCCACCTCCCCATGGCAGAAGGTATCACAGCCCATGGATCCTGCAAGGAGACTTGATTGTTACAATTTCAATGTCCAGTGATTGAAGAGATTATTGCAGTCCTGATCAATCAAGGGTAGGGAAAACCCCCAAAACTCCAAGTTCAATGGGTTAATACACACTCAGGTTATACCCAGGTACCTCCCCTGGTGGGGGGAGCTTTCAGTCCTTTGGTGGAAAGCCTCAGAAATTAGTCTGGGGGTGCTTTGGGCATCTTTGATGGTTTATGAGCCCTTCTAAGACATGACAGCTGTCTCTCACAATAGTGGAACCAGTTATGCCCCAACAGAAAGGATGGATCAGGACCATTCCCAGGGAGAGTTTTACAGCTGAGTGAATTGTAAGGGAGGACAACTGTGAGGATAAAAAGCACCATCCTGCCTCCACAGGGTCTGCTTTTAATCTGGCTCAAGGCCTGGCTTGTAGCCCTCGGTGGTGGGTGCTCACCTCCTCTGTCTTATGCACACCAGAGGCTTCACCACCTCACACCCAGAAACTCAACCCCTGCCACTCAGGGGGTGCAAACCCAGCCTCAGCCAGGCACCCACTGCCTTCACAAATGGGCCTTGGCTAATGAGTCATTAATGACTGACATTCCAGTCTCTCACAGTGGTGTCAAAACAAGTCATTCTAGTAAAGTTTCTCATGAAGAATGAAATTACCTCCAGATTTGGGTGTGATGTGCCATTCCCAGCCACGTTACCTTGTCCCATATTCACTCTGTCAGTAGGTGGAGCAACTTCCTTTATCCTCACCTCCTCAGCATTAACCCAACCAGAGATCCTGTGCCCCCTGCTTACAGCAGCATTTCACAACAGAATGGATCAAATCTCCAGCCTTAACCCCACTGTGCTGAGCCTTTGTGGGCACCTAAAATTCCTGTACACTCTGAGATTCATGTTTCTGCTGTCCCACATATATGGGAGCCCTGTCCCAAAGCTGGCCTTTCAGTTTGATGAACACTTTCTCATGTCAATAAAACAAAAGCACAGCAGCACAAACAGGCAGAATCAAAAGTGGAAAAACACACAAATCTCAATTAGCACATACAGCCCTGAGTCTCTAACCTTACTCCTCCCTCCTGTCACATTCCTTCTCCCAGCACTTTCCCTGGGGGACACAGGTTCAGTGAGTGAGAATTTGGTTTGCATGGAAAATAAAACGGGGACCAAGAAGCATAAAATGCCAAGTTTTGCAACTTTCCAGCCTCTGCACATTGATGAGACTGAGCTGGGGAGTTTGGATATGTCCCACTGAACCAGGAGATGTGGATGGAGCTGAAATAGTGGTTGCTTTCTCATATTGCAGAGCAGAAGGTGATCCTCTCTGCAACAGGAGACAGATAAAAACCGATTGGGTGGGCATCACTGGCAAAGCTGCCTGCTGCCAGGGAGAGACACAGAGCAGGGGGGCCCTGGGAGCCACCTGCCCTGTGCTGGAGGATGGCTGGGCTTGCTCCCAGAGGCTCACCAGATCCGTGCAGGCACACCTCTTATTCTTGCTAAAGTAGCACAGGCTCTTTTTTAACTTTTTTTTTTTTTTTTTAAGCCATGCTTTCAAGTGAGAGTGCTGTGTTAGCCAAAAATTTGGGTTTCTTGGGTAAAGGTGGTTTTTATTTTAGCTTCCACTCAAAGAGCTGCCCACTGGCTTGTGTGTAATCCCCTCCTCCCCCGTTCAGACTTCCCTGACACCTCTGCGGAGGTGTTTTCTACCTCTGGGGCAGAAAAGGAGCGCTGGCACTGGGTCCTTACCCCGTCTGTCTGCGGGGGGATGCGGTGGGAGGGGACGCGCTCAGCCCGCGGCAGAGCCGTGCGCTGCATTTACAACAAACCCGGGATCTGCTCTCTCCCAGCACAGCGAGGCGTTTGGCAGCGACATTCCCCGATCGGTGTCACCATCTGACGGATGCAGCGGTGTCCAGAGGTCGCTGCCACGGGCTTTTTCCTGAGCAGCTCGGGCGGTCCTGCCCCTCCTGCCCCGCTGCCGGCGGGGTGAGCCGGGCCGGGCGTCACGCATGATGTACATCGCAACTGCCTGTAGGATAGTGCCTTGCTCTGGAATAACAGCTGATTCCCGGCTAATAGATTCAGTAATCTGACACCCGGGCTGTAATAATTGTATCTGAACAAGGCAGGCTCCAGCCTCTGCCAGCCTTATTAGAATGAGTGATTGTTTCCATCAGGGATGTAGCTCTGGTGCATTCACCTTTCCCGGGCTCTGAAATACAAATTGAGCTTCTGACCTTGGCAGATACGACAGCTGACCTGTTTCCTCCTTTTTAAATAAGGAGAAAACGGGCTTTGGAGAGAAAGTGCTTGCTTTCTTCAGGCCTCCTTCTGCCAAGCTCCTTGCTATCATGAGATCTTAGTTAAATATTTGGCTTGCTGTTATTAGCCAGGATGACGGGCTGCCTAAACCGTCGAGCGAAGCACAGAGGCACAGTCCTCTCTTCCTGCTGGGTTTGGGTTTATTCCTAACTTCTCTGCTCCCCAGCATTGCATGGCTGTCAAAGGCAGCCCCTTTTCGCTGTGACTGTGCAGACAAGCCATCCCAGCAGCTGCAATCGAGGGGTGTTGGTAACCAGGGAAAGGCACCAGGGACAGGGCTCAAAGCTGCACCGCCACTGAGCTGTGGCCCAGCCACCCCTTCCCTGCTCAGGGGCTCAGGCAGCCCCCGAGGGCTCTCCCGGGGTGGGGCACCCAGGCGGATGCTGGTGGGTTTGGAGCAGTCAGGTTTGCCCTGCCTGCAGAAGGAGAAGCTGCCAGCTGTGCTCGCAGCAGCAGCGTGGGAAATGCGGGATCAGGGAGGGGACGACTCCCAGCGGATTTTCCCTGGGGGCCGCAGAGCCATGCACTGAAATAAAACCACCTCCTGCCCCCAGCCAGGAGCCCTCCTGCTGCCTCCTTTAGTCAGCAAGTCAACAGGCCTCGGCTGCTGATCCTAAATTTCCCTGGTGATGTGCTGTGCAAGGCGTGTTTTCCAATGGGCTGCAGGCTCATGCTGTGGCTGTAAATATAGCTGGGAGGAAGATTTAGCCATGGTCCCCCCTCTCTTCCTTATATTGCTTTTCCTGAGGTTAAATGTCAAACGTGTCTAAAATATTACTCAGGTCTGCAACCCGTATGCACTTCAGGAGGGGCCAGCCGGGCTCTCTAAGGGCTCTGTGCTGATTTATGGAGGTGTGTGGCACAGGGCAGTAAATCGGGGCACGCACCAGATAACGTCATGGGAGAGCTGCGTGCCTTTTATCAGAGCTGGGACACTAACACGGGCAGGGGTAGGAGCAGGGACAGCCCCGGGGCATGCAGCTTGCTGTTCTTCCTCCATCAAAGATGGTAAGAAAAAAGCTGTCCCGCCTTGGTGGCTGCGGAAAAGAAATTGTGCCTCAGCTCATCGGTGGAAGCACTTGTCACGTCCTGGGAGATTCCTGGTGGTTCACTCTTCTGCTTCTCTCTAAGTGAAGAGGAGGGCTGGCTTATGGACCTCAGGCGAGTCCTGTAGGTCTGGCGGTTCGGCACAAAGAGGGAGCCAGGCAGGGCGTTCGAGTGGCAGGAAGGAGATTTATGTCTTTTACTGTCCATCTGCAAAGCAAAACAAAAATAGCTGAAACACCGGTTTTCTGCTTTATCGGCTCTGTGAATAAGCATATAAATTTCTATGACATTTCTGGAGGCTTGCTGAAGGGGAAAAAAATTCATCCCTTAGGACCTGGCCGGCAGCAGTGGCAGCATATGGTCTGCTGAAATCAGTGGCTGAGCGCGTTTTGGGTGTGTTAGCATTAAAAAGGTGACTTTGCGAGTAATTTCAGGAGAAAGGAGGGGTTTTCTCTCTTTTCCGTTTTTTTTTTTTTTCCCTTTCCTTTTTTTTAATCCTGTCTAAGCTGATGCAGCTGTCACAGCCAATAACTCTTGAATAAGGGAGCTGGCTTGCGTTTTCTTGACTGGGAAGCACGAATGGGTGCTGGCTCTCGGCCGCCTTGTGGAGGCAGGTTCGGCCTCTTCCTTGGAGGCACCGGGGAGAAAGGCAAAGTACACTCCACAGGCGAAGAGAGGAGTTGGGGATGTTTTATTTTTCCAGCAGCCGCTGCTCCCTCTGAGAAGGAGTCGAGGCCCTGGGAGTCTGTGGGAAAGCGGCTTCGGTCTCCCGGCTGCAAGAGGATGGCAGGGGAGCGTCGCTTCAGAGATGGAACTCATTGGGGGAAAAAAACAAATACAAATAGGCAACTGTTTATGGTAGATAAAGTGTGGCTTTTCCTCTTTCATCGCTGACTAAAGCCTCGTGTTCTTTCCGGTGAGGGAGGCAGGAGCCGTGATGCGCTGTCAGGAAGATGTCTTTCAGCCAGGCAGCACCTCTGGATGTTTATCTCCCTGCCATTGTGCTCCGGCGCTTTGAAATGTACAGGGAAGACGCTGCTAATCACACTGTTGCTTAAAATCAACAGCCAGGCGAGATGTACTTTGTCACATTTTCTCTTTGGTCTCTCTTTTTCCGTAATGAAAACGGTGACATTCATTCAGGCTCGCACGCCAGCCAGTGCATGGCGGTGGGGTTTTAATGAATCGCTCCTGCCCTTTGCCGGGGCTCTGACGGAGGGGCACAGCCGGAGCTGCCTTTGGAGTATCCCGATTGCCACCGGAGATGCAGATCCAGCCACTGGGAGAGCGTGTCTTGATGTCACATCTGGTTTCCTCTGCTTTGGGTCGAATCCATCCCGTGTTTGAGTCACGTTGAAGCCAGAGAGGATACGAGATGTAAGCAAAGTCTGAAAGGCAAAATTTTGATGTCGGATTTCTTATTAGTGGGAGAACAGAGAGCTTCAGTGGCAATGAAAAAAAAAAATTAAGTGTGGAATAAAGTAAATAAGTGCTTATCTGTGGAAAGAAATAAAACTCAATATGCAAGACGCCTCTTCCTCCTGTCCTGGTCTAGGCTTGTAAATAACAGAGAAGAAAGGATGAAGTAAGCATGGAAATCTGAAGCAATGGAGTATTGAAATGATGTGGCTGAGAGAGAGGGATATTTTTATTTTAAGACAGGAATTTCCCATGCTTCTATTTTCTTCACTGTGAGATTAACACAGAGGTCTCCACTTCCACGTTCCACTACATCCTGCATGTGGGGAAAATGCAGCAAGTCGAAGTTGTACAAAGAGCATAAGAAGAGGGAGAGAAATTTAGCTCTTCTAATGCTGATTAAGAAGAGCAAACAAAGAGAAGCACAGAAATGTGAACCACCAGTTATTTTCCAGCAAAGGCTCCACTGAGTCCTATTACAGGAATATATTAGAAGCAGTATGAAAATTTTCATCTTTTGCCTGCCCAATGCCAAGGCAAGCATCATCAGCCAGCAGTGAGAAGTCTGGGATGCACAGCAGATAAAGCAGAGTAACTGGAAAAATGCATCAGCAGCCCGTGTGTGTGACAGGCACAGAAACACCACCCCCACACCAGTCCTATTGGCTTTCCCTGAGCCTTTCTTGCCCCTTTCCCAGTCTCCTCTGGGAACAGCTCCCTAATGCACAGACTAAAAGTGGTTAAGTGCTTCCTTGGAGCACAGTGAGGGCAAAGCTCATGCACAAGTCACAGCTCCTGGACAGGCCAGGAGACACAATGAATTTTTGAGTGGCATCAACCAGCTTTTCCTCTGTGGACAGTTTCTATCACTGCCATGAGTTTGTGGTGCCCACTGCAGGTCTGCAGATGGCTCAAGGATGCCAATGAAGCTGTGGGTACCTCGAGGTGTGGTGCTCACAGAGAGAGCAGCCCACCAGCTGCTGAAGTGAGCAAAGAACACCCACCAGTGTGGCCCCAGCCAAGAACACTCAGCAGCCCATCCGTAGCAGGATAAAACTGAGGGGTGAGCTCTCCTTGTGACAGTCAGAGCGCCTGTATGAAGCTGACACAAGGACAAGGGGCTACATGGTGCTAAGCACTGCTTGCCTTCAGGGCCCCTTCCTACATGATAAATACTTATTTAGATGGTGCCCTGCAATGTGCCGTTGTACACGACCCATAAATCCTGGTGTTAAATCGGGAAAATAAAAACCCAGTGCTGCGTCAGCTCGGCCTTTGAGAAGCCAAAGCTGATAAATAGGGTTTGATTGGCTCTTTCTACACCGATGCCCCAGAGCAACACCCTCTGCACGAGTGTGATATTGCTGCAAGCTGACGGTACAAAGGACAGGCGCCTACCCGTGCCAGCCATTGAGCCGGCTGCCTGGATTAACCCTGATTTCCTTCCCTGACACTCCTTTCTTCTGCCGAGGGGGGAAGCCAGGCGTAAGAGCGAGTCCCTGTGCCTGTCATGCTGAGAACGTGGTGCTGGCAGCGTCATGCAGCACGCTAAGCCCGGTTCTCCCCTCCCTGGTGCCTGCTCTGCGGTGGTCTATCTCCATGAAAGCAGAGGATTTACACCGTCTTACACAAGTGGTGTGAGAAGGATCAGGCTGTGACAGTCCTGACTCCCAGCTTCCTGGGAAAGGCAGAGAACAGCTGCCTTTCAGCTCTCCTTGCATCCCTTGGGCTCTCTCTGTTGCTGAGGATTTCCTAGGGTATGGCTCAGGGGAGGGAATGTGGGACAGCATCTCATGTGCACCTTTTCAGGTTTGGCCTAAACGCCTGTGGGAGGAGTGGCGCCATCTCCAACAGCAGAGCAGCCAGCTCACACCCCTCTAGCCACCCCCAGTGCCTCTGTTGACACAACAAACAAGCAATAAATACAAATCTTATCTGTCTAATAAGGTGAGTTCCCGTGCAGCAGGAAGGAGCCTCTCTATCAAGATGGTATCTGCACAACCCAGGTGAAACCCTGAACTCAGCAGCAGCGCAGACTCATCAGGGAAGGGAAAAGCAAGAGCCAGCCACGCTTTTCCCACTGCCTTTTGGTGTGTGCCCAGGCAAGCCTGGCTGATGGCAGTGTCAGGAGTGGTACCTGCCCAAAAGGAGCCTCAGCTCTCAGAGGATGCTCTGCTCCTCCCTGCCATCTGTGCCCTTGCTAGTGGCCAGGCTGACGAGATGCCAGGGATCAGGAGCCAAAATGCAAAGCCACTACACTGCTTTGCTGCTGATCCCCACTCCCCACAAGGGCTTGCAAGAGATCAGCCCTGGCAGGGAGGCCAGCTGCCCAGAGCTGCCCAGGAAGGAAGGCAAAGATGCTGGCTGCTGGAGAGAGGCTCCTCCAAGCCCTTCACTGCCTCTGGGCTTCCCCACGGGCAGGCAGCCCCTGTGCGTGCTGCAGCTCAGGGCTGCACCCCTCAGCTGCCTGGCTGGGGATGCTCTCCACCATCTCCAGTTGGCCTGAGGACTCTGCTGCATCCTACTGGGCAATGACCTGTGTCATGTCTGCATCAGCACTAAATGAAAGAGATGTGACTTTCCTGGGCAGTAGCTGACTGGAAATGTTGTGTAGGTCAGAAGTAGACACCCTCAGAACTGGCTTCTTCTCCAGTTCCAATGCTGGCATCCCAAAACACATCAAGTCCAGATCAGTGATGGCTCTATCCACTGCAGACAGGAGATGGGTGGGAGATGGCATACAGCCATTCCCACTGATTGTGGAAGCACAGTGTAGAGCTGACAAGGCCTCTGGTGTTGAGATGACCCTGAGGTGTTAGAAAGTCTCTTTTTCCCAGCCCTGAGACCAAAAAAGAAGACAGGATTCCTCAGCTCTGGTTCTCAAGGTTGTTTATTTGCTCTTATCTATGACATTGTCTTTCTGACCTGCTGAGGTCTGTCTGGCAGGTTGGGTTGAGCCATACTGACCACCTTGGGGCAGTGTTATCTTTTTATACTAAAAACTACATGTACATTATTTACAATAATTTTCCAATACCTATCACCTATGTTAGACACTCTGTCTCTACTCTAAACCAATCCAAAAGTGCCACCATCACACAGAAGATGGAGGACAAGAAGGAGAAGGAGAAAGACAGAACACCCCCAGATCCTCCATCTTGCCTCTTGAACCCCCATTCTAAAAACCCCAAAATTCTACTTTTCTACCCTGTAGTAACTCCACTATCATTCTAGTCAAACCCTTGTGGCTTGTAACTCCTCACACAAAGTTGGTAATTGTTTCCATGGACTAAAATCAAAGGCACAGGTGTTTGTGACTCCATGCCAAGGTTTCTGAGCCCCCTGCCAGGGTCTGGAGTCCTCCAGGGCAGCCAGAGGAATGTCCTGAGTTCCAACATAGAGCTAAAGCATAGGCCAGGCATCTGCACTTCAGTATATGCTGCTTTTACGCAAAAATTAAAGCCATAGCAACATTTCAGTTTTCACTGATTCACCCCCCAAATGGAAAAACTGAAGGTGAGGGAAAGGAAGGATATGTCCTTCAGACTCTGCCCAGTAAGCAGGGCTTTTAGTCAGCTCCTTCAGGGGAAAGGAGATACAAGCAAGTTTGGAAGCGAGACAAGATTTAAAATAAAGATGCAGAATGTTTGGAATTACAAAATGGTTTGAGTTTTTAAAACTGTCTCCTCTTGTCTGACTGTTGGTTAAAGTCAGCACAAGCAAGTAAACTTCCATCTGCAAAAATCTCAGCCAGTGCTAAGATGATGCATTATAGATTGGAGCTGGGCAGGTGTGGGACCAAATGTCTCTGCTAAATGGGAGAGATGTGCAGACAATGCTCTGGTTAAAACATCTGCCAGTAAATAGGCTCTCTTTTGCTATTTGTCCATCTAAGGTCATACTATTAAAAAAAAAACCTGTGCAGATCACCCTTGAATCAGTAATTTTCTCTATGCCTATATGCCTATTTTTTTAATAAAGAAAATGGCCTGCATCTCAAATCCAAACTTTTCAGCCTGCTCAGTTAGAGCAGAATATTGGAGTCTTCGGATAAATTTTCTCTCTTATTGCTGAAATTTCAGCTGAGAAAGAAATCATCTTGTGCTCCTTTCTCGCACATCTAAATTCTGAAGCATCAGCTGTTTTGAGGGGGAGGGATAATAACTCCCTGTTTTTAACATCCAACTCAATAGGTTTGTGAAAGGGATTATACAGCACCTCGTCCACCCACGGTAAGGATTGAATGTGATGACCAGGGAGGGCACCTCCGCTCTCATGTTTAATTCAGGTGATGTTTTTTGTCTCAAAGGCAGGGAAAGTGAGTAAGGCATTTCCTTAGGTTGGAATGGGAGGTCAGATTGAAGTTTGAGCTAGCTCGACTCGGCCACCTGCACTGCTAGCCTGGTCATGGCTAGAGAAGAGCTTGGGATCAAGGCCAGGCTGGATGGAGCTCTGAACAATCTGCTGCAGTGATAGGTGTCCCTGCCCATGGCAAGGGGGCTGGAATTGGGGACCTTTAAGGTCTCTTCCAATGCAATGACTCAGTGGTTCTACAAACTGTGGCACTGCCCCCATTTCACAGGGGGCAAGAACAAGGTGCTGGAGACAAGAGCCCTTGTCAAAAGCAACCAGAGTGGTGAGAGCAGGACAGGGGTGCAAACAGCCTTCTGCTTCCTAGTCATGGTCTCCTGGTGGAGATGGTGGTAGGACCATGTGTGTGATCTGGGTGCCTTTGCTTCCACAGGCTTCTAGTTTGAATCAGCATATAAAGGGCACTGACTGAAGAAAAAACTCCCAGGTGCTGGTGGGACCTGGCAGGCTGAAAGGTTTCTCTACCAGCACAACACAATCTGCAGTAGAGGCAGAGGCCAGGTGTCCTAGTACAGGACATGGGGAAGAAGGAGTGTGAAGGGCTGGTGGGGGGGTGGGAAGAGGGGAAATGAAAGAAATATGAAAAGGATCAAGAAATGGCATAAGGAAAGAGAGGAGAGAAGATTTCCTGAGGACACAGAGCACAAAGGCAAATAATGGTAGTAATGGCAATGGTGGTAAGCATGAAGAAAACAGAAAGGAGTGAAAAGCAATGGGAGAAAATGAGAGCAAAGCTGGAAAAGGAGAAGCAGAGGAGAAAGCAACCATCCTGCCAGCCTCCGTGATGGCTGTTATTTGCAGATAGGAAATGCTGCCTGCAGAAAAGCTGATTGAGGCTGATTGAGGGAAAGAATGAGCCACATGTGACAGATGTTAGTCACTTCACGTAATGCCCTGCTGGAAGGCACTTGGATTCTGCAGGGATGACAGCACTCCAAGGAGCTGCATGGAGCACAGCAGCCCTGGGAGCAGACGGGAAGGAAGATGAATGGCAGCAGCGCTTGAATGCCCTGATCTCAAAAAGGGACGAAAAGGAGAGAGAGGAGAGTGGCAGCCTCTGCCTTTTACGTGTTTCCTGCCTCCCTCCATGCTCGTGGCTCCCTCATCCAGGGCCAGGCAGAGGCCCAGAGCAGATGGGAGCTTGCATTCCCTCCTGCAGGAAGCAGGACTGCCCCTGTGCCCCTTGGAGCAGCTGTCAGCACCCAGGCAAATTGTTTCTAAAACAATCTCGCAAGCATATCATTTACTCAGGTAGTTTGGAAAGCAATCTTAGGTAAAAAAAAGAGCCAACATGATAGCTTAATTGTGCTTTTGTGCCCTCATGTCTGACAAAGATAATTTTTCCTTATTTTCAATATTTTTAAAAAATCACTAAGCAGCAAATGGCACAAGGGGGTTTTTTGTATGTAAGGCCCTCATGGTTGCCAGACTTTTCTTTAACTCGTTTGCCCCAACTTTAAAAATGCAAGGGAAAAGCAGAACTTCTCAGGGACTACTTTACCTTCAGTGTTTGCAGAGCAGCATCTGCCATATTAGATCATATTCAAATAGAGCCCCAAAGAGGTCGGGAGCAGCGTATTAGCTGAACTGTTTATCTGCAGCCAGCCAAGGGGGGATGGTGCTGCTCAAATCAATTTTCTATGCTCCGACTGGCCCATCTTCTTGACACTTAGATGTCACTGTACCACTGGTGATAAAAAGGCCTGCCAAAAAAGGATGGGTTTGGATTCACGCAGGGTCCTACAGAGCCAAATGAGAATTGACAATATTAGTCTTTAGGACAATTTTACAGATAAAATTAACCAGAAGAATAAATTTTCAACAGTTCACTTAATCTAATCTGCTTTCCATTGCATTGAATCTTGCTTCCATCCACAGTTGCCATTTTAATACTTGCAAGCAATGTTGGCTTTTTTTTCCTTTTTTTGTTTCATGGAAAAAAGATCAGGCACATAAACCAGGAGACACATCGCCATGAAATGCCAGTCAAAAACTAACCCACATCTGGTTTCTGTAAAAAGGAGGAGGAAGTCCCTCACATAGTTTAAAAGCAAGGAGAAAAAGTATCAGCATGTTAAATTTGGGCCTGAGGTACAGTCATTGATATGATCTGAACCTTAACTTTCTATAAGTTCATCTGGCTTTGGTCTTAATTTTATTATTTGGATAACTAAACAGCAAAGGCTGAATCTCAGTCCCAGATCTGGTTTTGAATTTAAAATAACTGACAGAAAGTTCAAGATTATCCATACTGTATCTTACCTTTGTTATAAAGTATGTGAGCCCTTGCACATCTGTGACTATCGCTCATGGTACTAGAAATCAGAAACTCTCTGAGTTAATAATAACACATAACACATGTGGAACACTTCATTTCAGTACTGCACAAATGACCAAGTGTCACAAGGAGCCTCTGGAATGCTTTCCCTGTGGCAGGAATAGTGGCCATTTCATCCAGAGGCTGTGTTGGTCAGGGATTCCCAGACTGTGCAGGTTGGGGCTGGGGGGCAGAGCCAGGGCAGGTGGGGATGGCTGCTCTCAACACTGCACTACACATCAGAGTCCTTGCATGCTTTACTTTTTCATATTTGTACCAAAGTGTTCCACGCCTCTGGCAGAACATTTAGGGAAGCAATTCAAAAACTGATTCAGCTGGCTCTCCAAATGGATCTGGAAGAAAATACTTGGGGTTTGGCTAGCCTGAAACTATGCTGCCAGCACCTCCTTTGAGCATTTTCAGGGATTCAGTCAGGGATCTCAGCACTTGCCAAGGAAAAAGGAATAATTTTGTGCTGGCTCTGTGCAAATTTACCCCCATGCAGGCCTGCTCTAACGCTCTGAAGGACAACCTTCATTCCTGACCCAGTACAGCCCAGGGCAAGTGGTGGCCGCAGCCAGGCTGCTCTTGGCCCCAGGGCAGTGGCAGCAGAGCCAGCTTTTCCCTGGATTTTCTCCTTTGGAATCTCAAAGGCAGCAAAGGAGCTGGATGCTGGAGATGCAAACATTGACAGGATGACACAGGTTTCAGTGCCAGCCTCCTCCTGGCATTGCCTGGCTAGAAATGGGAAGTGCCCAGCACCAGCAGAGAGAGGAGGCAAGGGAAGCCCAGGCTGGGGTGGATGAAGCAGAGCATTCAGGGAGCAGATGAGGATGAAAGCCACCCCAGGGGACAGAGGGCATTTACCACCTGTTAAGAGGCCCCAGTCACCTCCTGACCCTGACAATGTGCACGTCTCTGGATGCTGGGTGAAGGGTGGTTTGCTACAGCTACCAGCCACACCATCAGCTCAGCTGGTGGAGATCACTGCCAAAAGCTCTGCAGGGCCAAAGCACCATTTATAGGTTGGCAGCCATTCTTCTGCTTGTCTCTTTGCTTGCAGAGGGGTTTTCCCCTTTTGCTTTCCAAAAGCTGCTGACAGTACATTTGGAAAAAGCAACTTGGACCATGTTGAGGATGCAAAAGGAAGTGCTGTCACTGAGTGACCTGTGCAGCTGCATTTGGTACCTCTGGGTACAAACACTAAACCAGCTGCCAGGGACTGGGGTGAAGTGTGGGACACAGGACCACATTCCCTGATGGATTTTACCTCTGCTCCTTGACTCTGACCCAGAGCAGGTGACAAACACTGCAGCAGCCTGGGCTCCTCTGCTATCCCCACTATCTATCTCCAGTGCTGCCCCAGCAAACCTGAGGCCTTTAAGCTGTACCTCATGCTATGCCATAAATTTTCATACCATAAAAGTCAGCTCTGCTGTGCTGCAACACAGCCCTCCCATTACTTCAGTTGCCTTAAACTGGAAAAAAAAATGTGCAAGGGGTCACAGTCATATTTTAGGACCACAGGGCCTTTGGGCCCAGAGAAGACCCAAGGCTGTATTATTTATGCACAGTCACTCTGCTTTACAGGAAATACCAACATACAAACTATTTAGTGTCCCTTGTCTTGGGGACATGAATCAACTCCTGCACTATTTTATTTAGCAATACTGATCCATGCTTCATTTCTGGATTACAATACGGGGAAAGCAGGAAAGGAGCCAGACCTCCTCAGCCTCCTCATTCCCCATGGCTGGGGGCTGG
Source organism: Molothrus ater (assembly GCF_012460135.2). NCBI lineage: Eukaryota > Metazoa > Chordata > Aves > Passeriformes > Icteridae > Molothrus > Molothrus ater. Next base: position 8,523,126 of record NC_050479.2, on the reverse strand, counting down.
GCTGAGCTCATGTCCTTCCTCAGCACCATGCAGAGAGGCAGCAGGCAGAGAAACGGAGGGAGGTCAGGCACTGCTATCTGAATCCCATTTACAGAGCCAGCAGTCAAACCACAGGCACTTCCAAGAAGCAAAAACCCGACTTTCGGCCCAGAACTGAACATGTGTTCATTTCTGCACTTGAAAAAAATGCTGTTGTTAAGGGAAAAATAACTTAAAAGCCACTGTCAAACAGTTGTCATCCCCTGGTGCTCAAATGGACAGTGCTAGAGGAGGCATAAGGGTTTGTGCAGAGAATTAGGCTGTTGCTAATTAATGAGGACTGCTGCATCCTTCAGTGCCCAAAATGGCCATTGGTAGCGAGGATGACAGAAGGAGGCCTCACAGTTGTGGGATTAAGGCACAAGGCTTGACACACTGCTTTGTATCCTTCACCACCACAGAGCTCAGAGTGAATGTTAGGAAAGTGTGTTAACCCAAAATTTGTACAGGTTGTCAGGACACCTGGACAAGGAAGTCCTGCTTTGTAGAGTACCAAGGCTGTGAGATGAGGGGTGAAATTTGCACTCTGTGCTGTGGTGGGAAGTAGGGGAGCTGTAGTCTGTACATACAAAGTGTGAAATACAAAGGAAAAACAAAATCAGCCACCTGAAAATAGAGACCAAATTTTCCAGTTTTGTCTCCTTTCTCTGCCCTGTACTCGGCACTTTCCAAAGAGAGTCAATAATCCCTGTGGGGGTCAGCCTCTGGCTGCCAGCAAAAGGTTTGGGAGCTGATGTGGTGAGCAGCCTGGCTTTCCTCAGGGACCAGGAGAGATGCTGAGCAGCTGCCCACCAAGTGACCATCCCACAGCCATTCCCAGCAGCACCCACTGGGGCATGATAAGGAAACAAACCAGGAAGCAGGGAGAGCTGAAAGCAAGAGATTCCCTGGAAAACGTGGCAGAAAAAGGAAGAAAATACCCTTTGCAGTAGATGGAAGCAATTGCAGTGAGTGGACTGGACAGGGTCTCACTTGCTGCCAGCTCCAAATTGACTTTCCTGCCTCTGCTCTGCCAAGGAGCAGCACAGCACTAGGCTCTGGGATTGCTCAAGTGAAGAGTTTGCTTGTCTTGGATTGCTTTTCCTGGTGCTCTCTCCTCCTTCTTCTGCCAGCATGTTTTTCCCCTAAAATGGATTTCCCCACAGGTTTTGGCAGCACAGATCACCCCTGGAGGGCTTCACCTGTCCTGGTGGGAGCAGTCAGAGGCTTCCTGGGTTGGCAGCTCTCCTGGTACCAGTGATTTTTGGGAAGGGCTCAGCTGGCAGCCAGCAGTTCCCTTCTCCTTATTGCACTTCCAGCCTCCACCTCCCAACTTCCACCCCTGCCTTCACAGAGCCAGAGCCAGGAGGACAAAAATCAAGTCAGACAGCCTGGTCCTCTGTCAGAATTCAGGACATCCCTCTGTCTGTCCTGGATTGCCCAGAACCCTGCCAGGGGGCTCAGAGACCTTGGCACAGAGCCCAAGACACCTGTGACTTTGATTATGATCCATGGAAAAAATTACCAACCTTATATGAGGATCTGCAAGCCACGAAAGTCTAAGTAGAATAATAATTAGTTTGTCACGGGGTGAAAAATAGATTTTTGGGGTTTTCAGAATGGGGGTTCAGGGGGGCAAGATGGAGGGATCTGGGCATGTCCAATCTTTCTCCTTCTTCTTCTTGGCCTCCATCTTCTGCTGTGATGGTGGCACTTTTGGATTGGTTTAGAGTAGAAGCTCACTGTCTAACATAGGTGATAGGTATGGGGAAGTTATGGTAAATAATGTACACGTAGCTTTTAGTATAAAAAGATGACACCACCCCGAGGGCGGCCAGTGTGCCCCTGTCTGACCTGCTGAACGGACCTCAGCAGGCCAGAGAAAGAATTTTATAGATAAGAAACAATAAACAACCTTGAGAACGAGAACTGAAGAGTTCTGACTCCTTCTTTGACAGCTGGGCTGGGAAAAGAAACTTTCTAACACATCTCGGGGACCAGCAGAAGTCCCGAGAGTCCTCCTGTAGCAGCTCAGTGTCTGTGCCTCCCATCTTGGGAACAGAGGCAGGACCCCATCACAGGCAGCCCAGGTGCTGCATCACTTGCTTGTTTTGGTTGCCAGCTTCCCAACACGACTTTCCAAAAGGCATCTGCACATCCAAGGTACCAACAGGCAGCATCTGCACGTGGTCAGAGCTCGGAATAAACTGAAATAAAAATGCATTCAGGCTGGAATAGGTCCCTCACACTTTGACAAGGCCAGCTGGGCACTCAGCCTCTCTTATTTTTCTCTCCTGAAGCCCATGTTAATGCTCAGGTAGCGTCAGAGCCTACCCTCAGAGAAATCTCTGTGTGGCTTGTTGATTTGAAAGACATCAGCATTTCCTCAGGGACAGGAGGGAAAGAGCTGCCACCCAGCTGTACCTTTATTAGTGCAATTTTCTGTTCTTTCCCTCCTGAAAGAGATTTTCTGTCTGTCAGAATAACCCCAAAGTGCTTATATTTAGCAGTCCTGACAGGAGTTAATCAGAGCTCATGCCCCCACACTTTGCCCCACTTTCTGGTTTCCAGCAAGACTCCAGGCTTAAATCAGTGCATGGCAGTGGATGAGGAGTCAGTGCTGCAGTGGGAAGGGGATGGAGACAGGCTCTGTGCCCAGAACATGGACCACAGAGAGAACAAGGATATGAGGAGATGCACAAATGGAAATCGAGCAGGTGGCACATCTGGTTTCTGAGGAAAAACTCAGTATTTTCATGAGGAAGAAGACATTTCTGGTGAAAATATTCAGGCAGAAACCAAACAGTCCAATGACATCCAGACTTGCCAACTGATTCCCACCAATCCTAACCCAATGTTATGCTTTTTAGTAAAATTTCAGGAAATTTCAGTCCCAGTTTCATGGTATCACATCAGCCTGGAAATTTAGGTTACACCAAGTATTTCTCAGACCTGGCTGCATGAATCCCTCTGCAGGGTAAGCTCTTGGAGAAACTACAACTATTGCACCCCCAGGGGTGCCTAGGTCTTTGTTTTAAACCAGGGAAGCCTGAATTGTGATAAGTGCTCTTGGGGGGCCCAAATCCTTGCCAGGATTATCAACAAGGAGGGCATGTTAAGACAAAGGAGTTCTTTGCTTCACTTCATGAAAGATATGGTGTTAAATAAGACACACTGTGTTGTCAACATGGAATACTAATGGCAGAAATGTGCAATATTTTTTAAAACATATATTTAAGCAGACTTCTCTTTCTTCTTTGGTCTTAATTATATGAATGCTGTTTAAAGCACAGGTAGAAGCTATTACAGAGTGGGGCAATCTGTAAAGGAAAAATCTTTAGGCAAGGCAGTGGAAATACTGTTAGAAATCCTGTCAGAGGTGAAAAGAAGAGTAAATAAAGGGATGACCACAGAAGGATGGAAAAAGCAGAAAAGAGGAATGGTGAGTGAAAATAACAAGCAGACAGTGTTGCAAGGCTGCAAGTTGGTCTGGAGGCACTGTAGTCCCAGCCTGATTTACACAGGGGTTTTGAAAGGGCACCACCAGTTAATGGCTCCCCTTCAAAGCCAGGCTTGACCCACTACTGTCATAGGTGACAGCAGAATTACAATCCAAACCTAGATCCCATTCCCAATTTTGGAGGTGTTCAGATGTGAGTTTTATTTAAAGGCTCCTTTTTAATGAAAAAGTGGGCAAACTGTGATCAAGGGGAAGGAATTGTCTCTATTTCCATGATTCACATCTCCTGGCACCCACAAGATATGCATTTCCATGCTCTGATCTGTGCCTCTGTGAAGGACACAGCTGAGAACAGAGCAGGGAGCTGCCGACTAAACGGCGAGAGAAAAGAAAGAAAGAAAGGAGAACGCAGTCGCATTTTATTCTTCCTAACATTTTGTTAAATTGGTTCAGCAAGCATCCCTGAGTCTGTTGAGCTGGGAAGGGGAGGCAGAGAAACTTCATTAAGTGAAAGATTCTCAGAAATAATTGGGGGGCTAGGGATAATAGTGGCAGCCGTCATTGTGCTGGGAAAGGAGGACACTTGCTTCATGTTTGTTAATTGAAGAAGCCAAGAGCATCTTTCTGCAGGGCCAGGGCTGGGGCTGCAAGGCTGTATATTTTTTCTGGTTTAAATAGACATTAGGGGGCTCCATTTTTTAAAAAATAAGCCTGTGAGTTGCTTTGGCAGCCGATCCAAACGAGCGTGAGCAGCACGATCTGAATCCCTGAATCCTCCCCCACCCTTCGCTCTGGGCCGGAGCTTACTCGGCAAAACACTTCAGCCAGGGGAGGTGGGGACACAGCCAGGACAAAGTGGCTTCTGGAGAGGACAGAGACAGGGAGGGAGGGAGAAGAAGGAGCTACAGCAGAGTAGAGCCACAAGGAATCTTAGGGAGACACAGCATCACTGGTCACTGCTTGCCGATTTTGGAGATTAAATTCTCCCCGCAGAGCAAGTTTGCAGCTCTATCAAACAGACAGACGGAGCTTTGTTAAAAAAGTTTGCACTTCTGCTCACTGTGGAATAGATGGAAATTGGGCATCTTTCTAAAGATGGTCTTTTCTTGCAAATACCTCTGTGCCTGGTGATATTATTTGCACATTTATCCACTTGGGCCCTAAAAGTATTCAGATAAAAAGAATCTATATCTGGTTAATTAAAAAGAATTCACATCATAATGTCTTATTAGTTTTATGAATACTGCCTTGCCTTCCTTGACTTTTCCGTGCAAATTAGGAACATTTTGGATCTGATTCTCATTTGCCCTAAGGCCCATTTACTCCATGCAGGAAAAGTCAATCAGTCTCACAAGGAGAGCAAGTGAGGGCTGCACCCACTGCAAGCCTTTCCAGCTCTTGGTGTGGCATAGAGAAATTTCTGCATAAAAAAGGAATCTAATTCTTGAACATGCAATGCTGTGCAGTGGTCTGCAAGGCTCCACAAACTGCCCAGGAAAGTGTTTTTGCCAATATCAGTTATTGCTCCCCCCAAAACCGCTCATATCCTTAGGTCCATTGTGACAATTAGTGACAAATCACTGCTGGGAGTTTGGGACATCCACTGGAAAACCTCCAATTACCAGGAGAGTGCCAGGACACACAGCAACATTGTGCTTCCTATTCTCTGTATTTTGAATGGTGAGGGAGGAGGGTAACATTTTAGTTCTGCATATACTGTGTCAGGGTAAAATAATGTTCTTTTCTGGCAGCACTGAATCAGCACACATCCAAAATTTGTCTTCTTCCGTTGCAGATGCTGCCCCCATGGAAATCAGTAAAAGCCTCAAGCAGACATACAAGGGCAGGATTTAGCCCATAAATCACAACCCAGATCATAAATACATGCTTGAACCCTCCCTTAATATGATCCATTAAGAAGGAGCTTTTACGGTTGGGGTGGTTTTAATTATCATTGTGTAATTTTATTGTTATTGTTTCCATTAAACATTAACAAACATTCCTTATTTTTGGTTAACAAATATCTTTCTTAGATTGCACAGTAGTTAATGAAAACCACATAAACACATGCAGAAAGATACCAGGACTCTCATTCAATTAAATATAAAACTCAGAGTAGAAGATCTATAAAAATCCAGATTGTAATGAATCATAAATAAATATGGAAAACTAACAATTGCCTTGGGTAGAGCAGTGAATTTATAGCCCAAAGATTTGCATTTTTAAGGTTTGTGTTGCTGTCTGTGCTGTGTTCACAGAAGATGCACATCCTCAGTGCCAGAGCCCCCGGCCTCAGCTCATTTTCTTGGCTTCTCTAGGCAAGCCCTGCAAATGCCATCATGCCCTGAGCTAAATCTGCCTTTGCCCAGAGTGACCTCTGAGCCTCTGAACCTGAACTGAAGCCACTTTCTGATCACTGAGTGAGAAGTCACAAGCACACTGGGTTTTCCAGGTGTTTGGCCTCTGGTGGGATGGAGATAAATCCAGCAAAGCTGTCCCCACTTACACTGCAGGGGATGCAGCCAGCACCCCCAGGCAAAACTCTCCTCCTAGACATGCTGGAGGAGGAGAAATGCAGAGAGAACAGCTGGTTCCTCATTCTTGGCTTGTCCCACACCAGCAGAGGGGTCTTCAATCATTTGTTAGGCTGAGGTTGCTCTGGTTTTCCATATTGGTTTGGAAAAATCTGCCTGTAGCTTCCATCCAGTGACTGGCACTGGTAAGAAATGAGATGGATAAAAGGCTGCTTTGGCTACTGACACACAGTCCCTGAACCCACTGTACATGTAAATGAATTGTTGAGAGACATGAGGTGAAAAGGGTTTAGCTATGTTAAAATAAACCTATAGTTGGGTTCACAGTTGGAAAATCCCATAAGGACCATTACTCTTGGCATAGCTATCAATGCCAAAACACATCCATGGATTCCTGCCCATTGAATGCTGTTAAGCCACTAGTTACCAACCTCAAAACTCTTGTTCCAGCCTCTTTCAAGATTAACCTTCACATTTTAGCTTTGCAAGAGCAATAAAAAATTTGGAAGTCCTTCCAGTACCTCTCCGAGCAGCAGCAAAGCAAACTGGTCTCCCGACCAACCAGAGGCTTTGCTGGACACACAGGAATGTCAGCATTGAAAGGGTTAATGGGTGAGAGAAGTAAAAAGATTTGATAATAGCAAAAACTCTGAGGCATCTGCTCCAGTGTTATGGGTGTGTGTCGGTCTGTCTGACACAGCTGTTGCCATGGTGGCAGAGTTCACCCAAAAAACACAAAAAGAGGACAAGCTGGATGAGTGCCTGAGGAAAACACAGGAGAGGGGAGATTACTTGGCTTTTGTAGGTGGGGCTTGGTGCTGATACTGGGGGCCAACTAATGAAATAATGAGTCTCATGAGCTCCATGGTCCTCCAGCTGGACAGATGTTCCAGGGGCTGGAGCCAGCTGTAGGAAAAAATGGAAATCCCTGGGAGTTTCACCCAACCTAACCTCATCCCCACTGCTCCAAGGAGCACAGCATGATGCAGAGAACTGCTGCCTGCAGTACTCACAGGGATGGTTGTAGAGAGCCTTGAGAAACAAGGCTTTCACAGGCAGGGCAGCCCAAGGTTTTGACAAATGTGTCTGTGTGTTTGCTACAGCTCTTTGGACAAGCAGGGGCCTAGATGTGACTCTTAAACAAGGAAGCAAGCAGGGGCCTAGATGTGACTCTTAAACAAGGAAGCAAGCAGGGGCCTAGATGTGACTCTTAAACAAGGAAGCAAGCAGGGGCCTAGATGTGACTCTTAAACAAGGAAGCCCCTCAGCTGCTGGCTGCCCTGGGAGGGAAGGGCTGGGAGCCCCAGGCACACCAGGAGCTGGGGCCACACAGGCTTTGCAAAGCCCAAGGGGGACCAAGACTGGACATGCTGGGCAAGCAGGGAGGGGTGTACACACCTTTGGGCCTGAAGGGGCTTGGAGGGATGGGCTGGGGAAGTTTGGGGTGAGAGAAATTGGATGGGACCCTAGTGGGGAGAATTTGGGGTATTTGGACCCCGGAGCAGGAAAGAGAAGGACTGGAGGGACTGTGGGTCATGGATTGCTGCAGTTCCTGAAGACAGCTGTCACTCAGCCCTTGAGATGCTGCTCCATGCAAACATCCAAGGAACTCCTAAGCTGGGAGTTCAGCACTGACAAAGCCTCACTTGACCTGATGCTGGCATGGGAAGGCTGTGGAGTCAGATGGGGGATTTGTGGCACCAGAATAGGAGGAGACCTGCCTTCCAACACACTGGATCACCAACCCTGTCCCAAATCAGGCCACCAAGGGGACTTTAAGCAGTGGTAACTTGGAAAACACAGTTGGGTTTGGCTGCACTGGGGTTTGCACATCCTGTTGCATGCAGTTTTCAGTATGTTTGGTTTTCACTCCATCTCATCCCTCTGGACAGAGGAACTCGTGTCTCAGTGCTCCCAGGGAAGCAGGCTGCTGCAAACAGGGAGCTGCAAATGTGACTGAGGGTGTTTTCTCTTCCAGATCCAGCAGGAGCACTGACTGCTGAGCCACAAGAAGCTGCTCAGGCTCTGCTGGCTGGGCTGCAGCTCCTGGCACAAGCACACAGCTTGTGTCATTCCAGCACGGCCAGTGAGTATTACAGAACAAGTCAGAAGTATGCTCAGCAAACCACAGGCTTAAAAATAAGGGAAAACACATTTCCTCTCCTCACCAAGGTGGGAGAAGATAGTGTTTCCTCGGGCATTGCTCTGCTAGCACTGTGAGGTGGGCCCTAGCTGGTGTTTAAAAGTGAAGCCAAAGGCAAACAGCCTCATTTGGGAGGGCAGGCAGGGGCCACCCACACAGAGAAACCTTAGTGCTCACAAGCAGCAAGTCAGGGGCAGGCTGAACATACAGGTGAGTATTTTCATGGGTCTGATGCACACCTGCCCCATTGTGACAATTAACACTTCTGTACCACTCTTTTTCCCTGTTCTTCCACCCTTTGATCAGGTGAAATAACAGGAAAGTCCTGTTACTTTCCTATTATGCACAGAGTTAATAAAAGTTACCTTGGATGTTTTGCAAATGATATTTTAAGTGTTTTCTGTTTTTTAATCCAGACCTTCTGCACCAAAAGGGGACAACACTACAAGGATAAGTGGTTTATATGCCAAGAGCCTTTTTTTTTAATTGATAGACTATTAGGTTTTGAAGGATTGTTTACAGATTATTTATCATAGTCTCTAGTGTCCAATTCCAGTATCAAGAAGATGGACTGCAAATCCTTAATTATACTTGCATGTCCTTTATGTGTTAAGAACCCATAAAACAAAGCACATGGATGCTTCAGGCTTGTAATATTTTGATGAAGATTTCTAAATTTTTCAAGCTGCCAATCCATTTCAAAAGATGGATTACTTCTCTTAGGGTTTCATCTACCTAATTATTTCTGTCCTGATTACGTAACCAGCCCGTATTTTTCCTCCTGCCCCTGAGTGGCACCCAGAGTTCAAGGGAGATGTGCTACTGCTTAGCATGTAGGTGGCAGGCAGCAATGGCTGAGCTGTGTCTGCAGGAAGATGCCCTTGGGGAGGGACATGGTGCACAAAGCCCAGGGACACCCTCACAGCCCCAGTGTTTGTGCAGGGGGCAGGCAGACACAAGCACAGAAAAGGTGTCCAGTAAGGTGGGTTTAGACTAAGCTTTGTGCAATCCAAAGCTATTGTGTGGCAGGAAGGACAAAACCATTCTATGACAGTGGGTATCACTGTGCTTAGGGTGCCTATAGCACCTAGTTGCAGTAAAGTCACCTATTTGATTACAGAATCATTTAGGTTGGAAAAGACCTTTCAGATCATTGAGTATAACCACTAACCCAGCATTGTCAAGCCCACCCCTAAACCATGTCCCTGAGCACCACATCTACATGGCTTTTAAATACCTCCAGGGATGGTGATCCAGCCACAGCTCCCTGAGGTTCTACTGCCCTCATTTTTCAGCTGGTCTCTGCAGGAATGATGGGCAGCATTTCAAGTGAGACTTGGGAGCAGAAAGCTGTGTACTGGTTTCAAACCAGCCAAGGAAACTGGGAATGCCCAAGCAAGAGACTGGCTCCCCAGCACAGCTACAGTTCGAATAAAGCAGCAGGGTGATCTTCGCAGGTCTTGCAGCTGGCAGCCCCTGGCTCAAGGCACTCAGATGTGTGAATCTCAAGGAGAGTTTTGTCTGGATTGAGAGAAGGACAAGTGCTTCTCCTCTGGATCATTGGAAGTCTTCATGGCCAAGGGACAGGAATGATTGTCCCCAGGTTCCAGCTGCCAGCAGGGCTCCCCTGACACAGAGTTTCACACCAACTCCAAAGCTCCCATGTGCTAAAGTAAAATATGAGAAGAACTTTTTATTAGTATTAGTATTTATTAGAACTTTTTATTAGTATGACACTGCAGCTGGGATAAACTTCCACTGTTGATAAACATAGGCAGGGTTCTTAGTACTTTTTGCAGGAAGAAAAATTAGCCCTAACTACCATGCTTTTCCTCCTGTAGCAAGCCATGACATGGATTAAACAACACAGAAAGATGGTATTTAAAGATTCCTCTTTCCCCCTTTCCCTCCCTGCCAGTGAGTGGCCTTTATCAGCATTACAGCTGTGTAGCTCCTCTAGTCCATCAGAGTCCACACCTGACATTCATTTTGGCAGAAGGAGGAGTTACAGCAGTTACAGAAACCTCCTGTGGGTGTGCTGGCTGCTGCTCTCACCACTGCTTGCACCTTTCACCAGACCAGCACAAGCTTCCCACCGGTGGGAGGCTGAGGTGCCTGCACTCAGGAGAGGGGGTGATGGCTGTTGTGGTGCAGAGGGGTGCAGAAGGCAAAGGGAGCAGCTCAGGGTACAGTGGCACATCCTGGTCTGGGTTTGATCTGTTAAGGTACCAGCCAATCCAAACATCAGGGGCAAAAAGTGAGTTCAGATGGACACAGGTGCCCTGTCCTGATGGAGAGATGGGGACAACTGAGCTGGATCAGAAGCCAAAGTTATTGAGAATACAAAGGGTTTATATATGGTTTTATGGGTATGGTACTTATATAGGATTTATTTTTGGTAACAATTTCCCATTGGTTATACATACTTCATGACATCAGTACCTGGTAATGATTACAAATTTTCACGTCTCTTGGTCCCTTCTACAGCAGGGAGTAGTTATCTGTGTCTGTCTCTCCCATGGTTTCTGTTTGATTAGGTCTAAGTTATCAGGCTCCTTTATCAGCTCCATTGTACCTCTGTCTTATCTCCCACAGTGCCCCACCTGGTGCTCTTTGAGGACAGCTTTTGGGACCAGGTGGGTGGAGGTGCCTGGCTGGACCCTACACCTGCCCTGTCTGGGCACCCTGCACTGCAGACATGCTGCACTTTGGCTGCTCCTGCAGCCTGGAGCAGAGCCAGGACCTCCTCCACGGGCCTTTGGAACCCCTGCCCTCCCAGCACAAGGAGAGGCCTTAAAGCAGTCAGGAATGGGGAATGGAGGGGAGAGCACAGGAGAGGAGCAAGGGGAGAGCAGGAGGGGAAGAACACTCCTCACTGTCCAAGCCCTCTCCTCTTCCACCCTGCCAGAAAGTACTGTTTGTTTCCAGTGGATGAATTGCAGCCCCTGCACCTGTGGTTATCAGCTTCAATACATTTTAAATTTAACCTGCATCATCTATTTATACATCCAGCAGAGAAATACGTTCTTTTCCAGCCTCAGGGCGGGGGCAGCAGCCCAGGAGAGGGAAGCAGGGTTGGCTGGGGAAGCTTTACAGCCAGGCTGATGATCCAATTAAGTAAACAAAGCACCCCAGTGATGTGATCTGAGGGTTCAGGAGCTGGGAGTAAAGAGGGAACTGTGGCAGAAGGCAAAGCCAAGCAAACATATGGAATAAGTTACAGGGGAGACGGTTGAGGCAAAGTGCAGAAATGAGTTCAAGAGATGCCTGGGTTTTTCTCAAGAGAAGGAAAAGGATTCGAGGGGGTCTGCTTGAAAAAGCAGGAAGGGGGGATTAAGATAAAGCCCAAAGATGGAAGCCTGCTGTGCTGCCTGGCCTTTGCTTGTTCCCGGAGAGCATTTTTTGCCTTCTTTTTTTCTTTGCCTTTTCATTTGACTGCAGCAGGTATTAATGTAATTAAAAGATGCAGGAACTACTGGAGAGATCAGCAGTAAGTTAAGGGCACACAGAAGGGAGTAGGAGTGGGAGCTACCTAGCAACCGATGTACAGGAGCCAGCAAAATGTACAGATAGGCAACATCCAGGGGAAGGAAAACAAAGCTCAGAACCATGAAAGACAAGCTCAGATACTGCATCCTCAAAGTCCTGCAGCAGTGTGAGCAGGAGAAGTGATGGCCATGCAGTGGATTTCAACCAGCCCCAGGGTCTTGACACAAATTCGAACCTGCCCCCAGCTCTCTGCTGCAGTGGCCTTGTGCCACAGCTTGGCCACCTCTGAGCTCTGGGCAGTGCCTCTGTAGTGCCTGGCTGAGGGCTCAGCTCCCCTGGCTCACCTGGCTGGGATGGTGGTGGCAGGGGAAGGAGCTGAGAACACAAGTGGGTGGCTGACAGGGCAGCAGGAGTGAGACCTGGGAAAACCCTGTCTATAAGCAGAAGGGATTTGGCCTCTGTGCAATCCTCAGGGTTTGCACCACCAGGAGAAGCCTGTCTGGTGGCTCCAAAACCCCACCTCAGTGGGGGTGAGCTGTGGAAGGAGAGGAAACTGGTGTGCAGAGAGTGTTCCTGCTAAGCTTTGACCTGCTTAAGAGCTTTTTATAAAACTTATTTACAGTTAGAGCCATGCGACCTTTTATTTCAGGCAAGACCTTATGTTTGATCCTATAATTGTGGCAAGATTTGTATTTTAAAGAATACAGTGTTACAGAAAATGACACTGGAGAAGTGCTCATCCTCTGTCTCACTGTGCTTTTGGGAAAAACAGGAGCCTTTCTCCAGCAAGCCAACCCACTGTTTCCTTTTTAAACCTTAAGTTCATATTTTTATTATTTGATGTAAAACTTGTTTGGCTTCAAAGTATGGTGAATTTTCCCAAAAGGTCAAGCAAAACTGGACAAGTTGTCTTTTAAGTCACCAAGCTTTAAAAAAATATCACCCCATTTTGAAAACTTGCCTTGTGTATCCTTTCTTTGATGTGGGACTTTGTTTACTTGACTGTTGTTACTGTACTACAGAGTTTTTCACCCAGGTGAAAAGAGTTGAGAAACTATTTCTGAAAAAATATGGCATAATTAAAGAGTTGAGGGGTAAAGAGGAAGAAGTTTTAGCCCTCCTGAGGCTGGTTGCTGCTGCTGCTGTCTCTCCCAGTGTCACATGTCACCTTGCCATGGGCTTTCTCCCAGGCCCTGGGCAGAAGCAGCTGTGGGACTGAAAATGAGGGCTAGAGCTCCAATGCATGTTTCAGGGCTCGACCCTACCCTTATTTTTATTTATTTACGGGTGTTTATATATTTTTATTTCTATATTTTGCATGCTGCTCCATATTAACACTGGGAGCTTCTGCCTTGACTCCCCCTTGGTACTGTTGCATCATTAAAAATAAGTGCATTCATGCTTGCAAGATCAGGGACTTGTTTTGAAGTAATGGATTTGTTGCAGAATTGTAGCTAACTAGCTGTGCCTTCTGCAAAAAAAAAAAATTTAAAAATTTGGTTATGCTGGTTTTTGAGTTTCAGGCCATTAAAAATTACCCAGAATGTACAGTCACTCAGTAGCAGCTTCATAGATAAGGATTTAATTATAAGCCCTGCACTCACTTATACTCTTTGAATACCAAATGTATTTTGTGATTGCTTTCAGAGCACACTATTTTTTTTTCCCCAGAAATTTGAAGGCAATTGAGCAATTTTACAGTCTGGAGTCCTGATTCAGCAGCCTTCCCTGTTCAGCAAAGAAATGATGTGCTTAATTCCAATGGGACTTGGGCTTATGCCTAATTGGGACCAATGTTTAAGATCACATTAAAATTAATATCTTGATTTTTGTACCACTTTTGTGCCCCTGTGTGGAACACAATTTGCTTCCATGACTCAAACTTTTATAGGAAGAGGATTTTGTTAAATCTCCACTTGGTTGCAGATGTTCTTGCAGGTACTGCACAAAGCCCAGAAGGTTTAATGGAAACAGTAGTTGATATGTAAAATACTTTGAATATGTCCTGTGTATTACAGCTTATGTATGGATGGATGATATTTGAATACCATGTATGTATTCAAAGGAGGAGGAAGAGAAAAGGAGACTTTGGAGATGCCCTGGGGGCCTCAGCTGAGCAGTTCAGCACAAGGATAGCTGAGAGCAGGCTCATAGCTGGAAATTTTCCCTGGTTGATGACAGCTTCCAGCCTCTCTCTGTTGTGGGGGTGTTGTGTTTTAGGTTTTTTCCTGTGTATGTGCATGTGTTTTTGGGGTTGTGTTTGGGTGGGGTAGTTTTGCCTTTGTTTTTGCAGCATGCCTTGCTTTCTTTTGCCTTCCCTGTCTCACACCACAATTCTTGGAGTTAGCACCCACTGACTGTGTTGGAGACCCAGGTTCCAAGCTCTGGTCAGCTAAAAGACTTGAACTCAGTCTTCCTCTGTCCTAATCATTTGGCTACTGGCCAGGCAGGCCTGATATTATATCTTCCTCCAGCTCTGCCTGAAGGCAGAAATTCCATCCTTTTCTCGGTGAAAGTTTATAGCAGCTGCTGTTCTTCTGGGGAACAAATCAGATCTGATGAGCTTGCACTGTCTCATGGAAAAGCCATTTTATTCAAAAATTTCTAAGCAAGCCAGAGTCAGCACGCTGGGCTTCATCCCAGAGCTCTGGGTGATGCATGATCTGCAGGCACTGGGGACTGTGCTGGGCTGCCAACACCCTCTGACCTGGGGGTGACTGCAGAGCAGGAGCCCCGTCCCTGAGATCTGCCCTTTTTCCTGCTTTCTCATCCAGTGGGATCAGGAGAGGAAAGGGTGATGGTAAACAGCTCCTGGAGAATATGTGGGGAGCATTGCGATCACTTAGCCAGGATGGGTTAAACAAACACCAGTGTGCTAAGCCCCCAGTGCAGCTGGTACATGTGTGGGGGCACTAATGAAGGTGTGTGGGGTGTGCAGAGAGTGCACATGGCAAATGGCTCCAGCAGTTTTGTCCTGCTTCCAGCAGCTCCTCAGCTTCACTGGAGGAAGGGGTGACCAGCCAAGGGATGAGACTCTGGTTACAGGTATGGTCAAGAGGGAGTGCAGCAGGTAAGAGGAGCTCCTGTTTAGACTGGAGCTGTGATCTTGCACACCTGCACATTAAAGGGCAGATAAACTCCACCTGGATTTTCCCCAGCAGGACTTTTTATTACTTTTTTCATCAGTGTGAAAGATAACTCCCCCTAAATCTTGACTTCATTACACCAAAATGCTTATGGGCCATTTCAAATTGCAGATTCCTTTGTGCCTCTATTGTTTGTGACTTGCCACAAAGAGAAAGATGAGGACAGGACTCTGGAAGGGCCGGATCCCTCTGACCCTGAAGTGCCCCAGCTGCACAGCTTCACTCCACGTGTGTTCATCCTCCCTCTTCCTTGCTTTTGGGGCACCAGCAAACTGAGCTGAAGTGCTGTGAGACTTCCCCTGTGGCAACCACAGCTCTGAACCCACACATCACCCAGAGCCACGACATCCTCATCCAGCAGCCCGTGAGCTGCAAGTGCCAATGCACAGCTCGGCATATCTCATGGGCAAGTTTGCTGTGTGCTGGGTCTGGGGCTCTTTCAGAGCACCCCACTCACTGAAGGCCATGCCATTAGGCCCCTAAATCACAGAGCATCTCCCTAGCACCTGCCCAGATCAGGAGAGTGCACTGCTGCCCAGCTCACTTAATGCCTCTTCCCCTGGAGAACTTCAAGCTTTGAAGGGCTGGACATGTGGCAGTCCCCATGGAAGTACCCAAGGTAAAATCCTCTCCATTCCAGCCCCTTGGTGAAAGCACAGTTGGGAACAGCAATGGATGAAAGGGCAGCTTTTCTTTGGGGAAGTTATTGCCAGCACGTTCTACTCTGCTGTACTGCAAGGCAGTACCTGGATATTAAATAAAGAGTGTGGAGGTTTCCTCACCATTACAATAACATTGCAAACTGCTGTGTTATTTATTGTAATATCATTTTTTGCCAAGGGCTTTAGCTCATCTATTGGTCGTTAGAAGCAGAAGCGTTTGCAAAACAGTTTAAAAAAAAACATCTTGCACTGTTATTCCTCAGCTTCCATTTCCAAGCTCTCTACCTCAGGAGCACGGTGAGGCTGCCTGCACACAAAACACTGCCAGATGTAGAAAGCAAACGAGCTGAGAAAACGAAATGCTTTTTATCATTTCTTTCAGCTAGAGTAATCGTATGTGTTACTCAGAACAATTGCAGGAATGAAATTTTCAGAGAGAAGTGTGGTTTAGCTGAATTTCAAATTCCCTTTTTCTCCTTCAAATTCCTTTCTGTCTGGGATCTTGTTTTGGTGGGGGGGGGGTTTCACACTAGCTGGAACTTGTGCCTGTGGATAGTCATCCCGGGAGGTCTCTTGGGCTTCCCATGATATGAACAACCCCAAAACACCAGCTCTGCCTGTCACCCACTTTCTTCTTTAGCAGCAGCCTGTGCCACAGCCGCTGAGAGCAAACAGCCCCAGCGTGCCGGCGCTCGCCGCGTGTTTGCTCCTCTCCCCCCGAGCAATCGATGCATAATTGCAGAATATTTGGAGGAAGGGCAGAAATGAGGGTCAGGACCCCACAGCCCACGCCGGCCAGCTGGCCCTGCCGCTCTTACGTGACGTGAATCGGCAGCGAGCCTGGCTGTGAAAGGCGTGGGATGGATGGAGGGAGGGATGGATGGATGGATGGATGGATGGATGGATGGATGGATGGATGGATGGATGGATGGATGGATGGGGAGCGGGAAGCGATCCCCGCGGATGGTGCTCCCAGGGCAGCGGGAGGCTCGGCTGAGCAAGGCCAGCACAAGGCTGCCCGGCCCCTCTGTCTGTCAGCAGCCACTGGCTACCGGCTTTTGTCATTCAGATGATGGTGTCCCTGCGCTCCCGCCGTTATTGGGCTCTTCATATTTAGCAGCCTGTCAGGCAGCTTTAATTAGTTTTTCTCTAGAGTGGTCTGTGGGTTGGGGGCTGCTGCAAGAGGCATTGCAGAGGTTCAAATGCAAGGCAGTTCAGGCTTAAATGCGCGGGATCGTGGGATTAAAAGCAATGCTAAAAATGTGCCCTTTGTGATACGCCTGGCAGCTCCAGGGGCCGGCGTGCAGGGCGCTGATGAACGCACACAGCTGATCGAGAGAGGCAGCAGAGCTGCAGCGGCACACACAGCTGAGCAGGGGATGCCCCTCAGCCCCTGTGTCCCCATACTGTGCGAGCCCCCAAGCTCCCACACACAGAGGCACCTCTCCCCAAACCATGCTCCAGCCCCAGATGCAGATCAGAACCAGCACCCTGCATGCTCTGCCCCACAGAGGACACAGACCAGCACCCTGGCATTGCTCTGCCCCACAGAGGACACTCAGACCCCAGACCAGCACCCTGGCATTGCTCTGCCCCTTTGCTTGCTTTCCCCTGCCCAACCATCAGCTCCCCCACCTCACTCCATGTGCCCTCCACTCCCCAGTCCCCTGGTCCAGTACCCCTTTCACTGCTTCCAGAAACAGCCAGGATAACACCTTAAAACCCATTTGCCTTAGTTTTGTCTGTTCCCAGTCTACCATAAACTTTGCACACCCCCAACCCCCACCCCTGATATGTCCTATATATCCTGTATGTCCCATCTATTCCAGACCAATGACACTGGGGACAGTAGCCATGTGCTTGTGCAGTACCCAGGAATAATCCTGCCACGACCTAGGGTGGACCCGTGAGCCAGAAATAATAATTCCAAATATTTTAAGCAGCCAGAGGAGACTGGCTGAGATAAAATGTCATGGGAATTCCCTGCCAGCACAAACAATGTAAATTACAGAATCAGTAACACAAAGTATCATTAACTGTTCTGGCCCTGCAAAAATAGGCTGTGTCTCAGCAGTCCAAAGGCAGCACAGGGTGGTTTGAGAAGGGCAAGACCGGTAGCACAGGGGTACAGCTGAAAAAAAGCCAATTAGTGGTTTTGTTCATGGCTTTTGTGGTGTTTCATGACCTCCCTGGCAGTGCATATTCTTCAGGAGTTGGGCTGACCTGGATGGCTGGGATTCAGATGTTAATTTTACTTTTGATGGGATGGAAGAAGTGGCCAGCCTGGCCTTTGGGAACAGCATTGCTCCTCAGCAGGTCAGAAAGACAGCCTGGCACTCAAGGAAACACGTGGCCTGGCCTGCCTGTTTCTAAACTTAAGGCAAGCTTACAGTGGCCAGGGTAGCTAATGACATCAGATTTTGAATATTTAATGAAAAAAATTCCTGGTATGGAGCAGCTCTGGCTTTCCTCATGTTTCTCAGTCCATGCTCATTCCTGTACCATGAAATTCCCACTCTGCCAGACTGAGGATAATTCGTGGCTTCTCAGTGCACCAGAGGAGAAAGCTGCACAGATATTTAACAGTAATAACCCCCCTATTTGAGCTCTTTGCAGATATTTACTGCAGGCAGCAAAATCTCAGTTCTACAGGTAGAGAGTTTAACAGAGACAAGGATAACCTGAATTGCCCAAGGTCCCAGAGGACAAGCATGGTATGATACCAGAGCTGCAGGTCAAGCATCCTTCACCTTACAGACCCATGCAAATCCTGTTAGACAAAACCTTTCTACACTGAAAGAAGTCTCTCTTTGGGGGAAACCAGTGATCCAACTCCTGTCCTCTGTCCATTTGGCAAATTGCTTCTCACATCCTATGAACTCCTTTTGCAATCTGTCTTGAACCCCCATGGTTCTAAATGTTTATCAGTTCCAGGTGACCACCAGTCAGAAGTATTTTTAAAACTCGTCAGGAATGAATAGTTTATTTTTAAAATGCTGGAATATTCAACAAGATAAAACCCATTTGCTTAGAGACTTCTTGTGCAGCTAATCAGCTCAGTATTGCATCGTTTTGATAGAAAGCTCTCCCCTCTTTGCTTGGTAAACATGGCATACATTATTCCTTTCTGCATGCTGATGTTAAATAAGGGAAACATGCTGCAGACAGAGTGGTTTCCTGTGCTGCTGATTTGATTCAGGCAGTTTTCAGATGGCAAGATCTCAGATCCAGGAGGGATGTGGTGACTACCCGTAGGGGTTACCAGCAGTCCTGCCACTGCCTGCCTCGATGTCCTTGGTCCAAAGTTCATTAATTTTAGGCTTCGGGAAGGGCTGTGGGGTTTAGAGATTAGGCTTTCTGTGCAACTCCCATTCTGTGGGAAATGGTCAACAACAGCAAAATCGTGTGTGGACCCACCAAGCTTCTGGACTTGTAACACAGAGGCAAACGGAGGGGATCCAGGCAGGCAGGATTAGCCTGCAAACACACCGAGTTGTGATGTAGGAAGAGCCAGAGGAAGGGAGTTTGTGGGCGAACAGGCTGGCACAGCTCAATCAGATGTTCATTCCAAGGAGGGAAGGAGCTGGCTGCAGCCTGCAAAGGATGCTGGCAGCAAGGAGAGGCAGGGATCCACTCCCCAATCTGCTCTGCAGAGAGCCAGGATGTGATTTGGGGTGTAAAGCTGTATTAGTGTCCAAAGTGCTGCTTGGCTCACACAGGAATCCTTTGTGTCCTTAATGAAGGGAAAAAGCAGGGCTTTATTCTGAAGCTTTGTGTATAATCAGATGCCATGTTGTAAGGCTCTTGAAAACACACCAGAAATAATAATTGGGAGGAAATAAAAGGTTTAGTTCAAAACAGTGTGTGATTTAAATAAGAAGTGAAAAAGAAAGTGCGCAGGATTTGAGCATCGGAAGAATGAACTTTTAATTCATTTGCATTGAGATTACAGGGGGAGGGGCAGCATTTAAACTGGTATAAAAAACTAGTTTAGATGTAAATGAGAGATAATGGTCTTTGGTAAGGAAATAAGCAGGGGGATGAACTTTGGCCATCAGGAGCCCGAAGAAAGTCCTGGCGTTGTCGCTGGAGCTGGAAGCCCCAGATGCTGTAATTAGCAATGAGTTTGCAGATCTCAGCACCGGTGGAACAAAAGGGCATTGCTGTGGAGCTGGGCTGCCAGCTGGGAGAAGGGGAGGTGAGCTGGCATGCCACAAGGGTTCATTACCCAGCAGTTTGCAGAGGGAAAAAGAAAAGATCCGAGGCTGCAGCCTGGGGCAGGCATAAAAGCAATCTAGGGTTTGTGGGGTTTAACAGTTCCCAGAGCCCTGGCATTTTCAGCTGAAAAATTCCCTCAGCAACTGAGCTGAAGGGTCGGGATTTTTCAATAGGTCTTGCAATGCCCATGGAGACAAGTGCTGCTATTCTTTAACCCTAAAGGTTCGGTTGATTAGTTTGGAGCACGGAGGCACACTGTTGGGGAGATGTGATTTGGTTTGTAACCATCCCATGCACCTGTGCTCACCTCCTCAAGAAGGAAGGAGGAGTAGGAAACAGATCACAAGCCCCTGCCTGTTGCAGCCTTGCTGCTTCTTTCTCCCCTCAGCCCAGGACAGCATTTGCTGCACAGGCAAAGTTACAGCCATGTCCATCCAGCCCATGTGCATCCCACATCCTGCACGGGTGTCATTAGACAAAGTTTGGCCTGAGATCTGAGGTTTGTTACTGGAATTATTTGTATTTATTGGAGAAGAGCTGGTCCTAGTTAGCTCTGGGAAAAGCCCAGTCCTCCCTGCAGGGTCCTTCAGCTCATGGAGGGATTGATTGATCTGCTTATTACTATCATGTTGTTATTATTATTTAATTGCTCCCAAGGATTGGCCTCCCTGGAATGCAGTGTTTGTTTCTGCTGAGGCCATCATGGCCCAAATCCTCCAACCCAGGATGGCAGCTCCTGGCATAGCAACCCCCCTGCCTGAGAAAGAATGTGCCTGTGCTCCCTTCCCTGTGAGTGGTGCAGAGCCTTCACTGCAGGCACAGCTGATGAATGCTGCTTGTTGCCACCTCTCCACAGCCCGCCTAATCCCAGCCAGATTTGTTACAGATTTACATGCAGAGTGACCTGGTTTCTGGGTCCTGTCAAGGAAAAAATAACTCTGTTGTCATCTGAGTGATGCATGAGGCAGGCAGCCCCCAGGTCAGGCCCAGGCTTCACGTTCCCAGGACTGGTGGAAGAATGAGAATTAGCCTCCTGCTCCTGTGCCACTGCACTTAACACCCCTTATGGCACCTAAACATGGCTGGGGGTTCCACCAGCCAAAGGTTCCAAACACTCACAACATCACTGAGCAAGTTCTCATCCCTCACACCAGGCTTTCACTCACATTTTGCAAGTGCCACTCTTTTTTTTTTTTTTTAGTTTCTTGCCAACATGTGTCAAGCAAAGTCCTGAAGCCCACCACAAGGATCACTTCTCTCCCTTCCTCCCTTCTCCATGCCAGTCCCATTTCTCCCCAGCGCTGCCTCTGCCCATGCTGTGCCCTCACCCACTGCTGAGGTCTTTGCTCCTGCCCCACAGAGTGTCCATGAGTCCATGTGTAAGCAGGAGGGAAGGGAAATAGGTTTGCTGCAGTCTTCTGCAGCTGCTCAGGGCTCCAAGCAGCTCTGGCTTTGCAACATGGGTGCCAGGGTCCCGTCTCTTGCTGATGGACACCAGAAAGCATTTCTATGTCATTGCAAAAGGCATGGAGTGCCCTGGCAAGGGTGTCCCCAGGGGGAGGAGGAGCAAAGGAGGGATCTCTCCTCTCTCCTGTACACCTTCCCAAACCTGGACTGGGAGACAACTCAGTTCAAACCTGAGGCTGGAGCCTGGGCCCCAGCACGGGGCAGGTCACATCCAGCAGAAGGGAGCTCCATGCCCATGGCTTCAGGAGAGCCCGGTGTGGGGAGCCACGGGCTGCAGCACTGTGTTTTCAGTGGAGTGTGAGAAGGAGGAATAAGATCACAACCCTCTGACAGCAGAGCTGGGGAGGGCTGTTCCAGGGATGCAGTCCCTTCCCTGACACCCATGCCCCAGCATGTGCCTGGGCAAGCTGTTTGGTCTCTGAGGCTGGAAGTGTGCCATATGGCACCCCTGGCCTTGGGGAGAGAGATGTCTCTGGTTCAGCCCACGGTTTGTCAGCAAGCTGCTAGCTGAAAACACAGAAGGGGATGAGAACTGATATTTGAAATGCAGAGGTGAATGGAGGAAAAGCATGAGTCCCTCCTGGAAGGAGCAACATGCTAACATGGGCAGCAACCATCTGTCCTCCGTGCTGGCTGGCCTGCTCCAGGCAGTGTGCAGCTGGCACTGCCAGGGGGCACAGCTCCACTGTGCTGTGTCAGGCTAGGATTTTTTAACTTCCCTTCTATTGAAGAAACTGCAGACTGCTCCCAGCCAGATTCACTGCTGGCATCGCCCTGAGCCACACAGCTAGAGCAATGCCAGGAGCAGAGTCAGCTCCAGGACTCGACTGTCTTCCAAAATGTGGATGGGCACTGGGAAAAGCCACTAAGGTGGGATCTTCCTGGTGTGGAGCAGTGCAAGCTACTGCACTACCCACACTACTGTGTGAGCTGCCCACAGCTGGGAAAGGGAAAGGCCATGGATGAGAGTAGAGGGGAGTTTAGGCAGGGGAGGGCAGTGCATCCTGCAGAGCTGTTTGTAATTACCACTCCTAAAATGCTGCACTGTATGGATTGGGATTGCAGGTGTTTCCCATACCTGTCATGTAAAGCTCTGCTAATTTGGCAGCATTATAATCGGCTTTTTCTCCCTCGCTTTGCTTTTCCCAGCAAGAGAATTCTGGATCAGTAAACCCAGTTTATATGACACTTCACACCCCTCCCTGTGTGCATTTGGGAAGAGCAGGCAATCTTCAGGCTGGGAAACAGAGCTTGTTTGGAACCTGTGTCCAATTCCCAGAAACCCAGAGCTGAGCACCCACTGCCCAAGCTCAGGGAAAGCTTGCACCAAGATGGGACATGCTGCATTTGTTGACACCTGTCCCCCTCCTAGTCCTCCCTCTCATTGTCCAGGGTTTTTTAGGCAATTGAGAAGTGCTTTGTCATCCAGCAGGTCAGAGGAGACCAGTCCTTTGTAGCTGAGAAATCTCAGAGCCATTGGAACTCCCAGCTAAGTTTCCCCCTTCACTCCAGCACAGGTCTTGTCCCTCTCTGCTCAGAGGACAGTGACTCACTCAGATTTGTCCAGCTCTGGGACAGGGCAGCCCCTGCCTCCCCCTGGCCTCTTTGCCCATCACTGATTTTCATTTCCAAGCTGTCTCTTGATTGCTAGTTTAAAAATTCCCCACAGCCATTTCTAATGCATCTCAGGTATAATCTCCCCAGGGAGGCTGTGCCCCCTCACCACACGTTCCCTGTGCTCCTGGAAAGGCCGGGCTGATTGCATTCATGCATCACTGTGCAAGCCTACAGACTGCCACTTCCCTCCTGGGAGGATTTCTCTGTCTGCAGGAGGATCCCTGAGGAGAGGAGGGCAGGGGAGGGATGAGCAGGGGACCGGCAGCGTCACCCCTGGCTGCTGGGGGCGTGTGCAAGGCTGCTGGAGCAAAGGACACACTGAGGAAGGAGGAGAAAAAGCAGGTAAAAAGGAAAGAGCTCAGGTCCTTTCTTCATGTCTCAAGTGGGCTACATCATCTGTCCACATCCCAGGTGAGTGCACACCTGGCCACACTTTGCTTATATATATATGTAAAAAATAGACAAATCTCTTGCTGGGGCAGAAAGGGAGCCTGTGGCCATCCTCTGTTTGGGGCACAGCAGGGCAGCAAAGCTCTACATGACCTCCTGAACTCAGGGCCTCACAGCAAACTCCCCTCCTGCCCCAAAGGCAGCATGGGCACCATTTAGAGGCTCTGCAGCCACCCCCAAAACACCTCCAAGGCATCCCCCCACCACAGGGGGATACACCAGGCACACACCATGGCTGCTCCCATCCTGCTCCTCAGTTTTTATCCAACATCAACAGCTGCTCTGCCACGCAGGAGTGAGCTGGGGGGACTGCTGCCTTTAAACTGGCTCCTGGAGAGACCTCCCAGCTTGTAAATTTTCCAGCTAATCGTGTCCCAGTAGAGAGGACACTCAAAATCAGCAGCGCCCGGCTCTCTGGAGCAGCACAACCCCCTATGGGTACGAGTAATCCTTCAGAAGAGCATCCAGGAGAGAGGGGGGAGCTTTTCCCTGTGTTCTCCGTTTGCCAAGGCTGGCCTGTGATGGCTCTTCCAGCGTCACTGTTATCACCATTCCTTTTCCAGAAGCAATTAGCCTGCTTCCCCTGCTGTTTGCACAGGCCTCACAGGCAGCAATAGGGAGGCTGAAAGATGGGAAGTTAAACACGACTGCAGAGCCACAAAATCAACAGCAGGACAGCAGGGGCTGGGTGTTGCCTGAAATGGGATGTAAAGCCCATTTTCTTTCATTCAGCGACGGATTGATTCCCTGCCCAGGGAGAGCTGCTGGCTGTAGGTCAAATGGCACATTGTCTGCTCACCACTGGGCTTCTGCTCTGCCAAAACCAGCTTTTATCAAGAGTGATAACAGACCTCCTGGGTCTGGAAAGCAGCAGTCCTGTGACACTGCTCCCCTCCAGGACACAGGTGACAGTACCCCACACATACGTGGGGCAGTGGTGACCATCCCCTGCCCAAGGGCCATTGGGTTCCATGGCATGGGGCTGTGCTGGCAGACTGCAGCACATGCTGCCCTTAGGCAGCCTGCACCTCCTCAGTCAAAATGTCCCTCCAGTCCTTCTGTCTTCCTTCTAGGATGTGGGTGGGTTTTGTGCAGTGCTGGACCAGCAGGAGAAGGCCAGTACAGTGCTGAGGTGACTGTTTGCACTTTTATTTTCTGGTTTGCTACATTTTGTTTTCCTGCTGTCATCCTGCATTGTCAGAACTTATAAAATGCAAGAAACTACCTGGATCCATGCTGACTCCATCCCAGTCCCACTCCCACTGTAAGCAGCAGCAGGATGTAAATGCTGAGTTTTGCCTGAATTTTAACATTATTCCTTGGTTTTGTTAGGCTTCTCCAGCAAAGCCAGGGGAAGATTCTAACTTCTTCCAGCACCCAAGGACCACCTGAGAGCCAGGCAGGGACAGTTCTGCCACTTGTCCCACCCCAAGCCCTCAGCAGCCCAGCTCCTGCAAGGAGCCCAGAGATGCCCACTGCCTCGTGAGGAGCCCTTATACCAAGCTGAGGGGAGGACAGCCCCCTGTCCTTGCTGCCACAAGACCAAAAGGGAAAGTAGCCTTGGCATTAACCCTGCATGTCCACCATGGCTGGGAAGGTCCAGCCTGACAGCCCCTTCCCATCACCTATTACCTGCCTCCAGGTGCTGGTTTGGGGTGGGCACAACCCTCAGCACTTCCCCTGGATGCCAAGACTTGCAGAGTGCAGTGCAGGCAAATCAAGGGCCTCAGGCTCAGTCCTGGCCGTATTCCAAGCTTGGGTGTCTATGCCATTCCCCACTGAGACCTCAGGCATGGCTGGTCCTTGCTCAAACACTTTTAGGGACCAAGCCCTTATGTCAGGATGCCTCTGTCTCCTCCCCCTGTAAAAGGACATCACCTTTTCTTCCAGGCAGGCAGAGGAAGATGTGAATGCACTCATGCCTGAGCCCACACTCGCCTGCTCTCTGTGGGGATTGTCCCTTGGCAAGGGGAGGCAAGTCTCCTCCTGTTCTGCAAGGTTAGAGCTGCTGGGACATTCCCATCTCCTCCTGCCAAAAGCACTGCTGCTGAAATCTCACTGCTGCAAATAAAACCATCTCCTGGCTAATTACTGGGGAACAGTTCGCTTTCTATTTTTAGACCAGCTTGTAAGCTTGCATTGAAGATTACCCTGTTCCTGTTTTTCTCTCCCTGCCTCTTTGCTGTACGTGTTTCTCTTCCTTTCTCTCCCTTGCTGCAAATCGTGCTGAACCAAGCTTGGCTTCCCGTGTGGTGGGGGAGCAGGGGGCAGCCTCCTGCCTGCACGCCAAAAACAGTCATTCAACAGCCATTGACACCAATTGCTTTAGCTTTAGGTGGAGAGGGAGCAGCATTTTGCAGAGCCAGGAGCTTCTTCTTAGCTTGCCATGCCCAGCCTCTGCCTGTTGAGTGCTCTCTCCACCTGGCCGCAGCCTGGGACCTGCTTCCATCTGCTCCACACGCTGTTCAAATAGCCCTGTCCAAGTTCTGCACTCTTGCAAGACAAGAGGGACTGATAAAGAAAGGAAAGGCCCTGTCAGAGCCTGGCCTGCAGAGCAACCAGAGCGTAGCATGGAAGCAGGGGGCAGGAAGAGGGGTGTGAAGGGAGGGCCACACAGGCTGTAAATCCTGCTCTGAGCTGTGTGCCAGCCACAGGAAGGCACGGCCACAGCACCTCTGCTTGGCACAGAGACCCTCACCCTGCTGTGCCTACGCCTGCAGCAAAGAGCTGAGGCTGCTCCATCTGCCTGCTGAGCGGGACCGGCTGGTGACACAGCAGTGCCCGAGCTGCCTCGGGGTGACAGTGTCCCCTGCCAGGAGACCTGAGCTCACACGGCCTCCAGAGAGCAGGGGTGACACATCCAAAGCCACTGCAGCCTCCAGAGAGCAGGGGTGACACATCCAAAGGCACTGCAGCCTCCAGAGAGCAGGGGTGACACGTCCAAAGCCACTCCAGCCTAGAGAGAGCAGGGGTGACACGTCCAAAGCCACTCTGGTCTTGAGATAGCGGGGGTGACACGTCCAAAGGCACTGCAGCCTCCAGAGAGCAGGGGTGACACGTCCAAAGGCGCTCTGGTCTTGAGATAGCAGGGGTGACACATCCAAAGGCACTGCAGCCTCCAGAGAGCAGGGGTGACACGTCCAAAGGTGCTCTGGCCTCCAGAGAGCAGGGGTGACACGTCAAAGGCACTCCAGGGCCCACAGCTGCGGGAGGCAGAGCCCCAGCCAGAGGCAGAGCCCAGCCTGCCTGCCGGGGTTAACCTCGGTCCCCAAAGCCGGTTAGGCAAATTAGCACGGCAGCGTTCTTCCCGAGCTAATTAACTTCCCTCACAGCAGGACTAATGAGCTCCAGCTCAGCACTCGGCTGCGGCAGCTCAGGAGAGGGGACGGCCTCCGGGGCTCGGCTCGGGGCTGGCTGCAGCCGACGGCATCGTCTGGGATCGGCTCCATCGGGAAATTCCTGCTCCCAGCAGCCACCGCACAGCTCTGCCGGCCAGGGCAGGAGCCTCAGTCTTCTCCACTGGCCCTGGAAGCCACCTGCAGTTTGGGGAGCGTGTGGGAGTCCTTCTCTCACCAGGCAGGTCTGAGATCTGGAAGGCTGGGAATTGCCTTCCAAAGAGCAAGGCAATACCCAGCACAAGCCTTGGCACCTCTGGGCAGCTCCGGAGGAATGTGGGTGGGATTCCCTCTAACCCAGGATGGCTGTTGGGGAGTTGCCTTTCAGGATGTCCCTTGACTTCTGGTGAACATGGGCACAGTCCAGCCCTCTGTCCACTATAGCCAGTGGCCAGTTTTCCATTCATTTCAGTGGCCAGTGAAGCCAAATCTCTTCAGTATTTTTCTCCTCTCTTCCTGTCCCAGCAAACCACATTTATTTTACCCTCCACTCTACTCTTCCAGGGATCAATGTGTCATCAAAATGATGAGTTAGTGCCTGTAGTGACAGTGGCACTTTCCATTACTGCTGATATACCTGGGGGACACATGTCTCCCAAAGACTCATCAAGGCTGGGAAATTCAACAAAGAGGCTACAACTGTCATTTGCAATGAAGCCACCCCAAAGCACAAGACCTGCAGTGCAGGCAGGACCTTCCCAGACCTGCAAAGACCCCCCTGAACTCCTGGAGAGCTCCAGGGACACCAGAACAGGTGATGTGAACACAGAGCAGAGATCCAGGCTACTGCTGCTTCTGGGGGTATTCCCTCTCCCTTTTTACCTACTGATTTTCTCACGGAGAGCTGCTTGGATAAACACTTCTAGCTGGGGAACAATTCCTTTTCTTGTGTATGTCTCCTAACTAGCAGACACCGTGTCTTTTTTTGAGATTACATTATCATGACATTTTAATTGGCTCAGGACGATGCAAGTCTCAAAGCCAATTTGGCCCCAACGTTTTCAGGCAGAACTGTTTTCTGTCTCCATTTTGACAGATATTTTACATCGGCCAAAATGGCCTCGCATTAAATAAGACAAAACCTCCTCTTATTTTAGAGCTCATTGGTGATTGGTGATTGATTCCTGCTTTAATTTTGGCCTGGAATCTGAACCCTACCTGTTCCCCCATGGCCGAGCTGCCTGCCCGGGGATGGCTGCAGGGCTGGCAGCAGCCGGGCTGCCTGTTCCCACTCGCCTTTGTTTCCCTGCCGTGCGGGAGCCAGAGCTGAGCCAGCGCACCGAGAAATTCCAGGATTTCAGGCAAAGACGGGGCTGCAAGTCGCGAACTGCTAATGAGGGGGTGTAGCTGGAAAGGGGCCGGCAAAGGGACACTTGGGGGCGGCGGGGCGACAGCCGGCCGCGTGTCGTGGCAAGGGCAGTGGCTGCGCTGCCCCAGCGAAGCCGGAGGATGTGTCAGAGCTGTGCCACACGCG
Source organism: Molothrus ater (assembly GCF_012460135.2). Classification (NCBI taxonomy): domain Eukaryota; kingdom Metazoa; phylum Chordata; class Aves; order Passeriformes; family Icteridae; genus Molothrus; species Molothrus ater. The sequence goes on along the minus strand of NC_050479.2, from coordinate 8,495,053 downwards.
GTGACGGCAGCGGCAGCCGGCAGCGAGACAAACGCCCCGCGGCAGCACAGCCCGCGGAGCATCCCCGTGCGCCGCAGCGCTAATCTTTAATTTGTCACACCTGCACGGCTCCCCCGGCCCCCTGCCGCACTGACTTCTTCTTTTTTCCGAGGCACTGGCTTTGATGACGCCTGGCAATCCAGTGATCCCCGCTGCCACTCCAGCTCTCCCTCCTGCTCCCGCCGGGCTGCCCTTCCCTGCCATATTCCCCAGCCAGGGGCTGCCAGCCTCAGGGACCGCTCTGGCCCCCTGTGCCTCACACATAGCTGAAGGCAGGCCGGCCCCGACAAAGGCAGGAATGATGAGGAGGACTCAACTGAGATCAGAAAGCTAATTAATTACTTTATTATATTATATTATTCTATACAATATTACATTACATCTAAACTGAATCTGCCAAGCACTCAACCCTGCGCACAACGCTCTGAATCTCATGACTGCCCGCCAACAGTGCCGAGACACGCACACACTTGGCCCTGATAGGCCAAGGAAACAAAATACCATCACTTTGGGTAAACAATCTCCATACTGCATTCTACTTTTGCACAAACACAGGCACAGCAAATGATAAGAACTGTTTTTCCTTTCTCTGAGGTTCAGAGAATGTGAAACCCAGAAACGTTCTTGGGAAGAATTGTGCCTTGCTCTTCTCTGTGAAGAGAAATGTGGCTACACACACACACACAGAGAGAGAGAGAGAGAGATGCTTTGGTCTCCAGCAAAGCCGGAGGAGACCGTCTGGATGCCGGATACAGGGATACAGCACTCGCCCACCCTCCCGCCCTGCCCTCCGCAGCCGCTGTGACAAGCGCCCGCAGCCAGCAGCGCTCTAAGGCTCGGTAAGGTCACCGCCGCAGGGCTCTTCATCAGCGACGGCCAAAATCCACGGCTCGGAACAGCACAATGGCCCGTGCACAGCTCTAAATCCAGTGACACAGCACACGCAGGCACCAGCCCAGGGCCACAGCACACATCGTTTATCTGCTCCCCTGCTCACCTTGCAACAGCAGAGCTGCGGAGGCTCGCCAAGCACCGCAGGCAGAAGGGGGAGAGTTGCCAACTAAAACCATGGTGCTGCTGTACAGAGCCTGTCTGCCCCGGCCTTCCTTGGACTAGAAATACTTTTGGTTGATAAAAATCCCTCCAGTTTGTGGCGTGTCCCAAAATCTTTTGGTTTTTGGCACATTCCAAGCTAAGCTGCTGAGAGGTCCCTGGAAAGGTGCAGGGTGTGGTGCCAGCCCTGCAGCTGGAGGGCTGGGTAAGCCCTGCCCTGGCTTTGGGTGTGACATACATGCTGTTGTCTGTAAAGTATCACGCCAGGATCTTGTGTCAACAATTTTCCTAGCTTTTCTCTCTTTTTTTTTTAACCAACCTGCCAGGTGTTGCTGCAGTTCATGACCCGAGATCCATTTTTTTCCCTTCATTCTGACTTTACGCTTTCAATATGATTTACAAAAATTGCTCATAATAAGGCTCATTCAGCAGCTGGATAATGGTTGTCAGGAGTTAAGAGACACTGTGGCATGTTTAGCACAGAGGCATATTGAGTATCTGGGTCCCAAAGCTCTGTGGTTTTTAGGTAATTTCTATTAAGGGTAGCATGTGCAAAGGTACCTATGGGATACCAGAAGAGTATTCTTGTAGAGAATATGAAGGTTGCAAGATGGAGGAGGGACAGTAAATGGACTCAGCAGTGAATTCACAACTGTAAATCCTGATTAAAAGAACTTGAGGTTTGGGAAAGGCTGTGTTAATCCTCTCCTAACCTTGGCCTTAAAAACTCTAATGGAGCTGCTCTTTCCCTGCCACATCCCCTTTGGGCAGCTGTGACCTGCCTGCTGGGCCCTGGGCAGGGCCAGGGAGGGATGGTGACAGAGCAGCTCCCCCATCCCTTGGAGATCTCTTTGGTATTACCTTCACCCCAGAGCGTGGGTGCTTGGAGCACGGTGCTTGCAGAGCCACTCCCACAGGTGAGGGGTTCCTGCTGAGCAGGAGGGGGGGTTGATAGTTGGCAGTGGGGCTCCTTCCTCACCAACAGCCTGCTCCCCAGCAGGACCCACCCTTCTACTCCCCTTTTCTTCCTGGAATCACCTCCACCACCCCTGCTCATTTTGAATTTTTTTTTTTTTTAGTGGGTTTTTTAGAGTAGGAAGAAGAGATGCTTTTGTGGCTAATAGGTTTTGGGTTTTCCCTTCTTTCTACCAGGCTGGCTCCACATAAGCCAGGGCAAAGTCTGTGGGCTAATTGACTTTATTTATTGCCTCTTTCAAGTCTTTAAATCACGCAGGTGTTGTTCGCTGTTGCTGCTGCTTTGCTGATTTGTTTGGGGCAGGGACTCTGTTTTTCTTTTTGCCTTCCTCTCAAGGGCCTCTGTAATTCTCACCTCAGGCACCAATTACGGCTCAGCAGTGCTTTTGGGCAGCGTCCGAGTTTGGGAATTGCAAAGCCTTGGGAGGGGGGAGGAGGCAGGAGGCAGCCTCTGCAGGAGGGGATGCTGCAGGGACGGGGCTGGAGGCACGGCAGGGATGAGCTCTGGGGTTTCATAACCAGAGCTGCTGGGAGGTTTGCTGTCGTAAAGGTCTCCCCGCTGAAGCTGAGCTGCATAAACTGCTGGATAATCTGTGTTAGAGGCTTTTCCTCCCCAGCAGGGGAGCTGCTGGATGCCAGCCACAGGAGTGTTTCATACTTGCAATCCTCTACTTTGCTTCCCAAATTCAGCTGCTCTAAATTTTGCCAATTTTGCAAACAAGAAATTAGTGAGGGTTTTTGCATTGTTTATTACTAGAAACATCCTCTTGGGGTTTTGGGGCTTTTTTAATTGCCAAAAAGTGCAAAAAAATGTTTTCTTTCTCTTGAAACAAGCAAATCCCATGCTTTTTAAATTATTATTTGTTTGTTTTGGTGGGTTTTTCCCGTGTTTTCCCCGAAGTGGGAGATTTCCATTGCAGCTGTGGTCTGAGTTATTTTCCTTTCCAGAGGGCAGAGGCTGGATGGAGTTACCTTCCCAGAAGGTTGTCTGAGGTTCCAGGCACCCAATTCAGTTACACTACCTCAGAAATAGCACTGGAGACCTTCTCAAAGCATCACTTGGCAGAAAGAAATGCTCTCACATCAGCTGTTTTCCCTTTCATCTTCCACTGCAGCGTCTCTTCAGAAAATCAGGGTAATTAACACAGCCCTGTCTTGTCCTGCCTAACGCTTGCACCATGCTCAGATCCTTCTGCCTGATTCCTGGGGGAGGGAGAGGGAGGAGAAAGACCAAATGCAGAGTTTGTTGTGCAAAAGACCTGAACCCCCCAGAGAGGCACAGCCTGGCCACAGGGATGCTCAGGACCCATCTGTTTTGGAAGTCAAGTCCTGGGAGTCAAGGGATGGGATTAAGAAATCAGACAGGCTGCTGTCCGCCAGGTAAGATTAGTCCCTGCTAAAGCATTTCCTAATCCTGGGTGCAATTGAGATAATCTAAGCACAGATTAACCAGGTCCTGCTGGAGTTTAGCTCCCTGCTTCCCGTTTATTTTTGGCAGAAGAGACTGCTGCTGCTCAGGTGCCTCACCAGACCTTTGCCCACCAGCACCACTCAGGAGAATGGGACACAGGAACTCAGTGTAGCAGATTTGCCTTGTGACAGAGACCCCAAATCCTACAGTTCTAACACAAGCTCTGTGATATGGGCTGGCATTTTGCTCTTCAGGCCCCATGTCTCAGATTTCTCTGATTGCATAATACACTATCTTTTCACTTCCAGAAAAAAAAAATCAAAGAAAATACACGGCCGCCGCCATAAAAAATGTTGGCCCTTAAAAATGCAAGGAAAATTTCAATGTAAAATTGTCTTCAAGAAAGCCTTTCCCTCAATCAGTGACTAGCTCAGGAATTATCTATGTCAAGCTTCCATACAGCAATATTTTAAAAACTACAGGGTTTGGAGAGAAAACAATACTTCATTTCATGGGTCTCCTTTCTACTTTCTCAGCTGAAGGCTTGTGTGTGGCTGGGGCTGGACGTGGGAGCTGAAGGACATTCTGTTTTCAGGATCTCCCTGCAGCAGCATCTGGATTTCTCTCAGTGACCGTAGCAGCAACGGCCCATTGGGTTTTTAAAGCTTTGAGAATGTTCCTATCATTCTTAGATAATACAAAAACTAGTTTTTCAAAATAAAATAAACTCTTTGCCAACATTTCTTTGTCTGCCTTTAGGTAAGAAAGGAAAAGGAAAACATAGGGAATGTTAAAAGTTTAAACTGCTGTTCCCAGACCCTTATAGTCTCTCTTCTTTTTTTTTTTTTTAAGATTAACATCTAATTTTCAATCTCTCAAACATTTCTGGATCATTTTAAGGTAGCAAGAGCACCGTGACAATGACTCACTGCATTTCAATACATCCAATACAGGATGCTGTGCAATTTGGCCAAAATGTAACTTTCTCACAGGCACACGTGTGTCTGTGTCTGCACAGAAATCAGAGAAAATGTGAGAAAATATTGGGTGTGGGATTCTCTTGGAAGTGGCAGCTCCAATGTGCTGTTCTAGGGGACATAGGGAGCTGTTGGCAGCCATGGTGGGGGTGGGTACTGGATGCCTGGAGCTCTGCTTGGATCTATCAGCTCAGAGGGAATCCTCTGGGAGATGTGGAGCAGCATGGACCTCTCCTTGGAGGAGGTCTCTGCCTGGGGAGGCCGGTGCAGGCAAGAGTGGGTACTGACCACCCCCAGAGGAGTGGGGGTCACATCTAACCTGACAAGAGCCTCATCCTCCTCACTGCCTTCTTGCTGCTGGCAGCCTTCCAGGCTTGTTTTACTGCTCCCATCTCAATTTCTCATGGTAGCAAGCTGGCTGAGTGAGTGGGCACCTCACTGTCACTACCCTGCATCCCAGAAACTTCTGCACAGGTTTTAAAAACAGGGACAGGTTAAAGTGATTGATTTACATCTCCCTGCAAAGGCCACCACACCACTAGACTGCAAGATGATTGATCAACTGACCTTTATTCCCATTTATTGCCCTTCCCAGAAATGTGTCGTATCCCTGTGCCGCAGACACCTCTGATAGGCTCAAACAGCCACTTGACACAGATGCTGCACACCTCAGAATGGGCAATGCCTTAAGCAGCTCCCTGGAGCAAAGGGCTGGGATCACACTGTCACCACTGTCCTCTACAGCCGTGGTGGCAGCCACCCGTGTGCCAGCCGCCCTCCTCAACATCCCAGACACGGAGCTGCCACTCCCACAGCAGACAGGGCTGCTGCTGTCCCAGCCATCCTGCTTCCTTTAGGTACACGCTTCCCTTCTCCAGTGTCTGGTGGGATGAAGCAGAGGGCATCCAATCCTGGAGAAAAAAAACAAAACCGAGTTTCCCAGGCAGCGGCGCCTTTCCGCCCTTGGGGAGCGCAGCGCCGTGGAGCATGCTTATTAAGCAGACAGTCCTGAAGGACACTTTAAAATAAATTAAGAGGGCTGTTCCGCTCCTGCAGCTGATTACAGGCATGCCTGTTTTCTTGTTTGGTTTGGTTTTTATTTTTTTCCCAGAGAGTGGAAAAGAATGCTTGGAAAAAATACGCTAATTTTCCCTTTTTGCCAGAGCAGGCCTCTGTGTAATAACAAAACCACGGCGCTCGCCACTCGCTGCTCTCTTTGGGACACCCAGGCTAAGAGAAAGCACATAAATCTGCTGGAGGCCTGGGGCCAGCACGCAGCTGTCCTGACATGCTATCCACCCTCTGCCTCCCCACTACAGCTTTAGCATCCAAAACGCAGGAGACACGCAGATCTGGAGGTAAGCCCTGGTGGGAAGGAGTCCTGCAGGTCACCAGCTAAGCATTTCAGCCCAGAGCAGATCTCTCCTAAGCCACTTTTTGGAGATAAGCTTATCTAGACCCGACAGCTGAATTTAACCCTGAACTCTTGATCTTGATTTTTAGCCTCTGCAAGCCAATAGGTTTCCTTGAAATTATACACACCAGATTTCAGCTTGCCCACCACAACGGCTCCACCGCTCCCTCAAAGGAGACCTGCACGGCTGTGCACGACAGCATCATCCAGTAATGCCCTTGGTTTCACAGCCAGCCCTGTGAGTTAGACAGGCCCCCGGCCAGGCAAAGACTTCGATTGATGACAGTGGGGCTCCAGCAGGAGAGGAGCTGGGATTTTACACTTCCAGTGATAACACATTTGAAGGTAATACCGCACAGGAGCGGATTATCACCCCGGCACGTCGCCGTGCGGGTTTTTGGAAATTTGTTTTCATTGCATGGAAGCAGCTAGAAACGCTTTCTCTCGCTGCATGAAAAATGCACTTGGTAATGGTCTTTCTATTGCTGGACAAGCTGCCTGCGCTGGGGCTGTCAGCGCCGTGACAGACTGGCCAGGAAGGGGCTCGCTAATCAGTTTTCCCAGCATCAAACCAGCATCTGCTACATGCGATCGAGGAAATTGAGGAATCTCAATGTTTTTGCGATATTGCTTAGTTGGCCATGAAATATGGGTGGTTCAGAGAGGGACGGCTTGTTTCTCCCTCACGAAGATAAAGCAACTTTAGCTAACGATGAAGCATTGCCGCACAATGAGGCCAGCTAATAGCGGCGCTCTGATGAGAGCAGACACACAGCGGCACCCGGCAGGAGGGGAGGGGAGGGGAGGGAGGCGTAAACAGCTTTGCAACTAAGGCATTATTAATATGCTCGAACTACAGAGGGCAGAAGGGATTTCTTTTCTCCTCTCTCATTCCAAAAGCAATATTCCGAAAATGTCTGTGTTCCCACATTAAGCCAAGAAATTAAATTCTTAGAAGTTTAACCGTGTGTTTTCTAGCTCGATTTTAATTTGCTGGCATATAAGACAAGTCTTCCTAGGCACGGTGGCAGTCTAGAATCTGGCTGAGGAAGCCACTCTCCTGGCCAAGAGGTGGATAAACAGCATTTAAACAGAGCCCAAGTCCCACTTCTGAAAGTTATTTGGGGCTCTACTTGCCCACGTCACTCCTGACATTAGGTCTGAGCTCTGCAGGCTTTCTGTCACTTCTGAAAATGTACCTCCTTCATGTGCCTAAAGAGGTCTTTTAGCTCTCCGCTGTTTAAATCTGTGACGTTTGCCACCGAACAAAAAGCTCGCGGGGTCAGTGTGAAGTGGCATGGGATTCACCGAGACCAAAAGGCTCACAGCAGGTGAGGGCCAGGCCTTTCTGCCTCGAAAGGGCAGAAATTCCCACTCCCACGCATGCCCCCAGCCCGCCTCCGCAAGGGCAGCCCCCGGTTCACACGCAGATTTTCCTGGCCAAAGTGCTTTCTCAGTTTTCTTTCAGCAAGACAGCTGTGGCAGCAAAGAGAGAGGAACTTGCTTCCTTCCTCCCTTCCCTCCCCAGCATTTTTCCTAAGGGTAAAAAACAATAATCCCAGAGCCTGCCCATGCCTCCCCTTCCTCCCCATCCAGCCTGGTTCTGGGGGAGTCACTGCCCAGCAGCAGTGGGGCTGGGTGTAGGGAGAGTGCTCCCAAGGCTGGCACGGCAGAGAACAACACTTGGGTGGCTCAGAAGGGCAGGAACAGTCTCGTTTTTGTGGCCTTTGTGAGATTTTCAGACCAACTGCAGGCCTTTCAGTAGAGATCCACGCCAAAAAGTGCAGACCTGTTCCCGGGCCCGAAGTGCATAAACCCTTTTTATGTAACAGCCCTGTGAAATAAGCGGCAGCCGGAGATTTATGCTGTCTTTGAAGTAAATTGCATCCCGGTGCACTATAGCATGAAAGTTAAGATTTACCATTCCCGGGACACCAAAGACCCCGGTGGAAGCCGGGGGAATAAATAGCGCGGCGCTCTCCTCGCCGCCCTCTGCTGCGCGGCCGGGCTCCGCAGACCTTCCTCCCCTCTCCGCCCCTGCCTCTACTGGCATTGTGTCGGGGAAGCAAATTGGTCACATCTGCATCCGGCCACGGAGGAACAAATGTGCTGGCTAGGCAGCAAGGCGCTTTCTGAGCGGGGACACCTCAAAGTGAAATGAAAGGCTGGCCATCAAAGGTAGACAACAGACCAGCGGATGAAAGGGATCCTTTGCTTAGCTTTGGTAAGGCTACTAGGTATTAATAAAATAATAAAAAAAAAAATTAAAAAGGCACAAGAAAACTGGGGCATCCAGAGCAGCACATTTTTTTCCCCTCCCCTTTTCCCTTACTCATCCCTCTGTCATCAGCGGAGGGGAGGGATGGGCGTCCCCCCATGCTGCGGCAAGGACTGTTTATCTTCACTCCTCAGGACGCTGCCATTAGCGGGGCTTCAATGTGTCGTGATGCTTCATCATTAGCTGGAGGTGCTTGATCTGGCTGGAGAATAAATGATCCGTTCCCCCCAAAGAAACCCTCGCATTTCATAGCCAGCTGAGCAAATATTTTGAAATATTCCAGCTCTGCAATTTCAACGGCCAGATAAAAACAAAGGGGGATCTGATACAAAAGAGCTGAATTCTTCCCTTTGCTCTCCAGCAACCCCGCTGAAGTCGGCAGTGGTAATGGGGAACTGTGGTCTGCACAGCAGGGAAGCACATGCCTAAGTCCCATGGAAAATCCCTGTGGTCTTTACAGTTAATCATGTCCAGTTAATCATGTCCAGAGGTGGAGTGCTCAAGTGATGCGCTGAATCATGACATACAGGCAATTACCCTAAATCAGAGCAGTATCTTCCAGTCCCAAAAGGCTCCATTACACTTCACCAACTCCTGAAGGGAAGGCAAAAACCCCAAGAGGCAGGACAGCAGAGGTGGGAGGAAGAAACAGCCAGGTGTTCCTCTGCCGCCTCCCCAATACTTTTCTAACCTCGTGAAAAGTTCTGGCAGCTCTTTAAATCCAGGCTGTGGAGATTTACAGCTCCAGACCCTCCAGGCAGCTTGCTGAGTTTACTCTGGGCTCCTCCCAGCTGGCTGGCTCAAACCCCACAGACAAGGTTTCACAGACAAGTTTCAAGGTTTCAGAGGCCGAGACTTAGGGGCCGGGTGGTGTTTGGCCTCCTCCTTCTCTCTGACTATAAATTTGTTTCTTCTCCTTTTCTGAGCGTCCTGGCCCCCTTCTCAGGCACTCCTCCGAAGCAAAACCCTCTTGCCAGCCTTTCATCACCTGGGCCCAGTGTGGCAGAGGGATGCTTTCCCATGCACACTGATGGATATCCAGAAGAAGTTGCTGCCTGCTGGGAACAGCCCTACCCTTGCCCTGTGTCACTGCCAGCAGCTGGGGCTGCCACTGTGACCGTGTCCCAGGGTATCCCAGCTTCTGCTGGCCCAGCATCCCTGGGGAAAGGGCTCTTGAGGAAGGATGCCTGGGAGCTGCAGCATCTCTCCTGCCGCTCAGGCTCCCATGGCTGCGCAGCTGAGTCCGGAGAAAGCCGGGTTTGTCTGCCCAGGGACGGCAGCGCTTCCATCGCCTCCGGGCGTTTAACTCAGCAGGATCTCCTGCCGCGCCGCTCTGTGATTGGAAGCATTTCCCAGCCCATTGCTTGCTAGGAAAAGAAAAATACCCGAAATGGGAGAAGACACAACGCTGGGGTGGGTGGATGGAGTCTGGGCAAAGGAAAAGGAGAGGCCTTCCCGTGCTAGATACACTCTAACACAGGTGTTCCTCTCCCAGGAACAGGTTTGGCATTCGTTTACAGGACTAGAATATTATCACACATTCAGATACAATCTAAGCCCTATTTTTCATGTGTGCACAGGGGAAAAGGAAATGCAGGAGGAGGGCCTGCATATCCTTTTTTAGGAGCCAAAGACTAATGTGCCCAGCAAAGCAAAATTAACCCAAATACCATGATTATGCAGAAAAATATCTGCCAGAGAATGTCATTTCACCAGCGACATCCTGCAGCTTTCCACCAGCGAGAGTTCGAGAGGTGGCGCAGTAACAGAGTACATCAGGGCAGGCATTTGACTGGAAGCATTAAATACCTCGGAAAGGTGAATGGCCAAGGTCTTCCCGATAATTAAAATGTGTGCAGTCTTCATAGACCAAGGAAGGGACAGAGCTATTGTTTAAACAGGTAATTAGAGCTGTATTTTAAGCGAACTCAAGGCAGTAACAAGCTCCCCAAGACAGGGAGAGCAGCACTCCTGCTCCTGGTTCCAGCATCAGGAACTATTGCCCCCCAACCTGCTGCCAGAGACAGCCACGGTGCTCCCAGCCCCACTCCTGGTGACTGCAGCTGGTTGGGAAAAAAATCCCATTTGATTTCACATTTTTCACTCCCTGTCTCCTTCCTTTTGCGTTCAGGTTCAAGAGAATTGGCTGAGCCACTTTTTTTTTATTAGAGCAGCAGCAGAGAAAAAAAATGGGACCCAGTCAAGCCCCAAGGGAAGGGAGGAAATAGCATGAGCAAGCACTCCATCCTCTCATACAGACACACATAGAGCCACTGTCCCCATCCACACAGGAACAGAGTGCAGGCATCTGGTGGAGCTGGCATACAGGCAGAATCAGCCACCGCCACCCCAAAACCCAGCTCCATGAGACCATAAAATCTCTTCACTAATGTGGCTAAATGTGGAGGAGTCCCAGAGAAGTGCCATCATCTCTTTCTGAACAGCCAAGGATGCACATTCTTCTGCTGGGGGGTCTGCACTGGCACTACTCAGGGAACGACCCAAGCCCTCCCTGTGCTGAGAATGGGGCCAGGAAGCCAGGAAGCCGTGCTCCCTCCACCCTGCCTCCTGCACAGGACTCAGCCCTGCCTCCCTTCATCCCTGCTCCATCTCCCTCTCACTGATGGCTCCTGATCAGGTTTCCACACTGGCTAGGGGGAGTTACCAGCTTCTTATTAGCCCCCTTGTACACAAAGCTGGAGGAAACAATCAGAGCTGAGGAAAGGCAAAGAGGCACCTTTGCACTACCAACACAACCTTCCATAAAAAATATATAAGGGCTAGACACCAGCGAGGAGGAAACGAGCATTTGAAGAACAGTGCTGGGCTGCTTGGCTTTGCTGCCCATGTTAGCTGGTTGGTCTGGTCAAAAAAAAAAAGCCTAAATCAAAACACCTCAAGCTGTAAAGGGCTTTGGGAACAGCAAGGTGAGGGCACTCTGCTCTGACATGGCAGGGTGAGAAAAAAGCTCCTGGAAGGCAAAGAGCAGGTGACATCTGGGAACAGCCCATGAAGGTGTGCTGGCCATAGCCCCAGCCTTGTACCCTGGTTTGTCTGCAGCCCAAGTTCTGAAAGCTGCATACCCTTCCTGAGTTTTGTATGGGAAAGCCATGCAGAATTTTTGCTCTGTATTTTGCTCCAGAGTGTGGAGCTGACCCTTGTCTCGGGCAGTACAAAGATGAGGCCAATCAGGGAATAGGGAGGAGTGGCTCAGGGACATAAGAACAGACATAGGAACAGGGGAAGAAGTCCAAGGGGTCTAACAGCTTTTTGAGGGAAGCTTCTTGTGTCTCCCTAGACCAGGGAATGCCTCCTCCAGGGTCTCCACACCAGAGTACTGCTCCAGAGGAGAAGACTGATACCAAGGAATGTGGAAAGATCAGCCTGTTTTGAACCCAGCACTTCCCACCCCTTTGAGAGTAGAGCTGGGAGACAAGGGCACAACATAATGAAGGACATCCTTACCCCTTAAACAAGTCACCACACTCAGGAGTCACCTCTTTGACAATCAAGGAAGGTTTTGGCCAGTTCTCTGAAGTAGATTTGCTTGCTTACATTTTTTCATAAATGTCAAGTTAACTTATAATAATGACAATACTTGCAATATGCAGAAACCTTTCTTCTCCATACCATACACATCTTGAACAAACTTCAGTACCTCTGTAAACTTCCTATAAATCATTTTTACCACACCCAGCAAAACAGCTATTCTAATTCACACCCTTCTTTTGTAAAAGCTATGTGTTAGGGACAATACTGGAGTAACCTCTGGATAAGAAAATAAGTCTAGGAATCAGAAAGATATTAAAACTTCAAACAGGCCAGAGACACATGAAGGCCTCCATGCAGAGAAACATTATGAAGCAGCATGGCTATTGACTGCTTTATCCCAATACAGAGTAAATACAACCAAAATGCAATCAGTACAGGTTTTTTCCACTTTCCTTGACAGTGTGGGAAAGAGGATGAGTGAGAGTGTCATTGCTGGTTTCGACTGCCCACACAGTGCTGCATGAGGTACAAAGATAATCTCAATAATTTGGCTCATCTTGGGATATCAGAAGGTTTTGTGGCAGCCCCAGTTCCGTGAGTCCTGATAATGTGAAAGTTGCTGCTCCTTGGCTTCTCTAGCCTTTCTTCTTTCTAGAAAGCTGTTAAAATGTTAATGGTGGAGGGAAAGCAGGGGGGAATACTCATCTGCATGGTCTTTTAAGAGCAATTAAGGTCAGATTTACTGTCCTCCATGCCTGGAAGGGCTCAGCACTGCTCCCCAGCCAGGGCTGTCGCTCAGGGTGCCGGCAGGACCCACGATATTAGCTGGAGCCCACAGCACTCTGGCTGGTCCCAATACAAGGAGCAGGAGAGGATGCAGAGTTAGCCCAGGTCTGGACGAAATTTTCCTTCCTGACTGCTTGACTACAAGATCCCTTCAGGAGCTGTCTTGTAGCTGTCGGTGTGTCTGCAGCCGAGAGTGTCTGCGGCTGTCGGGGGTCTCACCCCGCGCCCGGGGGGAGCCGCGGGCTGAGCAGAGGGGCGGAGGGGAGATGAGCTTCATGCGGCTGGGTCGCATCGCTCGAGCATCTCACAGCCCTGCCCCAGCACGGCCGGGCAAACCCTGGGCTCTTCCCAGGAGAGAGGAGCCAGCCTTGGGCAGCACGGAGCAAAACATCTCCATCCCCTGACCTCCACCTCCATGGTCTGATTTTTAAACAGCTCAGAGCACAGCCGCCTCGGTGACTCATACTGCGAAACCGGGCCTTTTACTTTTCTTTTTTTTCTTCTTTTTTCTTCTTTTTTTTTCTTTTTTTTTTTTTTTTTTAAGCAGGAGCGCGGCTCCATCAGTCAATTACTTGAAGAGCCGCTCTAATTTGGCACCCAATTGTTTCCCCAGCTGCCGCTGCGTCTGATCTCCGCTGTGGGCGGCAGGAGCAGGCTGCCTGCGCAAGGGAAGGAGCCCGGGCGCCCAAGGGAGGAGGAGGAGGAGGAGGAGGAGGAGGAGGCAGCAGCAGCGTCAGGGAGAGCCACGCTGCCTGGCTGAACAGCCCCGCGCCCGCAGAACAGCCGCACTAAAAACGCAAGCATTAAAAATATCTCAGGGTCACAGGTGATTGCTGGATAATAAAAATTACTTCGGGAGGCGGCAGTGGGAGGGACAGATCCTGGCGGCAGGGGAACAGCCTGCCAAGGCTGGCCCGGCCACAGCGACTCGCTGCGAGCCACGGCCGCGGCCGCCGCTGCTCGGTAATGAATGGGATGTGACATTTATGGCTTTTTCCACTGTGGATTTTAAATCGCTTCGCAAAGGTTGCTTAATAGCACTGTCCTCTTCTTCTCTTCCTATCTCTCCCCTCGTCCTATATAATATAAAAAATAAGTGACTTGCCTCCCTCCCATCACGTGAGAATTCAGCGGCTGAGCCAGCAGCAGAGCGCAAGTACCCGACCTCCGTCTCCTGCCCTTTAGCCCCTACAAGCGCTCCTTTTTTTCCAAGAAATCCAAGAATAGGATCTGTACCACGACAGCTGTTTTTAAGTCAGCGAGGATTTTTTTTCCTGGAGAAGAGGAAGCGAGGAGCCTCGATTAAAAGCGCCCAGCCTCCCAGGCACTGCCAGGGGCTGCGGGCGCTGCGGTGAGGGAAGCGGGTGCGATGCTCCCCGCTCCAGGACGGAGGTACCCAGGCGCAAGGAGAGGTGTGGCTGCAGCCAAACACGTGTCCCCAGGCTGTGGCTCCTCTTTCACTCTTCCAGCACCAGCATTTCCATATTCTGTGGCACGGATGCACACGTGCACTCACACACACTTGCAATCGCCTGCCTCAGCCTGCGCTGCTGCCACCGAACCGCTCCTCCAGCTGCACCCGCGGGCAGGCTCCCCGTGTATCGCAGAGCATTCCCTGCCTGCACAGCCCCCCAGCTGTGCTCCTGCCCCTCTGGTTTAACCCCTGAGGTGCCCTCAAATTGAGACATGGCAGCGGTTCCAAGGGTAGAGAAGCAGCACACTCATTTTGGAGAAAGCCCATCTGTGCTGTGTGAAGCACAAGAAGAGATGCTTCTGGATGAAAAGGCAGCAGAGAATAGACATAATATTCCTGCCTTTTTCTGCCCCATCCAATTCTTGGACTATGCAAGTTTTTTGTCATGTTCATGCAGTTCATAAACTGACTCATAGTACATGGTAATCTTTTACTTCTTGGTGGGAAAATTAGGATTATTCAAGGTATGCACATGCAGATGTGCACTCACACAAGCACGTACACGTACACACAAACACACACATCTGCACTGGTGCTGCCCATAGCAATACATCAGGCTCTCAAAAGTTATTCCTCCAAGTTTGCTCCACCAGGCTGGACCTTTCCTTTTTATTAGGACATTGCAGAAACAGGTAGCATCCCCCAGACAGCAGACAAGCCATTGCACCACAGTCACAGAGCTCTCCAGGAGCTCCAGGTGAACCTCCTGCAGTCCTGGATCAGGGCTACTGCTTCTGCAGCTGTGAGACCTGAGATTCAGGACTTGTTTTGGCATGCTCACGGCAGCTCCTGCTCGAAGACAGTTGTGCTCACCCTCAGCTGGCATCTCCCGAGGGCAGGTGGCTCCCTGCCAGAGGGGAGGAGACACAGACCCATGCCTCTGGGGCTGGGTCACTCTCCACCAGGCCAGGCGAGAGAGTCCCAGCCAGATGGAGCCAGGAGAAAGCAGTACCAAGTTGTTGGCCAACTTAGGATGTGATGTTGGCTTCACAGGAAGCTACTTGGCTGCCTCTCCCTGAATCAAGATTCAGTGATGCCAGGAGACAGGCACAGCGGGGAAACTGAAAGCAAAAAATGGCAGAGTGGATGGCAACTTGACATTAATTCATTTTTACCATATGTCTGACTATTCATTACACTCCACCATTCTGTTCTACAAGACTCCTGGGGGTCTTCCATGCCATTTTATGGCTAGCAGGGTTCCTCTCCGCTCACGGCGCGGCGTCACCACGCGTGCCCCGGCTAACAGCTCACCCGGTCCTGAGGTGGGAGCAGCCCCATCCCTGCACAGACAGCCCCTGGCACCAACCTCCTCTGGCACTCACAGCCCATCCCCAGCCCAGCACGGACCTGCCAGGTCACCTGGCACAGGGGCTGTCCCCCAGGAGCACCCACGGGCAGGTGACACCTGCTGCAAACACGCTCTGGCACCTGCTGAGGGCCCCGCGCTGGGAAGCGATGGGGCTGTTTTATGGATTTGCAAATTATTCTGTATTTCTCTGCGGTCTCCCTCCGGAGTGCGTTCCTGGCATGGCACCAAGCCCCAGCTCCAGCAGCAAGCGTGACTCATCCTGGCAGGCAGCAGCCCAGGAGGGGGAGGATCACCCGGGCTGGGAAGCCAACACCGTGGCTTTGCTGTGTGCTCTGTCTGCAGTGGCAGCAGCAGCTGTTTCTCCTCTGAGGTGGGAAGGTTGAATTAGAGGCCCCCTTGCCTGGATCCAGCTGTTCAACCCTTGTACACCATCGTGGCCTCTCACCCTGGCTCCTGTCACAATCACAAGTAGCAGTGAGCTGCCTGCACTTTCACTGCTGTGCCTCCCAGGCTGAGCTCCTGTCCACAGAAGGAGCAAATCCCAGTCTTCTTCAGGATGAAAGACCATGGACCAGCTCCTCATGAACCAACCCCTCTGAGGGACTTCAAGGGGCAGCAGGGGGCATTCTGCATAGGGGTCTCTCTGGATGTCAATAAGAAAGGCACAACAGCAGGCAGTGTAATAATAAAATTTCTTTATTAATAACACAAAACAAGAAGAGGAATGTAAAGTAATTCTTATGTCCCTTTAGATGCTGGAACCCCATTCATGAGCTGCATTAGATGGCCTTCAGATGAATTGCCACAGCTACCATCATTGAGGTGATGGGTCTCCTTCCTGTACCTTTAATCTCCTGTGACAAAAAAAATCATATCTCTTTTTCTGACAGATGGGGAGGTTCTCTCCTTAAGGATGTCCCCCAGAGCACAACACCAACAGCACAAGGCATCTCAGCATGTTCCCTCACACTGCTGTGTACATGGGTCTGCAGCCTGCCCAGTACAGGCCCCTGCAGTGCAGACATGGCTTGCCCATGTCACTTATAAATGTCTTCCACAAGGCTCCCAACAGGGAGAAAACCCTTATTTGTCTTTCTGTCACACATGTCCTTTTCCTCTTAAGTTTTTGTGCTTGCTGCTGACCACAGACTGAAGTCCAATCAATGGAGCTGCTGTCATTGCTTCCCCCAAGGGGACTTGCAATTAAAATCATCAGTGTCGCTCTGCCTAAGACACGGGGGCAAACTCTGCCTTCAGAAAACAGTTTTATTTCATCCCTTAAATCAGAGCATCAGAATCCTCTTATGGGAAGGCTCCAGGTCCCACATGTAGTACAGATGATCAAAATTTACTTCAACATGATGTTTTTCTTTTAAGAGGTACCAGAGGTCTTGTACTTGCAGAGGTCGAGCATGGACTCAGCACAGCAATGGACACAGAACACACATTTCCTGGGGCACCCTGGGGATACTCAGACTGCATCTGATGTGGATGACCATTCACTGACAACTTTATCAAGGCAATCACAACTTCCTGGGCCTGCTTCCTTCAGGGACAAAACACAGCTCCTCTCAGTCTGACACTCCTCAAACTTGGAGAAGAGCACCCCAGCAGCCATGTGGGAAGAAGTCCTAGAGTCTGCATGGGGAGATTTGACTCCCAGTTGTATGATTGTAGGATGTTCAAAGCCCAAAACATGCTCAAGTGAATAACTGACGCTTCTGGAGTCTGTCCATCCCTAAGGCCACTCAGTAACCCTCTCCTGGAAAACTTTTCACCTCCTCCTTCCACTCTGCTGAAGGGTCTGCAATCCTTCATGACCAGTTTTCCAAACAGTTGGTGTTCTGTTGCAGAGTGCTTTTATTTGAGATCCTCATTCTGTCTCAAACCAGGAACTGGGGCAGGATGGAGGGCAGAGAAATATTTAAACGCAGTATTGATGTTATGCTCTCACATACAGACTTCTGTGGCAATAGGACAATCTCCAGAAAGGGGGGAAAAGGCTGCAGTTATTCCCCTCAGTTTACCTACCCCATATACTTATTTTAGTTTACCTGGGAACCCAGAGGCAGACTTCCCTCGTGCCGAGTTTGATTTTTCCAACGTAGGAATGGCTTTTTCCGCTGCAGGAAAGGAAATGTCCCTGTTGAATGTCTTTTGCATTCATGTCCCGTGCAGCTCCTTGTGGCTCCGTGCCTCCCGACAGCCGGCAGCCCTTCGGGCAGCGAGCCAGCGCTGCGAGGCAGCAGCGATTCCTGATGGAGCCGGGCAGGGAGGGCTCTCCCACCCCTCCTGCCCATGGGATGGGAGCCGGGGAATCACCGCTCCGGCTTGGGGCAGCCGGGCAGGGCTCTCCCACCCCTCCTGCAGCGGGATGGGAGACGGAGAATCACCGCTGCAGCTTGCGGGGCAGGGCTCTCCCACCCCTCCTGCCCATGGGATAGGAGCTGCTGAGACGCCCAAGGAGAGACTCACCAATGCAGAGGTCTCCCCCTTCCAGGTTGAAAAGTGTTGACCAGCAGGCTGCAAGCACAGCACGTTTATTAAATTTAATGAATGAGTTTCACCAAGAGGTGCTGTGAGAATTCCGCATCTAAATCAGCATTTGCGTTCGTATTGGCGCATTTCCTAAAAACCTGAAATCATTTGTGTTGCTTTATTGGCTGACTGCTATAGCTAATTAACAATACAAATTAGCATGGAACAACCCCAAATTCAGTTTTTGGAAAGGCACTGCATTTTTGTCCCTGAGATTACAAGATACCAAATCACATACACAGCATAATGTGTATGACACATGTGATAGATTATGTGTGATGCACATATACCACATAAAAACCTAAAAGATAAGAGCTTGCCAATATTAATCCACTTCAAATCATTGTTCCAACTAATTGAGAAACAAACATTCAGTGCATTCAGTGACCTTGCAGAGCCTGCATTTCCTCGGCTGACGTGACACAGAAAGCTCCTAAAAAAGTGACAACTGAATTCTTGCCAGAGAGATCCACAATAAATGTGGGTTGAGGGGTACACAGATGAACCCGAGCAGCCACCAAGAATATAGGAAAGGATGACATCCCTTATTTCTTCCAATGGAGTAATGGTTGAAAGACCAATTAACAAATATCTGAGCAAGACTTTCATGAAAGATCTGCTCCTGAGGATAACTCTTGCTCCTGGGGAAGCCACTGGGGAGCAGCCCTGAAGTCAGCCCATGCCAGCCAGAGGGAGACCTGCAGTGTCTGCGGGAGACCTTGCCAGTGGGAAGCTGTGCACTGAAGGGACAGCCAGGGGAGTGAACACAGTGACCAGCGTGACACAGTGCTGGGACAGGCTCTGTGTTAGAAGCGTCTGTCAGTTCCTTGGAAACCACTGAGAACTGAAAGCATCAAAGAAATAAAGCTGTTGCCAGCTGGAGGAACAATAGGCGAGCCAGAGCTATCTTTAGCTCACGGGATTAAATTCAAATTGCGAATGCAAAGGCCTGGAAGAAAAGGCCTTCCCGCACTACTGAGCCCAGCCTAAGTGCACAGCCCAGCCCAGCACTGAGAGCATCCACAGCGCCTTTGTCATCCCCTGTCATCAACTTACCCAAAGCAAGGGCAAAAGGAGAGCCAAAGAGGAGGGTGAGTCTGTCCTAGCTTGACTGCAGTGCTTTCAAACCACCAGATTTTTCCCTGGGAGGGATGCTCCTGGGAGGGTGCCATGCCTTGGTGGCTGCCCGGCAAACTTCGGCATCACCGCCATCCAGCTGCTGCCACACAGACCTCAGCACAAGCCAGCTTTTCCTGCTTCTCATTCATGATGGGTCGAGCAGGCAGCAGCTGGATGTGAGAGCAGTCAGCACAGCCTCCTGCAAAACCATCTAGGGATGTGTAGTGGCTCCAGGATGGCAGCATAGGGCCCACTTTCATAGGCAACTCTAGGTTTGATGAGAGAGGGTAAAAACTGACCTGGTGCATCACTTTCCTCTGACACCTTCGCTCTGTGTGGTAACTCATGCCTCCCCACCCTATAGGCAGTGGCTCTGAATTCTTGGCCCACTAACTGCTCCTGAGAGTCCCCCCACATCACAGCAGAGGAAAGCAAGTCCTCAGCAGCAGTTTTCAGGCTCTTCCCCTTCACCAGAAAACCTGTACAGACTGAAAATTTAAAAACAGCCTGGTGCACCTCTCTGGCAACCAGGACATAAAGACTGTTGGGAACACATCCTTGCTGCTGCCCCCTGGAAGGGGGTGTTGATGTGCAAGCCTAAGCCAGATTTGGCTCCTTTAGGTTGCATGAAGGAACACGATGTCTTGCCTTTAAGACCTTAGGATGTCTTAAAGCACTGTCTTGCTTTAGGATGTTAGCTCGTGTGTGCTGGCTAAGGGGCTGACAGCTTACTTAGGTCTGACAGCACACATCAGGCTGGCTGACCACAGGGTACATCTGCAGCATGCCCTGCAGACAGCTGAGCTCGCTCCAGCTGCCAGCTGGGCTGATAACCCTGCCATGGAGCACAGGGCACGGTCCCAGCAGAGCTCCGGCCGCGCCGCTGCCTGGCTCGATTCGTTTACAGCCGTCCCCAGTGGCTGCAGAGGGCTCCGCAAGAGGCTGAATCCGCAGCACCGAGGGCAGCTCTGTCAGCCCCGCTGGCAGAGAGACTCACACTCAGCTAATCGACCTGCTGGGGCATCATGGCCCCAAATAAAGGGACTTGGAATCTCCCTCCCGTTGCACCAAACTGGAAAAAATCCAAGCTGTGAGTTAGGGATTGCAGGCACGCCGGAGAGAGAGCAGGGGAGGCTGCTGCCTGATAACTTGCATAATGAATCGCAGGCTTCTGAGCTGGTCTGTTCAGCTGGGGAAATCCAACAAGCGCCTCGCACCCGAGCGCAAGGAAATTGGTTTAATAGTTTCAGTGCCGTAATGAAACACCACTGGGGAGCAGAGGTCCCAGCCCTCACCTGCATGTGCAGTTTTCATGTTGTAAAAAACGAACTTCTTTCTGATACCACCAAGTGTTTGGAGGTGTTGTTATAGAGTCACAACATCGACATTTAATGACCATGCAAATGACAGTCGCAGAGGATCAAGCGTGTACCCGTCCAGCTACAGCTCTCTGCAAAACCTGCCAGCAGTGCAGAGATTTTCCACTCCGTGCTGCAGTCATCTGTGTTTTTATGCTTGTTATTTTGTTTTTAAGCAGCCGCTTAGTGGTATCTGGAGGGCGTTTGCTACTCTAATACTCAGCGTGAAAGGAAGGGCTTTGTACAAGTGGTTCGGCTCTTTTAGGAGAAGAAAAGAAAAGGAATTGCTGCTGGCTGCTGCAGCACTGGAGCTGGGGGAGAAGGCAGGGAAAGCTGCACCTTCAGCCTGGCCCTGCCGGCCGAGGGAGGGCAGGGATGCAGGGAAAGCCTCTCTGAGCCAGGCAAAGCTGCAGTTGTGATGCAGCCCCCGTGCCCGGACCGCCAAGGCAGAGGTGCCGGCACACAGGGGGTTACAGTGGAGTTGTAACTCTGGCTGTTAAAATTCATGAGGTGTAAAATACAAATTGCACGTGGTGGATGAGCTGCCTTTAAAGTTTATATATGACTCTCCCCCAGCCCGCTGCAGTTCAAACCTCAGTTGGCAGGAGCTAATTAGAGCTCACCAAAGTGGGAAGCACAGCCCAGCCTGGTTAGGCAGGGGGTCAGCCAGGGCCCGTCCAGACTGTGTTTATAGATGTTTGGACACAGGAAGCTGGGGGAAACCCATGACCAATGCATGCATGAACAATCACAGATCAGAATTAATCCTTTATTCTCATTTCTTTATCTTTTTGGATTTCTCAGTTTGAAAGACATAAAGCTCTGCCTTTGAAGTTTTTTGTTTGTTTGGGTTTTTTTTATTATTCCCACAGCTCAATTTATTTAATTTTCCTGTAAAAAAAAAAAAGACAAAACATTTTTAAATAGTTTCCACAACACTACAGCTTTTGCATGGTTGTTTTTTTTCCATTAAACTCCAATCTAATTTTTTATGTGCTCCATACAACTTGACACACATACACCTCCCAGAACCAAGCTTTTTGCATTTTTGCTCACACTGTTCCCTTGTCGTCAGTACCACTACTTTCACCATCCCAAGCAGAGGGGGAGTAAATCCAAAAGGCCCAGGTAGACACAAGCATTTGGGAGCACCAAACCTGTCTGTAAGGGTTTCTTCATGTCCTGGGTGACCCTATGTATCCTCACCCAGAATTCAGTCCCCAAGGGAATTTTACTTCCTTAATTTCTTCCCCACCCAAGAAAGACATAGGGATCAGAGATTCAGTAGAGAAAAAAATATGTAAATATCCAGAGCACAGAGAACAAGCATCAGCTTATGCATAGCTGACTGAATTGAACACAAACAATGATTGAGAATAGGATGGGCTGGAATAGGAAATTTAAATATTTATCCTAAATGCTCTTTCTTTGCATTTCTTGAAATAAATTACTCCCAGCAATTGCTGGCAGAAATTGTTGATTAATTCCAGCAAAAGCAGAGAGACGGGGAAAATTACTGTACATCATCTATGTCTGAGTTTCAGACGGCCTTTTCATATTTCTTTGTAGTCTTTGTGATTGGGCTCTTTGACTCCAGGGTGATTTGTGGGCGGTTTGCAGAGGAGTTGGCTGCTCACGTCATATGTGTAGATATAGATCATGAAGCACCGTCACAAACACGAGAAGGAAGTGCTTTCCATACAGCAGGGTGGAAACACAGGCTGTAGCCTGGCCAGAAGATAGCAGGGTGAGCAGCACAGACGTCCTGAAGATGGTCTGCTGAGAAGAGCCCACACTGAGGACACTTGCACCCTGATCCCACTCAGCCAAAAGCAGGATGGAAAGGAGAAGCAGAAACCAGGATGCTGCTACAGCTGGTTGAGCCTCGGCTGACAGAAATGCCCCGGGGCTACTGGCAGTCGGACATAAATTAAACCAGTTGTGAAGCTGCTTTAGTTTATACTCGGGCATCAGGCCAGCCCCAGCTGCCTCAGCGGCAGAGGAAGGTCTGAAAGCTGTCTGTCCTTCCTCGCACGCCTGGCTGCCAAGCAAAGGGGCCTCCCTGTCCCGTGTGAGATCCCCCTCCTCAGCCAGAACAGGTCCCCGTGTGTCACTGCAGCAAACCCCAGACTGGCTGTGCTGCTGTCTCAGTGGCTTCAGGGAGGCTGCAGGAGATGCTCTGGTCTAAGGTATAAGGAATATCCCAAGTAAGGAGTTGTGATTCACTTCGTGTGAATTCGCTGAGGGAAAATGTCCACACAGTTGTGGAAAAAAGTGATTTGTACTTTTTTCAGTCTCCAGGAGTCAGAGTGGAGCTTTGCACGCCCTCTGAAACTCCATGAGCAGCTGTACTGCAATGCACTAATGAAAGACTGAAACTGCTTTTAAAATGCTGCCCTGCAGGATAATCCCGTTGAAAAGCAGGAAAAGCCTGGGCTGAGGCCTCACTTGGCTGCTCCCTCCATGTCCTGTGCCTGCTCCGTGTGCTGTGCCCAAACAACCCCCGACTCAGCAAAGCTATCCCCATACGAATGCAGATCGACCCCCTAGGATCTGCTCACTCCCCTTCTCAATCTGCTTCTTGCTAGTAGCCATCCTCTTCCTCCTATTCGACTTAGAAATCACCCTACTCCTCCCGCTGCCATGAGCCACCCAACTACAGTGTCCTACCACCACCCTAACCTGAACCTCCTCACTTATCCTCCTCCTTACCTTAGGAGTGGTGTACGAATGAATCCAAGGTGGGTTAGAAAGAGCAGAATAACAGAAATTTAGTCTAACTAAGACAGTTGATTTCGACTCAACAAATTATAGCTCCCACCCTAGAACTTTCTTTATGTCCTACCTCCACCTAAGCTTCTACTCAGCCTTCGCCCCAAGCAGCCTAGGCCTAGCCTTCCACCGAACACACCTAATCTCAGCCCTACAATGTCTAGAAAGCACAATACTGTCCATGTACATTGCCCTGGCCAAATGACCTGTCCACATCAGTGGAGCTGCTCGGCAGAGGCGGGCAGCGCTGCCAGCACCGCCCGACAGCTGCTCCCCTCCCAAGGTGTGCTGCCCCTGCTCCCCATGCCAGGGGAGCTCCTCAGGTGCCAGCTCAAGGCTGTTAGTTGTCCATTTTTTTAAAAAATGGTTGCAGAGTTCACAGGTTGGGCTGGTTGCTGCCAGGGTGGAGTTCTAGCTGTTTGTTGTTGTAACCACCTGTCGTTTTCGTTCACCACCCGTTGTTGATGGTTAAGAATTCCTCCTTTTTTCGAGTGGCACCTGGGACGGTGAAGAGGAGGGGACATTGGAGTCGGCATGCAAATGACATCGGAGCCAGCATGCAAAGGAAGAAGCCCCTCACCAAACCTAGCAAAAAAACCCTAAAAACAATGAGCCAACACAAAATTGATGGATTGAAGTTATGTCTAGACATGAGGAACAGAATCCAGTATCCGCTACGACCCTTTTTACCCTTCATCCTAACCTAAAAGATGTCGGCTAGACAGAGGACCTCGAATGTCAAACCAAAAAACTGGGAATCTCTTGGTGTTCTGGTGAGGATGGAAGCCTCAGCTCTGCCCACAGACCAGTGGACAAAGCTGCACTCTTTCTCCTCCCCCATGCCATTCCTGGGAGCAGCAGCAGCGTGAGCGTGACCTGTCAGTTCTTCCCACCCGAGCTCAGTTTTAATAAAGGCATTATAAAGGAGAAAGACCTTCTGCCTCATTTATTCAAAGGCTGCTGCTGAACCACCTCTCTATGACCTCCATGTGCCACCATGTCAACCATGAGCACCGAGTGGCACCTTTAAAAGCAGCCAAAAGGCAGGGCAGGAAATCCCGCAGTCCCTGTCCCCGCAGCCCCAGGGCTGCCCTTCCAGCCCAGCTACAGCAGCACACCTCAGGCAGGCACAGGGTGTGTGGGTCTCTCTGCTGCTCCAAGTGGCACTGAAGGCTTGGGGACCAGTCAGGATGGTGGCCCGTGGATGGTGCCACCGGGTCTCATTTATGCCTGCCTCCTTGGGGCTTGCCACAAGCACCACAGGTTTGTGCATTGCCTGAAAGGGAGCCGAGCCAAAGGCTGAATTTCCCTGTGTGGGATCTGAAGCTTCAGCAGAGGACACCAGAGAAGCTCCAGGAATTCAGGAACCCATCACAGAGGCACAGGCAACAGAGTGGGTACATTTTGCTGGCAGCTCTGCTCATCATCTTGTAGGTAAGCAGCAGCACACACCAAACCAAAGGGAAATGGACCATTTCCCTTGCCTCATTGTCACCGGGATTCAGTGAAAGTCGCACTGCCACTTGCAGCCAAGTCTTTGCAGGCAGTTCCATTCCACACAGGAGGTCTTGCAGGCTCACAGTGACACAGATAAAGATCATGTCCCAATATAGCTGAGACTTCGCAGCACAAAACAGAGTTCCCACACTGCCCTGAAACATTGTTGCTTCCACAGTATATGTGGGAGTCTCACGGGTTTCTCTGTTTAAAGGCGTTTCTAATGTTTCCCTCTGATCTAGTTTTCTCTCCTGTAATCAGTGAGAGTGAGACCCTGGGGTGTCCTGGAAATCCAGTCACAGGCTTCACTGCATCTGTGGATCCCCTGTGAGGTGTGGAAGCCTACCCTGCCCCTTCCACCAAACACTGTCTGGGGGCAGTGATGCCTTGTAAATGTGCCTACAGCACCTTGCAGAAGGAAAGTCTTTCTGGTTTGGGCAGAGCTTAGAACCACTGTGGTTATATTAGCAGCACATTGGCGCCGCAGTGTTACCTTCTTCATTTTCTAGCTGTTGTCTTGCTGCTTTTAATAAACAAATCAGATGGACCAGAGAGGTGATCAGAATGTCCCCACACTGGATGCCAGTACCATCACTTGCATCAGGCAGCTCTAACATACAAGAGTGTCCCTTGCCTCTGCCTCCATTCAAAATCCCAGGTGTTGAGCTCTCCTGCCTCCCTCACAGCCAGACTCACAGCCCCTGCCTCCTCCAGCAAAGCAAGACACCAAGCACTTGACAACAAAAGAGTAAAGCATTTGGAAACCCCCAAAAGATTTCCATACTGGGAGCTGTGGCCACAGCAGCTGCCCAATTAAGATAAGGGAAAGAAAGACCTGCATTCCTCTCCAGAGAGACCTCCAATACCACGTCAGGACAAGACTGGGGCTGTGGCTGTGGGGTCGCTGTGGCTGTGGCTGTGGCTGTGGCTGTGGGGTGGCTGTGGGGTGGCTGTGGCTGTGGCTGTGGCTATGGGGTGGCTGTGGCTGTGGGGTGGCTGTGGGGTGGCTGTGGCTATGGGGTGGCCAGCAGCGGGTGCAAGGCACATCTGAGCTCCAGTGGCATGAAAGCTCGGGTAGGTGGCACCAAGCACACCCAACAGACCAAGGATTTTGAGAAAGCAGCCCTTGCTGTCAGAGCCAGCAGCCAGTGGAGAAGGTGCTCAGCACAGCTGGGGAGCCAGAAGTCATTGCCTCCCCCTTGGCGTTCGTCACACATCCAGCTCGGTAAGGCAGGAACTGAAGAGAAACAAGAGGCTGTTAAACTGCTAGCAGACCCTGGGGGGAAGGAGTCTTGCAGGTTCAAGATACACAGAGGGATTTTAAAACCCAGGCTTAGGAATAAAAAGCAAAAAGAGGTTGCTCAGAGGCAGCGCTTTTCAAGAACCGTGCAATGTAGTGACCACCTGAGGTTAATCCAGGCAGAGTGGGTGGCAGGCATACGGAATTACTTGATGGCAGGGGGATGGACCAGCTGAATAAGGGATTTACTTGTGAGAAGGGCAGAAAAGAAGGGCTGGAGGAGTAAGCAAGTTGGTGGTGAGCCTTTCACAGCAAGTGATTAACCGCAGTTTCTAATGAGCAGAGGGAGACTAAAGCTGACTGCTTTTTTAAAGCCATTTCGATAACATTGGCCCCGATGTAATAAGCTATTTGTTTGTGCCTACTGGCAGGGACAGCAAGTCGCTACTGAACATAATCCTCTAGAACCGGGGCCGTCAGCTCGTTTAAAAGTGTCAGCAACAGCATCCAAAAGGGCCCAGGCCCCATCACAACAACCATCCCAAGCGCTATTTAAGTGCCTCAAGCTCTTTTGTGCTCTCTCTCTCTTTCTGCCCTCTCTTTACCCTATTCTTCTCCCTCCCCGGGCGGCGGTGAGGCTGATTCCCAGCCCTGTGCCCCTGGGCTGGCCCGTGGCTGGGGATCCCCGGATGACCTTGGAATCATGTCCTGCCAGTTCACTGAGCTGCCCTTTCTGATAAGCGTCACTGCTGGCGAAAGCAGGCAGATTATTGATGGGGGGCAGAAGGAGGGCAGAGGGCCAGGGAGCTGTAGGGAGGGGGAGGCTGATCAGCTCGGGATATTTGAGGAGGTTTGTCCACTCCTTTGAGACGAGGGGTACTTCTGGGAATCTGTGTTTCCCTGATAATGTTGATGAGCACACAGGCTTTCTTAAAATAGCTCGAAAACATCGTGCAACAGCGCAATTAAACACAACCCGCAGAGCAGGCTGGAAACAAAGCTGAGCTCCAGCCCCAGCCAAGCCCTCTCGACCCGGAACGCAATGCTCCTTTAAAGCCACGGATGGGCAAATAAACACCACTCTTCTATAAGCTCCTCTTTCTACTTCCAAATCGTTCTTTTTTCAAAAGAGCTCCAGATCACCCATGAACCCAAAAAATCCCGAAGTTCTGCCTGTTTTCCTGGCGTGCCAAAGCTGTTACCATCACAGTGTCTACAGGGAGCCTGGCATCCCAGAGAGCTGATGGTGGGACACAGCTTGAGCCAAATCACGGGGAAGCAGAGGGACCATTTTATGCCTCTTTCAGCCCATGGATGACAAGGCTGCTTGCCTGAAACACTGTCAGAGCCTGGGTGGCTCTCAAGTGGGTGGACACTGGGAGTGGCAGTATTTTATTTTTGCTAATTATTATTTATATTACCATAATTCCTTCTCCCAGCAATTTCTACACCCCTCTCCTTTGGATATGTGCCATCTTTGACAAGTGAGTGGGACAAAAATTCATAGGAGATGGTGGTCTTTGAAGAAGCACACTCAGTTTTCTTTTCTGGATTTGCAAAGTTCCCTGTTGGCAAAACAGAAAGTCAATTGCTTATGTGATCCCAAGTTCAAAACTTACTAAAGGCATGCAAAGCACTCCATGCCAGCATCTCTACACTTGAATCCACAGTGCCTGATTTGCCTGGAGACTTTGCACATACACTGACACACAATCTCTGCCTCTGGAAAGAATTGCCCCCTCTTCCTTTATCTCCCTTGATAGTTCCTGGTACATCACTCCCTTCTCCACAGGCTCCTCCTTTCTTGTCTGAGTCCCCAGTTCATTCTTCATCCTGTTGGGATGAAGAATTACTTCATTTTAGAGTGCTGCCAACTTCCTAGTGCTGGTGGATCCCCAATCCACAGGACCCCTGTGAAAATGGGGGACTGCAAAAAACCTGCTAAGAGCCACTTTCCCAGGGCAAGCTGATGGAACCCAGACTCCCCAGGCTTAAGTCAGGGCAGAAAGAAGAAGAACTTTGTGCTTTTAAAACCATCTTTTGTCAAAAGTTAATTCAGATTTAGTGCCATTAAATCCCATGTCCAGAGAGAACAGCGCAGCTGATGCTGTGCTGGGCAAGAGACCTCACCAGGGAATTACCAACGTCACTCAGCGCTGGCAGTCTGGATATAAATAGGCCTGCCTGACAGCTGCTGGGTCTCCACCCTTTTTTCCTTGCAAGAGCTTGTGTTTCCTGTTAAAGTTGCAGGATTATTTGAGGTTTGGCTGGAAATGAGCAGATGTTCTGCAAATGACACCGAGAGCCACAGACTGTACGTGGACCTCCCAGGGCTGCCCCTTTGCATGCACCGGGCTGGAGGGGAGGGTTTGCAACAGGGGCAGGCTTCCCTCTTCTGAAAAACAAGTTTTCCCACAACACATTCTCATTAGCAAAGTCCAGCTCCTTGGAGTACTTTTAAAACAAGGCGAAAAAACCAGGCTGAAGTTTATACATACAGCTGTGGAGAATAACACTGTAAAATTATAAGCGGGCTTGTTTCTCTGGCTGTGCCTCCCTCCCTCTCAGCAAAAGATCCTCACTTCAAAGGGAAAATGCAAGCCTCTCCCCCTCTTCCTGCACTAATTTTTTCCCCTGAAAATATTTTTCCTCCACATTTCCAAAGCATTGCCCAATTAATTACTTCTAGACAGCATCTCGCAGCACGGCTGAGCAATAATGAACGAATCCTTGTGGCTCACATGCTGGTGGCTTTAAAAAAAAAAGATTACTTTTAATCAGCAGAATGAGCACAGGGGCAAAGCCTATTGAACTTGAGCATATGCAGGGAGCCCAGAGCAGCTCCAAGAGCAGAGTGTGACTGCAGTCTGCTCAGTCTGGCCTGTGGCAGGAGACTTCTCCTGAGCAGATTCCTGGGGAAGAATGGCCAGGGCACTATCCCACGCACATTGCAGCTGATCCTAGGCTGCTCATCAGGCAGGTGAAATGGTTTGTAAAACATTACAGTTTTCATTAGAGTTTTTCTCTCTCACTCTCTCCTTTTTAAAGCCCCATCTTTTGAGCTGAGTGATTCCAATGAAGCCAGTTTTCATAAGACCCCCCCCTCCTCCAGCAGCACAAGGAAAGGTGCAGCAAAACTTCAGCTCTTCCTACAAAAAAAAACATGAAGCAAAAGTTGTGCTTTCCTTCCAATGTCATTATTCCGTCTCATTACAAACATTTTGGGACAAGCACTATCTCTTACTCTCTGTAGAGCATTAAACAGCAAGATCAGCATGCTCTCTATCTACTACTGCAGTCAGAGTAACAAGGAGTAGGAGCAATTCCCATTCCATTTTCCAGTCTGGTCTCTGAGTAGGATGGATGGAGGCTTCTGTGAAGCACACAGCTCTTAGTTCCTACCTTCCCTTGAGGTATCCAACAATGAGATCCTCTAACACTGCCTTGCTACCCATTTCAAATGTCTTTTCTCCTAACCAGAACCTGCCATCAGGAACCAGCTCCTGACCCTGCATACCTGTCTTGCTCCTGTTATAGTTTGGTTTTTACCTGTATACTGTTAAGGCACAATTTACTAATATTTTGGCAGTTAGCAACACCCAGAAAATGCCTCAAACCCCCCTACAATTCTACTTACAGACTGCATCTTCCTTAATCTGATTAGTGAAATTTACTGTACTGGGATAATAGGAATTTTATACTTGGGGTGAATTTTGAGAATTCTTTAGCAAAGGAATTGCCCATTCCTTGCTAAAATTTCAACCCTCTGCAAATGGTGACTGATGCATATGTTGAAGATGAGCAGCTTATGATGACATTGTCACATTTTCCTCCTCTCAAAATTTCAGTAGACTTTTCTGTCAGCTCCAGAAAAAAATTACAGCTGGTTCCTCTATCACCAGTGAATCACCTGGCCCACACATCAAGCATTGCCTCCTCCAGGGTGGAATGCGGCATGAGACATTATGTAAAATTAATTACTATTGCACAGGCAGATTAAAAGCACTTCCTAGGACAACAAGCTGCTTCTTTTCTCCCCTATTTTATTTTATTTTTAACAGCAAAGAGTGGATGAGTTTCCCCCAAAAGTGCCCGATACAAACAATGCTGTGACTTTGGTGAGAGATTTGTACCAGCTGCTGTTAAAGTTGATCTCCACTTGACAAATGATAGCTCTCCTGTGAGCCTTAGGCATTTTACTCCCACAACTAGCTGTGATCTTTCCCATGTTTCTGGCACTAGCTGAGCGTGATAATACCAAGCCTTGGACCTCCTGTTTGAGAAATTGCTGGTATTGTCTGCAAGTGTCACAATCACATTATCATCCATAAATGGTGCTGTACAGAGGAACTTCTTGGGGCCCTTCTAGCTTGCCACGGTCTGTCCCTTCTGCTTTGGTCGTGCTTGATGCTGTACAGGGAGTACAAATGTGGCTTGATTGGATTAAGGCCTTTATTTCTGTGAGGTCTGCTACTATTCACTGAGGTTTAATTAAATTTGTGACCTCCAAGTGGTCAGGGAATGTGTGTCAAGTCAGGCACATAGGAAAACTGATTCATTCTGCAAAAGCTTTGTAGGTGGACAATGCCATTTGAATCTTTCATGACACTGATACCAAGAGAAGGGCCACAGGCCCATCAAGTATTATGCTTTTGCTGAGCCTCTGAGACAAAGGTTTAAGCTGGGAAGGTCCAGGTGAAGGCAAGCCTCACTTTTTATCCCTCCCTAGTTCCTGCTGCTTAGTTAGTTCAGTTTACAGGGCCAGTGAAAGCCCTTCCTGAGAGACTGCATCACCTGGCAAAACCTGTGGAGCGCGTGGCACTGGAGGCTTGGTGCAGCCTCTCCTTCCCCTCACACCCCAACCCTCAGACACTGGCATTACCCTGATTACCCTCCCTTCCTCAGGGTAATCCTCTCCCTCACCCACTCTCCCCTTGGTCTCCTGCCTGCCCATGGGCTCTGCCCACCTCCAGCTTTGTAGGGAAAAAGAGGAGCAACAGAGGCCAGTCTCCATGCAGAGAAGGACTCCCCATAGTCAGCAGAGGAGAGACACAAAGCAGAGCACAAAATGAATCTTGTGGACTTTGTGGCCTCAGCACCCAGTAATTTTGGTAGCATTGAGTGGAGCACAATTTTCAGATTGCAACCCTGCCATGGTCTGATTGCATTGACCATCACTGCTTCAAACCCCACGGGAGCATTGGGATGAGTTTGGTAGTAACATTTTCCAGTCAACTACTTTGGAAGTATTCTCCTACTTTGGCAGCAGGTATTCCTCATATCTCAGCTGGAAGGAGACTCTCTGCCTGGTTTTCTAGACAGCTGATGTGTGACCTGTTACTGTTCATGACAGTGTGGTAGGGGCCCTTCCAGTGACAGGACTTTCACCAGCAGGAGAGACAGAACAGGGATGTTGCTTCCAGAAAGATGGCTTGGAGCCTGTCCTGTCTAAGATGACTCTCTTTGAGTGGAAGAGAGGAGACAAAACAAATGTACCTCAGGGAGGAAGCCAGGGAAATTGTACCTCAGTGTGCCTTTGCCAAAAAGGGTCAGAGATGTAGGCACAGGTAGCACCTTTCACTAAACAAAACAGTGAACTGAGGAAAACAACCCAGCTTTAGGGAATGCAAGCACTCCTTCAGGTCTGACATAGAAGCAACAATCTCCCCAAGGTAAATAGGGGTGAGAGCAGATGGTTTATGCTGATTGTCTGAATGATCTGAGGTAAATGATAGCTGGTATCTGCAGGGCAGGCTGGGGGACGTGAGGAACAGTAACTAGGCAGAGGTGACAAGCCTGAAAAGACCCAGCTTGCCTTTCATTCCTCCTCTTCTCCTTAGGGTCCCAGGCCAGGAAAGTCTTTCCTTGTGCTGAGGAGGGATGGGGCTGCATCCACCCCCTGAGCCTGCAGCTCTCTCCCCAGTCAGCACACACCAGGAGAGGGTTGGGGGATGCTGGGGAGGCTTTGCCTTTGATCCAAAGGAACAACAGACACTTAGGGTATTTCTGATGAGGGCCAAGAGGAGAAGAAGATGAGAAGACCTACAAAGAGTAGCAACTCAGGTACTTCTGGGACAGTCACAGTGCAGAGGAGGCAGAGGGACATCTGTTACAAGAGGGATGCCTTGATGGTGAGGGAGGGAAAAAAAAATACAGAAACAGAAGAAGAGCTAGGAAAGACAAGGAATGACTGACAAAAGCACAGTGGAGTGGGATGAGAGAAAGCATGAGATGAGAGGGAGTTGTAAATGGCTGACAGATAGGAAAACGATCAGTAGGTGGCAAAAGGAAATTATAGAAAAGAGGACATGCTTTTCTGGGAGAAAGGGAAAGATATTGCAGCTAAGAGAGAGGTTGTAAATATTGCAAGGGTTGAGGGGAAGACACCTAAGCTATGATCCCACCAAAACAAGGCTCAAGTCTGGTCTGCCATAGCAGAAATATTTTCTCTGACAAAAATGTTTCAGGAACCCAGAAGGAGCAGTTTAATCACCAAGAAATATCTAAGAATCCATGAATATTTTTTAGTCTAAAATGAAAGGGAACTCTGAAAAGAAGCCACAAGAGGCACCAATTGAAGTGTTTCCAAATGGGATAGGATAGGACCACCAAGAGGACTTTATTCCAAATGTAAATAAATTACACCAAAAATGCATTATCCAGAGCATCCTGCAAGACAACAAAGGATACTGTACAGCTTCAAAACACTGTCTTATATCTGCAGGTAGCCCCTGGGCAGATTTTTTGTTCCAGCTTCTTTGAAGAGCTGTGGTATTAAAGGAAGAGGATCTGGGCAAATGTCACCTCATTAGAAGACATTCAGGACATGCATCTGTCATTTAGTATGAATTAAAACTTTGAAGATTAAATTGCCCCCTATCCCCAGGCTCACATTGAGGAACATGTCAGCAGTGTTTTCACTCTGCTGATGTATGGTGGAGCCATTTTTTTGTTTAGTCAAGAAAAAAATAGTCTTAACCATGGAAATCCTGTGAAATTGTCATATTTTGAGTATTTGTTGTAACATGGGTGCCTCTTCTCCATCTTTGGCATTGTGTCATTATTGAGTTGGAGTTTTTTAAACTATGACCCTAAATCTTACTGTCCTTACTTCTTAAATACCATAATCACTCTTAATGTGGAGAAGGAGGCTCAGCAAATGGGCCTAGAGCTTTAAGATTTCCCTTCAAGGGCATTATCAATAGTTTCTTGGCAAAGGAGCTCTTGGCTTTCCTTCTGATGATGGTGCCCAAGTGACTCTGGAGTTCAAGCAAATAGCTCAGCAAATGTATTTCTACATTTCTAGGTGGTCATCCTCTACACCATTCCCCAAGCACCAGTGTCACAGAAACATAACAAGTGTCCCTGGTCAAAGGATCTGATATTTCCTCCTTCATCCTCCAGAGCCTGAAGTTTTTAGAAAATGTCCAGATTCACTACCTGCTCTTTCTCGCTCTCTGTAGGAATGTGCTCTTTGTTGATGGAGTGACAAAACTATTCTTTGTCTCCTTAAAAAGGAAAAAAGCTCAGAAATTTCTTTTTTCGATTAGGTGAAAAAGACACTTCATAGGACTTTGGGGACTTCAAACTTAAGGATAGCTAATTGGACAGAAGCTAAAAAGTTTTGTTTGGGCAATTTACTGGAAAAACAATAAAACAAAGAAACTAATTGTTCTTGTGAGGTGTTTTACTAGGAGCAAGAACTTCTTGCACTTGGCTTGGGTTTTGGCTTTTGGGTTTGTTTTTTTTTGTTATTTTGCCTTCTATTAAACCTTTTTGTTTTTAACACTGTAACAGAAGCCATCTTGATGATTTTTATGACTCTAAGGGTAGCTGAGCTATCTTGGGTGTGTTGTAGACCTCCAAGAGCTTATGAGACCTGGCTCGAGGAGGCAACTATAACACCTCTCCCCATTGTTAGCTCCTCACTAGGAACACCAAAGGGCAGTGGTCAAGGCTTTTCAGGTAAGTAAATCTCTGTATATACCAGAGAGCCCAGCCCTGCCTGCTCCTGGCTAAGCAGGGAAAGCAGTTCCATGGCTTTTGGTAATAAGGAGAAGGGCCACAATGGTGCCTAGACCTCTAACTGAACATTCTACCAGAGCAGCAAAACATCTGAGCTGGCTCACCTGTGAGCCTGGTCTCCATCGTGCACCAGAGGCACAGAAAGAAGCTCCGTGTCTGAGCAATTCCTTGTTCTCCTGGGACCATCTGTGCTGAACCTGTGGCCTTCCTCACTCTTTCAGGGGCCAGCCAGGCACCAGCCTGTTTGCCAGCTGGACTTTCACTCAGTGTCTGTGGCAGATGGCAGGATCCAAGCCCACGTGGTGGCTGCCAGCACCTTCCCATGAGCAGGAGATCAGACGGGCTCTCACATGTTGCCCTTCCTGGCTCTGATTCACACTGGATGCCTCAAGGTCAGGGATGGCTGGATAGGAATCATGGAGACACCTGTCTTCTGATCTGGTTGCTGTGGGCTCTCTTTTGCCACAGAGGCTCTCCCCAGGCAAAGCTCAGGAAGGGAGGTGGGCTGTGCCTTGTGTCAGTGCATTGGGGCAGGAACAGGAGAAGGCATTGGAGGGTTTTGTGATGCAGTCCATCCCCTCTTCTTCCTGGAGCTTGCACATCCTGATCTTGTCATTGCATTTTACCAAGATGTGCCCTCTTGCTTGGCTGAGAATTCATTCTTTATTTAATAAAATTTAACATTAAAAGCCACTTAGCTGCAGATGTAAGAGGTTCATCAGGGCAGAGTCACATCTGCTGCCTTTCCAAGGGTACATCCTGCCATGATCCACAGCCCTGTGTGAGAGGGTGCACAAGGGGCACACACAGGCTGCAGTGGCATTGTGCAGGTGGCTTGTAGCCACTGGTGTTTGCTCACCATTGCTGCTGGATAACATTGGGGAGGATGTTAATGCATTACTTACCCAAGGTTTTTGAAGGCCTGTTTGGCCTTCAGCAACAAAAGGGCTCTCTCTGCCTGTCCTAAGTTGTGTAGCATGGCAGATGCGTAACCTCTCCCTTAGTGCCCTTCTCATACTTCATAGACAGAGGAGGAAGATTATTCTCTCCACTGAATAGTTTAATACCTTCTATTTTTATTTCTGAGAAAGTTTGGAGGTTACATTTTCCTTAACAACCCGCTGAAGTCTGAGGCCTTCACTCTGTGCTTAATAAATCTTGCTGAACTTAAAAATACCTCCCCTGAGTAAAACCAAAATAAAAATTGAGTAGAGTCTTTGGGATTTGCTTCCTCTTTTTCTGATTTTCCTCCAGTTGTCTGTGCCATTTTGCCTTTGACATATTTTTCCATCTGCTGGGTGTTGTAGGAACTTCTGCATTCCTCCTATAATGAGTCCATGTGAAGAAGATCAAGGAGTACAAGCAAAGTTCAAAGATGCCTTGTGCTGTTGTTGTGGTTTTAAGCCCAGCTGAAAATTAAGCACTCTTTATTGCTATCAGGACTTCTTGTAACTGTGATGCTCAGGGCTAATGTCTTGAGCCCAGATGAGTTGAGGGTGGCTACAGAGAAGCAAAGATTCATTTGGTAATGAATCTGGTTCATGTGAATTTGGTTCATGTGGCTACAGAGATGTGGTGACCCATCTTCTCCACAGTCTGCAAGATCAGCCTGAAACAGTCATTGGGAGCATGTCCTCTCCTTCGTGTCTTCTCCTTCCCTGCTGATCCTCCCCTTGGGACCGGCTGGTGCTGTGCAAGCTGCCCTGGCAGCATCAGCTCCTGTAGACAGTACTAAAAACAAAACAGGAATGTTGTTCTTTCAGCTGTCCCTTACCCTGATGAGATCTGCCAGCTGCACAATGTCCAGGGGTGTGGTGGATGTTCCTGTGCTGGGAGGGGAGGTGTTGAACGCCGCTCTGACTGACGGACTCTGGCTGCTGATGAGCACCGTCAGTGCCCCTCAGATAATGATCACTTACCTCCTCCAGGATTGGAGAGGAGCAGGCCTGTGAAAAGCTCCTCAGCTTGTAAGTAACTGCTCCTTTCAGCTTCAATGACATGTCACATCCATCCTTGAGCTCTTCCAAAAATTCCCTCCTGGGACTTTGCTTTCCCCATAACTTGGAGTGACACGCCTTGGCAAGGGGAGAGACGAGGGTCTCGCTCAGCTCAGCCCTGATGTGTGTGAATGAAAAGGCTGGGTGGCAGGGGTGGGGTGGGGAGAGGCCTGTGGCACAGCAAATAAATTGCACCCCACCTGTGTTGTGCCAGCAGGGCTCCAGAACAGTTCCAAGGGCTTTTGTAAATGGGAATTTGCCTCCTCGGTCACTCAGGGCAGTGCTGTCAAACAGCGTTGCCAGGCTTGTGCCTCATCCAGGGGTCGCAAACATTTTCCAAGTCTCCCCACTTCAATTTACTTTCACAAAATGACGTTTCCCTTTTGGGAAGGGGGCAAAAAAAAAAGGAGAAAAGCGAGCCCAGAAAGCCCAACAAGAGGCTGTGGGAGAAGGGGAGAAGAGGCGGGAAGGGAAGGGAAGGGAAGGGAAGGGAAGGGAAGGGAAGGGAAGGGAAGGGAAGGGAAGGGAAGGGAAGGGAAGGGAAGGGAAGGGAAGGGAGGCTGAGCAAGACAAGAGCTTTCACAACACAGGAATTCAGGCTCTTCCCCCCTCAGCTCCCCCTCACACCCTTGTTTGAATTTAGCATGTGTCCTCCTATGGCGTCGTAATTACTAAGATTAGCAAATGAATCTTTGCCTCTGTACACACCGGGCATTCAGCGCAGCTCTAATAGTTGTCATTAAGTTTTCAGGGAGGTGGGAGAAGATGGATTGAATGCGTGCACTCCAGCGCTGCGCAGAGCCCATTGACGGCTGCTGAGTAATGATTTTTTTCTAATTGGTGGAGAGCAGCGGCCCTAATGGATGGAGCCTCTCTGTGCATTTGCACTGTCTCCTCAATCAATAACCCTCGCTGCGCCTGGCACCGAGGAGCTCCTGAAAGCCCCTTTGTAGTAATGGATGGCTGGAGGTTACACAAACCGCTGTCTCCCGCTGAGTCAGCCCTCTGTCAGGCACCTCCCGCTTCCCTGGGCCCCCATTCCAGACGGGACACCCCCCTCGGGCAGGGGCCCCAAGCCCCGGCTCCCTGCCCCGGCCCCGGCTCTGCCGCTCGCCGGGAGGGTTTTGTTGCCTGCAGAGCCCGAGCTGGCGCGGAGGAGCGGGGACAGCTGGGAAGCTTTTTATTGGCTTTGGCTTGGGAAGTTTGGCTTTTTATAGGAGGCTTTGTGGGGGTTTCTTCCCTGCCCTGCTCTCATCTTCTTAATGAAAACTCCACAGGTCAGATGCTGAAAGGGCAGAGAGGCCAGGCCGTGCCAGGCAGCGCTCTTGGCTTGGCCAGAGCAGGAGCCCAGCTCAAGGAGTGCAAGCACCCACTGACCAACCACCAGGCGTGCACAGGCTGTTTGCATCCTAGCCCTCAGCATCCCCCCAAACCCTGCTTTCTTTCTGAGGGATGACGTGCAAGTGAGAGCTGCAAGAGAGCTCTCGAAATTCAACCTTGCCAGTGCCTTTCCAGGCAGGCCTCGGGTAGGGGGGTAGAGATGAGAAATGGGATGTTATAGGGAATCTTAAAAGGGATGCCTCATCACTGAGATCAACAGCTCAGTCTTCCTCTTCCCAACACAAGAGAGCCTTTTACTGGAGAAAAAGAGGGGATTTCCATGGTTTGATGAGATTTACAGATGGCTGAGGCTTGCTTTCTTCACTGCTGCTCTGCCTCGGCTCTGTGTCCTCACAGCCACTGCAGAGCACTTCTGAGTGGCAGCCTGTTATCATGTAAACTCTAAGCCCCCCAGAAAATGTTCTCATTGCTGGCACCTTTTGGAAGTGAACCTGCCCTAGCTGTGTGATCCAGACCCCCATAACTCAGGGCTCCCAAGTGCCCTGCACTGTGTCTGCTCTTGTTTGCTTTCTGGAAAGGTTTTTACATCTTGTTGTGTACCTAGGCTTTACCCAGCTGTACAACCCAGGCCATCATCCACCCCAGTCTCTGGAAGGGACTTTACTGTGGAGCAGGAGAGCTTGGGATTGCCCAGATTGAATGGCTGGCTGCTGTCAGTCCCACTGTGAATGCAGACAGTCTGGATCGCCTCCAGTAGTGAAGTAATTGGCATTTGCTGTTGTCTTCTCCACTGTTTTGGGGTATTCATAGCTTGTAAGGGTCTTCAATCCTTCTTCCTGAGATCTAAAGGGAATTTAAGGTCTGCCCCAAACTTGCTCTTGTTAAAAGCTGAAAACACAAAAGGATAAGGTAGGGGCGCTGATTTTGCTGGAAGGGAGGATCTGACCTCAAAACTTCATATTGAGCCCCAAGCAGAGTCCCTAGAAAGTCCCTCTTTGGGTCTGTGTGGCAGAGGGCATCTCAGGATGTGAGCAGCATGATCTGCTGCTGATCCCTCCAAGGCTCAGGACATAGCAGTGAGCAGGTCCCAAAGGACCTGCATCACCCCAGTGGCCTGGGAACATGAGTGGGGGCAGGAGGGGGATCTGAGACTCTGCAGTGAAGCCTCATGTCCTTGCTTGGCAAATACCACTGGGAAACATCCCCTGGGATGGGCTTCAGCAAAGGCTGCTCCTATGTTGCCAGGTACACCTGAGTTGCAGCTGAAGTGGCAAGTAAAGGGTTGTAGAAGAAGAAATATATTTTCTCGGTTGATGTCCTGGTGAGAGAAAGACTGTGGAATTGTTTTAGGAGGTGCAAGTCCAATTCATCCTCATTGTCACTCCTGACTCTCCATCTGAGTGCAGTGAGTGATTTTCTCTTCCTTTCACAGGGGCAGTCAGTCATACAGAAGCTACTTTCTCACTGAGCAAGGAGTGTCAGAAGGAGAAGGAGGCAGGGGGCTTTCATTCTCTGTTTTTCAGCACTGTCTCTCACCAGGATGTGCAGAGGTCCAGGCAGGAGCAAGGTAAATTCTTCCAGGATCTGTGTCCACCCCAATGTACCATGGCCACAACTCTCCCACCTTTATAAGATGATCCCTCACATCCACCTAATATCTGACATCAGCCCTGAGATGTTTGCCACAGAATGAATCAGCCTTGCTCAGGAGCCTGTGGCTGCTTGTAGCCATGATATTTTCTGAAAAATCCTTTTGCCAGGATTTTTCTCCTGAGAAGCTGAGAGGCCTCAGGAACAAAATGTAAACAATGGTTATCTGCTGCTGTGGAATGCAACAGGTGCATCTGTGATTGGTCTCATGTGGTTGTTTCTAATTAATGGCCAATCACAGTCCAGCTGTCTCGGACTGTCTGGTTAGTCACAAGATTTTATTATCATTCCATTCCTTTGCTTGCAAGCCTTCTGATGAAACCCTTTCTTCTATTCTTTTTTTATAGTTTTAATATAATATATATCATAAAATAATAAATCAGCCTTCTGAAACATGGAGTCAACATTCTCGTCTCTTCCCTGGTCCTGAGACCCCTGTGAACATCCCTGTGGTGAACACCCCCACAGCTGCTCTCTGCCAGTGCCCCTGTGCCCAAGGTGACAGAGTGAGCACTGGCAGGACAAAGTGGTGACAGCCCAGCCTGGGGAGCAGCACAGGCAGCAGGCAGAGAGGGGACAAGAAGAAAGAAGGGGCCAGGGAGGTCCTTTTGTAGAGCACCTGGGACAGAGGGTTCTTGGAGGGAAACCAGAGTGATGGATGGGGAGGCAGAGGTGCAGGAGCTGAGACATCCCAGACAGACAGACAGCAGAGCACAGCAGGATTCCTCCCTGCTGCTGCCTTGGCAATGAGGGAGCTCCCCAGCCATCAGCAGGGCAGGACTGGCTCAACAGAGACTGGAGATGAGACAGACCAAGGCAGGCTCACAGAAAATCTGAGGCAAAGTTTCGAGGAAAGACAGAGGAGTTATGTGTTTCTGCCTTTTATGAATATGTTTTAGAATCCTTTTGTAAGGGCTGTTATCACTTAAGCAAAGGGACAGGACACTTCAGTGTAGTTTGAGCTGGAGGAGGAAGCTGTGCCTGGGACTGGGAGCCTGGAGCCCCCAGCAGAATCCTGCCCCTGCAGCATGGGGGGAAATGTAGCAAGAACCTGGGATTACTGCTAAACAGGGCTCCCTAAAGGGAAATCAGGGTAAGCTCCTTAGCTGGCAGAGAGGAGAACCCAAAGCAATGGAGAAGATTGACATTCAGGAGCAGGATTTGGCCCAGCTGTCAGTCCTGGCTTGCCAATGCAGATGGTGGCAAAGGAAAAGGATTTGTCTCATCCCCTTGCTATCAGAGCTGTGTTAACTCATCAGTGTTGCAGGAGTTAAAATAAATACACAGTTTTCAGAGCAGGAGCGTGTTTCACCTGTGCCATAACCAATGAGTGGATTAGGGCAGCCAATTGGTTATACCTGTGCCATAACCAATGAGTGGATTAGGGCAGGCACTGCCCCATGTCCTGTCACACCCACAGAGCTCCTGGCAGTGGAACTCTGGTGCTCTCACAGCACAACTGTGGCACATCAGAGCACAAGAGCACGGGGCCACAGTGGAGCCTGAAGGCATCCAGCTGTTCATTTAAGCTGCTGCTTCTTCCCAATCCACTTACTAGAGGGTGTCTCACATAAATCAAACTGGAAACATTTCCATAAACTCTACTTTCTGTGTAGTTTTGGAAGCAGAGGAAACCTCTAGACTCATCCAGGAGCTCTGGTGAGGGGGATTACAATGGCTCAGGTGGAAGTGTTCCCTGTTTTCCTGCAGTGCCCATCTGCCTTTCTGAGAGGCAAGTCAGCACCCAAAGCAGTGCCAGATGCCCTCTTTTGCTCATGGACATAAACTTTTATTCTTTGTTTATTTGCAATCCTGCTTAATCTAGAGGAAACCATCTTCATTTGGGAAGTATAGCTTGCTCTTCATTTACAAAAATCACAACCTTCTCACCTGCACTTGTGATTTCTCAGCTGCCCTGACAGCTCCTCAGGGACTCCAGACCTGTCCTCTGCAGCTTCTTTTCCTGGCTTTATTCTATGCTTTAGGAAAACAATGTCAGGCAAATCAGACAAACCAGGATCTCTCCAAACTGTCCCTGTGAACAAGTCCATATTGCCATAATTTCCACAAAAGAGCTTACAATGAGTGACGTGAGAATACCCATTCCTATTATGAAAAAAAAAGGAAAAAAAAAGAAAATGAAAAAAAAATAAAAAGCCACGCAACAAAAAACCCAGGAGCTGTTTGAAAGAAAATTGTCACAAAGGAAAGGAGCTCAGTTTCTCTGACAATCAGAGTGATACAGCTTGCATGAGAATTTATTTCAGTATGCTTCTTCAGCACACACCAGACTCCCAGGAGGGTGTTTCAGATCTCATTTCCTAACTTTCCTGATTGGAACTGAGGCTTGCATTTACTTGGCTTTTTCATTTTACATTATCATTTGGAGTCCTGCTTGATTTCTTACAACCCCCCTGCCTGTTGCGCCTCACCCTCTTCCCCAGGCCCCTCACCACTGCCCAGGGAGATAAATATAGGGAACATGCCAGTGACCACAGCTCCAGCAAACTCAGTTAATCCCTGCTCCTCTCCCAGCAGGACACAGTCCCTTCCCAGAGGCGTGACCCAGCCCTTGGCTATTTACAGCAGCCAAGAGTTCAGCTTGTTTTCCCAAAGCGTGTTTTCATTACAGCTCAGGGGAAAGGCTCCCTAAGAAAAGCAAAAATATCTCTTTCCAGCCCTGGAAAAGAGTAGCTGAACTGGCCCCTCTGATGGTCTCCAGAGGCTCCTAGAACATGGAGTTATAGAGTCATAAGAGGAGCCGAGGGATAAGGATCCTGGTTGAGTTTTGAGCTTCTCACTCTGCACAGAATCACTGGCCAAGGACTGCAGCATCCAAGGCCCACAGCTGGCCTGAGAGTCTGGGTCCTGGCATCTCACCCTGCCTTCTCCCCATGTTACTTTAATTTGACACAGGACAATTTCTTCTTCCAAATAGTCTTTCAGTTCAGTGTTGCTTCTTTCGGGCTTTTTTCAATGATGTGGGAACACCATTGGCTTGGAGCAAGAGATCTCTGCGTTTGGTTACACATCTTGGAGCAGGAGACCAAAGTGGTATTTAATAAACCATCACCTTTGCCAAAAGCAGCATAATCAAATCCTGTGAAATGGGCAATTGCTCCAACGGAGATGGCTGGAGCTGGTGTGCTGGCAGAGCCACAGCTGCTTGTCTCTTGGCTACTGCTGAGCCAGGCCCAAGAGCCTGAGCACGGCTTTGAGCTCTGGCAGCGAGCCTCAGAGGCACTGCATGCTCCAGCATCCCAAGGGCAGCAAACCCCCCTTGCAGCAGTGCCTGCCACCCAGCCTGTGAAGTGGTTTTGCATCAGCTCCAAGAGCAAGAGGCAAAAGAGGGAGTGAGAAAGAGAGATGTTCACTCAAACTGGCAGCTGCCTTTTGTTTCACGATGGCAGCTGCCAGCAAGAGACAGGCAGGGCAAGGGAAAAACACACAAGAGCAACACGCTGGATGCAAAGCATATTACACGCTGGATTTAAAATAAAAAAGCATGCATGAGGGTAAATATTCAGCATAATGCATGACAACTCAGCCCCCTCATTCTCCTTCCATTCCCTGGGAGCTGTGGGACTGCATCTCCCAGGGCAGCGCTGGCCATCCTGGAAGAAAAGACAGGGCCAACACTCAGAGTGTATAAGCAAAGGAAGCAAGTGCCTAAACACTGACTTTTTTCATCCACTTGAGACAGGTGAAAGGAGAAATATCACTTCAGTGGAGAAGGGTGGTCTGTGCATGATTCTGTACAGTGGGCTTGTTGTTTCTCTCACTTCTGACAGCTCGCTTGCTTCCTCTCCTTGCGGGACTTTATTTCAGTCAGTTTGATGTTTTTGGCAGGGTGATGGCTCTGGAGCCTGATCCCCCCTCCTCTGCAGAGGCAGTGCTGGCAGCAGTGCTGCACATCTTTCTTCTCCTCCATCTCAGCCTCCCAGCACCACCTCCTGCAGCAGGGGAAGCCCTTTGTCACACCAGGCTCCACTGTCAAACAGCTGCCAGGACCTGGGCAATGCTGAACAAGGTCTGTGTCTGCATCCTTCAGGGCTGAAGGATCATCCCTGGTCCTTTGCCTCCTCACCCACCTCAGTGTTGTTCCTCAGACAGGCATGCCAGCAAGGGTGGGCAGGCATTTCCCACCCCTTTCCCAAGTGCAGAGTTTTGACAGCAAAGGGAATCTGTCTCTGGGCCCCCTGACACTGCAGCAAAAACACTTTGGCCATGTGGCACTCACTCCACTGGTTTGAATTTATTTTAATGCTTCTGAC
Source organism: Molothrus ater (assembly GCF_012460135.2). NCBI lineage: Eukaryota > Metazoa > Chordata > Aves > Passeriformes > Icteridae > Molothrus > Molothrus ater. The sequence goes on along the minus strand of NC_050479.2, from coordinate 8,452,031 downwards.
AGGCCAACTTTGTACCAGCAGCTTCTCCTGCCAGATCAGATATTGTTTACCCACCCTGCTTTAACTTTCTGCCATGTTCAATATCTCCTCTCCACACCAAGCTCCCTCGATGCCAGATCAGGTATCGTCTGTCCTCCCTCTGGCCAGCGCAGAGCACAAAGCTGGCACGTGCTCCCTGTCCCTGTGCACTCTGGCCAGTTCAGCAGAAATGTGAGCACAGCCTGCCCCTGATCCCACCTGATCTGGGGCTGCTCTTCCTGCTGAGGGCTCGGGTGGTGCATGGACCTGGCATTCACTGCCTGGGGGAACAGCCCTGGCACTGCCAGGAGCACCAGGCACAGCCAGAGCAGCTGGAGCACCTGGTGGCCCTAAAGGGGAGGCTGGGACACTGGAGAGCCTGCCTGAGCTTGTAAATGTGCTAATGAAGGGAAGGGGAAAGGGAAAAGGACAGAGGAGGAACAGCAGGAAGAGGAGGGGAAAAGTTGTGGTTTTAATACCTCAGGTTAAAAGGACACTGAGGTAAGATGAGGTTTACCTGAGTCTGAATTCAAGCTGCTAGCCCCCTTCAAAAATAAATAGGGAGGGAGGGAGGGAGGGAGGGAGGAAGGGAGGGAGGAGGAAGGAGGAAGGAAGGAAGGAAGGAAGGAAGGAAGGAAGGAAGGAAGGAAGGAAGGAAGGAAGGAAGGAAGGAAGGAAGGAAGGAAGGAAGGAAGGAAGGAAGGAAGGAAGGAAGGAAGGAAGGAAGGAAGGAAGGAAGGAAGGAAGGAAGGAAGGAAGGAAGGAAGGAAGGAAGGAAGGAAGGAAGGAAGGAAGGAAGGAAGGAAGGAAGGAAGGAAGGAAGGAAGGAAGGAAGGAAGGAAGGAAGGAAGGAAGGAAGGAAGGAAGGAAGGAAGGAAGGAAGGAAGGAAGGGTCACTGTTGGTTTTTTCTGATGGCGCTAACTCAAGTTAATCAAGTCACACTAAAAAAGGCACTTTTTCTTTATTTATGTGTTCTGATCCAGAAGTGCAAACATACCTGAAACAGGTCTGGACTCCTTTTTATGCAGGGAAATGTTTCAGAGGAATCCAAGGAACCGGGACTTTTTTGCATGCAATGTAGAGAAAGAAACGTATTGTCTGAGAGCAAAGTGACTCTGAATGTGGCCATGGAGATAAAATAGGGAGTTCAGGCTCCTGCATGCAAGAGCAGCATTTCTCAAAGACGCCTTTTTCTTCTGTTTGATTTTCTTTATGTTTATTTTAAGTGAAGCTCTTCTCTATCTCATATTTTTAGGCTTTAATCTTTGTATAGAACACATTCTGTGACCCTGACAGAGGGAAAGCAGCTCAGTCCTACCTCCTCTGTGAATGTGTTTAGAAACAGTAACTGATCAAAGTCAGCCACTGAGTTACTCCTCTCGCCACGCGTCCCCGGCTTTGACAGACTGCATCGTTTGGCGTGTTGATGGACCAGGATTTCATACTCTATGAATATTCACGGCGCATATTAAATTAACCAGGTGAGAAAGTACAGGTTTGTTTTGCATGTTAACTCTGTGTTAACGCTGCCCCTAAGTGGTTAAGTTGGTTTATTGCAAGTTAATTAGCCCTCATTTCGGGCAGTTACTTATTTATTTATTTATTTATTTATTTATTTATTTATTTATTTATTTGCGGAAGACTATCGTGGCTTTTTCTATTCCAGCTTCATTCCTAGACCTTGCCTCTCTATCTAGTCTGTGTTTGCATCCTACTCTATGTGGGTTTCTCAAAACTGCAACATTTTCAGCCAACTCTGCTTGGAAGACCCATGTAGAGGAAAACACGGATGCCTACTGCACATTTATTACTCAATCCAAGCAAGGCTGTGATCCTGCTAGCAGGCTCCTCTCCCTCCATTCATTTTAATTAGCATTTCAAGGGATGCTTGGTAGCACAAGCTGGTGAAGTTATGATGGGCTGACTTTTGCATCTTTCCTCCTCCATCAGTGTGCCACTCGAACATTTCATCGCCCAGGCAAGCCTTTACTCAACCTCGATATATTCTCAGGCCTTGATATTCACCCTCGTGTTGCCATCCTTCTGCATGGATCCATGCAATGTGCCAGGATCACACTTTCTCTCAGGGTAGCTGGTTTTTATTGGAAGTCTGTGTGGGTGTGGGCACACTGAGCTCCAGCTTACAGTGAGGCCTTGAGCTTCCCTTCTTCACAGTGTGTTCCCCTCCACCTGCCCTGCAGGGAGAAGCAGGAGAGGAAGGAGGGCAGCTGCTTGCAGCTTTTTGGCTCTGAAGGGCCTCGCACCAACAGGGGAGACTTGACAAAACCTCCAGCTGAACAACTGATGTGCTGGGCTCTGAGGGGCCTTTTAAAATCCCTCCTTGCTTTAGTTTCTTCCAGGTTATGGTTGGGGAACTTGGTTCTGCTCCCCAGGTTGGTTTTCTGTCACCAAACTGCCTCCCGGAGAAGTGGGGTGACCATTGTGACACCTTCAAAGCAAATTTTCATTTCTTCAGCTCCTTTTGGGGTGGTGTGGAGGAAAAGCACCTCATCATCCTCGGGGGTTGGGGTCCAAACAGGCAGAGTTAAGCCAGCAGCAGGCAGAGTGCTCTGCACACTGGGCTTGCAGGTAATTCACAGTGCAGTCTCTAGCTGAGGAAAGCAAACCTGGTCAATATTGCAGCAGCAGATGCCTGCACTTCTGCACTGCACCAGGCAGCAGAGCAATCCATCCCTGCTCAGCCTGTGTTGGCAGCACAGGGAGAGGAAAGTGAGGAAGAGCAGGGGCAGTGCAGCTCAGGGTACCTGGATATATTGGCAGAATCTCTCTCTTGATTATCAGCCTCTTCTTTCCATAAGCTCTAAAATAAGAGCATAAAGAAAACTGGAGAGCAGTGAATCTTCAGGAAGGTCTCCAGTCTTTGGCAGAGAGCACAGGCTGCTTTTCCATCATGCCAGCACTGCCCTTCACCTTGAACGAGCGACATTTGTCTCCTTTCCCCTTCGCTCTGGAGATTGCAGCCCTGATTCCGAGGAGGCGTCTCCGGCTGCCTGGAGCTCGGAGCGGCCAAACGCCGCCTCCCTGCAGCACATCCAGGGCCGGGGCTCGCAGGGAGATGCCCGGCGTGGCGAAGCGATGGGGGCGATCCCGCATCCCTCCCGTTCCCCGCTCCTGCCGCGGAGCGCTGCCTGCATCCCGGCCGTGCGCGGTTAAGGAGTCCGGACACCGGGATCCCAAAGGAGCCGCGACCGTGCGAGAGGAGCTCCGCTCTTCTGAAAGGGTCTCTGGGAGGGCAGTGACAGTGGCACGTCTGCAGGATCCCTCTGCTTCGTAAAAACCCGCCGCCGCATCTCCTCGGTGCTGCGTTTTCGGTCGGAGCTGAAAAGTCCGCATGGGAACTCAGGGACTACCTTAAATACCCCTAACTAAGCCTTCTTAAAACTCCTATTAAAATACGAGCGCCGCAGTCAAGACGGCAGGCTGGAGGTCTGCCCAGTGGCCAAATAAATCAAAATATTCCAGATATCCTGTTTGCAAGCGCCCATTAAAGCCTGACAACTGCCTAATACCAAACGTGACCCATCCTGCAAAGCAGCCCGGGTTTATTTCTTGCTTTTTCACTGCTTTAATGCCGTCCTCTTCCCAGGGGCTGTAGAAAAGGGTTGCCGGGGCCCAGTGAGAGGTTGAGGGCAGCGGGGTTGTAAGGGCTGAGGGCTTTGTAGCCACAGCTCCTCACACCCCCAGCCCCATAAGCATCCCCAGCCACAGAGCAGCCTCTGCCAGCGACCTCCCTGCCCAGGACTGTGGCTCAAAGCCTGGTGCCAGGGTTCAGGCCAGCCTGGAAAACAGCCCTTTATCTGCATTTGCCGCCTCGCTGACATCTGCAGGCACACCCTGTGCTCTTTATCTGTTTTCTCAGATAAATTAATAAATAAAAAGAGAGGCTGGAAATAAGGACGGAGAAAATGAACAGATTTTGATCTAGTAAGCAATTTAAATCTGGGCTGGCAAGCTGCGTTGGCTCATTCATTAATTCTGCCGTGTGCTCAGAAAACCCCAGCAGGGCTCTCCTCCAGCGCGAGAACTTCCGACTGTGAAATAAACCCCGCGTAACCAGATTAGCTCTGAGGTATGCATCAGCCAGCTCCTAGGCATTCATTCTACTTTCTCTGCACTCCACATTGCTAGAGCCTGATTTCCTGATCAGGTGTTGCTCACTGGAGGGCATAAATTCTCTGGAGTTTCCACCTCTCCCTGTATTGCTGTTCCTTGCTCAATAAATAAAAAAATATTATAATGTGTGCTATCAGCGAGTCTTGATTCAGCAGTTAATAGCAACATTATCAATATCTTGTCTTTCAGTGTCACATAACTCAAAAGTGGCTGGATGGTTTTGTTCTGGCAATACAAAATTTAGTCACTTTGGGTAGAGAAATCTCACCTTAAAACTTCAGCATTTGTGGAGTCAGAAAATATTTAGTGTGCAGAAACTGATGGGCAAGATAGAAATCTCTGCATAAGCTTAGTGCAGTCCTCCACCTCGCAGGTCTGTGTTGTACTGAATCACGAGGTGAATACTGTCTGTGTGAGTGACTTCAATTATGGTATTATCATCTTATTTATCATTTGATAAATGAAGTGGGACGGGGGCCTGTTTGTGTCAGGTGCTGTACAAACACTCAGATGTGCTCAGACAAGATCCTGAGGACATCCCTAAAGTGAATGGGACATGAGTGGGAGTCTTCAGACAAGGACCCCCTTCCAGGAGCTGCCATAGGAAAAGCTGGTCTGGCTTGCCAGCAAACTCCTGGTTCTCTCTACGTGCTCCTGTGGCCTGAACTTAGATCAGTCAATGTAAAGTCAATGCTAAGTCTGTTTGTACAGAATTTTTTAGAAGTGGAGACTGAGCAGGCTTGGGTTGCTTGGGATTTTTTTAAAAAAAGACAAAATCTTCAGCTTATGTGGGTCTCAAACATTTTTATTATTATAACCATCCAAAGTAGGGTTTATGACATAGTTAAAATTCATGTATTGCCTCCACTACAATTTCAATGCTTTATTCAGATTTCAATACTTTATTTGCTATGGGGAAATCTAATACATGATAATGGTAAAGCTTCAGTCATGAAGTGAGCTGGGATCATCCTGTGGGTACCAAATCTCCCCTCACAAATGCTAAAACAAAACTTGGCCAATGAGTTTCCCACTCTGTGGAGAAGCTTTGGCTGCCAGCACCTTTGACATACCTGCTCTAAAGATGAATGTCTTTGATTTGCCATTTACATCAGTCTGGCACCTTTCCAATACATCAGCTCAATATAATTTTTTTCAGGGAGTGCTTTTGTACACAACATGTGTTCCTGCTGTCATTCTGAAGTGTGGAAAAGTCACTGGCCCAACTAATTCCCAAACTCTCACTGAGCTGAAATTTTGAAACACAAAGAATTCCTTCAGTTTGGCCTGCAAATCTCACTTTTTGAATTGCATCTTTCCATACAAAGTTCTCACCAAGACAGTTTTTCTCTAGTGACATTCATCCATTCAAGAGCCACGTCACAGACAGCAAGGATGAAAACATGCACACCCTACTTTTTTCTTTTCTCTCATCTGTTCCAGTCAGAGAAGAAGGTTCACAGGTTGGAGAATTTCGCTTCATCAGAGTCCTCCAATTCTATTTATCAAGTTTCAGTCCAAATAATAGCTGTGAAAATGTTTAATTTGTTAGCAATGAAAATGCTTAGCTGACATTGATTTTGGAGCTACATGTTGCTGAATATAAGCTGGTGCTTTTGCTCCTGAGCCATGGGATGAAATGCAAGAGCATGTTCAGAGGCTGGCAGAGATGAGAGTCTCCAAGGTGCATGTGTTAACACTGCAGTGAAGAAAGCAGCCTCATCCCACAGACTTTAAAGAATACACGTGGCTTTTTAGTTCTTAGACAACTGTGAGCATCATCTTTTCCTGTACTAATATATTCTGTTTTCTGTTTTCACAAGACTTCAAGGGACAGCGAAATTGCTTCAAACCAATTTCATCATGTGAAAAAACAATTAACAGCGTTTCCAGGAGAGGAACATTCTAGGTATTCATCATGGGTTCTGCAGTCAAACAGACCACAGGCACTTTTCCCTCTGACAACAGCATTTAGAAATATATATTGTATACTGTTTTATAAATCTAACTTTAATTTATAAATCTGTATAAATTCCATGGGCAATGGACACACAGGGGCTTTTTGTTCTGGAATATATCTGTATTTGGTAGATAAAAGACAGACTCTTCTAACATCAGACTAGATGCCTCTGCCTGTGCTGAAGTTAAGTCATACTTGAAGATCTCTTTTTCAGAAGTTCGATAGGATGAGTTTGTTCATATTCTCCTTCTAGAGCAGGTTTGACAAGCTGCAAATCATTCTTCCAGACATTTTAAAACCTTTCCACTTTCACAACAGCCTTTGCAAAACAGACAAAGAGGGGAGAAGGAACTAAAACCCTTTCATTACCTACTCTATCTTCTCTCCTGAGCCCTGCCCAGCACAGTACAGGAGCTGCTGTTTGCATGGCTCTCAGCACTCAGCTCCCTGCACTGATGGTGCTCCTTGTATGAGCAGATGTTTTTTTGAAGTCATTGCACGTGTCCCTCTCAGAGCTTCTACTTTCAAACACAGCGTCCTTGCTCTCAAAATGTGACCAAATGCTTTCTTTCTCCCCTTACTCTTTCAGATCTATCCAGCTGCTGTAAGTTCACTTCATCAAGGGATCCAAGTGCTCTGTAGAGGTTGCTGATATTTCCCTCTGTTCCTTGTGCCAGCTGCAAACTCCTACACAGTGAACTTTTTTCCCTGACACACAAGTCAAAGTTCACTGACCTCAGTAGTCAGAATGGTGCATAGAAGTGGAGAATATGACTTTGTTCTTCTAGACAGATGTAAACAGGCTTCTTGCTTCTGCTGCTGCAAGGGTAATGTGTCTCATGCAGTTCAGATCCACCACTTCAGCTCTGCAGCCCTCTGGACTTCAACCCTCAGATGCAAACACAGCAATGAAGATCCAAGTTACAAGTTTCTTTATGGCTTCTGCTCACAATATGGCTTAAAATGTGGGAAACCATCAAATGTCATTTTCTGTACTCAGACTGATTTCTTGAGCTCCCCACCAACAGCAGAGACCTTAAGTGCAGTGGCTCAGAGCTCTGGCAGAGCATGACACAAACCTAAACTCTCATTTCAGCTCATACCTGAGGACCAGATTAACTCAAATCTGTGTCCCAACACTGCTAACACATCCCACGGGCAGCAGCCCCCATCCACAGCCCCAGGCTCGAGAAGGGCTCTGTGTGTCATTGCCTTGAAGGGTAGATGGGGACAAAGTGGTTACGGTGCAGCCCCACACTACACATTTTACTGTGATTGTGCAACAGCAGGAAACACCACAGAGCCAGTAGAGTATTTCAAAACACATTATAAGTGACAGAATAAACACTATTTTTTTTACTGGATCAGAATGAAGTAAGATGGGTATTTAAGTTGCCTTACACAGACCAAAACCACAAAGATATGCACCAAAACTGTTGGCTTTATCCTTAAGGCTTTACAACAATTCAAGTTCTCAAGAATTCCAGAGAATCCACACAGATCTCATCTCCTGGTACATGGGTTTCCTTGTGAAAACTTCACTTTGGAGCCAAGAGAGATAGCCAGACATGTCCTGCATCCTAGGCTAATTGTACAAGACTATTATTTATTCCATTCAGTAAGTGTGCATCTGGTAGTGATGATTGCAAAGCCTATGAGAAGGCTGATACTTCCTAGCAAGTGACATTTTTATGGTTAATAGAAACTGTCACAGAAACCACTTGGAGGAGGATATGTACAGGCTTGATTTTCAACCTAACGGTAAATCACTCCAGATTAGAATTAGATATCATGACAAAATCCTTCATCCTGTAAATTTCCAGAATGCAAGCAGCAGTGGCTCTGGGAGAAATTGTGATAAAACTAGGAGGAAAGTTTCTCATTTGGCTTTGACATCCAGCGTACCTGAGATCATGTCTTCCCTGTAAGTGATACTGCATTACAAATGTGCAAGCTCTTTCATTTATGGCTATAGTACTGATAATAGGAAAGGGTCCTTCTTGTAGGCCATGACTCCTTGGGCAAGAGGCAGTGCAAAGATGGGAGAGAAAAATGGGCATCATGCCAGAGAAATCACAGGCAGCATCAGACCTACAGTGCTGCCAGAGTCTGAGGCATCCCAAGACCTGAAAATACAAACAATTCATCAGCACCTAGTGGTGCTCATACCATCAGTCTGCTGGGATGATGACACAAGGGCTGATGCCATAGGTGAGGATGTCTCTACTTCAAAATTCTTATTCCTGGTTTTGAGCAGTTGCAGATGTCTGTAGTGTTTGTGCCATTGATCTGCTGCTGAATGCCATGGCAGCCTCAAAGTAGTTTTGTGATGACTGCATTGGTCAAAGAACATAGATAATACAAAGTCTGTGTGCAGAGACAATGGCTTTTTAAAGACCAACTTATTACAGGTGGGAGAATTAGACCAGCTTCTTCTGGGCATAGGAAGTCCTTATTCAGAGCTCCAAAAGCCACTCTTTGAAAAGCTCCAAACAGAAAACAATCTGCACAAATGCCCAATGTCCTCCTGACAATTAGAGCTCAGATTTTCCCTTCCAGCAAGGGATTGAGTCAGGGTCAGTTTTGTGCCATCCACCCTTCAGAAGAGCCCACTGTCCCCCAGCAAGTGCTGAGGTGCTTCTGGAGACCCAGAGTGGTGTCTGAGCCATTCCCCTGTTGTGTGCAGGCTCCTGGCCTGCCTGACATTGCCCTCCTGGGTGGCTGTAAGATCTTGTTCTTCCCCCTTGCATGACATGGAGATGAGGCCTTCTTTCAGCCCAGCACTGTCTTTCTCATGGAGCTGGAAAAGCCACAGCACCATGGGACAGCATGTTTGGGATGGAGCATACTCCTGAAGCCAGGTTATACCCCAGCTTGCAAGGGTCCCAGTACCACCCTCCCATAGAGGAGGCACATCCCCTAGCTGCTCTCTTTCAACTGGGCTCTCCTTCCAGCAGCCAAAGCAAATAACCATTTCAACAGCAGTGACACTGTGCTGTACATCCCTCTGCAGCCCTTGCCAAAGCACCAGTCACACACTATTTACCACAAGCCAGAGAATTCACTAAATCTGGCCTGTTCCGAGTCAAGCAGGGCAGTTCCAGCCCTTAGGAGGACAGCCCTGCCAGCTGCCCTCCCTCCTGCACAATAGGGAGAGGAAGGGGACATCCATCTCCCGAGCCTGGGCTGAGAGCAGCCGTGGCAGTGTGTGTGAGGAGACAGGTGGCTGCTGGGGAGCCACAATGGAGAGGCAATTGCACAGCACCTCTTACATAGTACAGGCACGTGGAAAAGGCTGAGAGCAGCCCGAGCCAATTAATTTCCATATTCCCTTTCAGGCAGATCTCAAAACGAAGCGTGTTGCATTCAGTGCCGGGACGCTCCAGAGGGGAAGGGGGGAAGAAAAGAAAAAGGGGGGAAAAAAATGATTCAGTGATCGGCAAATTCAGAGAAAGGGCAGGAGGAATGGGCCTGAAGAGATGAATCAGCACTGGCTTCAGGTGATGGAGGGAAGGAGGTATTTGTGCTCTGCTGATTTGTACAGCCTGATTGAAGTCAGCCCAGCACCGCATTGGAACAGAAACTGCCTGATAGGCTGCGAACTGCGAGGGAAAAATCCGGCAGGCACGCAGACAACATCTTTATCAAGTACATTTTGTGACCTCCCAGCTGATTGGGCTTTTTTTTACTTGCTTCTAGTAGACCTTAGAGATGCTGGGGGAGGTGATGGAAGGACTGTTGTGTGGGGTTTTTTATGTATATGGTGATGGGGTGTGGGGTAGTGAATTTTAAGCAGGGCTGCATGAAATTCAATCACCTAATCTTAAATTACAAGCCAAAGCAGTTTTTGAGATGGAAATTCTTCTGATTCACAGATTCCTTTGCCTCTTTTAAGGAACAAATGAGTAAACAAACTATGAAAATGTGTTTGCTTTTTCAGAATTTGCTAGCAGAGAATTTTTTTTTTTCCTGTGGCATTTGGCAGGGCCTCCTTTCCCGTCTGTAGCAGGTAGCTAGGAGAATATGATTCATGATGAGCAAATATGGTTTCCAACACTTTTTTATCACATAGCCAAGAGCTGAGCCTATTGGTTAAAATGTCCTATGGATGTTAATTAAAGTTTACCAGACATTACAAAACCTATTCCAGTCCCCTTGAAAGCCCTAGTAGAAACAGTGGCCAAAAATATTTGTAGAGGATATACCCCATGGTTTGGTAAAATGCTAAAAGTCCTTAGTCAGCCAGGCAAAGCCCCCCAGGATTACCCAAGGATTACTCACAGAGTAATTGTTGCAGACTCAAACTCTTCTGTGCTCACTCTCTGGCAATCCAAGTTGTTGTAGGAAGAGGACTCTTCAAAGAAGATAAATAGCCAGGCATGAGTGCTGGAGTGGGTGCTAAGAGGTTCTGAAAACCCAGCCCTGGGTCTCATGCCAGCACCAGGCACCCAAAATGAATAGATGGTTTTGGGAAGAATCACCTGCTTCTCTCTGGGATTTGTGCCTCTGGGAGCAGCACATTTTCCTGCTTCCCTTCATGGGGCTGTGATGAGGCCACTGAACGCACCAAACACTGCAGAGCTCTCAGGTGCCCTGCTAGTGGGGCTGCATAAGTGCCACTGGAGCAGGCAACCTTTCACATCAGGAAGCGCAGAGGAAAAGAGAGAAGGTGTTAACTATCAGCACACTCATTCCCTCACACTAAGTCACCAAGAGTGTTATGAGGAATAACATCATGAACTGAGTCATTAGAGGAGATTTTTGTTCATTTGTTTATTTTCTAGATATATCAGACCTGCCTGGAACCCAAAGTTATAATGCAGTCATTATAGTTAAAATTATTCTCCCAAAGAAATAATTACCAAGCAGGTAATCTTCTCTTAATAAATAATACGTACACAATCACACACTTCCCTAATCCTTTTCAACCCAGGAAAAAATTCTGTAAAACAAAAGTGGCTTTCCTGTTCCCTCCTCCCCTTTATTTTCTGAATCAGGACATCCATGCATTATTGAGGCCTGCTCAAAATGGAGCTGCCTTTAAAGCAGAGTCTCCGTATGGAGGATTATGTGTGGATTATTGCTGGGAGATCATTCAGCAACGGAGCTGAGCATTTACCCAGAAATCATTTGTAATACCAGTTGCCCCTTATTTTGGCTAATAGCGGCTGTAAGGACAATTGGATCAGCGCTGTGTACCTGTCAGCTGCGCCAAAATTCCCCGCGCAGCCGCGAATTGTGCGTGGCACAATTACCCAGGGAAGCTCAGCGCTGGGCCTTATCTCCCTGTAAATCCTCTTAATGCGCTGGCTGCCGCTGGATCCCCGCATGCCACAGAGCCAGCATCGCCCCGTACTCACCAGGGAGGGCTCTGCCTCCCCATGAACCCATCCCCGGGCTGGGACACCCTCAGGAAGGGACATCCTCGGGAAGGGGGCACCCACACCTGGCTGCAGCAGGATGGGGATGCAGGAAATACAATGTGGGAGAAGGGAGGAGATGGACAGCAAGGGAAAGGCTGCCTGGTGTCCATCAGTTCCTACCCATGCTGGTTCCCAGAGGGGCTTTCAGCTCCTCACAGAAAGCTCACCCACCCCTCCTTTCTACATCATGTCCTCGCTCAGAGTGAAGGGGATATGTTAAAAATGGGTTAGAAACCGTTGGGAAAAATTGATAGATGGTTAAGCATGTACTGTTAGTTTGGTTATTATATTGTAAAAAGGGTTAAAAGGGCAGTTATAAGCAATGTGGTACTCAACGTACCATAGCACACCTCAGTGAAGTGCACCATGAGTCAGCCTGGACAGAACTGTCATGGGCCAATCAAGCGCCTTAAACCTTCATGCAAATGAAGCATCCAAAAAGAAACCAATCCAAAGGGATAAAAAAAGTGGTTTCTGACCCACTGAAACTGTGCTGCTCCATCTGAAACATCGGGGACATCGCTGCTCAAGGAGCCCCAGCACCAGCGCTGCAGTATCCTTGGTGGGAACGCTCCTGCTCAGCCCGAGGGCCCCCTTGCTTTGGGCCTCTCTTTTTCTTATAATAAATGCTGAAATCACTTCAGTACTAGGAGCCTCCTCTCATTTTTATCAGGACAGGTTTCCCCAATGGGGCAGAAGGCCCAGCTTGCCCACCCACACCGGGGATCCCGTCACCATGAGCAGGCCACACGCCGAGCCTGCTCTTTGGAAAGAGCCAACCTTTCCCATGCCACAAAAGAGGGATCGCTACAGACCTCAACACACTGCATCTCCCTGCCTCAGCAGCGGGTGTTTTTAAACAAATTCCTGCCTGACTGAGAGAAGGGAGGAGGGGGGGGAATAAAAAAAAAGGTTCCTCGGGTTTTATCCATTTTGCATGCACATAAAAGATGAACTTCCCTTTGGAAACAAAACGCACAGAGTTGCGGTTTGAAAGGGGCCTCAATTTGGCTTCGACCGGGTGCAACTAATTGCAGTTGCGAGCGCCGGCAGGTGCGAGCAGGCAGCTGAGGAGCCTCCCTCCTCCCCCCAGCCCTGCCAGCCCTGCCTGCCCAGCACAGGGCATGTCCTGGCCCTGTGGCACCCAGGAGATGAGAGGGGCAGAGCCACAGGGGCAACGGGGTGTTCAATGCATCCACTCTGCTCCTGCATTTCTGCCACGACTCTGTTCAATGTCAGCACGGTCCTAGAAGGACCTGGGAGGTTCTGAAAAGTCCTAGAAGGTTCTAGAAGGCCCTGCAAGGTTGTAAAAGATTGTTTGGGCCAGCCTGGGACAGGATGACACTTGCAAGTTAAGAGCTTCTCCCAGTCCCTCTGTCCGCAGCTGTAGTTGTACCCTGCCACCATGTCGAGAGGGAAAATTGTGGCTACAGCAAAACTGCAAATACCTCCCATCTTTCCTTGATTTCACCCATTTCATGGCTGGGGAGAGGCTGTCTATACCCTGTGCTTCTTGTTGGCCTCCTCTCCATCTGCCCTGAGCTGGAGCACACAGGGGTTTCACCACAGACTGTGCAGGTCCAGGCCAGGCATTCATCTCCATCCCTCAGAGGCTCCCAAGCCAGCCACTGTGCTTCACTTTTGGCTGCTGCACCGGAGCATCCCTGGTGCTGGGCTGGTTGTTTTCCTTGATGGAATGTCTGCATAGACCTTGCAGCAGATGGAGGCAGTTTCATGGTCTGTCACTGGTGGGCCAGGAGCCATGCCTTGGCTCACTGCTGCTCCCCAGGACAACTTCACTCCAGACAGGGGTTGTTTCTTCCTGTTCTGATTTTGGGATGCTCCTTGCCCTGGCCAAATTCAGCACAGCACAGCAAGAGGAACACAAAGCGCAGGTTATCAGTATCTTTCCTGAAAGCTCATTTTTCCTGCAATGCTTTTAGGAGGGCAGAAAATTACATTTGCCATCTTAATTCTTTTATTCTTTTAATGTCTTTAAAGAGGTAACTGAATCAGCAAGATAATGCACAGGCTTGCATGGAGGGCATCTGTGATCCTGTCACCCACGCCCTTCTCCTCCCACTCTTACCAATTTGTCCCCTTGCTACTTAACAGCCCAGGGTATGAAATGAAGTGTCACGAGTCAATTTGGGCAAGTGCTGCAAGTTTTCTGCACGATGTCTATGCACTTCAAGGGCCTGTGAGTCACAGGGGTATTCCAAAGGCAGAGCAAGCTGGCTTGATAATCTAACCTGAGCTCCTGAGTAATACATGCACTGAAGGACACCTCTGAATTCATTCCTGAATGAACTAGAGCACATCTCTGGCAGGGGGAGGGGGAGGAAATCTAATCCTGATTTAAAGTTCCTGGTGATAGTCCCCACAGTCCTTGGTAATTAGTTCCACTGGTTAATTACCCTCACTGTTAAACATCTGCACCTTATTTGTAGTCAAAATTTGTCTGGCTTCCAACTTCCAGTTGGATCATATTATAGTTGCGTCAGCTAGATTGAAAAGCCTTCTATTATCACATTTCTGTTCCCCATGTCAGTACTCAGAGGCTGTGATCAAGTCATCCTCTCAACTTTGTCTTTGTTAGGCTAAACAGATGGAGTGTCTTCTCCAGTCTGTCACTTCAAGCCACATTTTCCAGTACTTAGTCATTTTGTTCCATGGCCTTTCTTGGATTCATCCTCACCTCATCCACAACTTTCTTGAACTGTTAGACACATTTATCTTTCTCATCAATTCTCTCTAGATGTGGTGTTCCCTGCAATAATAGGACTATTGTTTATATTCTGCTTCTAGATGCCAGTCCTAGTGTTTGCCTACATTGAAGGACACAGTTTTGGGGTTGTGCCCATCTCATTAAGTGATCCTGACCATACTGCCATGGTGACCCATCCATTGCACTCTTCAGCTGATATTCCCACTGGTAAGGAGTTTTCTTCATACCATGGCAGGGCTGGACATGCTGCCTTCCCTTCCCTTTCCCATTGCAGCACTCTGAAGGGACTGAGGTGGGAGATAAGGTGTGTGAGGATGGGAAAGTCCAGCACTCAGCTTCTGCCTCTGCAGAAAATAGATGTGTCATCTTTTCCATTTCCATAGCACCAGCTGGTTTAATTTATCAATGAAAGAAGTTACCCCTGTGGGTGCAGTGGGTTCTGATTTCCCTCCACCACCCTGTATGGCAGAGATGCCCTGCCTAGCTTTAAACAAACTGTGTATCAAAAGCACCACTACATCTCAAAGCCCAGCCAGAGCACACGAGCAGGGTTCGCAGCAGCTCAGCCCACACAGAGGTGGATCCTATTTCTTTTTAAACAGCACTCAGCTGAGGAATCAACATCCTCCATGGATTCCCAGGGAGCAGTAAGCATGCTATTTATGGTGTGCAAACTGCTGTAAGGAGTGCCACCAAAAAACCATCCAGACCTTTTTTATTCCCTAAGGGGAGCATGGAACAGCTTTCCTTGTGCCTGCTCACTGGATAGAGCTGCAGCAGTGGCTCTGCAGCCAGGTCATTTCTGTTTGCATAACCAAGCACAGGACACAGAGACACACACAGCTCAAAGGCATGGAAAAGTCAGCAATGCAAGCAGTCCATGGGCATCTGTACCTGTTTCCTGGCTCAGGGAATGTGACTGCAGTGTCATTTCCCTGAGATTCCCAGGGGCTGTGCACTGAATCCCCTGGCTCATGTCATGGGTGAAATGCCACACAGCAGGGTCAAGGTTTCCAGGTCTCCAGTCCCCAAGCATCTGGTAGGCAGCCAGTGGGAGGCTGAAAGTTAATGCAGTAATAGCTCTTCTTCTTTCCCTTTCAGTGCTAAATTGCCTCAAAACCAGCTGAAGCTTTACTGGCCAACCCCAGTGACTTCTGTGGGCGTTACAGAGATGTTGCAGGATGACAGAAGAGAAGTAGTGGGAAGAAGTGCTTCTGTGGTAGATGCCCTCACTGGATTTGCCCATCATATGGGGATCCAATTACAGGAGGGGGATACCAATTACAGGAGCACAGCCTGTGCTCAGTGCCACTTTCTGACTGTCTTGTTCCTGGGTTGGGGAACAGCCATGTTGTAACTCAGGATGACCTGTGCTTTGGGTATCCCACATGGAGCCTGAATTTTGCTGAGCAAAGCCTTGGGACCATCTGAATGAATGGGAGCTTTGCCAGTGACTTCAATGGATCTATGATTTCACCACGACATCTGCCATGCATTAGCTGCATCACTCTTGATGTAACAGGCTGAAAACCAAGACCTGGCCTCTGCCACTTGAGTCAGCGGAGGAGTGCTGATACCAATATTTCGGATGCAGCCAGACACAGATATGATACCTTCATTTTTGGTTTAACTGCAACCAGGTTTGGGGGTTGTGGGGCTCTTATCACCATGGTGAAAATTATCCCCCCCTCATCGAAATAGTAACAGTGGAGCAAAGACATTTGGGAAGCAGACACATTTTTCATGTCACTGTAACTGGGATGTGCTGCCTAATTCACAAGTGTACCCTAACATTCATTTCACTAATGCTTACAAAGCACTCTGAACAAAATAAAAGTACTATATTGTATCATGACCACATGGACTGAAACATTATTTTTATGGCATGAAATACTATTTTCATGCCATAAAAATAATGTTTAAAAAAGCAATGTAAATAATTGATTGCAGAGATCTCAGTAAAATTAACCACACACAAAAATCTAGGTTAGTCTCTGCACTATTCTAATATATACCCCAAATATCTGGACTTAATGACAGAATCCTGGTAAACATTTCAGTTGCAAAACAGAAAAAAAACCATGGTTTGAAAATAGCATCTCCTTTCTGCCATTTTATTCTCTCACAGTCCAAATAACAGTGAAAAAGAACCCAATCCAGTTCCCATAGGTCTCATTAATGAACCTGCAAAGGGAATGTGCTGGAATAGCTGAGGGCTCTCACTCCATTTAAAACACATAACAAACCCCAAAATCACTTATCTTTGCTGTTTTCAGGATATACAAACTTTGTGCTCAGTGCTCTGCAGCTGGAGATTTCTGGCACAGACAAAATGCTGCATCTTCCAGGCTTCCCACTGCACCCCTTGCCAAACTCTGGGTGCAAAGCCAGAGCCAGGTTCTGCCTGCCCACAGAAGGTGGCACCTCCTCTGTTTAGCCCCAGTCCTCCCAGTGGGACCACTCATAGCCAGTCATGCCCGGAGGCTGGGGACAGCTGCCCCAGGGGCTGAAGTGCCCAGGTGTTCTGTCCTTCCTTATTGTGCATTCTCCATCCTGAAGCACATTGACAAATGTTTCCATTTCTCTGCTTAGTTTAGCCCTGGGATCAAGAGCTGAGGGGCCTGATGCACTGGCTTCTCTGCCCTAGAGATGAGCAGGAGATGCTGGTCTGGGGCACATCTTGGTTTTCCCCTTGCTCTGGAGGGAGTGGGAAGCAGTTGCTGGACGTGGCAATGTTGCATTGGGAACGGCAGCCATTCATTCCCTGGGTGTGGGAATTCAAGTTAAGCCACCTGCACACGAGCCTCACCTTTCCTTGCAGTGATGTGAAAAGGTGCAGCCTAAGCTACAGCCTAACTCTCCAAGGTGTTGTGTTCTTCTGTCTGTATCAATTTAGGCATTAGATCCTACAAAAAATCAACACAGTTGATCCAAAATGAGTTATCTGGGTTGGGGATCCTGGCTCAGCACAGCACAAATAGAGGACCAGATGCAAACCTTTACTTTGGGTGCCTGCCATCTCAAATATACATGAGTGGAGCTAATTCTGTTCCAAAGAAAATTAAAATTGTCTGGGTTTTTTTTTAACCCCAAGTCCTTTGCATAGTCTGTTTTTGTTTATTAAGACCAGGGTTACTCGGACTTTTATCTAGGTCTTATTTAGGATGACTGAGTTGCTAGATCCCTCCTGCTTCACCAAATCCTGTCCCCTGGTCTTTTAGGCAGTCACATTGTATAATGCCACTCATAAACTGAACAAGTGCTGTCTAAAGACTAGTTGCATATTTATTTTTTTGTTGTTGTTCCCTCTGTTCATACTGAAAAGATGCTCCAGAACCCCCTGTTTCAATCATGCCTTTTTCTCAGCACGATGGCAACTCCAAATAAGGGAAGGCAGTCCAAAAGGAATAAATAATATTGTGTGGGGAAGAAAAGCAACTAACCTACACATTATCATTAAGCAACAGGACGTGACAGGCAGTATAATGTTTCTGGTTTTGTTGTGAGTCAGGAAGATGAAGGTCATGTGATATCAGCTCTCTCTGTAGCACAATAAACCTTATTAACATTATAAGATAAAAATAAATATTCAACAATTAAGGGGAAAAAGGGTCACACGTTTGCATCTGCTGGGGATTATTGACAGCAATCTGACATTACCGTCAGCTAAACCCACTGCTCTATTTTGTCCAGAGTTTCTAAAGCCATTATATAATGATCAGTCTAATAAAGTCTAGATTAGAGGTATTTCTCTTGTGTACAAAGAGATTGGCTTTTGGGTTGCCTCATGGAAAAGCAGCATTATTCTTAGGGAGAGAAAGGGTTAGTTGTCTCCAGCACCAACCCTGATGAAAAATGTAAACTGTCTGAGGCCATTTCAGACCTCCGGCAATATTTTATGCTAACAGGTTTATGTCTGAATTAACAAAGTCCTCTAACCACTCAGTCTGTTAAAATGCAGTTATTTTTAGTCCCCTTGCTAGGAAAGCATGTGCCAACCTGAATTTGGATTCTATTTATTACCATTTGCAATCACCTGGTGTCAGAGGCCACGTGAATCCTGGGAGTTTATCTGATTTGAGTCTGGAGCATCCAAATGTACCTTTCAACTTGTTTCTTCATGCTGTGCATGTCTAGAGTGTTTTGCAGTAATACCATAAGCCCCTACAAGTGCACAGAGTGATAGGAAGGAGCAGAGTAAGATACTGTCCCTTGGGTACCACATAGCTCAGAGGAAGGTGCTGAATTTGAATTATTCCATATCCACTGACCCAGCATCAGAATGCAGGCTTCCTTCCTTTTCTTTTTTTTTCTCTTTTTTTTTTCTTTTTCCCTTAAAAAGGATGGGGGAAGAGTGGTAGGGAGGGGGACTGGAGGAAGATAACATCGAAGATCTTATCAAGCCAGGTGTCACTGAGTACAGCTCCTCGGGTTTTACAGCGCACATGAAGATCAGCAACACAGGATTGGCATCCAGCTCCAAGTCCTGGGGCAGAGTGAGGGTGAAGGACCTTGTGGCAGCTTCAGGACTGTGGTGGGAGGCTGTCCCAGCACCTGGGCTGCAAGGGCTGCTGTGGTATCCTCAAAGACAGGAATGGCTGCAGATACAAGGCACTGCACTGACACAGCTGCATCACCTCCTCAGTCTGAGCCAGTCCAGAATGATGCTTTGCTTTTGTCAGTGTTCATTTTAATTAAAATCTTCCAAAAACTTTAGTCAGCTGTGACATCCATTCTATTTCTGCTGTTTTATTAAAAACACAGGGAGGATTTCAGCCCTGGAGGACAGTCTACATTGGCCTGCAAAATCACACTAATACTTTTCAAAAACATTGCTATAAACACTTTTCATACTTGAGAGTTAATAGCAGTTTCACTTGGCTACCAGAGGTGGGACTCAACTATTCTTTAAAACTGTGAAACTTTTTGCATAAAGCAGTTTCTCAAACTATGTTAAAAATAAGCCAACCCTGTTTGCATTGTCACCTTTGTCACAGACACTGTGATTTGCTCCAGAGCATTAAAGAGATGGTAAAGCATTTTTCCTCTTGCCAGCTCAGGCCTGAGATTTGCACCACAGATTTTGGTTGAAAAGTCAATACTGGAAAACTTCAGTCCTGAAAACAACTTTCTCAGCCACACCAGGGGCTTGTCTGCAAGAAGAGGCTGCCATCACAATGGGCAGGGAAAGCCAGTTTGGCTGGCAAAGGCTTCCAGATGAAAACAAACCCTGCACTGTCTCAGACAGCTGTTACCTTTTGTCCAAAGGCTCTGTCTGCACCCAGAATATTTTGCAGTGATGTTCCTGACTAGGTCTGGCACAGCCCCAGCCCCAGGAACACTGTGAGCCCTGCTGCAGCACCCAAGATCCTCAACAACTCTCTGGGTGGGAACTGGCTGCACCCAGGATCACTTATCAGCCCCAGACAGGGTGAGTGACTGAGTGACTCCTGTCAGCCACACCTGGGAGCACCTGGTGTTGTTTTAAGCCCTTTGCCAGCCAGATGAGGCACAGGAAGGGCAGGGGGTTCCAGCAGTTTGAAGGGCCCCTGTACCTGCTCCTGCTTCTCCACTTTAGGATTCTTGCATTTGCCAACATGAATGCCCTTGGAAGGCAGGGAGTAGAATAAAAGCAAAATTTCTGAAGCTCTGCAGAGTAGCCATGGTCCCAGTAAGATTTGACCTGCCTACATGAGCAATGAAGGGACTCACTGGTCACTCTTATGTGAGCCATTTCTGCCTCTCTACTCACAGATTCCTCACTATCACTGCTTTTAAAAGCTGTGCCACTGGTTCCCAGAAGTACCTCTCCAGAACTGGGGCACAACAAGAAAGTTGTCCAGGTTGGGGCACAGACCATGCCCAAATTTAAATTCATAATGTATATCTGTAGGCTTCTGTATCATACGGAATTTGAGAGACAGACATATGGACACACATGGACTGAGGTCATTAGCCAGTGCTGGCTATGCCTTTTAAACCCTAGCACAATGTGATGTGCTATGAAATACCTCATTACATACCCTGTTTCATTTTGCTCCCTGTCTCCTGCACAAATACCCACATGTAATATGAGGTTCAGAGGTGCTGCTGTGCAAAATTCATGAGGACTCTGTGCTGATAATCTCACACTCTGAGCTGAGGGCCTGGAGTCACCAGGCTGAGCACGGCATGGAGCACAGAGAGCTGAAAGACTGAGCCAGCATCCAACTGTGCTGCTGTCATGTGCTATAAGGGTAACTTTTTGCTTGCTTTTGATTCCACCCCTTATGGAAGGAGATAACATTTGTTTTATTTTCCTTGGAGGAAAGGTATATATTTGCCTTGAAATTTCAAAAGAATTAAGTCCTCCTTCATGTCCCAATTAGCTCTTAGTGCTAGTGTGCAGCACTTTTCTGAAGTGATTTTAAATCCAGGAACAGATATAGGTTGTGCTTGTGCCTGGAGACTGCACGTGCCCAGGAGTTCTTCTACAAAAGCCCGGCAGGTTTCTTTCTCCTTTTCCTGACACAGTGCAGCCCCACTGCAAGGTACTAGCCAGCAGTAATTAGTATTGGAGGGTCAAGGGACTTCAGAGCAGGGAGGGAAGGGGAGTACTTTCAGGGAAAGGTTGGCTGTTGTTTTTTCTTTATGCAAAATTCATTCAGGACTTAAGCATTCAAGCATGCCTTTGCTTCCTTTGCAGTATGCAGGAGAGGTCCCCTAGCCAGTGCTAGTCAGTGGAAAAAACATCATTCTCTCCCAGCCCTCTGATACTTGCTCTCAACCTGAGCTTCCCTGCTTCAGAAAGACAAGTTTGTTTAATTTTAGACCGGTGATGTTTTGCTCTTAGCCAGTTACCATTAAAACACTCTTACATCAGGCAAGAGTGAAATGTGTTTATTTACACCCCCAAAGCAGACCACACAGTTTAAGAAGATGCACTCAGAAATGCTCAAGTCTTTCTGCAGCCATTCTGGTAGGCCCAGGGAGATTCAAAGCTTCCCATCAGAATAGATTCACTTCTTTTCCTCCAAAAGCTTAACTACTTTTAAATGTTTCAAAAGGCAGTCTTGCTGCTCTTTCAGTGAAAACAAGCACTCTCACTCAGAGATGCAAATGTCAATGCACTAGACCAATGTGTCTCATCCTCTTCTTGACTTGACTAAACCAGCAACTCTTTCACTCAGTGAGGCTAAATCCTGCCCACCAACCAAAAAACAAAAAAAGTTGTGATGTGACTCTTCTTCACTGCAAGTGTGTCTGTTAGATGCTCTATTTTATTTTACTCCAAACCTTAGCCAACACACTTCCCACAAGGATCTTCTGGGGGCAAACATGGGTAGTTTATCAGCCATTCTTGGCTGAGCCCAGCCACTGCAGTCTTTGACTAGGGCATGGAGGGATGTAGGGCTGTGCCTACTCTCTGCCAGCAAAAATTGAGTGAGTGAGTGAGTGAGTGAGTGAGAGTGAGTGAGTGAGTGAGTGAGTGACTGACTGACTGACTGACTGACTGACATGCATTAGAAGGCTTCACTGAGACATTGTTGATCCTTCACAGAGTAGGTGCTTGGCTATCTTTCTACCTAGGAAGGTAGTTAAGGCACACAGGAAGGGGAAAAGGGGACAGTAGTAGGTGCTGAAGTGAAGGGCTCATTCTTCAGGTTGCCTTCAAGGAGCCTCTTCTAGGTAAGACTGCATCTCTCCCATTTGTGAGCTCTGAAGACCTTGCAACTCAGTTTCTCCTCTGTTTTGGAAAATAACTTGTGGGAGTTTTTGTTCTCCTTGGGACAAGCAGATATTCTCAAGCCCTCTCTTTGAGGGCTTATTTACTTATTTTCAAGCAAAGAAGGGAAAACAACTGATACTGAAGAGAGTGCTCTCAAATGTGATGTTTAGGAAGGAGCCAGGTATAAGAAGGCTGACTGAGTCATCTTGACATGCTTGCAATTGGCTGACCTTTGTTCTTTAGAGTCTCACTCTACTCCCCAGCCCTAGACCTGTGCTGGACATGAAAATAATTCAGCTGCTAATTCACTACCAGCATGCTGAAGGCCTTCCACACATCACAGCCTTCCTCACAGTAAAGACACATATCCCAACCTGACCATCCACCAATCTCTCTCCTTTCCTTCCATCTGCAACTGCCAGTTACAAGCAAAACAGGCATACCTTGCCAGAACCTTTCACAGTTTATTCTGTTTTTCAAGAAAAAACCTCTCTCAAGGCTGATGGAAAAGTCTGCAGCTATCTGCATCCCTGGCACAGGGAAGAGTGCTTGCCAGGGCAAGGCTGTCTAGCCAACATGCATAAAATTGCAAGAGACTCTCCAAAACCTCTCATCAGAGATGAATTAATTTCCTGTATTCTTCTCCAAGGTCATTTTTTAAATTGGCTGCTGGAGGGAGACCTTGCTAGCAAGTTACTCATCTCCTGCCAGAACCACAGGTCCATGTTTTCCATAGCAGCCAGTCCCTCACTGACTGCTCTCTCTAAAATTACCTTTCTCTGTGGGGTTATTTCCCTATGAGGCTACCATGCCCAGCTTTCTCAAGTCCAAGACAACCAAGGTGATGGGCCCTGAGTACATCCACTGTGGAATGAGGAGGGTGACATGCAGATGGACAGAGTTCCCCTGTGTGCAACAGAGCCCAGGCTCAGCATTTCCACCTCTGCCCTGGTCAGGTGCTGAAGCCAGGACCATGAGCCTCCTGTTACAACTCAGATGAGGGGAAGGTCAGAGCTGCTTTCTTGTCTTGGATAAAATTCAGATCTCCATGCTTTTGTCTACGTAAAAGCTATTTTGAAGGACAACTTCTTGATTAGGAATGATAAGGTGGCACCAAGCAGCACATCCATGTACTGCAGAATGAATTCTCAGAGCTTCATGAGGCCCACCAGCCCCATGGCACAATGCAATTAACTCAGTCTGCTGTCCTGAATATCTTCACTCTTATGCTGGTTTCCAGAAGTGTTCCCTCAGTGTGTAAAGTTCACCCTTTCCTTCCAGAAGAATGACACACATAGGCTTACCATTTTAAAAAGGAAGGAATAGTATTTCTAGCAAAATGTAGCACAACACTGTCTTGATTCCACAGGGACAACTTTAAGAGAGCCCTCCTTATGTGTTTGTGGTGCTCCTCACAGCACAGCTTCCTTCTTCACCTAGGGCTGCAAAGAAATTATGTTGGAACTCCATTTCCAAACTCCAAAAACACTCCATTTCCATCTCTGCCCCTCTGGCCCCTGTGGCCTCTCTCCAGAGGAAGAACAGCATGTTGATCACTCAGTAAGAGTAGGAGAGCTCCTTTAACCAGCCACAACCAATTCTTCCAGCTTCTGGTGTAGTGCAGTGTGTCAGAGCTTGATCCAGTCCATTCCATGACTATGACTTCTTTGCTTTTTCTTTCTGCTTCTGGCACAGTTGGCAAGGTGTCAGCAGGCCAGAAAAGAGCAATTCCCCTCTGCATATGCTTCTGGAACTGTCTTATCCCTACTCTAGCGAGTAAAAGCCTTTGGAAAAAACCATCTGGCAGCAGAGAAAAAGCACCAAATCTTAGCATTAGAAGAAAGCAAAGACGAAATCCCCCATAACAGGCCATATACTGCTCATACCCACTGCTCCTAGACAGGAAGCCTTTTAAAAGACCTCTGCCAGTTCTGGTTCTTGAGGCCCTGTAGATGTACATGCACATGTGAGAAGCAGAGAGAAGAGGAATGTCTGAGTGTGGCTTTCTCTCTGCTGATGGTTGCAGACAGAGCCAACACTTAGGGCATGAGATAGCATCAGTCTTGATTTGCATCAAAGCTGCTGCTACCTCTCCTTCACAAAGGAAAAAAAATCATCCATTTCAGTTACCTAGCTCTCAACTGCACAAACAGCAAAAAGCAGCATTCAAATCAAGGGTATTTGTGCCCTGACAACACTCTGTTGGTGCTTGGTGTTCAAAATGACCCTCTTGTGGCCTCCTGTTACCCACAAGGTCCTCAGTTCCATCACTGGTAGCGGTGCATTTACAGACTTCCACGCCTTCCTTCTGCATTTTGGTCACATTACTGCACAACTCCTAAATCTCTCTGAGATTCTTAAGCACTAGCAAAGACCCAGTGTCACTCAGGAATGGAAGACATCCCACAGCTGCTTTTTGTTACAGCAGTGATGCTACTTCACCTGTACTAAACCTCAGGTAGAGGAAGGATGCAGGACCACTGCACTGTGTTTCCCCACACATGTGGCATCTCCTGAGCTCATGCTAAGGTAACCTCTATTTCCCCATTTGTTGTAACATTGATGCTAGTTTTTCTAGGCTATAAAGGGAGAGTACAACTTTCTCCCAAAAAAAAAAAAAAAAAAAAAAACCAGGTTTTCTTGGTTCACTTCCATAAAGCCCCATGCATTATGCATTATCTCATTCAAAGGTAAATAGTGGATACACACATGGATGAAAGATTAAATCCTGGAAATTCTAAACAATTGGCAGGAGGCATAACCATGGCAAATTGATTCTGTTCCCTCTCTGCAAAAAAAAGAATGAAAGAATATTTGTGCATTTTTTAAATCACATGGAAAATTTAAAAACATTTGGGGCTTGATTTCTTCAAATTTCTTTCAACTATTTTTTTTTTTTTTGCTTTTAGCAAAAGTACATAGCAATTATTGGAAAGTTCCTTGAGTTCCAAGAATTATTTTAAAACATAATATCTGGTAATCTTGCTATTGCTCCTCAACAGTATGAAGGGCCTAAGTACCTGAATGACAATGCTGCATCTATCACAGCAATGATGTGCAGGGGCAAACAGTGCCAAACAGTGGCATGCAGAAAAGAACAAAATCCTTAAAGAAAATAATATTGCCCTGAAGAATACAAGTCAATTTAAATATGTAGGTGCTTTTGCTTGGTTGGGTTTATGCCAGCCCTGACCCTGCAGTAACTCCATCCTTGCTGATCAAAGGTGTTATGTGAAAGCTGCAGGATGGGTTTGTAATCTGTAAGGCTTTGCCATTGCCCTGTGTATTGCCCCTGGCAGAGCTGTAGTTTGGTATCCAAAGGCACCAGTAAGCAGCATTTCTGTCCTGATTGACCTTCACTTGGAGTGGTCCAAGGTGTTGATGTACAGTTGATCTTTGTTTTCTGTCCTGTGTCCCAGCCTGGCAGGGAGGAAAGCAGCGATATCCCCAGAGCAGAGCTGTGAGCACACCAGGAGTTGTTACTGCTGTGCCTGCACAGATTTGGTTCCAAGCAGAGTTTCAGCAAATTTCTGCTCCTTCTCTACCCAGAACATTCAGTGCACCCAGTGCAGAGCTCTAAGAGCAGGCACCTATAAAGAAAGCTTTGCTGCCACTGTCCATCTTGGCCAGCACAGTAGCAATTCTATTTTATGGCCACCGGGGTCAGACAAGCCTCTCTTTTCTGTCCCTGCTGATTCCCCATCAGCCCTGGCTGTACCACAGCACGTGTGTGTGCACAGGTGCAGAACTGAGCTCCTGTTGGCTGCAGGGGTGAGGAAGGTGCCCATCAGAGCACACCTGCAGCCTCCAGGGCAGCCTCATATCCACTGCCCTTGCTAAGGACCACCTGGCTCTCTCAGGGGCAGATGTGTGCTCTTGCCTGGCCATCTGCAATCCAATTTACTCTGCATTTCACCTGGTGAAGTCTCTCCCTTCCCTCAAATGAAGGAGCTATGGAGCAGTCTGGCATTTAAAACAGTTCTAGGTAAAGGAGCAGAAGGGCTTATGGTCCTATTAGACAGGCTTGTGGTGTAGGCTAAGACCAATAGAAACTGTTCCATCCTTCCCTCCATTTCCAGCCACCCATTTTCTTTGCTCCTTCAAGCTGCTGGTAACATGTGGGTGGCCTAGCAGAAGCTAGAACAGGGAACTCATCTGGCTGAAAAAAAAACCCTAACATTTTTTATTAAAACATGTCCCATTTCTAGACAACCATTACTCTCCCCCAAGGTCTGCCATGCTGTGGGCATGGTTGCTTGTAGAAACAGTTCTAGGTTCAGTAAAGAAGGTCAGAGAAGTAAAAATCCCTTTTTCCTCTGCTTCCTTTCTCAATCTTAGAGGTGCTGACAAGACCTCATGCAGGCATCTGTTTGAACTCTTAACACGGAGCCTGAACCTTCTCAGGCCTCCAGCACCTAATTAGAGCAGGGAGCTTTGGTCACACCATAGCAAGCAGAGTGGTGTGATCCTCACAGTTTTCTGTACACCACTGCAGTTGTGGCAGGACTCAGAGCAGTCCCCGCAGTGTTCAGGTTTCATCTGCCATTCCTCGAGCATCTCATTACTCCCTCAAAATGGTTTTTGCCTGCCAAGATTTCACATTGCCAGATAAGTTCCCTCATTGCCTGAAAGCCACAGAGATTTCGTGTCCCACAGCTATTGCATATAAAGCAGAGGGGTGGTGGGGTCTGTCCAGTTGTTTTATTGTCACTATGTTCATGAGGATTTTTTTTTTTTTAGTCAGTATTCTTCTCCTTGAAAAATGTTTTCTCCATTGTCCTGAAATGATTGTCAGATTCAGTGTGGACTAACCAAATTGCTTTCCTGCAAAAAAAAAAAAAAAGTCAGGATTATATTCACAAAGCTGAGAGGAAGACAGCCACTTTTTATTCATTCATAAAGGATGTGGGAGTCCTGGGTTTAATTTCCTCATCTGCCTGGGGGAACTTGAACCAGCATCACTTATCTCTCAGGAGAATACCATGAGGCTGTGCTGTGCTGCATACTAAGGTGTGTTTGTTCTCACTCTCTGCAACTGGTGTGCCTTGGTCTGCAAGAAGATCTTTCTAGAGCCTCAGCTGAGGCCCTCATATGGAAATGGCTCTCCTGGCTTCCCCAAGTTGTGCTCGTGAGTACTGAACTCTTAAGGAACATGGAAGTCGACAGGTTACCCCCAGCTGGAGCCCCCCTGTCCCTGGCTGTGACACTCTCCTCAGAAATCAGAAGGGCAGAAACAGCAGCAGCAGAAGGCATTGCACATCCTGCACAAGCACTCTCTCAGCCAAAGCCATATAATAAAGCTCATAAGGTAAAAAACCACAGCTCTGAATGCCAAAACCAATGGACCAAAACAGGGGTGTCAGGATCTAAACCTAACTGGTGACTATTGGCATCTTCATCATCTTCTGGAAACATCTATTTTGATACTTTTGATATGTTTGATACTTGATGATAGAATAGGTGGACAGAAAACAGAAATCAGACAGTTGTCACTGCCAGCTCTGAGACCTAACTTAACGCTGTGACACTGCTGGTAGCTAGTTTCCTGGTCTGATCAGACCTTCTGGCCACATTTTGGCCAGGAGACACAGATGTCATTGCTAGCCCCACATGCTTCAACTCACTGGAAACCCACTTGGAAGATGAGGTCCTGACATGACCCTTTCTTAGTTGTTTTGTCATTTCCTCACATCCTTCTTTCCTTGTTCTCTCTCCTTCACCTTCTGTTTAAACAAACTTGCCTAGACAGGAAGGGTCGGGGTTGTGCAACCCAGCTGTGAGCAACAGCCAGGGAGACTCCTAAAAACAGTGCCCAGAAGAGGCAGACACTGGTACAAGTCTCTTACACCTCAGGGGAGCTAAGGCCAGGGTTTTACTTGTCCTTTTCTAGCAGTGAGGCTGCAATTAAAAGTCAACACCAGAAAAGGAAGTAATGTTTTTTTGGGGTTTGGTTTTTTTTTTTTGCTATCCTTTTCTGTCTCCCTGCGCATATGTGTGTCTTCAAGTGAGCAGAGTCCAAAATGAGTAGCAACAACAGATCCAGTCTATCTTGATGAGTGTCTCTCTTTCCCTAAAAACAGTTTCTGCTGCTATGAACTCAAATAAAGGGAAGGAAGATTGCTGTAAGAACTGCCAACAGCTAAGGGAAGAGGAATAATGGACACTTTTAAAAAAGGAAAGTCTTACTTAATACTTTATTTTTCAAGTGCTGAAACTGTTTTCCCTCCTTTTTGTGTATCTTTAATTAAAGGTTAAAAGACTTCTACTGGTGATTGCTTGCCATGGTAACCAAGTAGGCTGAGGTCTCTGAATTCAAAACCCAAAACCTTTTTAAGTGTTTAATGTTGCAGGGTGTCAGGGTCATGTCAGCATCTTTGACTCACTGAGGCTGCTTCTTCCCCTGAAGTGAACACGGCTGTGCCCTGCCAGCCAGGCCTCCAGACAGGAGAGGGACACCCATCTCACCTCCACTCTCCCCTCTGAATCTAACCCCTTCCTCCCACTTCTCTGGGTGCCTGAATGTTTCACTTTGAACTAAAGGCAATTTTCATTTTGATACAAAGCTATTTTTTTAGCAGTTTGTCAGCAAGAGAAACCAAACTTAACTAAACTCCTCTGTGCCTACTGAGGGGTGTTGTTTTCTTCTTTCCTGTTGAACTGACCTGCATTTATTCATATCTTGCTGCTATTTTAAAGTGTGGGGACCAGCTTTGTGTTATTCAGAGACTTCAGCAGCAGAATACACATCATAGTATTTTTTAGTTAGTTAAGAGAAATGACTGGCAAAGTCATTTTTGGACAGTGTACTGTCTGTGCCAATGCCCATGTGTGTCTGTACTACTTTAGTCACCTCAGCTGCTAGCACGACTTGTGATTAAGATTGCAGCAGTACCTGAAATGTCACATTGCTTTTCTCTGCTCTGAAAGAGCCACTGCCTACCAGGTAAGGCAAAGAAAGACACATGAGGACATGACCAGACTTATCCCCGTGACCATGTAACAAAGGGCTAAAAGTGCTGCCACACCTAGCAGAGAAATGCCTCGTAGCTGACGCAGAGTCACTGGCCATGTGCAAGTTCTCAGTTTGCTGTACTCCAAAGATGAGCTTCTGGCATGGAAGAAAACAACCTGTTTCACTTTGCCTTTGCAATAGACCAGGAGTGCACAGAGTCCCCACACCTTTCCAGGGAGCCAGCCCTCGCCAGCCAGAGTGGCACACCTTTCTGAAGTTCCTGTGCTGTGACACACAGCACCACAGAACGCAGGCTGAGTTTGAGCGAGGTGCAAGGCAATTAGCACAGGAGCACCCTCCTGGCCGAGGTGTTGCACCAGTTCTGCCTGCAGGCAGGGGCAGGTGTGAGTTTACACTTACACCCAAGCCCAGAGCTGGGCACCTGCCCCTTCAGCAGGATGTGGGTGGGTAGACACCCCTTGGATGCCCCAGGAATTCCACACTGCCTTTGGAGCAGGTCTCTGTGAATCACAGACCAAGGCACCAGCACCCCTCACTCTGCCTCTCCTGTGCATTTTCCATTGCTTTCTCAGCAGTAGTGCAGCCCTGGTCTTTGTTTCCAGGGGCCATTTCCTTCATTCTGCATAGATGAGCAATTCAATCTGTTCCTGTAAGCAGATAAATCAATGAAAATAGGAAAGAACAACAGCTCCTACAAATGAATATTGGGATGGATATCCAGGATATGCAGCCACCCAGCTCTCTCCTCACACTCTTCTAAACTAACTAACATAGGTGGTCAAACTGTGGCACAGAAACCCAACCATATGTGTTTGTTCACAAAACTCACTCACTTCAATCAGCAGCTTAAAACAAAATTAAAAACAAGTTTCTCCAGAAGAAGAAAAGGCAATGAGTTTATGTTTGCTTTTATCCTTTCCTCTTCAAAGTTTTTCTCTTTCATAAATTACTCTCACCACAAATGTTCTCATATTAAGTGTAGAGTAAAGAACAAGATTATCTGCTTTGAATATCAGCAGACGTACTAATTTGGACACATTCTCATCTGCCAGATGCTGGAAGAGCTTCTTTCTGTGAAACTATGTTGAAATACCCAAGACAAAGGTTTAGACTTTTTTTTAACTAGTTGAGGTGACTTATACACTAGTCCAGGCTGCGTGTTGGCTTTGGATGAGTCACAAACCTCTTTTAAACATTTTTTTTTCTGAAAAAAGAAAAATTGTCTTGTCAGTTCCCTATAGTCGTGCTGTACAGGGCTCGATGGACAGCTTTTTTTTTTTTTTAAACAGTTCTCTAATTGCTATCTTTCCTAAGCCTTTTAATTTGTCACAGTATAAAGTTTTCCGTGGTTGCAGAAGTCCTTATTAAATGTCAGTGGAACTCCCTGAAAACACCTGACTAAGTAGGAACCATCCAACCCTTGGGAGTTATTGACTGCTGCCTCCAAGGACGTAATTAACAAGTGTCAGAACTTGCCACGTGGGTCATGTTTTACAAGATCCCACAGTATCGGTATTGATTATGGTTTGATTAGATTAGTTTGATGGTAAATCCTTATTTAGGTTATGAGGTTTTCAGGCAAATAGTGAATATCCTGTCATGGGCAACACCAATCACATTTTGAACACAAAAAAAAACCCTTTTAAAATTATAGTTATAATCATTATATATGCAATACCTTGAGGCATGTATATTTGCAAGGGGCTCAGCCTGCCAGAGAAAAGCTGTATTCCTGCATTTAACACCTTACAGGCTAAAGGCAAAAATGAGTTTAACACACTAGGAGGTAATTTTACATTAAAAAGAACAGCTTATGGAAACCTCTGTTCTGTGCATGCCTGCCAGCTAATGGCACATTTATGGAAGATGGCAGCAAATGCAGCTGGGCTGGCATACCACAAGTTATTGCCTTGACACTGATTCTAAGAGACTTTAATAAACTTGTACAAGGGAGAATGTTATTCTTCAGTCCCTCAAAATATGTGGGTGTTTCTAAAACTTCCATGCATCTGTCAGAAAATTTCTGTTCTATTCAGCAAGGATAGGAGAAGCCAAGGGGATTTTGGTGCCCAGGCCGGGGTGTGTGTTGCCCTTGGGATGTGGTAGAGCACTGGAGACATCTGCACACAGCTGCAGACATGACAGAGGACCCAGCAGAGGCAACACCTTTGCAAAGCTGTGGCTGAAGGGAGTCCTGAAGTGTCTCATACATCTCTTGTTGCCTAAGGTTAGGTAGATGAATCTCACTCATTTTTTATTTTCATGTGCCACTTGAATTTTATAATCTCCTCTGACCGTTTTTTTCCTCCTTCTGTCTCTTACTTCCTTAGCAACAAAGCCAAATAAATTACTAATTTACTTATGTAATTCTTAACTCCTTATTAACAGCCTTCCAGTACCTGAAGGAGGCTTATAAGTAGGCTGAAGAGGGGCTTTTCAAAAGGACATGAAGTGATAGAACAACAGGGAATGGCTTAAACTGAAAGAGGGTAGGTTTAGAATCTATATAATGAAGAAATTCATAACTGTGAGGGTGGTGAGGCACTGTAACAGATTGCCCAAAAATGCTGTGGACTCCCCACCAGTGTTCAAGACCAATCTGAGTAACCTGGTCCCATGAGAGGTGTTCCTGCTCATGGAAAGGAGGTTGGAACTAGAGGATCTTCAAGACCCCTTCCAATACAAGCCATTATTCTGTGATGCTATGATTCTATAAAGTGGGAAAAGTGCAACAGGAAGAGAGATAAAGAAGAACAAAAGAAAAAAAAAATGGAACCCATTTTAATTTTTAAAAGCCCAAACAAAAAGAATCAGAACTACAGAAATATTTGCAACAAATCATTTTCCTTGGTTTAAAGTGACTTGCAGTTTTTGTCTGATCCATTTTACCTGCTAATGCCTGGAAAACTCCCCAGCTGATCTATGAATGCTCTTTTCCCAAGTATAAGCAACTGGCAGATTGACTCCAAAGCTTTGCTGTGCCACAAGCAATCAGATGATGGAAACAGTTCAGTGAAGCTTCTCACATCAACCCAGGTTAGAGCCTCCTACATGGTCTGGAAGGCAAATTAGAGAGCCATGAGTGGTGATGCTGTTGCTGACCTTCAGAATGGCCTCAGTTGTCCCACTGCATCTTCACTGGGATAGAAGGAAAGAGAAATGAACCCCAGTGCAGTGTCATGAAGATTCATGTCAAGTATTATAAGTGCAAGTCCCCTTAGCTGCCTGCAAGAATTATTTCAAAACTTCATCTGAGAGAAGAGCTGGTTTTACTGGCAAATGAGCATAGAAAATGAGTGTAGAAATTGCCCTTCTAGCAGGAAAGACAGCAGATCTTCAGACTGTGAAGTCTGTGGGTGTTTGTGTGTGTATGTGTGCAGCAGGGGAAGAAGCAATAATTTACTGCTTTCCAAAAAGTAGCAGATGGATCTAACTCCCTTGATATTGGAAGTGTTTGGTCCTGGAGCTGTTGATTTGACTCAGCTGTCTCCTTTCAGGGCTCAGTGAGATGCTATGGCCACAGCCAGAACTCCCCCTGGGTGTGGGTCTGGAGGAGAAGTGGGGGTCAGTGGCTGAGGATCTGGGGCTCTCCACTAGCCAAGGTTTCTGTGCCTCTTCCTAGGAAGGCTCAAAGAGAAGCTACCAAACTGCCTTAAGAGGCCAGACTATTAAAAAAAAAAAAAATCTGGATTCCTACAAGTCTTTTAAAACCAGACATATCCTGACATCCTGAACCATGGCAGGCTCCAGAAAGCAGATAAATGCAGTTCACTCAGGTACAGAAATCTGCATTATGAAACTCCTGTTGTTGCCTTCATGTTACAACACCTTTAATTTCTCTTTTCCTCTGTGGTTTTATCTTCTCCTGGGCACAAGGTGCTGCCAGGTCTCAGGTGCTCTGCCATTAGGGTTGCATCATTTTGATGGCACCACCCTTGCTCTGATAAACCAGACACTGAGGGCCCTCCTGTGCCCTTCAGACAAACATGTAGCAGACCTCTGCTTGCTGCATAGCTGGAAACTGAAATGGGAATCTGAAAAGAAAGGATCTGTGGCCCTGGCTAAGATAACAGACAGATTGTCCAGGGCAGTTTGGTGACCTCATTAGCTTTGAAGATCTGAGCAGGTGGGAAATAGCACAGAGTTTTGAATTAATCTCTGTGACCATCTCCTTCCTCACTGAACCCTCATCTTGCCCTGCCTGGCTCTCACAGGAATGTGGATCCAGGCAGAGCAGAGTAGGCAGCTCTATTTCTTTGGCAGCACTGAAATTTTCAGCCAGAGTGGCCTGTTGGGTCAGCAGTAATTCCACCTCTGCCAGTGCCCTCTCCTGCTGTGTGCAGCCTGGGATGGAGCTGGGGAAACCCAGACCCAGCTCTGCCACGATCTATGCAGCTGCAGCCAGCCACAGACTGCTGCTGCTCAGGAGCAAGGAAAAATGGCACAGCCACTCTTCATCAGCATCTTTGTGGTGTAGCCTGTAATACTCCACACATGTTCCACCAGGCAAATTATCAAAGCAGAGCCCTGAGTGTCAGCAGAGACTCCAGCATCCTTGGGTGATAATGTTCTGCTGTTTTCACAGTCCCTACTCCAGCCAAGATAACAAAAGCAGGCACAAAGCAGTTCAAAAGTGAGCGCAAGAGAAACACATAAATCAGAGGGTACATACGGATTTTCTCTTGCCCAGCTCTGCTGCAACCAACAGACTGTAGTGAACAGAGGGCCCCTTCACTACTGCCATTCCCCTAGAGGTCTCTTCACTTACAACCCTCCCAACACCATTTTTCCCCCCCTGG
The DNA here is from genome assembly GCF_012460135.2 of Molothrus ater. Taxonomy (NCBI): domain Eukaryota; kingdom Metazoa; phylum Chordata; class Aves; order Passeriformes; family Icteridae; genus Molothrus; species Molothrus ater. Next base: position 8,418,287 of record NC_050479.2, on the reverse strand, counting down.
CAGCAGCAGGATCCTCCTTCTCCTCTGTCACAATCTCTTGATGCCAACTATGACCTGTGACAAAAAGGCTGGGACATAACCCCACCACTGAGACCTGCTTCAGCCAGGGTCATGTGTCCACATGCCAGCCCTGCAGGTTCATGCTGGGGCAGTTTGAGGGGCTGTGTTAGAGCAGGCAGCTGCACATTGTCCATGGTGGCTCACTGATGGTCACTGACTCTGCCACACTGATGGCAGGAGTGGCAGAGGTGCCTGGCCAAGGTGGAGAGAAAGAACCAGCTGTCACTGCCTCACAGGTGCTCACTGCAGAGGAGATGCCCTCCAGCAACACATCCAGGTGTGAGCTCTCAGAAATCATCCCAGAGTGACCTGGCAGGGCTTTAGGAGCCAGAGCCCTTGGAGTGAGCCTGAGCAGCCCTACACAGGCTGGCCAGCTGTGAGATGGCCACCAGCAGAGCTGCCACAGCCTTCCTGCCATGGAAGGGCTCTGGAAAGAGAGGTTGTCACCATGTGATTGTAAACTCCTCATTGCACACCTTTCATCCCTCTGACAAACCTGAGCATGACAGGGGAAAGCACAGGGACAGTGCCTAGCTGACCCCTCCTGGCACTCCCCAAACATAAATGTTTATTGATACCACAATAAAGAGAGCCAAAAAGGAGCAGACCCTGAGAAACAGGGCAAGCTACCTGCCAACCTAACCCTAGCAGCAGCAACAACAACCATGGTACAAGTAGAAATTATCAAAGCCAACTTGGGAGGAAACCACAAGAAATGGCAGTTGAGCCTTATTAGTGCTATAAATCATAGAGCTGGTTTCAGTTCCTGCAGCTCCTCACACGCCGTGTGATGCTGCCTCTTGCACAGCGAGCAATGGGGGTCTGCACAGCCTGGAGGCACAAAACAAAGCAGGCAGGGAAAAGCACTGCTTTTTACCAAAGTAATTCTTAATTTAATTGTAAATCAAAGGAAGGAGGGTTCTGTTGCTGTCTGTGAGGGGATGAAGCGCGGGGAGAGATGTGCGAGGTGGGAGAAACGGGGACTTTCTAGGATTTGGAAACTTCCCTAAGTGCATGTTTCAGGCAGACATCCTCAGAAGGCTATCTGCTTGCTTGTTTATTTATTTATCTGAAGATTTGCCAACCCTGTGCTCTTTGTGTGTCTGGTTGTCTTTAAGACCATTGTACATCCTGAGCTTTTTTTTCTCTAGGGGCGATTTTGACAATGAGAGCTATGATGCTTGATTCCTCCTCTGACTCTCCTCTGAAGTGAAGGGAGCAGAGGGAAGGGTTAGCCCACCTCACCTCTAATTTTAACAATGTTTGAAGCTTCCTGAGGCACATGATCATTTTTTTACTTGGGACCCTCCATCCCCACCCACTGATGTGCATCATTGATTATCCTTCTTTTCCTGCCTAGAAAATTCATTCTATGCTGAATTCTCTGAGCAGAATTTTAGACTCACAAATAACCATTGTTATCTACCTTGTTCAGGGAAGCAATAAACCTAGGAATTAATAATAATGCTTACTTATTTTTAGTATAATTTACGAGCCAGCAGTGGCTCAGCATGCTAAGGGACCAAACATGGAGACAGATATGGTCTCTAGACAAATGCTTTTGCCCTAGAAATACCCACCACTAGGGAAAATTCAGGCTCCCAGGAGTAGCTCCAGAGCCTTTAAAGGAAGTCCCCAACCCAGAGCAAAATCCCAAGCATTAGATTTTGGTTTTGAAGCACATCTAAACCCCAGCACCCTGATCATTATGTGATTTCTCATGCACTACTGCATCAGAAGCAAGACCTTGTAAAGACATAAGCCTGGCAGGTAGCACAGTGTGGAGCAGCAAAACAAATGACAGACTCAGATGCTCTAAGTTCAAAGGAGGAGCAAGTGAAGTTCTGTGTCTTACTGGGTGTGCTTTGAGTTTGAAGTATTGATTATCTTCTCCTGGTCAGTAAATAGGTAAGAGTCACACAAGTCCAATTGCTTTTGTTCTCCAAAACCAATCCTTAACCATCTGACATGAAACACAGTGACAAAAGTTTTCACACCCTCGGAGCTCAGACTACATGAAGGAATTGTGTCCACATGCACACATTAGGACAGGAAGCCCAACAGGAAGGTGAAGTCTGATTGCAAGGCACACATGCAGGCATTGCAATAAGCTCTAGCTCACTTGTGTCCTCTACAAGTCTGAAATGCCTAATAAATAAGGAACTACTGCTAGAAAAATGGTAACTACAGACAGTACTTTTGTCTTGCCTTGTGTTACTTCCCTGCACCAGCACTGAGCTTTTGGGACAGATTCTCCCAGCCAAGTGAGCTGTGCTTTGCAATGGCACAGCCTCAGAGGAAAATGCTGTCAGGCCACCCCACAAGCCCTCTTTGGCCCTTGATGTAACCACTACAGCTAGAGACATCTCTAAAAGGTTAAAGCAAGCCACTCTTCCAGTCAGACAGGGAAAATGTAGATTCTGTACTGCCAGCAGGTACTCAGAGGGAAAGGCAGGGCCCAGGTGGAGCCTTTCCAGACCACAGGTACCTCACAGCCAGGCAGAAGCAGAGGCTGTTCTCACTCCTGAGTGTGACCAGCAGCAAATGGCCCCTCTAGAAACACTTCTCTGCATTCACTCAGCTGCAGGAGGAGGTGGCTGGGGCTGTAGTCTTGTGCTGCAGTCCTGTGTGAGGCCAGGGAGGGACAGATTTGCAACCTGGCCCTGGTAGGGAATGACAACTGACACTAAGGCTTGGTGATCACAGACTGTGCCACCTCCTGCCTGAGGAAGCTGTCCTGGCTTCCCCTGCCTCCTGCCACTAGTTCTCACCCTCAGGTCATCTTCCTCTTTGGCTTCAGGAGAACTGATCCCACACAAACACCTTTTCTTGGTGAATTTTAATGCAGGCTAATTCCTTCACTCAGGTCACTGTGTCACTCACATGCTTTCACATCCAGCAAGAGAGCACTGGGAAACAAGACCAGCAGGAACGTTTTCTTCTGCTTCCTATAGCAGCTGCTTATTGCCACTGAGGCTTTGGGGGGCTGTTTGGGTTTTCAAAGGGGACCTCTCAATTGTAGGACACAACATTCAAGCTCTGTCTCTCTGCTCATGGCCCCAACACCTACACAGTGATCTTGTCTTCCTAAGTAAGAAAATCTCAAGTGAATCTTTGTCACAGACATGGACCAACCACATGTGTCTGTGTTCTGGACAACCTCATAAAACTTTTAGAGTATACTGTATGAGTTCCACAGTCTTGTTGGGAACACACCCCACATTGACTCTGGTGGCTTGACAAATTTCTAGGTGTAAAGCTAATCTCTCCCATTGTCAGAGATCCAAGACAACTTAAACTTCTTGCCCTTGTACTGTAGGGCAGCCTGCTGAAGGCACTGAAGCATTTTGTGTGTGGCTGCTTTGCTGGCCACTGGCAAAGCAAAGAGCAATAGGACACTTGGCTTTGTTCTGACTCAGTCTGGTTGATATTTTTGTGTGTGCAACTACTGCTTTCAGTAGCAGTAGCTATATATGCTTTAAATGAGTGTGAAGCTCAGGCCTGATGAATCACCATCTTGCTCAGGGAACAGGTGTTTGTGCAGTTTTTAAAACAAACACATCGCACCAAGGAGTTACCCGAAAGCACCTCACTTTCCTCTCATTAACAAGATCAGGAGGCCCCAAAAATCATCTGTTTCTTTCAACACCATCTTCTGATCCCTCCATTGCTGAGCCAGAAGCCTGGAGGCAGCACTGTGCCAAGCCAGCTGCCAAGTAGCAAGGACATTCCAGCAGACAGAGCATCCTGGAGTTGTACATGGCTTTGCAGAGGTCAGGGAATCAGTGCAGAGAGGCACTGCAAGAAGCCACTGCTTCTGACCTGTCATGCTGCACAGCACAGGAAATCTCCCTTCAGGATGGAGGAGGCTGCCCCTTTCCCTCCCACACAGCACTGCCACTCGCCCTGTCTCTGGCAGGGCTGGGGGTTGGGATGTCACCTCATCACACAACTGTTTCATCTGCCAAAGCTTGCACCCCATCTCTGAGGATGAGTCAGACCACAGGAAGTGAGGAGAGACATATGCATGTGCAAGAGGAGGGGTTTGACCCTCTTTGGATGGTTGTAAAGGAAGGGCTCAGGTGTAATATCCAGTAGCTCTAGACCAAGCAGATATTTGATTCATAATCCCAAAAATATTTTCCATTCTTCAGGCAGTACAAGGAAAATACTCAGTGCACTAAGGATTTTTTTAAACAATTCAACTGTAGGAGTCTTCAGGAACTTCAGACTTTCAGGCCTTCCTCCTCAGCCTTATCAGTGCAAAGAGAAAGGCCAGAATGTTTTATTTAACAGAGCACAAATGCAGCTAAGGGTCTGGATCCTGGGTTTGTAGCAGGGATGCTGGCTAGGGGGTGGAATATCACTGACACATTCAGGACTCCATTTCCCATCCCATAATGTGCAGTGTTTGACTAGGGTTGTGAAATGCCTGAGATGCAGCCTATTTGTGTATGATGTCAGTTGTCTTGCCCAACAAAACTGGTATCAACATCAGGCTGAGATATGAAAATGGAAATGGCCATGGTGAGCATGGTCTGCCTTGTCTTGATAATGCTTCTGCCTCTGCCAGCTGCCTTCACTGTCCACAGCCTTCTGCTGGAACTTTCATCCACTCAGGCTGTACCTGGCTGCCCTGTGCCATTCTGACCCAAATTCCTGCTTCAGCCCAGCTGCCAGACCCCGTTCCTGCTGTCCTGGCCCTTCCATCACTGCATTCCTTCTCAAGGGTAACCAGGCTCCAGATTTTGATACAGCTCTGTGACAGGGAACCAGCATCTGATCAGACCCTCCAAATAGCTTTAGCTTCCCACCCCTCTCGTTTCTTGGAGCTGTTCTGAAGACAATAGATGATCAGATGTGCCCAGGGAAACAGCTGGGGTAAGCACAGGGATAGAAAAGCTCACTTAGGAGAAAAGGCACCAAGAAAGAAAAACAGTGAACCGCACTTTCAAGTTTTGCCAGCATAGCAAAGAGTGTGGGAACAAATTACAACATCAGTGAGATACCTCTGGCAATGAAAGCCCCAGTTTCTTTAGGAAACTGGTATAAGTTATACCGGCAAGAGCTGTATCTCCAGTAGGAGTTTGTCAGAAAATCCTTCCCAGGGTAGGCAGAGCCAGCAATATTAAAAGGCAATAATATAGCCCAGCTGTAGGAAGCCTGTTTTCATGGGGAGAAATATTTTCCTGTGACAAGTCTCAAGCAGTTAAGCTCCAGAGAGCTTCTCAGTACAGCAGAAGCTTTGTACATTTCTATATGAATATGTATTTAATTATGACTCCAGTGCTGAGCACATTTACATAAATAAAGAGGAGAAATAGAAAGCAGGAGAGGAGGGAGGGGAAAGGTCTGTTTTTCACCTGTCTCCACTGGTAGCAGCCCTGACTCCTCACCATTCTAGGGAGGACACAGAGCTGTGCTTGGACATTACAGCCTGCCCATCTGCTCCTAGCAGGTAGGATCAGCCTCCTCAGCCCCATGGGTCTTGCCTAGGGATTATTACACATGGACCCATGGTCAGATAACCACAAACCAGTATGACAAAGGGATGTTGAAGAGCAGCAGAAGAAGAGACTGGTTGCTGGGGGATTTTATGAAGCCATCTGCAGAGCCACGGGCCTTGAGAAGGAGAAAAGAGACCCACAGGAAACCCTCTGTCCCCACATCTTCCAAGCATTTACATTGGAGGAAGCAGCCTTCAGGCCATCAGAGCTTTCTCCTGACTGTAAGTATCTGCCACAGGCTCTCTGAGGGGAAAGCAGGGCTCTGTCTCTGATCCCAGCCCTCAGCACTGACACCAGTGCAGCCCCAGCTCAACACCCTCCTGCACCTGCTGCCCTTCAGGGACCTGCCCTTGCACAGTAGTTTCCCTCTGGTCAATTTTTGCTACCCATGGGCAAGGGAGACAGCACACATCTCTGCCTCAGCTCTCCTTCACCCATTGCTCTTCCCCCCTGACACAATGAGAGCCTTTCCCACAACAAGAGTGTTTCAGAGTTGCCAGATGATGATGGGTAAAAGAACAGATGACCAAGAATGGTGATGCAGGAGAAGGAAAGCTTTGCCTGAAGGCAGTCAGAAAGCTCCCCCTTCCTCTGCCCCTGAGCCCTGCAGGACTGACCTTTCACATGGGCAGGAACATCCTGCTCCCCTGCCCTGTACATGCTGATGTCCATCAGCTTTCTGAAATAAGTAAATTATGTCCTTTGCAGAGGACAGCACAGGGTTCCTTCTGCTGAAACTCTGTCCTGACTGCTCTGGACCAAAAATAAAGACCTCCCCTTTTTTATTATTATTCCTCGAAGCAAGGGCCTTAACGAGAGATGAAATATTCTCCTGTTTCTGTATGAACACTCTGACATGCCCATCTTCAGCTGAGTTCACAGCAACATCCTCAAGGAGATGATGAACTTGCAAAAAGTGCAATACTGTTTGATCTTTCATTACTGTGCTTAAGAAATGCACTCTGGGGGGAAATATAAATCTGACTTGCTGACAGAAATCCCTCCCCTTTGTTTGCACTGAAGGTGTTTTGCAGTGCAGCCCCAGCAGCAGCTGAATTCCACCTCAGCACTGAAAGGCTGGGCAGGGACCAGCTGTGCCTGGATTGTTTCTAGGAAGGGCCTCCACATGAAACTCAGCTCAGGGCAGGCACAGCCCAGACATCTCTTTCAACACACATCTCCTAGGCAGCCCATCTGCTGTGAAGGTGTGCTCTTGCCAGTGAAGTTGTCAGGGTTAATATTGCAAGCCTTTTTTTTTTTTTTTTTTTTTTTTTTTTTGGGAAAAAATCCTTACTGTAGACAGGGTAGAAAGTTTTAGGCTCTTGTGGTCAAGGCTGGCTGATCCTGGTCCCTACATTCAGAGCTGCCTCAACAAGTGCAGAGCTGTTTAATTATTGACAGAGTAAAAAGTCCTCTAACCGAGCTATGCTTCATTTTAGGAAGGAAAAACAGCTCTATCCAGCCTGGCTGTGCTTGAAAGTTTTGCTTCTTTTTATTTTTAACATCAGCGCACACGAAGAAAATATAAGGCCCCGCCTGAATGGTAGCAATGAGTGCTTAATATTCTTTTTGCACAACCCTAACAAATCAGTGCATAATTTAAAAATGTCACTGCACATCTGTGTTTGGTGTGTGCTGCTGCAAAGTGGGGCAGGAGAAGGGGGAAGGTGAAGAGCAGAGCTCCTGTAAGCTATTTACCTCTCTGCTGAATAATCTCCCAGGCACTTGGTGCAAAGCAGGGACAAAGACTGAGCTCCTGCACGGGCAGGACGGTGGCACTGCTCTGCAGGAAGGCTCCAGGCCCTGCTGCAGCACTTGGCCCCTGAGGATGCACTGCCACCAGGAGCTGGTGAAGCTGCCCATAACCTTTCTGCTTCTGCTGCAGATAAAATCTGAGGGATCTTGTCTTTCTGTGGGTTTACAACAGTAAGAGCTAAGCTTTGCAGTGAAGTGTTCTCAGAATTAATCTTCTAATCTTCTTTGGGTGGCAAAAGAGAAGCTCCAGGGTTTTTTTTTCCAGCAAATCTACTGCATTTATTGCTTTAATGAGGAAGCATGGGGTCTGCTCCCTCCATTCATCCCCAGATGACAATTCACAGCCCCTCAAGCAGCACTTCCAAAGATCATAATTGACTTTGGATGAGACCTGGCTTGCCTGAAAAGACAGGAGCAGACACAGCTTCACACCCACAGTCTCTGAGAGGGCAGAGTTTTTGTGGGGAGTCCCTCCAGGGCATCCCCAGCTGCTCCCATGAGCAAGCTGAAAAAACACTCAGTGGGTTGAATAGAAAGTACCATCCTCTCATGGTGACAGGCCACCGTGTTCCTTTCAAAATGTGAGCAGGGAGACATTCTGGAGGAATGTGTACTGCTTGTGCTGTCCAGCTCTAGAGATAAATAGGGGACAAGTCTCCATGTCTGGCACCTTTTGTGGGTAATAAAATATGCTCAACGCTTTTCAAGCTTTTCTACAAATAATCAGAACTGTTTGTCACTACGTTGAAGGAATTGAGGGTTTTAGACACTGCTGGAATGATCAAATAGAGGCATTTCTTTCAGAAGGGCATGAAATTTAGCTGAAAAGCAGGGTTTGTGAGTGTTCTGCTGGGCAGACAAAGTAGCCAGGACAAACCAGCAGGAACAAAGGCAGGCTCTCCAAGGGGGTGGATTTCCCCAGGGCGTGTAGGACCACAAAGCCCAGTGACCTTGAGCGTGGTGGCTGCTCCTAATGCTGCCCATGGCTCTGAGGGGGATGAAGGGGACACAGAAGACACATTCTGGTGAGCCAGTCACCCTCTGGGACATGCAGGAGGGTTGGTACCCCTCCCACGGTGACATGCAAGAAAGGAGAGGACTGAGGGCCAGCCTGGAAAGAGACAATTCTTGGGGGAAGGGGGAAAAGGGACATAAAGGAGAAGGTGCTGCAGGAGCTGCTCTGGAATGGACTGAGTAATGCTGAGGAAATAGATGTGCGAGCTGTCAGCACAAACACAGTCACTGAGGTGGGCGGCAGGACAGAGCTATCCTGGGGACAGACAGAGGAGTCAGGAGAGGGATTTAGGCAATGTCCTAAGGAGGTCTGAGAGCAGGGAGGAGAAAAGCATGGGAAGGAGGCAATGCAAGGACACCTAGAGAGGTAGGATGAAAACCAGGAGCACGAAAGGCTCCGGAGCACCTCGGGAAGGGAGCTTTTCAATAAAGGAGAAATGATTCACATCAAAGGCAGGCAACAGACTGGGAAGGAGGCTTCAGAGTGTGCCAGGAATAACAACTGTGCCTCAGCTCATGTTGTGTTCCCTCCCTGTGCCTGCAGCACCGTGCTCATCACATTTCATCTGCAAACTCTTCAGGCAGGGACCTGGTCCTCCTCCCCGTCTCAAGTTGAAGAAATCATTTCCATTTGTAGCAAGAATATTAACTGGACAAAGGTACACATGTGCTTTAACGTGCAAGAAGTGATGTACCCCTGATATATGTGCTGTTGATTTGCTCACTGTGCTGCCACCTGATGAGCTCAAATCCCTGCTTTGGATGCTCATCCTCCTTCACATCTATTGAATTAGGAGGCTGTATCAGGGAAGAAAAGAATACACCATGGGAGGAAAGAGGCCATTGTTTTGGCTTCTATTTTTTTCATTTCCCAGGAACAGCCCCATATAAACTTTCAACCTTAAGCACACATACAATGCATTTGTAATTCTGCAGACCCTGGCTACCTCTCTTGGCTCACCTTTGCTCCCCTGCTGCCCCAGAAAGCCCCATTTGCACTATGGCTGCTCGCCTCCAGCTCCTGCCATGCACCTCAGCTTGCAGTGGCAACTTGCAACTCCCAATTCTTCCAGCCCCATTTATGTAGTAAGAGCTGTGTTCAACCCAGAGAGTCTTTAAATTTATTCTTAAATGTTTATGCTGTTGTTAGCAGTGATCCAGGAAGGAATTTAAGTGTCTTTTTGTGTCTCTCTAGCTCCAGTGGCACTCAAAGCATGTACATAAGGGCTTTGCTAAATGGGAGTGGGCCTTAATGCACACTTAATCACCTTGCAGTCTGGCCCCAAATGTTTGCCTATATTGCAGTGATCAAACTCTGTCTCTTGATTTCCTGTCTGCAGCACAGGGATAAAGAGAACAGCCAGTGATGTGTGATGGAGACTCCACTGGTCTGACCTTGGGTTTGCTGAATAACTCATGACTGGCAAAACTGTGGATTGATTTCAGTTGGATTTTATGAGGCATGGAGCTGGAAAGACTTGATTTTTTTTTCTCCCTCCTCATTATATGTCAATGACTAGCCTAGCTATGGCTCCTCATCTTGCATTCAGTATTTCCCATGTCTGATGGATTCCAAGTGCTTTCTTTTGTTCTTAGTGTCCTGGGTTTTAACTTTTTTTATTTGTTGACTCTGTGTATCTTCTAAAGTAGTGGGTGTAAAGTAACCCTCTCTGGAAATTCAGAAGCCATGGGACTACCTTACAGGTCCAGGGACTGCCCAAGCACTGCCCCTGGCTCCTGCAAAGGCTCTGTCTGCTCCCAGTTTCAAGTGACACTAATGACAACCAGTATGTGAAAAGCAATGTTTGGATTTAGACTGGGGCTAAAGTCTCTGTAAACCAAAACTCTTTATAATTTTTTCTTCCCTTTTCAAGTGGACCTATTCCCTGCTCTCAATAAATTCAAATTTTAATGGTACAGATTTTCTGCCATGGAGCACTGCCTTGATAACCATTTAGTATGTAGACTAGGAAGCCATTAATAGTGAGCAACAAAGAGGAAAGATTACTACCTTTTAATCTTTCATTTATTCTGTGGGTAGCTAATAATTACTTAGACATTATGGCCAGTGACTATTAATTGCTTAGTTTCACAAAGCCCCTTTTATACAGTCTTTAAAAACAGTAAAGGAAATGACATATCCAATAGAAAGAAGTAGCTTCTGAGGGTAAAGTCACAGAAATCCTAGATCAGATGGTAAAGGTTTCTAGGGACCAGCTGCTCACTAAAACCAGTGAAAAGTAGACACTATTCATGCCCTTCCTAACCTAGATCCTCATGACTACACCACTTGCTGTTGAGCGGTATAATGGTAGGAACCTGAGATGAAATTAAAGCTTCCATCAAGGAGGGCATAAAATATTTCTCTCTACCTGTTTTTATTTTTAAACCAGAATTTCAGAACAGGCCTTCTCTTCCCATTGCTGCAGTGTTAATCAAAGCTGTATTTTGTGATAACAGTAGGAAGAAAAAAAAGAAGAAAAAAAAAGAAAGAAAAAAAAAGAAGTGTGGCAAACCAGCTGTGACTTACTTGCTAGGTATCAAAAGCCATGGAATAAACCACAGAACATCTGTATCTTCAGCTGTCGTTTCAGGGAGCAACCCTCTCCTTCTGACAGCCAGCAAGAGGGGCCACAACAGCAAAGTGCTGTGTACAGGCAGAGCTGGGCTGTGCAGAATTTGGAGCTCTGACTGGTGAGTACAGGCAGAGCTGGGCTGTGCACAGTTTGGAGCTCTGGTGTGTACACTCAGAGCTGGGCTGTGCACAGTTTGGAGCTCTGGTGTGTACACTCAGAGCTGGGCTGTGCACAGTTTGGAGCTCTGACTGGTGTGTACACTCAGAGCTGGGCTGTGCACAGTTTGGAGCTCTGGTGTGTACACTCAGAGCTGGGCTGTGCACAGTTTGGAGCTCTGGTGTGTACACTCAGAGCTGGGCTGTGCACAGTTTGGAGCTGTGACTGGTGAGTACAGGCAGAGCTGGGCTGTGCACAGTTTGGAGCTCTGACTGGTGTGTACACTCAGAGCTGGGCTGTGCACAGTTTGGAGCTCTGACTGGTGAGTACAGGCAGAGCTGGGCTGTGCACAGCTTGGAGCTCTGACTGGTGAGTACAGGCAGAGCTGGGCTGTGCACAGTCTGGAGCTCTGACTGGTGAGTACAGGCAGAGCTGGGCTGTGCACAGTTTGGAGCTCTGACTGGTGAGTACAGGCAGAGCTGGGCTGTGCACAGTTTGGAGCTCTGGTGTGTACACTCAGAGCTGGGCTGTGCACAGTTTGGAGCTGTGACTGGTGAGTACAGGCAGAGCTGGGCTGTGCACAGCTTGGAGCTCTGGTGTGGACACTCAGAGCTGGGCTGTGCACAGTTTGGAGCTCTGACTGGTGAGTACACTCAGAGCTGGGCTGTGCACAGTCTGGAGCTCTGACTGGTGAGTACAGGCAGAGCTGGGCTGTGCACAGTTTGGAGCTCTGACTGGTGAGTACACTCAGAGCTGGGCTGTGCACAGTTTGGAGCTCTGACTGGTGAGTACAGGCAGAGCTGGGCTGTGCACAGTTTGGAGCTCTGACTGGTGAGTACAGGCAGAGCTGGGCTGTGCACAGTTTGGAGCTGTGACTGGTGAGTACAGGCAGAGCTGGGCTGTGCACAGCTTGGAGCTCTGACTGGTGAGTACAGGCAGAGCTGGGCTGTGCACAGCTTGGAGCTCTGGTGTGTACACTCAGAGCTGGGCTGTGCACAGTTTGGAGCTCTGACTGGTGAGTACACTCAGAGCTGGGCTGTGCACAGTTTGGAGCTCTGGTGTGTACACTCAGAGCTGGGCTGTGCACAGTTTGGAGCTCTGGTGAGTACAGGCAGAGCTGGGCTGTGCACAGTTTGGAGCTCTGACTGGTGAGTACACTCAGAGCTGGGCTGTGCACAGTTTGGAGCTCTGACTGGTGAGTACAGGCAGAGCTGGGCTGTGCACAGTTTGGAGCTCTGACTGGTGAGTACAGGCAGAGCTGGGCTGTGCACAGCTTGGAGCTCTGGTGAGTACAGGCAGAGCTGGGCTGTGCACAGTTTGGAGCTCTGACTGGTGAGTACAGGCAGAGCTGGGCTGTGCACAGTTTGGAGCTCTGACTGGTGAGTACAGGCAGAGCTGGGCTGTGCACAGTTTGGAGCTCTGACTGGTGAGTACAGGCAGAGCTGGGCTGCAGCAGGAGATGGTGCCCAAGCAGCCCAGGCTGTTTCTGGCTCTGCTACAGGCTGAGCACGAGTGAGCTGCTAACAGCAGCATCAGGGCCCAAAGTCTCTGCTGGCACAAATCACCAGTTTTACATTCTGCTGAGGGTTTTCACTGCAGGTGATGCCCTGTGTGCTCTGTAGGTTTAGCCTGGACAGGCTGGGCATGCAGGTCAGTCCAGAAGAGCTCAGACCTGCTGCTCTTCCAGGTAAGCTGCAAAATCTGCCCCTTATCCTTGGCTTGCAGCAAGGGAGGGGAAATGCAAGAATGGTGATTGGCAGGAGGAAAACCCCTGCTGGGTGAGAGCTTTATGTCATTGTCTCTTTTAATTTCGCCATCACTAGCTATGTCAGAGAGTTTAAATATGAGCAATGGTGTTGCTCAGTATTGTCAAGGGCACGCAGAACCCCAGCCCAGTATCTAAATGAAATCCTCTGAAAAATGACTAAACAGGATTAGCACGGCCTGAGAGCAGATACAGCACACCTGCATGCTCATGAATCATCCTACAGCCATGTGCAGAGGGGCAGGGCCCCCACCAAAGGCAGCAGAACAAACTGGTGCTGGCAGAGCAGGATCCAGCCCTTTCTCCACGCAGAGCATCGACTGTAGTTCTTTGTGAGGGCAAACACAGCCCTGGAAAGGTGTTCCCACCTCTTCCAGACAGCTGAGCAAGGTGGGGAGTGTGGGGCAGGGATGGTGTGGGGCAGGGGGCTGACCCTGCCTCTGCTCCCTGCTGCTGCAGCCCCTTGGCTGGGCTGGGCTGCAGGGGCTCTGGGGGCTCCTGAGCCTCAAAGCAATTCTGGGGTGTGGATGAAACCCCTCTCTGTGACAGCACCTGAAAGCCTGCAAGGAGGGGAATTCTCTCAAGCTCATGGTCCTGCTGCAGGCAGGGATCTGGTGTCACAGGGAACTGGTGTCCCAGGCAGAGCTGCTCATGCAGGAGAGAGGCCTCCTCAGGAGAAGGCCCCAAATTCTTCCATTTGTTTCCCTTTTCAATCTGACAGGGGCACAGACAGATTTTATTGAGCTGCCGAGCGACTCGTGAGGCCTGTCTACTCACCGAGGCTTTTCTGAGCACAAGGGTTGAGAGGTTTATTGGATAGGGGGATAATTTAGTATCCATTTCTCACAGCATGTCCATTCCTATTAACCTGCCCTTGCAGTCTGTTTCCTTCCCTGCCACCCCTGGGCAGGGAGGGACAGAGGGGAGGGAGTGCCCTGTCTCTGGCTGGTCACCTGTGGTGGCACCCCAGGTGGCATCACAGTGCACCTGGGGCATGGCCAGGAGAGTGGGGCTGGGTCACCTTATGGCACCACAGGGGCCTTTTTTCAGCCTGGGAGGAAAGAGATCCCAACAAAATCAGTCAGCCCACACCCCAAATGCCTCTCTGCTGCCTTGCACCAGATGCTCCCAGCAGAGAGTATTGGGGGGTATTTCTAGAAGACACAGTAACTGTGAAAGACCCCATACATCCCAGACAGAACCTGGGAACCTGTCCACCCCAGCAGTCAGGAGGCACAGGAACACGCCTCTCCTGCCTGGCTTCTGAGGACAATCCACAAACAGGAGACAGGAAGGTCCTTGGCAGAGCTGTGTGGTATTTTTGGGGTCCCCCGTTGTGGGGAGGAAAGATTAATCTGGCTCCATGTTCTTAGAAGGCTATTATATTATATTATATTATATTATATTATATTATATTATATTATATTATATTATATTATATTATATTATATTATATTATATTATATTATATTGAAAGAATACAGACAGAAGGCATAAAGATAATAAAGAAAAACTTGTGACTCTCTTAGAGTCTCAACACAGCCTGACTGTGATTGGTCATTAAGTTAAAATAATTCACATTAAACCAATCAACCAACCACCTGTTGGTAAACAGTCTCCAAACCACATTCCAAAGCAGCAAAACACAGGAGAAGCAAATGAGATAATATTGTTTTCCTTTTTCTCTGAGGCTTCTCAGCTCCCCAGGAGAAGAATCCTGGGCAAGGGGATTTTTCAGAAAATATGACGGTGACAGAGCTGCTCCAAGCTTTGGGTGCACCAGGTTTTCCTGCAGGAAAGCTTTCATGGCTGCACATCTCCTACTTTAGACAATGGTACAAATTGTCCCCAGGGGTCACTTGGAGCAGCATCCTGTTGCATCTGCCCGCTTCAGGCTGGGACTAGGCCTGGCCCAGCCCTTGGAATGTGAGGAGGATTCCCCACAGCTACCTGTGACCCAAAGCTCTTCTAGAGTTGTCACTTGGAGGGAACATCAAGGGTGACAAGAAGAGCTTCTGCCACCACAGCAGCAAAAAAGGCTAAACAGAAAAATGTAGGCCCCTTGCTGAAGAGGGAGAGTGATTTAATGGCATGGGCACAGAGAGGGCTGAGGCAATCAATGACTTCTCTATCATCTCAGTCTTATCAATGAGGTTTTTCAGGGCTCTGGGCACAGAGGAAAGCTACCAGCAAGAATAGTGGTGTTGACTCAGGGATTGCCTGAGACATCTCTTCAAGTCCATGAGACTCCACAGTTGCATCCAAGAGTGCCACAAGAGTTGGCCCATGTCCTTGCACCATCACTCTCTAACACTTTCTAGAGAATGGAGGTCCAGGGATTTCCCTGACAACAAAAAGCAAATGTGAGGGCCCCTCCATACCCACAGAAAGGGAGCTGGGGACTTCACTGGTCTGTGTGGCAGGAAAACTTGACACACCATGCATAAACTGAAACAAGAGAGATCAGATTAGATGTAAGGGGGGGGGAAATTGCCATGAGGACAGTCCAGCAATGAGCAGGCAGCCCAGGAGGCTCTGCAGGTTCCATTCCTGGGAGGTTTGAAGCCCCAACCAGACACAGCTCTGAGCAGCCTAGTCTGGTCTGGTCTGGGGGTGACCCTGCTCTGAGCCTCTCAGGATCATGCCCAGCCTGAATTATGCTATGTTCCCATGCTGAGTTGAATTGGATAGCAATGGTAGGAAATTAAAAATACAGAAACATAATCCTACTGTTGACACAAATAACCCCAAATCTCCAGACTGCTATCATCCTCTGTCTGCTCTGACTTATGCAGGAATCCAGACTAGCTCTGATGTATCCTAAATACTCTTTTGCCAGTCTGAAGGCTTGAGGCTGCTACTACTGAGAAAAGAGTCAGATGTCTACAAAGCAAGTGCAAAGGCTGGCTGTTTCTGTGGGGAACCAGTCACTATCCCCTCCACTCCTTTTCCAGCTCTCTTTCTCTCCTCTCCCTCTCTCATTGCTCCTACAGTAAGTACCCAAACATGAAAACAAGTCCCAGGACTCAGAGGCTCTGTGTCCCACATCTCTCTGTCCCCTCCACTCTCTAAACCTGGAGGGACTTCTGTCAGAGTCTCCTGGGGGGTAACATCAGTGCCCTCCAACTGCAAGTTGAGCAGCCTAATGATATGAAATCTCCTTTCACCCTCCTTCCTAGCTGAGGCTAAGCCCAGCTCAGTGAGCCATCAGGAGCAGGAACCTCATCATGAGCAGAGAGGTGGCCAGAGAGATGATTTTGAGGGAAGGCTACAGTAACCTCAAGCTTAGAAAAGATGCTTGAACTCCCCTTTTAAGTGGTCATGGAAGCTATTTTCATCTTCAGCTGCGGCAGATTTGTTCCTGGGATGGGGCTGCACCGAGTGGCTGACACAGACCTGAGAATCAATCAAAAGTAATTGAAACAGAAGAGGCTCAGCAATCAACCTATTAGGTTGCTGGAGCCAGAAAAATGCTGCTATGAGGAGCCAGAGAAAGGGGAACCGACTTCCCTTCTGAAAACTTAATGTGAGGAAGGAGCTTCGGCTGTGCCATCTTTTCTTACAAGAAGAATAAAAATCTGTGGAATTCTCTTTCTGTGTAGTTTTATCCCATTTAATAGCAAGGGGGGAAAGGAAAGAAACCATTAAATCCTTATCTGTAAAAAAAAAAAGCCATCTCATTCTCTTTTCTTTTCCTCATGCCCCCCTCCATATGCAATAAAAAGATTCTTTGCTCTCAATTGTTGTCTGCCGTGGCAGCAGCTGGAATGAGCTTTGTTTTTCTTCACTTCACTGCTCCTCACCAGAGGACTTCACTGGCTGCAGCAACCTATTAAACTGGTTGCTGGCTGTCATGGTCTCTTCTGTCAGAGTGGGAGCTGCTGCCAGAGTCCAGTTATTTTATTTCCAAATGCCTGCATGAGTCGGCTCCTGAAAAGCCAGACCTCGGAGCCGCCGACAAGAGCATGAGCTGAAGTGTTAGGGGGTTGCCAACCTCCAGTAATTAACAGCATCCACCCCTCCACCATCCCTCACCCAGATTTCACAACCTTCTGGCAGGTGCCCCCAGGGGGATTTGCAGCAGTGAGCTTAAATATTTCATCTAAATCATTAGAGCAAAAAAAGAAAAATTAAATGTGATCTTTCAAAAGGAGGAGGAAATCTTAACCACTTGCATTCTTGATAAGACAAAAGCAAAGAGAAAATGTAGCAGCAAGAGTTCAAATTTGGAAAGGGCTGCTGTGTATGCTGGTGAGCAATACCTCACCAGGCTTCACAGAAATGAAATCTGAGGGGCCACCCATCTTCTCTCCCCCCCAGGTATGGCTCTGAGGTGCTTTAATTTGGTTACAGAGGATGTTCTGACTTGACTCTGATACCAGAGACTCTTGTGGCCTCTGAATTCTGCACAACACATCCTTGGTCAGATGCAGTTATGAAACACAATAACCCCTGTTACTGTGTGGATGAGCCTTCCCTCACACCAATCTGTAATTACTCAGGGACAAACCAAAATGTCTCCTTTCAGCCTCACCTAGAAAATACAGCAGGGGCAGGGAACAGGCATAGGGTTAATATTATATTGAGGCTGGAATCCACCTCACCTAGAAAATACAGCAGGGGCAGGGAACAGGGCATAGGTTTAATATTATATTGAGGCTGGAATGGGAGCCAACCAGTTGACCAAGGGGATTTGGCTTCAGTTCTGGGGTGATTGGAGCATTTGTTCTCACCAAGGAAAGGCTGAGTGCACCATGATCCTGGCAGTCCCCAACTCCAGGGACTTTTCCACAGCTGGGCAGGCTGTGGAGGGCACACTCACAGCAGTGAGGTTGGGTCAGGGCAGTTTTACCTGACAGGGGTTTTATAGAATCAGAGGGAAATGTGTCCTGGGCTCTATAGAGCAGCGCTCCGAGTTTCATCCCTACTTACTGTTTTCTGAGGGTACCACTAAAAATGTCTGGGCAAAGTGCAGGTTTGGAGACCTCAGCAATTCACACCTGCACCCAGCCAGTGCCTGTGCTGCAGTATAAACACTGTCCACATTCACCATCAAGCACAATTTATGTGAGGGATGCGCTTTCCCTGCGGGCTGAAGCAATAACACTCCAAACACACCTTCAGAAAGACTATTGCTTTCATGAAAGGTTTCCATGAAATACAGGGGTGAGGGAAGGGGGTATGAGAAATTAGAGGCTGAAATTGTGTCCTAACACTACTAAGAGGGGGAAAAAATCAATTTTTTTCCCACTAACCCCCTATAGCAGTACTTGATCCAGTATTGCCCTCCTCCCAGGGATCAAAGATGATGATACCATGCAGGAGTAGTGCTGGAGTAATACAGGAGCTTATAGCTGCAGAAGAGCTGTGACCTAAAGCAAGCCTCCCCTGCAGATGCTGAGTCATCAGAAATGTGATGCCCTTCCACCATTATCTAAGAACAGCATCTGAAAGAGAGAGGGGTGATTAGACCAGGGTTTGGAGCTGGGACAATCCAAATTCTGATGCTGGTTCTGATATGTCCCTCACATGAACCTGGGGAGTAGTTAATAGGACTCAGATGTTCAGGGGTTCTTAACATCTGTCACTCAAAACCCCTCAAATGCACCATGGGTACTTATATCCTCCAAAAAAACATTATGTTTAACCTTCTGAACACAGGCAGAAGAGGAATTAAGGTTAGTATTTGTAACGTGCTTTTCAGAAGGAAACAGGCTGAGTAGTACTTCTAATTCTTCATTACTTTATGCAGTAGAAAGCAAGAAGATATAAAAAATGAACAGCAGGATTGGACTGGTTATTAGTATTGGGAGTGTTGTCAGGTCACTTCTGGGTTTTTATGGGTACTTCTATCAAATAAATGGATGGATTATATGCACCATGAAGGAATAATTCTGGACAGGTGATGTTTTTTCCATAAAAGGGACACTCTCAAAGGACATGCAAAGCCCTCTAAACTTCCCAGGATTAGCACTGAGTGACCTAATATCTCCTCCCACCACTGGTGCCTAACACTTTAGAGAAATTTATGCACAGAATGTGACAACTTGTCATGAAATGCTCAACTTCATCTATCCCATTTTCCTGTAGAGTTCTCTGCATAATATATAAACAGAGGGGGGTGGGGGAAATCTCTCTGAAAGCTCCTGCCAACTCACATCTATTTCATTCTTTTCTTTTGAAAAGAAACCTATTCCAGATGGTTTATCATTAGAACTATTTTTTTTTAATCTCTGACGTTATGAAAAAACAGGAAAGAGAAGAAATCTGTGTGGTCAGTTCTAACACTGAAAATATTTCACACTGAGCCTGGGGCTGTGGATGTGTGTCCACTGCAGGGAGCAGTGGCCTGCCCCAGGTCAGTGGCACCAGCCACTGGATATTGCTGACAGGGCAGGGTTTGGGCCAGCAGTGTTTCCCTGTCCTCAAAGATCTCCCTCTTCCCAGGGCTTGGGCACCCACTGTACCACAGAATCGAACATGCCAGTGAGGTCATTGCTGCTGTGACCTGGGCAAGCTGTTCTGTGTTTCTGTGGAGGCTCCTGTGGCGCCCCACAATCAGGGCAGGGCACAGGAGCTGCAGTAGCTCCCCCTGAGCTGCACACCCTCCTGGGTGTCAGGACTGCAGCTAGGCACACAGCCAGCATGCTGAGGGATGTTTGAAGCAAGGCCTCTGAGACAAACCTCTGCTTTCAATAAAGCGCCACAGGATTTTTAATGCCCATGCAGAGCAGGCAGCTGTTACCCAAAGGACATTCTCCACCCTAAAATTACATGGAAATTATTTGCCTCTGAAACTATGTTTAGCCTACAGAGATTCAAACATATAATTCTAGGATATCTAGTTATTTGATTAAAATGCTAATATAGCCACCTCACAGCTAATGCTGCCAGCCAGCCCGGCTCCCCAGGGCAGTGCTGTGTGTTTGCTTTTCGTGTCTCTCCCTAAGCCAGAGTCTCACCCTAAATCAGGGATGGTGATCACTGCTCTGAGCCCAGGGGTTCAGCCTCCCCACACAGTGACTCAGACAGACAGCCAGCTCCAAGCTGCACAGAGAGCAGGGACAGAGATTTGCCCACTGCCTCATCCCAGGCAGTTTCCCTCTCCTGCTGGGAGCTGCCAGGCAGCAGCGATGGTGGAAGGTTCCTGAGGAAGGTGTGCAAACTGAGGGGCACCCCTTCTATTGAGAAACTGATTTTATTTTTAAATCAAGTGAATAAAATAATATTTTTTTAAATAAGTGAATGGTAGCCACAAGCTTTTCCCCAGAACTTTTCTTAATTTCCTTTTGCTCACTGTCACTACAAGGACTGAGAATTGTCCCATCAACATTTTCCCTGTAAAGAACAGCTCCCATTTTATCCAAAATTACCTCTGTCCAGCTTCATTTAAAAGTTCTAGTTTGTCAAAGTTAATTATTTCCACTGAAAATCCAGGTGCCAAGATGCTCAAAACCAATATTATATACAAAGGAACTCACTGCACATCATTTTAAGCCCCTGCTATGAACAAACATCCCTTCATCCTACATCCTTTTCCCACCTCAGGGTCTCAGTAAAGCACCATGCCACAGCAGTACTACATGAATTCATGATAAATAGACCTAGGTCCTTCTCCTAACAATTTCTGGGGTTTGTCAAAGCTGCTATTCATTTTGCTGAGAGGGCACAGAAAGGATGATCATCCTGATGCTGCCAGTCCTAATGATCCAGCCTGAGTGCAGGGACTGAGCACAAGGCCAGGGATGCTCTGCACTTCCCTGTCCATGTCAGTATAAGCTGCCTCATTGCTGGCTCCACAGGAACCAGGAGAGAGTCTGAGGGGGCCCTTTTTTCAGAGGAACAAGGAGGGGAAGGATGAGTGTACATGCCTGATTAGTTACAGGCAATTAAACACGTCTAGCTTCCCCTTGCCTCTCATCCCTAACCTCCAGCCACTGGAACAGAAATCCAGAACAGCCATCTCCTGATGCATGATCCCTGTATCCCTCTGCCTTTATAACATGGTGCCTGCACTCTTGCAGCCCCTGGGCATCAAAACATTTGCACACAGGCAAGTGAAATGGCTCGGGCTGTCAGGAAGGAGATCACCCCTTCCCTGCAGGGGATCATAGGGCAGCACCTTCTAACACAGTTCCTGGGGCTGCCATTGCTCATCTCGCACCAGAGCAGAGGCAGCTTTCAGGGATACTGGATTGCAAGAATCTTCTGTCACCTTCTGGTCTGCCAGCCCTTGGGCTTCCCTGGCTTCACACAGATTGACCCAGGATGCTTCCCTTGCAGAAGGGAATTTAATTTTAAATTCCATTTAATTTTAAAACTGCTTTTGCTCCAGCACCTGTCCTCCCTGCCAATCTTCTTGACCAAGAGCAGCACAGTCTCAGGGTTTTCCCAGAAAATCACTGCTCTCCTAGGTAGGGAAGGATCAGACTATTTGTCCCCTTCCTCCTGTCCTCCCCCAGGGACTGCCATGACCTCCCTGTCACCCTTCTCTCACAGGGTTTCTACTATTGTGGCTGAGTTCTCCAGCACAAGTCTCACCAGGGCTGGGTATCATCCTCACCCACGCTCCCCATCCTGCTGCCTCTGCCACTTGTGCCTCCAGGGAACAGGCTCTAGACTGCTCCTGCCAGCAAGGCACACAGCCTCTTGCTGTTTAAGGAAAGACGTGGGTGGGGAGAGAATCCCTCAAGCTGAGTGGGGAGGCACAATCTGCAGTCAGAACTCCAAAAGCTCTCCCTCCCCAGCATTCTCATCCCTGTCAGGCCACAGCCAAGGCCTTCCTTTAGAGAGAGCTGCTGAGGCCAGTGCTTACTCATGGCAGCCTGTACCTCTCCCAAGTAGGGCACAGGCACGTGGATGGAAAATACAGGAAAAAAAAGTGCATAGGATGAGTGTCACTACAGCATGTAACTGTGTTCAAACATGATCACCACCAAGACATCACTATGACTGAACAGATCTTGGTTTTAGGTGCAGGCAAGAGCAAATCAGGATCAATTTTCGCCCCTGTGTTGCTAAGTCTCATCATTTTACTGAGGACCTTGTGATACCCAATGCTCTTTTAAGCCTGTGTTCCAAGATTTGGGTATACAAGAATGACACCTTGAGTTCTTTGTTCTTTTCCAGATACACTTACTTGTGTCTTCTTGTGTCTCTCATAGATTCCTGATTTTGTGAACCTAAATGTTCCCATAAAAATAGAGGGACACCCTCACCAAGATTTTTTATCTCATGACCCAGGGAGCAACTGGACTTCTGATTTTATATTGGTTGGACCCAGCAATACTATAAGCACAGTAATTCAAATACAGACAACAGGTAAACTACCAAAATGTCTTTTGCTTTCTGACTGACCCAAAATCTGTGTCTGATGTTCTGTCAAAAAACACAGCAAACACAGTTGAGTTCAGATGTGAGAAAGTACCAAACTGAAGGCAGACCTTAGCACAGAGAAGAGTTAAGAAGCTGAAAGCATCCTTGCCTTTTTCTAAGGTCTGTCTTCATTCCCAGCACCTCACACTATGACCCAGGTGTACCTCATGCAGCTCAGACCTTCTGTCCTGCTCTCCCTGCATGAATTTTTAGTAATATTCTGTAAGTTACTTTTACTCAGAATAAAACTGAGTCAATCCAAAGAATCAGCTAACTCTCTTTAACTATGGGCATGGGGAACATTAGGAGTTATTTCTATTAAAGGGTGCTAGGCTGGTATTTGATAGAGGGGTCAGAGTAGAGGACGTGGTCTAGATTTGACCAAGACAGAATTTAAAAGTGGTCTGGATAAATGGACTTTCACTGCAGAGTAGACAGGGTTAGAGGTCAGCCTTTGCAGAGAAAGAACAAAAGAGTACTGATCCAACTAGGTAATTTCTGCAAAAAGCAGACTTATTTATCAAAAACTGAATTGATCTAGCTTGCACAACATTAAAGCCAAAGAATAAATAATAAACAGAACCTCCATTTGTCACATAGTAAAAAGAACAAAAGTGCACAACTGGGAAAATGTAATTTGGAGAAAAGTCCAATATGGAAAAAAATAAGGCAGAGTTGCAGTAGCGAAATAAAACCAACCTGTGATTTATTAGCAACCATTGTGTGCTCTGTGCCATATTTCTTTATTCAAATAAAGCCCTGTTCAGATTCCTCTGAGGTGACTTTTCAGCAACATTTAGCACATTGCAGGGCAGGGCCTGAGGGTCACGAGTTCAGGAAAGGACTTGTGTTCCTCTATCCTCCAGCCACCTGATCTGAGCTACAGACATGACTTTCCTCAGCTGTGGTGATGCTGCTGGTGGGAAGGAATTGTCTGCCCTGTGCATTAAAGTCTCCTGTAAATTATCTTAGGAATGAGACTGATACAGCTGCAGACTGAAGCAGCATTTCAGCTGTCCTAGGCTGGGGAGAAGCTACAGCTGATGACAAGAAATGGAAAGGAGGAAGGAAAAGAGAAAAATGTAATTTTGGAGGGCTCAGTATGAAAATTTTGACTGCATTATTTGCACAGGCCAGACAGCAATAAAGCACAAACTTGTTGGAATAGCTTACTCTCCTCTGATCTAACAACAGGAAGGATCTGCTGTTAGGTCTCCCAGTGCCACTTTCACAGAATCACAGAATTTCTAGGTTGGAAGAGACCTTTAAGATCATCGAGTCCAACCCATGTTCTAACACCTCAACTAGATCATGGCACCAAGTGCCACATCCAGTCTTTTTTTAAACACATCGAGGGATGGTGACTCCACCACCTCCCTGGGTAGATGATTCCAGTATTTGACCACTCTTTCTGTGAAAAACTTCCTCCTTAATTCTAGCCTGTATCTCCCTTGGCGCAGCTTGAGACTGTGTCCTCTTGTTCTGTCGGTTGTTGCCCGGAGAAAGAGACCGAGCCCCAGCTCACCACAGTCACCCTTCAGGAAGTTGAAGACAGTGACAAGGTCACCCCTGAGTCTCCTTTTCTCCAGGCTGAACAACCTCAGCTCCCTCAGTCGCTCTTCATACGGCTTGTGTTCCAAGCCCCTCAGCAGCCTCGTTGCTCTCCTTTGGACACGCTCAAGCATCTCAACATCTCTCCTAAACTGAGGGGCCCAGAACTGGACACAGCACTCAAGGTGTGGCCTCACCAGTGCTGAGTACAGGGGAGAATGACCTCCCTGCTCCTGCTGGCCACACTATTCCTGATACTAGCCAGGATGCCATTGGCCTCCTTGGCCACCTGGGCACACTGCTGGCTCATGTTCAGCCGACTGTCAACCAGCACCCCCAGGTCCCTTTCCTCCTGAGCACTGTCCAGCCACACCATCCCCAGCCTATAGCGCTGCAGGGGGTTATTGTGGCCAAAGCGCAGGACTTGGCACTTGGACTTATTGAACTTCATCCCATTAGATTCTGCCCATCCATCCAACCATTCCAAGTCCCTCTGCAAAGCCCTCCGTCCCTCTAACAGATCAACACACGCTCCCAGCTCAGTGTCATCTGCAAATTTGCTAATGAAAGACTCTAAACCCTCATCCATGCCATCAATAAAAACATTGAACAGAACTGGCCCCAGCACAGACCCCTGAGGGACACCCCTGGTGACTGGCCCCCAGCTGGATGCAGCACCATTCACCACCACTCTCTGGGCCCGGACATCCAGCCAGTTCCTAACCCAGCAAAGAGTGCTCCTGTCCAAGCCACGGGCTGCCAGCTTGTCTAGGAGTGTGCTGTGGGAGACAGTGCCAAAGGCCTTGCTGAAATCCAAATAAACAACATCTACAGCTTTCTCTGCATCCACTAGGCAGGTTACCTGGTCATAAAAGGTGACCAGGTTGGTCAAACATGACCTACCCCTCCTAAACCCGTGCTGACTGGGTCTGATACCCTGGCCATCCTGTAAATTCTGTGTGATGGCACCTAATATAAACTGTTCCATTATCTTGCCAGGTACTGAGGTCAGGCTGACTGGTCTATAATTACCAGGATCCTCCTTTGCACCCTTTATGTGAATGGGTATCACATTGGCCAGTTTCCAGTCATCCGGAACCTCACCAGTGAGCCAGGACTGTTGGTAAATGATGGAGAGTGGCTTTGCAAGCTCATCTGCCAGCTCTCTCATTACCCTGGGGTGGATCCCGTTTGGTCCTATAGATTTATGAACATCCAAGCATTTCAGTAGTTCTTTGACTGCCTCCTCTTGGATGGTGGGGGGACCATTCTGCTCCCTGACACCATCAACCATTCCAGGTGGGCAGGTGTCTCGAGGGCAAGTCATCTTCCCACTGAAAACTGAGGCAAAGTAGGCATTAAGCACTTCTGCCTTCTCCTCATCTGCTGATACTAAGTTCCCTCCCTTGTCCAATAAAGAACAAAGGCTGGTCTTACCCTTCCTTCTAGCATTAATGTATTTGTAAAAACATTTTTTATTATCCTTTACAGAAGTCGCCATTCTAAGTTCAAAATGAGCTTTGGCCTCCCTAATTTTTTTCTGCATGCTCCAGCAGTCTTCTTGAATACTTCCTTAGAGACCTGACCCTCCTTCCAAAGCTGATACATCCTCTTTTTTCCTCCAAAACCTCCTTGCCCAGCCAGGCTGGACGTTTACCCCATTGACTGATCTTTCGGCACACAAGGACAGTCTGTTCCTGTGCCCTCAAGATCTCTGTTTTGAGGCATGCCCACCTTTCCTGAACTCCTTTGTTTTTAAGGGCTGTTTTCCAAGGGACGCTCTGAATAAGTCTCCTAAACAGGCCAAAATCTGCCCTCCGGAAGTTCAATGTAAGAGTCTTACTGGTGCTCCTCCTGACTTCACCAAATATTGAGAACTCTATTATTTCATGATCACTCTGCCCCAAGCAACCTCCAACCACCACATCTCCCACTAGCCCATCTCTATTTGCAAACAGCAGATCTAACATAGTCCCTCCCCTGGTGGGTTCACCCACCAGCTGTGACAGAAAGTTGTCCTCCATACATTCTAAGAATTTCCTGGACTGCCTCTTTACTGCTGTATTAAGTTCCCAGCAGATGTCTGGTAGGTTGAAGTCAACCACAAGAACAAGGGCTGATGATCTTGAAACATCACCTAGCTGCTTATAGAATAAGTCATCTACCTCTTCTTCCTGGTTAGGTGGACGATAACAGACTCCCAGTAGGGTGTCAGCCTTGTTGGCCTTCCCCTTAATTCTTACCCATAGGCATTCAACTCCATCTTCCTTAGTTTCAATTTCTACGGCATCAAAAGTCTGCTTAATATAAAGGGCCACCCCTCCTCCTCTTCTTCCTTTCCTGTCTCTTCTGAGGAGCTTGTATCCCTCCAGTGCAGCACTCCAGCTATGTGAGTCATCCCACCATGTTTCTGTGATGGCAACTACATCATAGCTCTGCAGCTGCACCATGGCCTCCAGCTCTTCTTGTTTGTTGCCCAAGCTGTGTGCATTGGTATACATGCATCTCAGCTGGGCTACTGACTTCGCCCCTGACTTAGCCTTGCAACCCTTGGGCCTGCTTCCAGATAGCTCAGCTGCTCCCCCTTCCCCCTTCAAACCTAGTTTAAAGCCCTCTCAATGAGGTCTGCCAGCTCATGAACTAGAAACCTTTTGCCTGTAACAGAGAGATGTACCCCATCTGGTTCTAGCAGAGAAGATGCTGTAAAAGTTTCCCCATGATCAAAGAATCCAAAATTTTGCCGATGACACCAACCCTTAAGCCACTTGTTGATGATGCGGATTCTCCTGTTTCTTTCTTCATTTTCTTCCGCCACCAAAGGGACTGAGCAGAACACTACCTGTGCTCCTGCCCTATCAACTACCTGACCCAGTACCCTGAAGTCCTTTCTAATTGCCTTGACACTCCTCTTTTCAATCTCATCACTGCCAGCCTGGAGTATCAGCAGTGGGCAATAATCAGAGGGCTGAACCAGCCCAGGAAGTCTCTCAGTGATATTTTGTACCCGGGCCCCAGGGAGGCAACAAACCTCCCTGTAGGATGGGTCTGGTCGACATATGGGGCCCTCAGTTCCCTTCAGAAGGGAATCACCTACTACAATTACCCTTCTTTTCTTCTTGATGTTAGAGGTAGCGATCCATCTTACAGAGGATAACTGGGGGGTTCACTGGGCAGACAATTTTCTCCTAAATCATCTAGTTGGGTCTCTAGATCCAGGACCTCATACCTATTCTGAAGTGGTACCTGGCTGGATGATGGGGATGGGGAGGAGTTTTTGTTATTACCTCCCCAAATAGGGACCCATTTCTGCTCCTCCTCATCTACTGGGTGCCCTTCTATTGCCTGAGAGCAGGAGGCATATAAGCCCTCAGTCTCTCGGTCAGAGGCCTCCCTTAAAGGTGAAAGGGCTGAGCTCCACCAGTCTATTTCCCTTTCACTTTCCCCCTCCCCTGTTTCATTATTAACCTCCTACATTTTCTCTGCCTTTACCAGTAAATTGCTTTGCAATCAGCATGGCATGGCAGGGCTAGCCAGAGGCAGCCAGAGCCCTGCAGTGCTGGGCCAGCCAGGCAGTGACCACTCCTGCTCACAGCACTGACACCTCCCTGCTATTTTCCCCACCTCCCCTGACCCCTCGAGATCAGGGGGCCCTGACCATAATGCTCAAGCAGTGAAAAAACACAAATCCTGCTGGACTTGCAGCTGGGGGAGAAACAACCTCAGGAGCTGGGAAAAGGAGCTGTCAGCCTTCATTATTAATATCCAGCTGTTAATATTTAATGTCATAAAACCACGTCTCCCTCCGCAGCCTAGTCATCAGACATGCAGGGGTCACAGCAGCCAAAATCCTTTAGACAGACAATTCAATGTCCCTGTGCTTTAGCTGCATGCCAGGACTGCTAAAGGTGTTCTAGATGTATTTGAGATGAAATGCTAGAAGCTTTAATAAAGCCTGAGATTAAAAAAAAAAAAGAAAATAAAAAAATAGGAAATGGAAAAAACAGTGGTCACATTCCTCCTGCCTTCCCAGCCAGCCCTGCTCACAACATTGACCCCATCCACGAAGCCAAAGGGCACCTGCAGCTGGAAAAAAATAAACAGGGCTGGCCAAAGCATTAGCACAGCACAGATATCACCCACCAGCATTAGCACAGCACGGACATCACCCACCCCTGCAGCTGCAGGGCCAACCCAGTGCTGCTCTGGGCTTGGTGTCCAGACACAGAGGGAAGGTTTGAACACAAGACAGAGAGAGGGCCAAGATTTAAATCCTTCAGACTACTAAAGCCAGTTGATGCTGCAGGAGGAAAAGGCCGTGTAGTCCACCCCAGCCCATGTTCCCAGGTGCTGTGGCACACACTGAGGAGCACCACACAAAGCACACCAGGAAATGCTGTCCGTCGAGTGTTTGATCTCACAGCAGATGAGACAGAGAGGGCCTCTATCATGGTGGGCAGGCAAGGGACATTTCAGTGGTTATTTTCAGAGCCTTCACCCTCACAGCTTCACGGAAGGGTCAAACACCAGCATGGCTTGCAGGCAGCTTTCCCCTCAGCGGGTGGCACCTCTGCTGGCACAGAGCCAGGGTCCTGCTCCCTGCTGCAGATCCCGGGCTCTCCCTGCCAGCGATTCCGCCTGCGCTGCCAACGCTGCCACTAAAGCTGCCTCGCAGTATTAATTTTTAAAGACTCCTTCCTCCTCCTGGGCATAGATTCCGAGACAGCTCCAGAAGCCCACACAAATATACCAGCGCAGCCGAGCAGCCAAATGCGTCAAAGGAGATTTTAAGGGAGAATGGGGGAATAAAAAGCACAGCCAGAATGTTTTGGCATGCAGCGCAAAGAGAAGCGTGGCACCACATGCAACATCTGCTACCCTTTGGCCTTCCCTGCCTCTCCTGTTTCCACCTGTAAGCTCAAGATTGATTTCTTTCTTTTCTTTACAGAGCAGTGTAGTCAGAGGGGCTGGAGCACCCCAGGCAATGAAGAAATATAAGTAATGAGAATCCTCCGAATATGTTAGTCTGCATGACATGAAGACAGCTCAGACGGTCCTCAAAGAATTGGTCAGATCCAGCAGAGCTCATTAGCTCTGGCTTGGGGCTACTTCTCCAGACCTGGCTTAGCAGGAGCTCCCAGGTGTCTGCGAGCTGCGCTCTGGGCTCCAGGCCACCACATCAGCCCAGCCCTGGCCTTTGCTGGCACTGTGGCTCGATATAGCACAGTCCCTCAGTGAGGGGAAGGGCTGCAGAGCCCTGCAGAGCACCATGCAGAGGTATCCAAGTGACTCTCCACAAAACAACGTGGGTGCAGTTGTGCCTGCGCTGAGTTGAAGGTGTTTAACCTATCTGGGTTTGAGCTGGCTTCATGCAGTGCCTCTGTCCTCCAGACCCAATTTGTGGGTTTAGGAACACAATGCAGAGACACCCCAATAGCCCTGCCTACAAAACCATCTTGGGTTGGCAGGGATCAGTAGCACAGCCTGAGCACTCTGGGGACACAAGGGGCCTGCATCCCTTTTAGTCTGGAAGCAGTCAGCTGAGTCCTCACAGCACAGGGACAGAGTCCAGCTCAGGCTCTTATGCACAAAGGAAGTTCCTACTTCTTATGGATAACCCACAAACCAATTAGACTGCCTGCAGTGAGGTCCTGACAGCAAGTGGATACTAAAAGAGGGTGGTTATGACTGTGGTCAAGTGTGACAAGCAGGACAAGTCAAATATCCCCTTCTGCCACACTCTGACATGGTAAGGTAAAAGTGACTATTTACAGACAGCATCTCCCTGCCTATGGGTGACAGTAACTTCAGACAACTCTTGCAAACTAGGAACTAGTGAACTCCAGCAGTTAATTATAGTAAATATTTACATAACAGCTGGGCCCTTCAAATTTAGAGGGAATAGTCAATGCAAGGACATGCCCTTTAACCATCCCATTTTATTACACAAATCACCAGGGAGCCCAGCACAGTAAGATTTGCAAATGAAGTGTTTGATATTGGCTGAGACATTAAACTACTTACCTCGTGCTATAAAATGCATAGGTACAGTACATCATTCTTTTTGCAGGAATTTCAACCCCATTTACTTTAGTTAACTCTTCCTCGGCACTTAATATTTTGTGTGCTAGAAAGAAACACAGTACATAACCCTGAATAGACTGGTGCCACCACTGTAGCAGAGTCTGGCTTAAAATAAAAATGTTTTCCCCTTTGCTGTTACTAAATTTGGCATCGCTTATGTAGATTCTATTGATGTGTCTAATCTATTTAACATCCTCAATGTTCTCCTATTAACTGGTTGCTTGGAAATTTCCCTTACATGAAAGAATCTGCTTCTGACCCATCCCATGCTTTCTCCACACACACACAGAGTAATTAAAACAGGTTCTGTAAGAGGAGTAATATGTTGTTATCCAGAATGACTTGGTACTCAGGAGCATTGTATCAAATCTGTAACAGGCAAAAGCTGTGGGTGCTGGGACCTGTGGGTGCATGGTTTCCAGACAGAGCACAGTTTTAAAAGGATCAGGGTCTGAGTTTGGAAATCTGAGTCAGCCCCAAGCACCCTCGGCTGGCAGGACTCAGATGTGCCTTGGGTAGGGTGTAATCTATACCAGGAGCAAGATGAGATGCTGACAACTCTCAGGAGCCCCCAGCTGTGGCCAGTGGCTGGAGTAACTCCAGAAATACCTGGAGACAAAGCATGATGAGCTGATCATCTTCAGGAGCTCAGTGTGGAGGAAAGGGGAAAAGAATGAAACACAAAAATCCCAGAAGATATTTCCTTCTCACCACTACAAAAAATTGCATTCCCAGATGCACAAATCAGATATGGGAAGGGGTTGACCATGGTCACAATAGGCATAGTTTTAGGTGGTCCATAAAAGAGTTCTTCTTACCGAAATGTTATCCCAGATGGTATTTACTGCTCTATGACTTCCTTTCTAGAGATTTTTGTGTTACCTTAGGGAGGAAAATGCTGAAAGGTATCATAAGTCAAGGTGCAAAAGTGTGCAGTGTAAAATTAGCTGAGAAGAGAGGAAGAAGCAGCCCAAGAAATGGTCAGGCTTAGCCAAGGGACAGCTGCTGCAAAATCAGGAACCCAAAGGACTTAATGGATGGGGGTTTTGCATGCATCAGAAACCTTCTGCCAGGCTGGCTGATTTATGTGGCTGAGAAGGCTCAGATGAACCCTCCCTCCTGAGCTTGCTCATAACATTATAGGGTAGGCTAAGAGGGTTACTCAATGTTATTACTGCTGTTGCTGTTGTTTATTTATTAATGCATCTGTATCAGAGACCGTGGCTGATCCTGGGAGCCTCGCTGTGCTACGTGCACGGGATGCAGAGCAAGAAGGAGCAGCTCCTGCCCAAGAGAGCTCCAAGTTTAACTCCCTTTCCCCCCAGAACCAGAGCAAGCTCCCAGAGCTATCCCAGGGACACAGATCCCCCTCTTTGCTGCCATGTTAGCCACTTATTATTTCCCAGCATAAAATGCTTTATAGAGAAATAAAGTCTGCAGTTCTGAAAAGGGAGTGCTCTCACACACCCGCTTCCCATCTATAAAGCCCCATGATTTGGCATCTCAGGTTAAAGGATGAAATTATGACACCAGAATTGACTTTAGAGTTTCTGATGCTTCCTTGGATGATTGCTTCTATAACTTATAGAGACAGGGGAGCGTTTGTATTCTACTGAACATATAAATTAATATCCATACATGAAAACGATGTGTAGACAGCACGACAGGGGCAGGGATGAGTTTGCTACAGTGAAGAACACCAAAGGAAGGGCTTGTCAGCAGAAGTTTCTGTTGTATTTGGAGTGTTGTAGTGAGAGTCTGCAAGAGTAATGAAGTAAAATAAAAGGGGTTTGTACTTGACTTGTTAAAGCAGTTGAGAAATTAATGGTATTTTCCATCATCATGCCATTTGGGGGAGAGTCCTATTGAAAATAAATGTACATTTTTATTTTTGCCGGTGGATATAAACCAGAATTTCCTACTTTCATGTGCTCTGTATGTGTTATGCCATGAGCAGGGCAGGTTATTTTGTGGCCTAAAGAACATATGCAAAGGTATTGGAATCTGGTCTTATAATGCATTAGAGATAAGGTTCTCTTGCTCATGCTTGCTAAAAGCTTTATTTTAGTCTGTTGTGGCAAAGACAACATTGTTTGATTTTGCTTCTTCCCTATGTTTTTAACAGTAGCAATATTATATGTGTTGAGAAGAAATTGGAGCAAAATAAGAAAGAGAATACCCCAACCCCCACACATCCCATGGATTTCAAAACCTGTAAAATTCACACCAAAGTTTTAAAAGCAAAGGGAATGGAAATTGTAGCCCCACTGAAGTCATGGAAAGCTCTCAGTGAGGGACAGGAAGCAGGAGCTGGATTTCACCACATCCCCTGACGCTGTCTTACATTAGAAACACCAACCAGGATCTTTCTGTTCCTCTCACCTCTGACCCAAACCTTTTTAAAAATTAAAATAAAACGTTAGAGATGCAGCATCAAAGGGCTGGAGGCACAAAGGAAGCGTGGGCCTGCTCCTAGCCCTACCCCCTGGCAAGGCTGTGATGCTGATGAGCCCAGGCAGCAGGTAAGGCATTCCTGTCAGTGCCATCAGGAGCAGCAGAGGGGCTGTGTGACACACACCGGTGCCTGGACCAGATGGAGGCTTTGGGCTGCACTGCAAGGTTCAGGTTGTCCCCAGAGCTGATGGCAAAGCCATGTGCCAGTTTGTTAGTCTGGAGAGCTCGAAGCCATCCTGGGAGAAACCCTTATCCCACATAAATCGTCTGGAGTTGATGGATGGCAGGAGGCTCAACTATAAAAATCTCAGCCAGAAACATGATAAATAGTTGCATCCTGTTAAAAATAGGCAGCAGAGCAGCAGGCACATGCATTGGCTGAGGAGGATTGCCAGTCAATGACTGAACTGCCAAGGCATTTTGGCGTTCAGCTTCAGAACAGGCTTTCAGGCTATTCTTGCAAGTGAACAACCTCTGTAGTAACCTGGTTTTCAGTACACATTGAATTTCCTCTGGGTACCTCAAGAGCTGGCAGAAGAAAGCTCAGAAGAATGTTTTGGTTGACTCTGGTTTTTGTATATAGCAGGTACTGCAGCCAGCTTCTTTTGGCCAAAATCGAGTTTTTCCCTGTGGGCATCATTTAAATGTGTTTGCTTTACCACCAAATCCTTGTTTTGTATAAAGTACTCAAGGGGAAAAGTTGCCTCCTCCAGCAGAGTTCCTGCATTTACTGTACCAGTAGCGTATTTGCATGGCGCCTGCTGCATTGGAGGCTCAGACTCCCAGAGTGCAGGTAATAAACAAACATTACTGTGAGCTTTCTGGAGCAACTCTCTCTCCCTCATAAGAACTTCTATAAAACAGTTTGCTCGATTACAGACGGGAAAGCAAACCTTTCAAAAAAAATCCTCTCAACACTTAGAACTACAAGCTAAGTACGTCAGTCACATGTGGTTTGCTCTTAAGCAGAACCAATAAAACCTTTCAAATTTCAGTTGTAGACCTCAAAACATCCTGTCTGTGACACTTGAAACTTTCTCTCACCAAGAAATTTCCACAGTAACGTTCCAAATCTTTCCCTAGCCCATAGTCTCCAGGCTGTTCTAGCTTCAGGTCTCTTCCATTTAAAGCGACTTTAAACGCCCAAACCCAGTCTTAAACACTCCTCCTTAAACCCAAACCCAGTCCTCTTTTCATCTCTGCAGTGCCCTCCCCCTGCCCTGTTTCTACCATGCTTCCATGTGCCCTCACATCACTTTTCCAGCCTTTCAGCTTGGCATGAGACAGCACATGCTGTGACTCAACCAAAAATATGTAGATTTGGATGGGGGAGTTGTCAGATGCCAGTGAACACGGGCAGCATCTTCTCTCCAGCTTTTCTTTGGTGGAAGCACTAAGTGGTGTCTTTCTTCCCCAAGTGCTGCCATGGCCCTGGACCTCTGCCAGATTTGATTCCATGCTGACCAGTGGAGCCCAAAAGCTCATAGCTGGGGACTAGCAGATAAACAGTGTGTTTGTGTAACTTTTGTGTCCCTAGGAAACAAGGCTGAACACAGAAATATGAACTATGTCCATGTTTACAGATATCTTTCTTGCTAATATTTCTGCTGAACTTGCCCCTGGGACTCCGAGCAGCTCTATGATAAACACTGCGTAAACAGATAGGGATGGTCTCTACTCCAGTTAAAGAAGACAAAGTATGAAAATCTATGCCATTCAGCTACTAAAAAATTGTAAAAGTTGCTCTTGTAAATAAGCAGTGAGGAATAAATTGCACAAAAACATGACACACAAACACAGGGATAGTTTCAGGCTGGGATCATCCGTATCTGATCTGCTGAAAACAAAGATAGATACAAACTTGTCCCATCTGAACCCAACTTTAAAAACACAGTATTGTGCTTTCACAGTAGCTCAAATGTTAAATATAAAGCCTCATTTATCTCAAGAGGGAATGCTAATGAAAGGGGTAAGACTTAAACCACATGTCTTGTAGGGCATCAAGTTCCCAACTTCAGACTTGCAGCAGAAGCTTATCCTGTCTAGAGATTCACTACTCCACTCGCTTGCCATCATATATCTGTCATATAATATCTGTCTATATCTATCGATAATATCTGTCATATTTTCCTCAATATCCATGGGTTCAGGACACTCATTGGTAGGGGGGCACTTGTCTTAAAAATCCAGTTGGCCCAGGCTTGAATCCCTGTGGGTGCAACATCTCGTGTTGCTGTTTCACTTCACTTTTCCCTGGAGCAGTGACTGACACCTTGCTCAGCCATAGCACAGGGAGATGCCACAGAATTAGCAATCATCTTAGCTCTAGTGTCAGCTATACAGTCCTGAGCTTGATGGCCAGGTCACTTTGCTAGGAGATCTGCCCAAATTAGGCAGGGTGAGGCTTTGAAAACAGGTTTTCCATCTGTTGAAAGATTGCTCTAACCAATGGATGGTGGGTGGAACTTGCCCACAAGCTCAGGAAGTAGCTAAGTGGGGAACATGGGCCTCTCAGCTTACCTAACGAGAAGCCTGAATTGCCTCAGCTGATTTGGGCCTCACCATAAAAATTTGGTACATACATGAGCTGAATCAGACCAGACTTGTTCCCCACCAAGGCTCTGCAGAACACTCAGTCACCTTTCTTTTTCTTCGCTCCATCAGGAAGGAGTTAAGCAGTTTAAAACTGTGCAGATCAGAGTGCACAAAACAGACTGAGCCTTTCCCACCAAGACTCCTTTTGCCATCCCAGGGAGCTCTAACATGCATGATTGGCTCAGTGTCAAGCTCCTAAAAGAGCCCCTTGTTGGTTACCAGCATTGGTAGGGCATGACTTGAGAACTAGGAATCCTGGTTTGCAAAATACTGCCATGCAAGTAGCTAGAAATTAACTACACACATTGCAATGAAAATGGACATGTAGAGGTCCCCCTCATTGTTTAGTATGGTTTGGGATTTGAGGATTTTTTTTATTTTTTTGAGAGGAAAGAGGTTTTGGGTGGGTAGAAGACTTGGCAGTGAAGCACCAGGACAGCCAGCCAAATAGACAAGCAGGATTTCCATTTTTACCTCTCTTGCCTTTAATCCCAGGTTTCCTGCAGCTAAATCTATGGGTAGGGATGTAGGGAGGGAAATCTACACTTATTTATTTCTGGAAATTAGGATGAAGTCATTATGGCCTGCACAGTATGTTTGCTATTACGAAGTTGCAAACTGAGCTAGAGAAAGGGCATTTAGTGGGAAATATTGTCAGCTGGCAGTCTCGGGCACTCGAGCACCCTCCATAACACGCGGAACGGAATCAATTTAAACCCAGTGAAAGGGACATTGTCTGATAAAGTAATTCCTCTTTGAACACAAGATGGCAGCCTTAAATAAATGCAACCCCGCACAGCTTTTAATCTTACACATCATTAAATTCCTAATTTACACATTATGTTTTCATGGGCCAACCCATAACTCATTAGTGTTGAACTCTTGAGTTGTAAAGACCAACACACTAGACAAATGTGGGCTTCTTTATCTGCTTTTCTTTGGGTGGCAGTTCTCTTTTAATTTACCACAGAGGCAGACTTCAAATTCAACATTAAGAAAGCTTTCTGATCTTGCATGCTTTGTGCATGCTCTACCCCAAAGAAAAACCTCTCTGATTACTGTTCTGTACCCACAGGTTTTACTGACAAAGTGTGGAATATGGAATGGGGAATACCATCTTTTTTCAGTTTGTTCAAGATACTGGAGTTCCTTGAAAGATGAATCTTTCTGCAGGAGGATTTCAAGCAGGCCTCGAAGTAAAAACTAAGACAGACTGCAAACAACATAGGGTTTGGAGCTGGTCTTCCCACTTTTCCACAAAACTTAACACACCAAATCATGTTTTGACCTCTTGTCTTTCCATTCTCTTGTCTGGCTGTTGTCTGAAAGAAATCACAAACGCCATCTGAGCAGGAGGGTCTCCACAGGGCTCCAGTACCATGACACTAGAAATAGTTCTACCAGAATGGATGGAAATGGCAAGACAAAGGCTATAATCACTTTCCCTGCCTTGGGAACTACAAGTCAAAAATGTCAAAAGCGTAGAAGGAGCCTTTACAAACCTGGTACCACTGCTTTAGCATTGCCTGCAAGAACATAAATGGCTCTTGGAGCAGGTCAGACCAAGGGCCCTTCCAAGCCAGCCCCTGGTCTCAGATTCCCCATGCAGGCAGGGGCAGTGGGAAATGTGACTCATTATGTGGGGTCAAGGAGAGCAGAGCAGCAAGGCAAGGCTCTGAGCTAAGTTTGTTCTTCCTGGCTGGGCTGCAGTTTATCACGGCCACAGGGCCACTGCTCTGCAGGAGCTGCTGCTTTGAGAGAGACAAACTCCAGCAGCACAAGGCCCTGCATGCCCTGATGGAAACTGGAATGAGGTTCACAGGTGGCTGGAAAGGCAGCTTATGCAAAGGAGAAGATCATCCCTTTCCACCAGAGCTGAACAAGCTTCTAGGGAAAGTCAGTGCTCCTCAGGGGAATGCTTTGCTACACTACTGTTCAAAAAAGGCCACAAACCTAAGGAGAGAGGAGGAATATTCATACCTCAAGTGTAAGCATTTGCAGGATCTCCTCCCTATCCTCCACTAAACCAAATGGAGGCCATCCACAACCCCAGCAGAAGAAATCTTTATGAAAGTCCCCATCTATTCTCTTGCTACTCCTGTCTCCAGCAGCTCACAATGATTGCCCCACTGGGCACCTTACAGCCCCTTCAGCTATTTTAGAGAATGGCAGTGCTGACCCAAGCCACCTGCCTGGAGCAGAGCTCCATGACCCCCATGGAATTAACTTCTTATTCTTACAGGATGGATGTCTTCACCCCCACCAACTCCCTTTTTCTATTTGTTTTATTATACAAGCATTCATTTTTCTCTAGTTTTCTTCATCCCTTTCTCTTCCTTTTGGTGGACAAGAACATACAGTTATGTTCATGGTGAGTTGGTATCCACCTAAAGAGGAAAGGTCAGCAGAGAAAGAGGTAACAACCAGTCAAAGTGTCTTTCTACTGACACCACCTTCCAAGTAGAACCTTCCAGAGAGCTTGTGGATGGTGAGGGACAGTGTGTAGCAGCAGGAGATGTTCTTGTGTGCCAAATAAAGGAAATCTGGCTCTTTCCTGAGACTAAACCATCTGGGGAGGGAGGTGGGCTTGTGACATCAGCTGCACATCAGCCTCAGCAGGTTTTGCTTCAATTTCTGGTACAGATTTACAGTTATGATTAAAGCCAAACTGGGCTTCCCTATGTCTTACTTTACTCTTAGAGAAAATGGGTCTAGCATTTGGAGCATTTACAGGAGTCCACTCCATGCTCCTGCAAACACATTGAGACCTGGAGACCCAAGTTGCATTCTTGTCCTTTCCCCACATCTTCCCATCAGAGATTGCTCTAGAGGCCTAATGTGACCCCCAGCAACATCTGTACGACCTCGTATGGCCATCATTTTAAAACAATGCATTGCACAAGCATACCAGGAAAGGATGGATTCCCTTTGTGGTTAAAGCACAGCAGGAGGCCCTCGAAGATTTAGGTTCCATTCTCAGTTCTGCCCAATAGTTTGAACAGGTCATTCAATCTTTTGGAGCTCCCAGTTCCCCTTTATGAGAGGGGAGCAGCTCTTGATGGGAGCGCCTGCCAGGATTAATGCCCTCAACACCAGAGAGGTGAGGGCTGCATTGCTAAGCTGCACGACAGCCAGTGCTCTCCTTGCCGAGCCAAGTCTCCTGCACTCCTGCCAGGGATGGGGCACAGCCTCCAGAGGTGGCAATTAGAGCCCTGCCAAGTATTACAGTGATGCGTGGCACACGGCATGGCCACACCTCCTTGGCAGGGCGCCTCTGCAAACAGGGCTGAGCCACAGGACAGCTCCCGGGCAGGGCAGGGTCCCTGCAGGCAGCCCCGGGTGGCTGCAGGGCCAGGGCAGCCTCGGTGCCCCACGTCCTGCTGCCCCTTCTGCTGCCTGAGCAGGGCAGGGGGGCTGCCTGCACCCTGCCTGCACCCTGCCACTGCTGCCTGCACCCTGCCTGCACCCTCCCTGCACCCTGCCTGCACCCTGCCTGCACCCTGCCTCTGCTGCCTGCACCCTGCCTGCACCCTGCCTGCACCCTGCCTCTGCTGCCTGCACCCTGCCTGCACCCTGCCTGCACCCTGCCTCTGCTGCCTGCACCCTGCCTGCACCCTGCCTGCACCCTGCCTCTGCTGCCTGCACCCTGCCTGCACCCTGCCTGCACCCTGCCTCTGCTGCCCACACCCTGCCTCTGCTGCCTGCACCCTGCCTGCACCCTGCCTCTGCTGCCCACACCCTGCCTCTGCTGCCTGCACCCTGCCTGCACCCTGCCTCTGCTGCCCACACCCTGCCTCTGCTGCCTGCACCCTGCCTGCACCCTGCCTGCACCCTGCCTCTGCTGCCTGCACCCTGCCTGCACCCTGCCTCTGCTGCCCACACCCTGCCTCTGCTGCCTGCACCCTGCCTGCACCCTGCCTGCACCCTGCCTCTGCTGCCTGCACCCTGCCTGCACCCTTCCTCTGCTGCCTGCACCCTGCCTCTGCTGCCTGCACCCTGCCTGCACCCTGCCTGCACCCTGCCTCTGCTGCCCACACCCTGCCTGGCCTGCCTGTGCCACCCTGCCCCACTGCCCACTTTGCCCCACATTGTCACCCTGCCCACCCTGACAGGCTGACCTACCCTGCCCACACTGCCCACACTACTCCACTGCCCATCCTGCCCACTCTATTCCACTCTGCCATGCTGCCCACCCTGCCCACACCCTGCCTGGCCTGCCTGTGCCACTCTGCCACTCTGCCACTCTGCCACTCTGCCCCACTGCCCACCCTGTCCACCCTGCCCCACACTGCCCATCCTGTCCCACTGCCCACTCTGCCCTCCCTGCCCCCCTACCCACCTTGCCAGGCTGCCCACCCTGCCCACTCTGCCCCACTGCCCACAGTGCCCAGCCTGCCCTCCCTGCCCCACTGCCCACCTTGCCAGGCTGCCCACCCTGCCCCACTGCCCACCCTGCCCGCAGTGCCCAGCCTGTGGCACTGCTCAGCCCTGCAGTGCTGCTCCCCTGAGGCTCACAGAGTCCCCCACACCCTTCTGTTCCCACAGCCCCTAGCTCTGCACAGCCTCTCTCCAGCCAGCCCCTCCATCACCTTCAGAGTCAGCACCTCCCCAGTGCCTGCCCTGCTACTGACACCCACACACAGAGCCTGGCACAACCCCCCTGGCCATATGGACCAGCAGCCAAAAACAATTTTCCCCTCATCCACAGCCCCTCTGCAGGCTCCCATCTGCCCTCTTTGCTTTCACACAGGGCTCAGACAGCCCTTTACACGAGGGCCAGCCTCTGCAAGCCTCACCAGAATACAGACTAGACATACCCTTCAGCTAGACTGCCAGAGACAGCCCCTCACACCACGCACAGGGCTCCCCCTGCTCCCTCTCTTCTGGCCTCCTGTGCATACCAGACTTGCTCCACACCCTTCACAGACAGACCCCTTCACTCCCAAATGCAGCCACAGACACCTGGAGCGTGCTCACACCTGTGGATCCAGAGCTGCAGAGGCACAAATCATTGATAGGTACAGACAGGAGGCTGAGTGTAAAGGCAGCAAGGAGGTGTGATCAGTGCTCGAAGGAGACCTTTAGGGTCTGTCACAAGCCAGTGTGCTGCCTTTTAGGAAATGCTGTTACCACATTTGCAGCTGCATCCACCTCAGTGAGACACCAGCAACGTTACAAGGTTTCATCTGTACTCACCACTTGCCTGTGCCCTCCTGACATTTATCTTCAAGGCACTCCTCCAGCACTGCTATAATGGACAAACCCTATGGCAGAAGCCAATGCTCAGAATCACAACTATCCCTCCACCAGTCTGGCTCTGCACATGCACACACACACAGGTCCTGGCTTCAGGGCTGTGCTGCATCACTCCAAAGCAATCCCCACCTCATTCAATACCTGTGCACTTTACAGAGCATTCTTCTGCAAGCATCCCAAATACAACCCCTACACTTCCACAGGAGCAGCTTCCCAAACTCTCCATGCAGCCTGAGCAACACAAACACATCTACACATTCCATATGGATTCTCATGTTATCCAAGTCAACAGTGGTCTACTGGCAGGGCAAGTTACACTGTGGTTGCAAAACCAAGAAACAGATCCCTCAGTTCATCATTAGAGGTAGATGAAGTCTGCTGGGAATGGAGACTGGGATTGCTTAGGGCTTTATTCAGCTTATTCATCTGTCCACTTGTATTTAACAAATTATTTTTTTAATGTAATATTTATTTCTATTTTTGCAGCATTGTATCTGATGTTGTATGAAAATAGATCTATTTTAAATAGGTCTATCACAGGCTGACCCTTGCACCAAGCAGAATATATCCTAAGTAAGAAGTCACAACAACCTGTAAATAATGGAGATGATAGCAATATGCAGAGTTGTTCTGTTTTCTCCTCTGGCTGTATATACCCCATGATTTTGCTTTCAGAATCTCTTCTCATGTTTAACACTGCTTTTTGCCTTCCTGCACTTTGGGCACTAGGAAAAAAAAAACCCCAAACAACAGGTTTTTTTCTCTCTGTCATACTGGTGGCATAATCAGCTCTGCCTTGCTTTTCCCTGGCCTCCATCACCAGTTTCTGGCCACAGGTAGTGCCTTTGGTGGGATTTCACCCCATTTTATGCCCTTTCCATTCTCACAAGGTCGGGTCACTTCCTTAAAAGTAACCTGCTGTGGTCAAGGTTGTTTTCCTTGACCTGGTTTATTGCCTTTTAAATGTTTTAGTGTTTTGCCTGTTCCTCAGGTTGAGCACAGGATGTTTGTTGCACTGGTAAGAGGTTAGTACTGCGAAGCCTAGGGAGTGATATATGGATGGTTCATGCTTTCTTTTGGATTTAATTTTTCATCCTCTAGTGCTCTGTGGTGAAAGAATGTTTGCTGCTTGCCTAGGGAGACACCTGACATTTAGACTTTATCTTCTGTAAAGGCTTGGGCCAAAATTCTCTTCTCTGACTTTGGGAATGGCAGTAAAGGGCACAGAGTTGAAGTGAAGGGGGAGACAAAGAGGGATATGTGTCTTGTGATACCAGGCCACAGTAAGGAACTGTGCAGCCCTCTGATAAAAGTCAGTTCCTCCAATATAAATGGGGTTTTCATCCCCAGGCACCGTGCAGAAATTCCTCAGCCCCAGAGTACTGATGGGCCTGGGGATGGAGGAGAAGAAAAGAGGAGCAGCTTGGGCTACAGCATCCTGCTATGATGTTCTAACCAGGGCAGTGCTCAAATTCTGGCTTTGGAGCTTCCACAGCCCCTGCACACCCAGGTAAAATACAAAGGCTGAAGAAAAGGTAAAGAATCTTTCCCTGGAATAGTTTTTGCTTAAGCTCAAAGGAATGAGAGTTTCCTTTTTTTTTTCTTTTTTTTTTCTTTTTTTTTTTTTTTTTTTTTTATGAGTACTAATTTTACATTGTCCTAACCTCATTTTGCTGCCCCTGCCTCTGGGTTTATCTCATGTCTGGAGTCAGGAATGTTGATTTAACAGAGACAGATCTGACAGGAGCAGAAAGAAAAAGGACAGGACACCTTTCTGGAGATAACCCTCCAGTGCAAGATAGGTGTGTGAATCTCACCCTCTCCCTCCAGAGCATTCACTTTCCCAGAGCTAAACACACAGGTTTGCAGAAACTCTCCTCTTAGGTGCCTACATCTGCTTTGCTACCTGGGCAGGAAACACCAAGAGATGCTGTGCTGGTCTTCCCACAGCTCTTCACTCCTGGCTTTCCCTACCCCAACCAGCCACAGCACCAGAGGACAGTTTTGAAGAGGAGAGCAGTTCTGTGAGAACATGAATGGTTGACCATAGGTCAAAGAAGCCAGGAGAGGTTTCTTCTGGTAGTGAAAGGTTGAAAGTTTGTGTTCCCCACCTGTGTGTGCCCACACCTGCCCCTCCCAGTTGTTCAGATATCTGAGCTGCAGTAACTGATGGTCCATTAATAGCAAAAAAGCCCCCTTGGCACAATTGCTAAAAGAGGTATGAACTTTCTGTAAATGGCACTGGTTTATAGTTGTTGGAATAAATGCTACTTAGATGGTTTCCCAATTTAAATAAGAATTTTGTGTCTTCCTTCATGTGCTCAGTGTGAGGAAGGATTGGTAGGGCTGCAAGCTGCATTTTTGCTGGCCTTCCTGTGAATAAGCAGTATCTGCTTTGCAGAACTGCAGGTGAAGGTCTTCTGCATGATTCTTTTATTTCATCACGTCTAAGACAGACCTGCAGCAAGAAGGACTCAGTTATGCTCTGCCCAGTTCTTTTTTTATCAGAAATTTCACTTGCAGGTTGTGTCTGTCAGGTGGATCCTCCATAGCACAGAAAGGCTGGGGAGCTTTCCCTGCCACGCTTTGAAAGGAGAACGTCATCAGTCTAGCAGAATTTAGAGGCTGCTTAATTTCCACCTCACTGAAATGGAGTGGTGCTTGTTTTAGAGGTTCTGTGAAACACTGTTGTTGTTGTTGTTGTTGTTGTTGTTGTTGTTGCTGTTTTCCCGGCTGACCTTTGGAGGCAGCAGGTTGCTATGGGGATCACCTCACAGGGGTGGGAGCAGGAACCTGCACCTACAGACACACTGGGGGCTCCATGCTGCACCTGTGCCACTGGGAACTGCTCACAGAAATATGGTACCTGATTCACTAACACACAGGAAATCAAGCTCCAACTCACATCCTTCTATTTTCCTGTATTGTTGGGCAAAAATAACTTTTTTCTAAGTTAGTTACTTATTTTCAATGGTGCCATAGGTTTTGTTTTCTATTAGCAAATATAACTTGGAGCAAACTGAGGATCAGTCCTGAAGAGCTCAGGTTAAGCCAAGGGTTTAAGCTATACATATTTATGATGTAATTACTCTCTTCTTTTTTTTCTCCCTTGTTTTTTGTGGTTTTTTTATCACCTGTAAGGTAAAAGTATGTCAGTTGTTAATTCCTCCTGGAGAAATCCAATACAAAATCAGCAACACTTTGCTGTTGGACAGATGGCTGAAAGGAAATGATTAATCTACTAACCTTGGATTTAGGAGATATGGATTTGGGTATCTGCTTGCTGCAGATTTTCCATGTGACACTGATGCGTGAATATCCTCGAATATGGCCACTGGCCTCTGTGCTCGAGTTCACAGGCTGCAAAACAGCATCACCCCGTCTCTCAGGGCAAGGGGAGAAGAAAGAAGGCACATGGCCTCAGCCAGGTAATCCCAGCTTCTTTACAAGGGCATCTGCTGGCCCACAGCAGCAGGGTAAAAGCAGAAGGTGGCTGGGAATGAGTGTGGAAGAGAAAGTGATGGCAAAATATTTTGTTACAGTTTTGGGGTGGCGCAGACGTACGCTACAAACTGAGGCTGTTTGCAGGGATGGGTTCCACACAAGTGCCTGGCAAAGGCAAGGCTATTTTCAGGAAACTAGACCATAATTTGCAACTGCTCCTGCTGACACAGATTTTTCTATAGTTTCATGTCTCAAGCACACTTCTTTTTTGTATGGGCATAATTAGTGCCAGTGACTGTCTCCCAAGGGAGTGTCTGAACTGGAATTCAGCCATCCTGGAGATACAATATCAGGAGAAGGTTATCTAAGAAAACAGGTACATCCTCCTAATCCCTATCCTCCTTCCTCATATCCCATATGCAACATCCTTCACACAGTCCCAAGTATTTATTATTTCCTCAGCTATTCCGAAGGACAGACCCAATATTTTGCACCCCACATGCAGCATGACACACACCATAGGTTGACACCACATCCAATCTTCCAACATTTGTTTACATCCACTGTCTCCCCTCCCTTTCCAAAACAAGTCTTCTCTGCTTTTTTGGTGAAAAATCCATCCTCAAAAGTATTTATTTGGTTTAAGTGAATCCAGAAACCAGGTCTTCGAACTGCTGTCTTTTGCAATTTCCTGAGCCAGCCCCACTTCTCTGCACAATTCATCACTGCTTTCTTTGTGCTCTGCCTGCTCTACCCCCAAGAAACATTCAGAGACATTGAGTACAGCCTTGAAAGCACACATGCCTGCACATGGCTGTGTCTACACCTCCTGAGGCTGTATGGGCTGAATTCTCCAGGATTTGGAGCTTGGGGGAGGAATGCATCCAGCAGACACGTCACAGGCAGGGGCCACGAGGAGTATTGCCAGAGTTAAGTGTTAAAGTTGATATGTTGGAGAGAAAAATCACAAACATTCCCCAGCAACTGTCATCATGGTCCATCTCCAAGAAGGGCTTCACATCTGGGAAGAAACTGCCTGCGGGTAATTGGGTTTGCTAGAGTTGCCTCTCTAATTAATAAGTGATTTGACTTGGAGATTGGAAATAATAGTTGAAATGAGGGCATAAGCACAGGGGCACTGGGGCTGCTCTTGCTGTACTGTTCAGAAAGGACTTTCCTGCACAATCTAATGACACTGTATGGCAGTTTGAGGAATGTGAAGTTGTTTGCCCAGGAGACCAACAATGTGA
This sequence comes from Molothrus ater, assembly GCF_012460135.2. Lineage (NCBI taxonomy): Eukaryota > Metazoa > Chordata > Aves > Passeriformes > Icteridae > Molothrus > Molothrus ater. The sequence continues at coordinate 8,373,448 of NC_050479.2, read as the reverse complement.
TAATATTGGCATATAACCTTCTAGTATTTGAGTAATTAGTTGCTTAGCTACTTTGGATAGGTCATTATTTTGCAAACTGGAAACATTTGCAAGTGGTGATATTTTCCTCGGTATGGTGAAAGAGCTAAACCTATTCTGGCAGTGTACAACTCCTAGAAATATATATGCATAAATTGTTTCTAATGAGACCATCTGCCTTTTATAGCCCCTTTGGAACTAAATAGTACCCAAAGACCACTCTGTCTTTTAGATATCCGTGGTCAGGAAGGCTGCTCCTAGCAATAACAGCATGTAGCTTTTTGCAGCCAGAGAAGCTTTTTGATTCCTACATTTCAAGATGTGTTTGTGTGTGCGTGCATGATACTGCTTATATTTGTTAAAGTTGTTAGAAATCACTGTCCCAAATCTCTTAAGAGATAGCATCTGGTAACTCATCTGTTAAATTAGTAATTTCAAAGATAACAGAAAGTTCAATCTCTCACTTACAGGGCTGGGGGCAGCTTGGCAAGGATTCTTCACCATGTCAGGATCTTTCTGTATTTGCAAAGAAGCAGTACTGTTTTAAAGGAATACCCTCAATTTAAAAGTCACAGCTGAGTTGCTCAGACTCAACATCTCACTTTGAGGTGCTCACATTTTGACACTGGTGTAAAAACTGTGTGACTTCCTGGGTGTTGTGTGCACAGCTCCCACTGAGCTCAGCATGCTGAGGACACAGTGGCTCAGCACCCCTCAGTCTCCAAGCAGCTGCTGTCCTGGTGCCCAAATCAGGCCTGGGAAACAAGTTTCTTCTTTTACTCATGTTTATAACCTCACATCAAGTACTACAAAAATAACAGGATTACCTGTAATTCAGCACTTGCCTGCTCCTTGCCTTCACTGGGCTGGAGCCGACTGACTGAGAATAGGGGAGTCAGGTGCTTTTCTTCACGTCAGGTTTTCTGTCATATCCCCTCTAAAGTCCTTCTATAGCAACACAGACCTTTAAAAAGCCTCCACCGACTGTTTATTTGTTTGTTTGTTGCTTTACTCTGCAACCACGTGGATGCATCAGCTTTAGTCTGAGGATTTGTAAAGTCATGCTCCTGTGGTTTCTCTTTAAATACTGCCTGCAGTTTGTGTGGAGCAGACCTCAGGCATGTGCTGGGGACAGCCTGGCTGGGAGGGAGATCTGCAGGGCAGGGCAGGGTTGGGGTCACGTCCCCTGGCAGCTGCTGAGGCCAGCGGGAGGCCGGAGCCCTGGCTCCAGGCTGGCTCTGCCTGGGCATCCTGCGGGTGCTGGGTGGGCACTCTGGGCAGGCTGGGTGGGCACACTGGGTGTACTGGGTGGGCACATTGGGTGTGCTGGGCACACTGGGCAGACTGGGTGGGCACACTGGGTGTACTGGGTGGGCACACTGGGTGTGCTGGGTGGGCACATTGAGTGTGCTGGGCACACTGGGCAGACTGGGTGGGCACACTGGGTGTGCTGAGCATACTGGGTGTGCTGGGTGGGCACACTGGGTGTGCTGGGTGGGCACATTGAGTGTGCTGGGTACACTGGGTGTATTGGGTGTGCACACTGGGTGTGCTGGGCACACTGGGAGTGCTGGGTGGGCACACTGAGTGTGCTGGGTGGGCACACTGGGTATGCTGGGCACTCTGGATGTACTGGGCACACTGGGTGTGCTGAGTGGGCACACTGAGTGTGCTGGGCACGCTGGGTGTACTGGGTGTGCACACTGGGTGTGCTGGGCAGTCTGGGTGTACTGAGTGGGCATACTGGGTGTACTGGGTGGGCACACTGGGTGTGCTGGGCACTCTGGGTGTGCTGGGCACACTGGGTGTACTGGGCACACTGGGTGTACTGGGTGGGCACACTGAGTGTGCTGGGCACACTGGGTGTACTGGGTGGGCACACTGAGTGTGCTGGGCACACTGGGAGTGCTGGGTGGGCACACTGGGTGTACTGGGTGGGCACACTGAGTGTGCTGGGCACACTGGGTGTACTGGGTGGGCACACTGGGTGTACTGGGCACACTGGGAGTGCTGGGTGGGCACAGCAGGGAGTGAGCAGGGTTAATGAAAATCCTGGTGAAGGAGGAGGAGAGCTGCCCCTGCATGGAGGGACAGGAGGCCGGGCACACAGCTCATGGAGCAGGGACACAGTGCTCCCACTGCTGAGGTGCTGAATGGAAAGGTCACCCAGGGATGGATTGGCTTGAGGCAGTTTCCTCTCCTTCCTGAGGAACCTCTTCCTCTCAGAGTGTGGCTTCAGCCCCAGAGCCCTCAGAAACCTGGTGTCAGCACAGCCTCTCACCCTTTTTTGGATCAGCTCAGCTGAAATCCATGGGTGCCCGTGGGACAGTGCACAGGAGGGCTCTCCAGGCTGTACCTGGGAGGTGACCAGCCCTGAGGCAGTCAGATGTTTCCATGATACTCTGTCTTGAATTAAATATTCTATGCCAGGTCACGTTAATTAACATTCCATCTGTCATAACACAGCAGGGTAGTGAGCTGAGGTGGGGGGAGGATAAACACTTTCCTATTCACTACCTGCTGTTAATTAGAAGAGAAATTAAATAATAATTTTTTTTAAAGGCTGCACTCTTTTTAAGGGTTGGTGGATCAGTGCTTTGTGGTAACTTAGCTGCTTTGGGTGAATCTAAGGTCTCAACTACAGCCAAGATTATTCCAGAACTTTAGTCAATGAGCTTAGTGCATATTCTCATCTTAATTACAGGCTGACAGTAGCCATGCTTCATACAGCTCAGGACAAATGCACATTCAGGAGGCCCAGGGCTGTAGGTTTTTTCAGTCATCATCTCAGATGTCTCCCTTTGAAATCTCACTTGCCCTATTTCCTCTCAGAGAAAAGTTTTGCTGGGAAGTTTGATAAAACTCCTTTGGTGTTTTTAGAGCTGTAGCACTTTGAAATGTATCTGAACTTTCCTTTACAGAACTTTTTTCTTTTTTTTTTTTCCCTTTTTCTTTCTCAGCTCAAACACACTCCACAATTGCTTGGCCTTGTTGTGTACCTGTTTGAGGTAGGTTAACTAGCATAATAAAAATACTGATGAGTTAGCATCTCGCCCTATTTTCCTTTAATGCAGCAAAATCCCATTTTCTCTCCTCACACCACATGTGCAGGAGTCACCACAGAGTTTGTTACTTTATCTTACTTTATAAACAAGCATTTGTACACACAGTGGCTGGGAACAATACCAGAGAGAGCTCAGGCAAGGGAGGTGGCTGTGCACCAGGAGCGTCTGCCACCACAGCCACCCCAGTGTGAGTGTCACTGTGCCCCTGCCTCCTGCAGGCAACCCACACCAGGCTAGCCAGGCACAGTCAGCTTGGGGCTGCTGGAGATACTGCTGCTCTCTTTGGCATGGCTGTTTTTGTAGTTTTATCCAGCCAGCTTTCTGTATTCCAGGTAAAACCCTTTGCCAGTACAGAGCAGTGGTATTTCCCCACCTACAAAACACCCTGATGCAGACACCTTGTGACTCAGCTCTGGCACAGAGCTGGGGCCCTGGTAGTCTTTGTGCTGAGATAAGAGGATTTTCAAGATATGGGACTTGGGGGGAGAGTTTTCTTCTCTTTTGAATATAATGGCTGGACTTGAGTTTGGTACTGTTTGGCATTGTTTCCAGTGAAACACACTTTGAAGCAGGACTTTGTTTTTATCTTGACAGGTTTGTTTGTTCACAAATAAGGAGCCTCTATCATCAGGGCCAGGTCTTCTGCAAATAAGTGTCTAAGTGTGGTTAGAAAAGGCCATACATACATAAAAGTTACCATCTGGTTTGTAAACCACAGCCCAGGGATCAGAGGGGGACTTCCCTTGCACTTTTGCCAGGGCTCCAAGATGCTTTCCTCAGGACTGGGCCACTGCTCTGAGCTGTAGTACTCTTTGTGTGTTTCAATAGAAATGAGCAAGAGATCACATCTCAGTCAGCAAATGTAAAAGTAAAAAGTAAATTTTGATTTTTACTAAAAAGTAAATCAAGTGAGCAAATTGCTTCTGTTGCATGAAGAACACTGGTGTGGCCAACGTCACTGCTATGCACACAAATTAAATGTTGTGTGCATGAAAGGATGTTCAACCACAGGCAGGAAAAATAAAAGTTCAAAAGGAAATCCATGAGGAAGGCAGACCAAGGCCCATAGGAGTGGATGGCCAGAGATGGACAGGAGGGGAAGGACCTGTGGGAAGTCCATGCTGGGTTTGGTCCCTTTCACTGTAATTGTGATTTGCTCGTGTGACAGAACCCCTGGAGAAGAAGGGAAGTGACAAGACAAATGGCTACATGCATTTTCATGGGTTTGGGCGCTGAGGGATGGAATCCAGACTAGCAGAGCAGTTGCTCTCAAGCAGTGTTCCAGTGGCTGGGAGCACCAGGAGGAATTTTTACTCCTTACCAACTCCAACATGAGTGGACTCACCAGAAAATACTTACCAGGGTGTGACTAAAATCAGAAGTGGACAAAGAGGGTCTTCCTTTGGCTGTTCTCTCTCAAGTACCACCCTTTGGACATAAAGAACACAATTGGAAGCTGAAGTCACCAGGGAATGTGTCTTCAGTGCCGACAACACTGGCAGATGGCTAGAAATAGCAAGGTCTCCAATAAACCCTGTGTTTAAATCTTAAATATTGTGTTACAATGTTACAAAATGTTACAAAGGTGTTCAAATTTGACCACAAGGATTGACAGGAACCTCTCTTGTGTTCCCCTCCTGCCTTTTTTTCCTGGTCTTCATCTCCATCTCTGTGGTGCTGCTCCAACCCTTTCTGATTCTATTTTATCCTCTCTGCACAAAGACTCTTTTCTTTCAGGACTTGTCCCTGTTCCCTGAACTATTTTTACGAGTTCCACCTCAGTCTCTTTCCCCTCTGACTCACTGCTGGGAATCCTCCCCTGGATCATTCCTCCTTTTCTCATCCCCACAGCGTCACTCCTCCTCTGAGGAGGTCAGAGCAGGAATCACTTCTCAATTCCTAGCTATAAAAAAAGTGATATCTTGGAAATCCAGTGCCTGAGGGCAGATTTGCTCCTTTCAAAGGCAGAGCAAATAGAAATGTGTTCTATTTAGAAATGTGGCAAATTTTTGAGATATATATGTGGGACCATTGTCAGTTTTTACTTCTTGAGGCACACCCAATGAAGCAAAAGCTTGCAAAAAATGATGACAGGCATGATTACCTGTTTCACCTGCGTGAAGAGAAGCAAAAAATTTCACCAGAGAACATGTCCACTGAAACATGAATATTTTTAAATTTACCAAAGGAAGGGTACTTAGTGATATCCGTTTGCCATAACTGCAGGCTTTGCACATTTCTAAACAGAAGGTGCCATCACTCAGAGGATTGTACACTGAAAGGGAAGCTGTCCTTCCTGTTTCTCTTTGGTCCCCCTGCATTGCCCTTGGCATGTTCAACATCTGCCAAAAAGAACTGGGCACTGGGTGGGACTTGGAGTGCTTTTGACCACTTTTGACCACTTTTGACCCCCTGGTCAGAGATCAGCCACCAGCTCCCCCCTGGAGATGGCCACCTTCAAAGGCACAAGTCCATTCCTTGCTGCTGCCTCCCAACATTGTTCCTGCAGAAAGTTGTTCTCCTTGTCCTGTTAATAAATTTTTAAAGGCAATAAATCTTCGCTTCTTTCAATAATTCATTTTCATCTGACCAGGTTCCAGGTGGGTGTCCAGGCTCTCGCTTTCTCCTGGGGCTGTGTGGCTGCAAGGACCCTGTGAGCCCCGTGGTTTGGGATCAGGGGCACTCACAGCCCTGCCCTGAGCCTCCCTGGGGCTGCTCCTTGGGCTGCCTGGCTCCAGCTCCCTCGGCAGGGCCGTGCAGGGCAGCTGTGTCTTTAAGAGCAGCATCCCCTCGCAGTGCCATGCCTTTGGGGCTGTGCTCTCCCTCCCCCAGAGCTCAGATCTGCTCTCCACAGGATGCCGACTGTCCTCCTTGTCCCCTCCCTCCGGTGGGATGGCTTCCTCTGCTCTCGCTGTGATAAGAGTTTGTTTTCTTCTCCAGCATACCCTGGGCTAATACCACTCTCTGCATTTTTCTGCTTTGATACCTGCATTTATGTTCTGATTTCTCTCTCTCTCCTGGGGCCATTCTGCTTTTCTTTTCTCACCCAGAGCAGCTCTGCAGTGAAGACAGGTATAACTAATAGCACTGGGCTTCACCAATGAAGCAGAGTTCCATTTACCCTTTGCAGAGATCGCACAGGCAAGAAGCATCAGGCTAAGATTTATGTGGAACTGTTTGTCTAAATGGGCTTCCTACTTCCTTATTTCCATGGAGTGAGGAAGCCCCAACATCTGCTCTGTGCCTGATACCACTTCCCATCCCACGAGCAGAAACCTTTCCCGAGAGACAAGGAGCGAGGAGTTTCCCAGGCTGGTGGGGATTTGGGATCAGGGCCTGTGTCTCCAGCAGGGAGATGGATGGGTGCAGGCTGTGGCTGTGCTCTGCCTCTCCTGCCTGCACAGAGCCTGCAGGAGCTGTGGGAATCCTTTGCTTCAGGCAGCTCCAGCTCCACTTGCTCTCCAAAGGGAAGGGAGACCCCCAGCTTGAAGTCAGGCTTCTCAGAGGGCATGAGGGCAGAGGAGTGTAGGGGGATACAATATAAGAAAATAAAGGTGGTATAGAAAGTAATCTAAAGTAATCTCACCCCCTAAAGAGTTGCAGCTGAGCCAATTACTAAAGGTTGGGAACAGGCCTGATGTTAACAGGCCACACCTTAGCCAATAAGAAGAGTGTTATAAAAGAGTGGATTGGTGGGAACTGGAGTCAGTTGGCTACTGGGAGGACAAGGAGGAGTCAGTGCCTAGAGGAGCTGCCTACCAGAAACATCAAGGAGGTACAAAACTCTGGCAACATGGAACCTTTGCAATATAATGACAATAGAACCCTTGCAATGTAATGACAACAGAGGAGCTCTTGTTTTGCTCAGGCATTGTGCGTTTCCCATCCTCTCCAGAGAGAAACCCCTGTGCTGCCTCCATTGCTGCTGTTGTGCAGGGCTGATGAGAGAGGTGATGTTTCTCCTGCCCAAACTGTGGCAGCCTTGTCTCCTGAGGGACAAAGTGCAGCTACTGGAGAACAAGCAGCATGTGCAGAGCAAGCTCTCTGCTGCTGGGCACTCCAGGGGTTTGGGGCTGAAGGAAGAGTCCAGTGAGCCTCAGACCTATGGAGACCCTTCTACACCCAGGCTTCAACTAGGGAGAAATGAAGTTTTCTGCCTGAAAGCTATCTGGTTTATAGTTTTTGGAATAAGACACACTCTTATGTGTCACATGTGGCCCCCTGCATGGCTGTTCAAGCATCCCAGCATTTTACTGTGCAGATACTCCTGCCTTCAGATGGAAGAGATGTTGAAACTAATGAAAAATAGTCTGATTTTATACTAGACCTGTAACAGTATAATTCGAGAGGAATGTGTTAACTTTTGTTTTATTTAGCTTTGCCAACTTTCAAGTCAGCTCTCAGGCAACCCAGAAGGTTTCAGAAAATGTTTAATCTAACTCAGACAATTTCCTGAACTCCCTAACTGGACCACCCCATTTTCTGAAACGCTGCCAAAAGGCCTCAGTTGCTCACAGGCTCCTGCGTGCTGCTCTTTCACAACTCCTCACTGTCCTCTCGCCCATCTCCAGCCGTTGTGTGTGCCTTAATATAGCCCAGAAAGAGGAACCTCCCAGACCTCACTGGCAGTGCCTGATGGAGCAAACGCTGCCAGCAGGGCTGGGGTGCCTGGAGAGCCCCTGCCTCAGTCACTTCCAGGCTGTGCATGGCGTGAGCATGGACTCCCAGCCTGCTTGTGTTAATCTGCTGCTCCAGGTGTGCCCTGCCCTCCCTCCCAGCCCCCCTGTGGCATGAGCTTCTGTCCCTAGAGAGCCAAGGGACACTCCCTGTTGGCCCTAGAGGACAGAGCCTTTCCTCACCCTGGCTTTGCTGTCCTGGTGGTGGTGAGCATCACCTCTGCTGCACACTGAACCCATGCAGCTGTAGTGGCACATCCAGCACACAAAGGTGCCAGAGCCCTCAAAGATCCATCCTTCAGACCTTAAGGATTATTTATTTTTCCAGCAGAGCTGGAGCATTGTCAGGACCCAGGACACCTCTCTGGCTGTCCTGAGCAGCCAAGACCCCTGCCAGGGGGCTCAGAGACCCTGGCACAGAGCCCAAAATGCCTCTGGTTTTGATTATGACCCATGGAGCAAGTTACCAACCTTAGACGAAGATCTGCAAGCCATGACAAATTAGGCAGAATGACAGTGAATTTATCACAAGGTGAAAAAGTAGATTTTGGGGTTTTTAGAATGAGGGTTCAGGGGGGCAAGATGGAGGAATCTGGGCGAGTCCTGCCTTTCTCCTTCTTCTTGGCTTCCATCTTCTGCTGTGATGTTGGCACTTTTAGATTGGTTTAGAGTGGAAGCTCACTGTCTAACATAGGTGATAGGTATTGGAAAGTAATTGTAAACATTGTACACATAGTTTTTAGTATAAAGACATAACACTGCCCTGAGGGCAGGCAGAGTGCCTGGAACTGTCTTGCTGAGCAGACTTCAGCAGGACAGGAGAAAGAATTTTATAGATAAGATACAATAAGCAACCTTGAGACTGAGAAAGGAAGAGCCCTGACTCCTTCTTCGAGCACCAAGCTGGGAAAAGAGACTTTGGAACTCTTCTTGGGGTCACTCTGAGCAGCAGAGACCCTGACAGAGCGTAGCACAAAGCTGCAGTGAACTGGGGGTTTAGTCACTCCCTCACCAAGAGATTCTTGCTGTTTAGGGACTTATCATCATGTGATAGAAGTGTCCTCCTCAAACTCAGTTTCCTGCTCTTCTCCTGTGCTTCCCTCTGTTGTCCACCCACACTGCTGGCTCCAAGTAAGGGCAGTGAGCTCCCTAGAGCTCTCCCCCACCTACTCATCCCCCTGCTTTCCTTCCTCCCCTGCCTGCTTGCCCTGTCCCCTCCTGGTTACAGAGGAAGTGGGATGACAAGAAAAACTGGCTCAACTTTTCCAGGGATTTCTGGAGGAATTTGTTCCCTGGACCTGAACCTCAACCTTGATCCGGACCTGACTGACTCATCTTTAGGATTTTTACTGCAAAAGGAGTTAGGCACCCACAAACCCAAATGAAATAAAAACCTGGGGGGAAGAGGATAAAGACAGCAGTAAGAAAAGTGATTTAATGCAGCTTCTAGGGTCTGCAGCTTCTTTCTGGTTAAAATTGTCACAGGCCTCACCAGAAGCCATCCAAAGTGCTGGGGCCAGAGCTTGGCTTGCAGCACAGTCCTGCCATGGGATGGTTAATCCCAGCAGGAGCAGGAGCTGGTGGTGTTCCCAGCTCCCCAGGCAGGGCTGCAAGAAGTGATGAAACCTCCAGGGTGCAGGGCTTTCCTCCCTTCTCCCGTGGGAACAAACTTTGCTGCAGGAAGAACACTGCCAGGAGGGAACAGGATTTTCTGAGGGTAAAATATTACCAAGGGCAGGGGCTTTCCTGGAGGCAGAGCCACCTGGGAATGGCAGAGCTGGGATCCACAGAATCAGGATGGATGGCTTTCCTTGGGTCTTGTAGGTGAGGTGCATCTCTTAGGAGGTGACACCTCCTGCTTGCACTCGTGGGAAGTCTCTGCTCTGATCAGCATGGCACACAGGGCTCCACAGCTCCAGAGTCAAGGAGTTATTGCTCAGAAATCATTTCCCTATCCTTCACAGAATTACTGCAGCAGGGAGAGGATTAACAGGTATGCAAATCACAGTGGAGGTGGGGGGAGAGCTATGCTAAAAAATTAATAAATGCCACGGTGGTATTGCTGCTCCAGCTCTCCGGTGCCTTTTTAGGAAAACTAATGTGTTTGTGGGGTGGGTGCAAGCCTGATGGGAACAGGGAGCCAAGAGCCAACCTTCCCCAACCTGGATCTTGCTCTGGGTCAGGTAATAGGATTTCCTGCACAGCTGGAGCAGGAAGGAGCAGCCAGCACCCCCTGCACACACACACAGGCACTGCACACCCCTGGAGATGCTGAGGAGGGGAGCTGGTAAATGCTGGCAGGAGCACGGCCAAAGCTGCCTGCTCAGCCAAGAGGGCGAGGGAAGGCACTCACCAGGGCCTGGCTGTGCTCCCTGACCCGCTGGGCTGTGCTGGGGCCTCCTGTCACCCTGCAGCACACGGCCCAGGCTGCTGCTGCCGTCTGTCTGTCTGTCCCTCATCTGCGCTGGCCAGCAGGGCCGGGGCTGAGCAGGCAGCTGAGTCCCTGCTCCCCCCTGGGCACCTCCCCAGCTCCCTGCCCAGGTGGGATTCAGAAGGGAGGCAGCACATCTGCAGCCCCACCTCAGCCACCCCAAGAGAGCACGCAGAGTTGCAGGGGGTGGCGAATGGCGAGCCAGAGTGATTTGAATAAGTCCCTCAGTGCCCAATCTCAATTTCTAAATAAGTCTGCTTTAAATTACATTGATTTATGATTCACATATTTTTATTTGATCAGTCAGTGGTTCTGCAAACCTTCAGGCGCTTTAGGTGTTTCTAATCTCTCCATCCTGTTGGATGGAGGCACCACTTGCAAAGGGCCTTTTTTTAACCCCTGAATCCACCAGCCACTCAGCCAGGACGGGCCAGAAACCTGTCTGCTGTCCCCTTACTGGGGCTCTTCTCCTGGTGTGATCACAATATATGTAACCAGCATCTCTGAGGATTATCCAGCACCTCTGGGGTCTCCTGCTGACAGACCAGGACACTCAACAAGAAACCAGGGTGAGGGTGTTTTGTGACAGGCCACATCTCTGGGAGTTTACATTTTAACATTTGTACCAGGAAATCAGGTCTCTCAGTGTCATGGGGTTAGAAAAATACCTGATAAAGAAATAAACCTGTCACATAAATTCACTTTATAAAGGACCAAGCCCTGCAGAAGTCTCTGTTGTGTGTTTTAAAATCTCCCTCACTCCTTCACAAACAGACTGCCTGGGACACTGCATTCCTGTGCACTTGGGAGCCACTGGCAGCAGAAGAGGGACCGTCCTTGGGGCTGTCTCGCTGTGATTCAGCCCCAGTGCTGAGCAGACCTGCTCTGCTAATCCCCCACATCCTCGTCCTTCAGCGCTGGCTGGGTGAGGGATGGGGCTGACTCACCTTGTTCTGCCTCTCAAGCAAAGCTGAGGGCCTGAGGAGCACCAGGAGTTACCACACAAAGCAAACACTGAGCAGGAAAGGCTTTAACCTTGTCGGGAACTTGGTGGGGTGTTTGAAGCCCTGGCAAGTCCAACGTGGGCTGAGCATGAGGCCGTGTTTGAGGTGATCTGCAGCTGCAGAATAAGCCTGGGCAAAGACTTTCTGGATTCCCCCAGCCTGCTCTGCCTGTGCCCCATCTGCTGTGCTCACAGGACAGCCTGGGAGTGCCGTGGGTTCCTTCCCTCCTGGCTGCTCTTGTTTACTCTTAAATAACCTTGAAGGCAGAGACGCTGCTTTGTGTCCACAGAGCCCTGTGCTGGTGTGAGCTGCTGCTTTCTGGGCAGCAACACACCCTCCCTTCTCCAGGGCTTCCCACCGCCCAGGCCCGACTCCCAGCCTCACAAAGCACCTTTCTGCTGCAGCCTATTTGCATCTCTTTGTTGATTTTGCTAATCAAGCTCACTCCTGAGCCTTTGAAAGCAGCAGTACTCAAAGGCACTCCATCTCTTTGGGCATGGCAGCCATTTCAGGAGAGGTAACCCCTTGGGGACCAGGCAGGTTTGGTCCCCAGGCTGTTCAGGGCTGTGTTGGGAGCACCAGCTGGTGGATGGGCACAGCATCCAGGTTTGGGAGGCACTGCCTTACCCAGCTTTCTGAGCCAAGGTAATGCCACACTGCCACCAAAAGGGCAACACTTCCCTGGCTCTCCCTGACCCCTTGCCCCGCTCCCAGACCCAGGCAGCACTGCCTCCTGCCCTTGCAGGGGGATGGGTTGTGTCCCACCCTGTGCCATCCCACCCTGAGGGGCTGCTGGCTCTATCTGCTGGGTTAGTGAGTGCACCCAGCCCCTGTGGGGACGTTCCCAAGCACTGCCATGTGCTGAGCTGGCCCTGCAGGGAGGTGACTCAGACCCCCAGATGCTCACAGCAGCCAGTGGCAGCACAGAGAGGGTCCCTGGGCTGGGGAAGCTGAGTTGGGCAGGGCAGCCAGGCAGATACAAAGCCAGCCACCCTCATGACATGGAGCTAGGGGGCAGAAGGATGAACTCACTCTGGAAACCCAACAACATCCCTTGCTTAACTGCCCATGGGCTGGCCCAACTCAGAAAGAAGAACTACATTTGTGTAGACTGGCAGGTCACAAAGACACTTAGAAGTGATATTTACCCACAAATGTCCTGAAGTGGGGAGACAAGTACCCAGCTTCAAACTACTTGTTTCCCTCAGTGCTTTATGCCATCAGTTCCAGCAGCTCAGCAAGGGAGCCCAAGCCCAGCCCCACGGAGTGGTCAGACACCAAATGCCCACTAAATTCCTGTGGGGCTGGAGGAACTTCTCCTCAACAAGCACCACAGACCACGGGCAGGACACGTGGCAGTGGCAGCCCCGGTCTCCCCACTCCCAGGGCTGGGCTCTGTGGTTACCAGCAGCACTTTGAGAGCAGCCAGGCCAGGCTGTCACAGGAGAGTCCCTTTGGCACATGTTAGCTCCAGCTCTGAATTTGCATTCTGTATTTGCCAAGGGTTATTAGTGTTGATCAGCTGTTAAATAATCTGCCCTTTTCATTTCAGGAGGCCTGTCAGGACTTGCCTTCACGAAGGCTTCGCTTAAACAGGAGTTTCATGGCATATTTGAAAAGGGTTTTCATTAGGTAGCCTTTTCCTTGAAATTTCGACAGCTACAAATACTAAACACTGTCTCTGACATCATGAGCATCTGCCACATGTGTTGCCTAACCCTCTACATGCTCAGTGTGTGGAAAAGCCTCAGCCCCAGAGCAGTGGAAATTGGGCTGCAGTCCCACTGGCACTCCTCACTGTGCCAAGGAAAGACCCGAGCCAGCAGATGAAGATAAAAGCAAATCCCACATCAGAAAATGAAATTATCCCCTGTTGGAGAAGGGCACTCTGAGCTTGCTGTACACAGCTTTTAAAGACAGCCTCACCCTGCTCTGCACCTGCAGGGATGGAGTCTTTGGGGTGACTGATGGTTGCATTTCAGCATCCTTGGTTTTATCTGCGCCTCTTCAGGGCCGTGCACCCTTTGCAATTAGCCAGGAACAGGAGCTCCAGAGCCTGGGCAGGCTGGGAGCACAGGCCAGTGGTTCAGGGGCTGCCTTGTGACTCACAAGGAAACAGCAGAATGGGGTAAGAACCACATTTTGTGGTTAGGCAACACCGTCAAAGGACTCTGGAAAGTCAGGTCAGGAATAAACCTCACTTCAGGACTGAGGGGTACTGCAATAACCAGCTGGTTTCCTCACATGTAATTATGCTCACTACCCTGCAAATTTTTAAAAGAGCCAGAAAGGAATGAAAAAGTGGATGTGGCAGTAGGGATCTGAAGAGGGGGTTGCTGTGCATACTGGATAGTCTTGAATAGCCCAGTAGAAAAATAAGTTGTGCTACCTTGAGGGCAAAGGACCTTCTCTGTTACCAGCATATGAATTAAAACACTTGCCTGCAGGACAGCCCCACATTCCACACCTCCCATTCCTCTCACCTGCAGGTTTTGAGTGCCTGTTGAATTCCAAGGGCTTTTCACCACGGTTCCTTCAGCACAGGGGAAGAAACCCACGGCGCCAGGGGAGTCTGCTGGGGACATGCTGGGGACAGGGCTCTGCCCTCCTCCTCATCAGGGCTGGCCCAAAGCTGGTGTCTAGTTGGTACAACCAGGTGGTGGCTGCCTGCTGGCAGAGAAAAGGGGGAGCAGGGAGGTCCCTGAGATGGCCACATTTTCCTCAGCCATGCCCAGCAGGACGGGAGGGTGGCAGTGGGCACCACAGCCAGCTCAGTCTTCTTTCTCTCCCACCCCTCCTCTGGGGAGAAGAAACAAAAGTGACTGAAAACCAACCAATTTGGCTGTAATGAACCATAAAACATGGGATCAGCTCTCCACCTCTGGGTCACCTCGCCAGCAGAGTGCTTGGCTGTGCCTTGCTGGTGCTGCCTGTGTTACGGTCATCATGCAACAAAGCCAGCATTTAGAATTGACTAATTGATTTGTATATTAAATAGGTATTTGTGCTCAATTATTGGCAGGTTTGTTAGTAGATTACTATTTAAACAATTGTGATATTTTAAATTACACGTTATTTTGTAGATGCATATTTACTTGAAAAAAGAGCGCCCCTTGCATCTATTAACATATTAAAAAGAAAATAAAACATTCAGGCTGTTATAATGCACAATGTGGCATTACTCTGGTACTTTCCCTAAGCTAGGGAAATCTTATTTGTTTAATAATAAGTTAACCATGAATATGCAAATCTGCATCCATGCAGTACCTCACTGCTGTCACTATTAATGAGTTGCAAATTAATGTGACAACAAAAGGAAAATCTATTTAGTGACAGATTTGTGGTTCCTACCTGGCTCAAGAGAGCAACCATCAACAGTCACGTCAGTCTGCTGGAGGAAAGTGTGCACATGGCGTGGACGGGGTTTTCTTCAGGACTGGCAAACCAGAAACAAGCAATGGATCTCTTCACCCCAAGGGCAGGAGGCAGTGCTGCTCCTGAAGATCCACCACACTGCACTGTGCCATCAGGGGAACCTATGCAAGGGTGAAATGCAGAACTAGCAAGGCTGATGCAGGTAGACATCATGGTGGGATGCTTAAAACTTCATCTTCTTCAGATCTCTTTGGAGATGTTTGTCCCTGACCACCGCTCCAAGTGAAACTTGGGTTCCTGTCACCTTCTTCTGCTTGTCCTTCTAGCAGAAATGCAATGGTGAATGAGCACACTGAGAAAATATCTGTGTCTTTACAATTATGGCATTCAACTCTTCTCCCTTGTGTGGTGGTGCTGAGCCCTCTCCTACCACCACTGGCCTCATACTGAAATAAAAATATGTTCTGCAAAAAAAATTTAACAGAAAAAAATGCTATTTTTCCAGTTACCCTGGGTCTGTGCAAGCTTAAAGCAATAATGTGTGCCTTTTCCCTGTGCAAGCTGATGATGCTGAATGTTTACCAGCATCCCCACAGAGCCTGGGAATGGCAGCTGCCTGCACTTACCACTCCCTGATACATTAATGCTCAAATGATGGGTCTCCTCTATAGTTTCATTATTTAGCACAGAAATTAAGGGAGGAGTCAGCTTCAAACTCTTTTGATTCATGAAGTGAGCTTGGCTCCTGGGAGTAGTTTTTAAAATAATTTCCATTCTGCTCCTGCTAACTAAAACCATAGAATCATTAAGGTTGGGAAAGACCTCCAAGATCATCAGGACCAAATGTTAACCCAGCAGTGACAAGTCCACCACTGAGCCATGTGCCTGGGCACCACATCTCCCCTTCCTCTGACCCTTGCTTGCCACACACTGCCTCTCTGGCACAAGGCTCCAGCTCAGCCACCCCTGCAAAGCAGAAGAAATGAGGAGAGTGGCTGGAGGGAGAAATGACCCAAACAGGAAACACCCAGGGCTGACCCCACTCTGCAGAACTCTCGGGTAAGGCAGGAAGGCGAAGGAGGGGTTCCATATTTTGGTCCTCAGCAGCATCTCCCAGCACTGCCTGTGCTGTGGCTCCCCCTTATCCTCCCTGCCAGGCAGCCAGCCTGGAACTGGGTATTCCCTGGGATTTCCCAGCCAGCCTGGATCTGGGTATTCCCTGGGATTTCCCAGCCAGCAACAAGTGAAAGTTTGACAGAGGAACCTCTTTGAAGCCAGGCTCATCTGCCTGCTCTGGCTGGAAATAGGGTTTTCCCTATTGCACCACTGCTTGTCCAACACCTCCACAGGGCAGCACAGACTCCCAGCTGGGCAAATCCAAGTGGTAAGCAGGGGAAATTCAAGGAAACACCTTGGCTTTGTCCCCAACAGCAGCAACACTGCGCTTTCACCTTGCAGAAGGCAAGTAACTGGATCAGCAGGGTTTTACCATCCCCAAAGGCTGCGTTTCCATTTCCTTATTTTTTTATTAACCTGGACCAAAGCCAGCAGTGTGAAGCAAGCATGTTTGGCCCAAGCAGGATGAACAGGAAAGGGCTTTAAAGGAGAACAGTGTGAGATCAGAAGCTGAAGCTCTGAACACAGCCCCCACGCTGGCTGGAGCTCGCCCAGCCCCAGCTCTGTGCTCTGCAGGACCCTGACAGCCCCAGCTCTGTGCCCTGCAGGACCCTGACAGTCCCAGTGTGGCCAGTGCTTCATGCCCTGCTGGCACACTGCCATCTCTCCTCTCCCAAGATAATTCTCCCTAGGCTTGCCTCCTGCAAAATTACACCTGTGACAACCTCTCCCAAAGCACCCAGCACAGAGGCAGCCAAGCCAGGCTCCTGCTTCTCTAAACCCTCACACAGCGATGCCCCTTTAAAAAAGCACATCCCAGAGTATAAAAGGGTTGTGTTATGTCAAGGGACAGCACTGGGATCAGGTGTCCCCTGCCACAGCCCTATTTTTAGAGCACAGGCGCCTGGGGCAGGCTCACACACACATTACAGCAGCATGAGGCTGTTACTGTATTGAGCATCAGGCAGGAGCCAGCATGGAGAAATCCCAACTGTACCCGGTGGAGGCAGGGAAAGCTGACTAAGCAGAGATGCTCGTGCTCGGGATTCCTCGAGGAGGAGCTGGCCAAAAGAGGAAGCTGTGACAATCTTTTGTTTGCCCCGAGGGGCTCAGGGAGAAATGAGGTGCGTGCCACACACCCCGGGAAGTGGCACCAAGCTGATTTATACCCAGCTCAAGCCATCCAAGCATTGGGATCACACAGCTGATCAGATAAAGGTGTCTGTAACAATTGCTTTTAGTGTTGTTTCTTGCCTTCATTTTCTGGCCCCCTTCTTTCTGGGAAAATCAGGGGGTGCAAGCAGATGGCACTGCAGAGTAGGGGTGTCTGTGTTTCAGTCCCTTACAAAGCTGAAGACTGCTCTAAAAGGAAATCCAGCGTGCACATAAAACCTGTGCAGGAGAGACCATCGTCCTCCTTACCCCAAGTCTGGAAAAAGGAGGTCAGCAGACATGTTAGGACTAAAAATTCCCTGTCCTGAGCAGAAATAAGACTTCAGCATCAAGCAGCAGACAGCTTTTGGACCCTTCTCTCACCTCTTGGCTCAGCTACAAAACCACCTAACCCACAGGAACAGCCCCACTGTAAAGCCACACAGCACAAATGTTTGGCAAAAGACTCAGCACACCAGAGAGGCAGCAGCCCTGAGTCTTCCCCTCCAGGGCACCTTCAGAAATGTTCTCCCTTACAGTCAGCCTTCAGGACAATGCAGAAACTCCTTCCCAGATGCTTTTCCCAGACTGAGCAGGTGCTCTGCTCAAGATCCTTTGTGTGCTGGCCCCCATCAAAAGAGCAGTGCAGTTTAACCAAATACCTCAGTGGCAATTGGCTGTCATACTACTCTTAATAACAGCCCCTAATTAAAACTCAGGAGTCTGAGTTCACAGCTAGAATTTCCTTCCACAAGGGAAAGGCAGAGAAGGTCTGCCCAAGCCCAGGGAGCCCAGCCTCGTAGATAGAAGTGCCAGAGGTGCACAGAAGTGACATTCTGGTCCTTGTCCCTTTAAATCCTCCCAAAATGTGCTCACAGGTTTAATGCTCCACATTAAAACCAAAGCATTTCCCCTGGTACTATTAACTTCCACTCTGCAGACTCCTTGAAAAGAGAATTCAGCCAATTGAAATTAAAAGGATGTCAAAGGAGGGAAAATGATGGAACCTATTCACAGTTCTTTAAAAGATGGTGCAGAAAGTATTGTGAACACCACTTTTAAACCCTTGTCCCACCAAAAGCACAAGCCTGATGTTTTCTTGCAACGTGCAATTTAGAAAGCCAATACAGACTGTAGCCCAGATTTCATCAGCTGCTTGCCTGCACCTCTACCAGCCCTGCCCCACTTTGGAAACTCCACCCTCCTTTAATGAACATTAATGAGATGAAGCTCATGTCAAAACCAGGCACAGAGTTAATGGGAGTCACTTTAGCCTCTTCATTTCTCAACAGTTTTATTGCCTTTAAGAAAATTTTTGTAAAATATAAATACAAAGGCAGAAGATTTACTTACAAAGTTAAAACACAGATCTCAAACATAAACACACAATTCAGAAAATTTAGTTTATGTACAGTTTCAAGCAACTTCAACATATGTTAGTTTTTCAATATTTTACAAGGTACAGAAAAAATAGTTCAAAGTCTTCTTTAAATAAAGAGCATAAAATGTTTAAACATATATAAACAATCCGGTTTGATGTGTGAAAACTAAATTTCACAGCTTTTAAATTAGGATATAAAAGTTCTTACAATTAGTTGATGTGTATGGATATGGTTTAATTTATATTACAAACTATTGAATTATATTCAATAGTGCTTACCTGGCCAAAGCAGGTAATTCTGTAAACAAAAAAAACGAAAATAACATCACCAAGTGCCTTACCAAATTCTATCTCCCAAACAAGCCACACGACTTTGATCACATCACCTAGAAAAAGTATGTTCTGTGTAATCAGTGCTTTGCATGAAACAAAGTCAATGTGTGTGGGTGTGTTCTTTTAAAAAAAAAATGTGTTCAGAGTAATAACAAACTTATCCCAAAGCCTGTGTGCATTTAAAGAAACATTATATAACAATTTTTTGTAAAAACTGATTGAAGTTAAAAAAAAAATTCTTCCAAAATCCATCCAACTGGAATTCAGATCTCTTATATAAAGGAAAGATATTTTCATATTTAATAGTGTCCTTTCTTTACAGAAACAATTTCATTTGAACACATATACATACAGATGTAGCTGTATAGAGCACTGTACATTAAAGGGCTGATGGTTCACCAGAGGATGTCGAAGGGAGGCTCCTCGTGCGGGTGCAACCAGTGGAGCTCGGAGCCCAGCAGAGTCTTGAGCTCACTTGTGAACTCCACCAAGTCCAAGAGCTCTTTGCTCTCTGGGTTAAAAGCTTCAAGGTCCGTAGCACAAGAGAACAACTGGCTGAGGGAAGTCTGTTTGTAAAACTCTGCCTCCGTGATGGTGACGACCTCCAGGTTGGGGAAGTTGCAGCGGAAGATGCGCGAGGACATCTTTAGTCTCTTCACCACGTCCGAGAGCAGGAGCCAGTTCCGTGGTCTGTGGGAGCACAGGAGAAAGGCTCCAATAACTGACATTAGGGTCACAGGACTCCTGACTCTCCCCCACATCTCTGTGTGACAAACCCTACCCGATCCCACGCCCACAAACAATCCCTCTGAAAGCAAGGCTGGTGCCCAGGTGTTGAAAATAACACATGAGCAGGTGTGTGTGTGTGTTTATTCAGAGTACTGCTACCTGCAGCTTTGGGAAGGGAAGATCCAGGATGCAGGGGCACTGGGACCTATAAAACCTGGGCTCCTCAGTGCCCATGTGGGCCAGCAGCCACCCCTACTCGGAGGGTTAGCCCATCTGAACCCAACTTTTATTTCACAAATAAGGAGATGGCTTATAGCTACAACCACAAAATTCAGCAGCCCTGACTTCCAGAGAGACCAATATTAAATAGAAGTAACACTAAGTTGGTTTTTTGTCAGATAAACAACACAGTTTTAAAATTCAATCTTTGTACTTGTCCACTTCAGGGGATTAAGTTAGATCCATCACCCATGTAACAAAAACAGTAAAACCCACACTCCTGCATCATCAATATTTAAAACTAGCTGTCATCAAAATTGGTGCAAATGGTAAACAACAGGTCACTAACAAATCTAATTTATATCTTGAATATAATAGGTAACACAACTTTCCAGGTCTTTGCTTATTAGTAAGTATCACAGGATCTTCCCTAAGATACTTATTTGCTTGTTCCAATCCAGAGCTCTAAACCAGTTTTGCTACAAAGTCTAGAAAAGCAGTAATGGTGTGATTTTGTCATCCACAAAAGCATGTCCACTCAGTCCCAGAACAGAAAAACCCATGGAATAAAATTAACACCATACAAACAAACATCATACCCAAATGTAAGTGCTAGAAGCACTTCTATTTTGGGAAGTTATAAACAAGATGCCTGTCTGGGATGAGGAAAGGACTTTTTGTGTTTAAACATCACTTGTCCTGCTCTGGAATATGGCAGTAAAAACTCAGCCCTGGCAAATCAGCCTTTTCCCCTCTCACCTCCTATTAGTTTATTTCCAAAAAACCACCAGCAGTTACAGTATTGATCTCTCATTTATGTTACATAAACACAAACACTTTTTCCCCACCGACACAAACTGCCACCAGCCCAAGCAGACCATCCCATCTGTTTTTACTCCAAAATCTGTATTTGTTCTTACCCCTGAGAGAGACACACTTGGATGTTGTAACACGGTAAGGGAGGCTCATCCAAAAATTCAAATTCAAACACATCACTGAAGCCATCTTCATCTTCATCACCTGGGCCGGGAGGATTTGCCAAGACATCAAATCCAGACTCATCTTTTGGATCTAAATAAAATTGAATAAAGGTGCTAAGTCAGCAGTGAAAAGGCTGTTGCAGGTCTTGCTTTTTTTCCCCAATAACGTGATCTGTAAACAAAATCAGTTTGCTTCCTTCCCAGCTTCCTCCACCACAAGAACAAAACAGCCCCCACCCCCACGTGCCCCATGTTTTTAAAGTCTCTGCATACAAAGAAATAAAGGGCAACATTTGCTCACCGCACACAGAGCTGCCATAGAAATCCCAGTACAAACCAGGGTCATCAACACTTCGACCTTGCAGGTCAGTTAAATACTCTGGAGAGGAAAAAACAACAACAAAAACATACTGATGAGAACAAAAAGCTGGCAAGTCAGGAGACTGCACGTCACAGAGCCTCAGCACCTTCCATCAAAAAATCCCACACCGTACTCCTGGCACACATGCTGCAAACAACAGCATATATACACCATTCCCCCACATCAAATAATGACCCACCACATCAAATAATCACCTAAGGGCTAACAGGGACACACCCAACATTAAGCTTCAGATGCTGAGAGCAGTATCTTATTTTTGTGGAGATAGGGTGTACCCCATTTTTTGGCCTTCACAATTATTCTGGACACCAACTTGAGGGTGAAACTGTGGCCCCAAATGAACAGATGAAAAAGGTTTTTCTACACAGGTATGTTCAGAAGATGTAGTTCTTTTCTACAGATATAATCTGGGAGATTTACAAGCTGAATTGGTGAAAAGATACTGGGATCCAGGATGCTAGGAAGTCAAAGATACTGGACTTGACTTTACTGGAGTCCTGAAACACCTGTGTGCCTTCTGTACTGCACCATTTAAACAGGTAAACAGATGAATACTTAAACTCATGGACTATGAACACTGCAAACATGCTCAGAGGTAAGTTATTAGGGAATGCAAGTGTCTTCATCCAAAACTAGAAGGAAAAAGAACCCTAAAACCATGTTATAACATGGATATGTTTAAAGCCTTTAATATATTTTTACAGTATTTCAGATATAAAACAAGGCAGAACTGGCAAAACCACAAATAGTCTAAGATAAAAAGCAAGACCATGGGAAAACACGAGTATGTTTAACAAACAGCTATTTGAATTGGCAAGTTTCTTATTTTCATTTCAAGCAGAAAACTGAAGGCACCGAAACAGCCCACTGACCTCCTACCCACCTATCAAATCTGACAGTGCAATAATCCTTATGACTTATTAAGAGTTTCAATTAGATGGAGCCCCCAAGCATGGCTGTGCTTCCCCGCTGCAACCTCTGGGCTTTTGCAGGCAAAGAGGGAGCTCTGCAGCCCAGCCCACCCCACATCTCCTTGGCACGAAGCCACCCCTGCCAGGCAGGAGGGATTTGGGGGACAGGGAACAAGCCCCCCATGTGCCAGGACCAGAAAGCCCCAAGCAGTGTGGGCACTGACCTGTGAGGAAGGTCTCCATGAGCTCACTGTGGGTCATTTTCACGATGGTCCTCCCAGAGTAGGTTGCAAGTGTTGGATCAGCACCATAGGACAGTAACAGGCGGACAATTTCCAAGTGGTCGTTTTCCACCGCGTCATGGATTGGTCTGGTGTGAAATAAAATAAAAAGCACAGAGTTACGTTTTGACTCAACAGTTTTATGCAAATATTTCTGACGAGAAACTTCTGACTGTAGATCAAAGCTATTTATAGAAAGTAACACTATTAATACAGCTGCCAATCATCTTGTTGGTTTTACTTGCACATCATCCCCCTCCCCTCTTGTCTTCAGTCAGACTGCTCAGGGCACATATTTCTGTTACGTCTACTCCTTGCTGTACACATTTTGGAGGGACAGTAAAATAATTACAGTGCTGTAACAGAAAGCAGGAGTTTGTGTGAAGCCTCACAAACATCATTTTGCTGCAAGTCACTCTAGCATTCCAAATCTCTGCCATATAACAGCGTGTTTGGAGCAAGGCTCATTCAGCCTGCCTCTGGGCAAGCAGGGAAATCAGTTACCCGAAGCTCCTAAATTATGTACACAGAAATAAGTTATGAAAATTTGCTAGGAATTAAACTTCCATGCAGAACATCCTCTTTAAACAGTACTTGTAAATATATTTGCAGCACAATTCAACCCTTCTAATCAGAGAATAGAAAAACATGTTATTTTAAGTTGTAGTCCACCCAGAAATTAAAGCATTTCATGCGGCGTGAGCAATCCATACAAGCTCGACATAGATTTTGTGAGCCTTCAGAAGGATTATTCATTAATACACAGGCCTGCAATTCCAGGTTCAGAATTCCTTATCGCTAATTATAAATCGCATTAACTTCTGCCTTTAAAATTGATTATACGTAACGGGGAGTTGTCTGGAAGTAGAACATATTACCCTTCAGACTAATGAAGATGTGCTAAAATCCCATCTTTTCCTTAGACAGCAAGAGCAGGGAACTAAAAGCAGAGCCCAGTGCATGGGCAGTGATCGTGGCAGTCCAACTCAGCACAACGCTGCTCCTCCTTTGGGCTGTCAGCACTGCTGCCCCCAACGAGGCTGTCAAGGGAGCTCACATGAAAAGGCAAGGACTTTCACCAGGATCACACACTGCCTTCCTGGAAAGCTTTCACAGTGAGGTTACCAGGGGAAGTCGTTTGGAAGCACAGCCAAGTGAACCTCTCTGCTCCATCTCCGGATCTGCCAAGCAGCACTCGGCCGACAACCAGGGCTTCAACTCCCTCCTGCTGCCAGGAGGGCACATCCCACCACTCCTGCCTCTCAGGGCAATGTCCCCTCAAGGTCACCACTGCTTTGACATGACCTGGCACACATGAAAGCTCAGGACAGAGGAGGGGAGGATCAAATCAGTCAGAAGAGGATGGCACACCACCGTTTTCCCATCTATCACACAGCACTGGTGGTAGGAGAGGGAGGAGGGTGACTCTGGTAAGTCTCAGAAAGATGTCCCAGATGTATTTACTCCAAATACTTTCCACAGTGATTTAGGGTGACTAACATCTGCTCCATGTGAAGGGTTCTTGCTTGCATCCATCTTGCTGGAAAGCTGCATGTCATATCATTTTTGACATGTGCACAATACACTGACTTGAGGAGGTGCACTTGGGGACCTGGTGGTTTGCTCCCTATGGAAAGAGGGTTTATCCCATGCTGCCTGCCTCCCATACACCCCATGCCACCAACAGATGAAGAAGCAGGTGGTCCTCAAGCTGCTGAGCACAGTCCTCAGCCCAGCTTGTGCCAGTCCTCAGCCCCTTGGCAGCAGAGAGCACAACATGTGGACACCTTCAAAGCCCAACACACCACTCTTTGGAAAGCCACCTTCACATTTTAAGACCAGAGAGGTCCATGGGGATCACTGGCAAAGCATCAGGATATCCCTTATCAGTTTCTGAGGGAATGCCTCTAAAATAACACTGAACTGATGCCTTTGAGACAGACAGTGCTGGAGGAGCCAACATTCCCAGGATTCCCCTGCAAGTCTCACCCTCCCACCTCCACCTACTGACTCAGTGCTTCCCCACAGGCAAGCATCACATCCAGGATCTGGTCAGTGCTACATCCCAGTGTCACATCCCAGGTGACACCAAGCAGGAGGCAACAAATCACAGAGGTTCTGACACGGGGGCTGCAGAAGTATCGAGTGTTTCTTGCTGTCAGCGAGCATCTGAGGCCTGAGCTGCTGGGTCATGGCACTCTGAGCATCTACAGCAGGAAAGGTCAGCCCTGCTGCAAACCCTCCTGTCCCCCACTGGGCATGAAGCATCCCTGGCTGAAAGTCTGGCATCAGGCACCAGGAGCAGATCAGAGGCTGTTGCCAAGTGCTGGCAATGCTCTTTCTCCCCCACT
Source organism: Molothrus ater (assembly GCF_012460135.2). NCBI lineage: Eukaryota > Metazoa > Chordata > Aves > Passeriformes > Icteridae > Molothrus > Molothrus ater. The sequence continues at coordinate 8,349,044 of NC_050479.2, read as the reverse complement.
CCCTTGCTTCGCTGGAGTCTTTAATTTTCAACTCTTTTTAAATTTTATTTCAGAATTACGATTTTCTGGTTTGGGGAGAGGGTTGAGGAGTGTTGTGGGATTATTGGTTTGTGGGTTTTCTTGTTTGCTTTTGGGTTTGTTTTTTTTTTTTTTAACTGACTTACCTAAGTGGCTTTTGAAGCAGTAATGAATTCAAGATGATCCCTTAACTTATTAAAAACAGCATCTAAATCACTGCCCAGTGTTCCAATTGATTTAACGACACTCAGACGAGTTTATTAAAGGGTGCCTGGGCATTCCCCAGGAAGGAAAAACTGCAGCACATGGGCTGTAACCCTGTGATGGAACCACCTTCTGCCTCCTTGCAGGTCACCAAGCCCAACGTGGGGCTGCAGACACAGGCAGCAGGGCAGGCAGAGGGGCAGGCAGAACCAGATTCGTCATCTCAGACTACACAGGGAGGCTGCCTGGGCATGAGAGGGAATTTATAGAGGCATGGGGAAGGAAAGGCGTAGTAAGGCAGTGCGGAAGGAGGAAGAACAATAAATAGAAGGAAGCAAAGAAAACACTGGCGGGGATGGGGGGGGGGGTGGGCGGGGAAGGAGATTCCCCATAGATAAGTTAAGGGAGAAAAGGCCAAAACAGAGCACCGACAGACTCTTTTACTGGCTAGAACAGCTTCTTGGCAAGCTGACGAGCGAGACCATGCAAAGGCACAGCTATTTGTTTGCTTCTCCCAGCAGAGCCAGCAGAGGAGGGAGTATTCTTCAGTCTTGGCAGAGTTTAACCATCCTCTTTGTAGGATGCAAGAGCAACTACTGGAATAGGCAACTTTTTCAGATGTGAAAATAAAAGAAGATCCCTGGGAGTCCTCTCCTGGGCTGCTGTGCCATACAATCTCTTCCACCCTGAGCATCGTGGAAATAAACACTCTCTATCCCTAATGGTACAGTTAATGTAGCACAGCTCGTTTCTAAAACAAACCCTTCAAAAGGCCCCAGAAGGAGCTGAGGACATTCGAGAGCTGCAATATCCTACAGAAGACACACATCTCAAACCCTCTCTTGTGTACCGCCGAATCCTTCCTACTATTTTTACTTCCACTAGAGTTAGGAAAACATTTCACTGGGGGTTTATCATTCCACCACCAAAATTATAAACTATTTAGACCAGTCAGGGTTTGCTCTCAGCCTCTCAGGCACCACCAGAGCTCTCCCCACTGCAGTAGCAGGGAGCAATGCCATATTTTGGCGTTTTGTTTGCATTCCCACCCGCTCTGTTACGCAAGGCTGCCCCACGGAAGGGGCAGGGCAGGAGTGGCAGGAGGGCAGGCTGGGCTGCCTCTCCTTGAACGCAATTAGCTGCTGGATGGTATGGCTGTGCCAAGACCAGCTGAAAGGACACAGGAAGAGAGCCATCTTGGCATGGTCCTCGCAGGGAAAAAAAAAAATAAAAAAAAGGCTGAGCTCATCAGCTGCCAGTGGGAAGGATATAGCAAAACTGGCTGCAGAGAAGAGGATCTAGCCAGAGAACTCTGAAGCAACGTGGAGCCCTCGCTAACAGGCAGGGGATGTCTGTATTTTTGGCATGTGGCTTTGTTTCCATAATGGCAAGGGCTCAGCTAGGGCGTGCTGCAGAGGTAAGAGGAGAAGAACAGCGAGATAAGGCCAAATACAGGCGGCAAACAGCCTTGCTAATGTCAGTCCCAACACCCCTAGTGGAGCTACTGCACTTACTGGGGTCCTGTCGGGGAAGGGAAGCTCTCACCTCTTAAGCACGGTCTATTATTATTTATAGGTAAGACGATTAAGAGCCCTTAGTGACTGCAGCACCTCGGAGACAGGTCTTAAAGATCTCCGGGTTCTACAATAATCTTTGATTAGGCACTAATTGAGCAGCAGAGTGCTTGTGTATTCAGGGGCTGCAGGCACTGCATGTGGTCCATCAGCATAGAGTTTAAGGGGAAAAACATCCAAGACCTACCACATTTAGCCTGGCCAGATGTGCCGTGAATAGGGCAGAGAGGGACACCCTGTGCCGAGCTGGGGTGAATGAAGGGAAGGGCCGCACCATTCCCAAGCATTGTCTCCTCACTGCCCCTACACCAGACTGGTGCTTCGTTTGTTTCTGGCTTCACCGAGATGTCTCATACCACGAGGAAGCAGAGGCTGGATACCTGCCTCATCCCAAAACACACACACACAGAGCCAGCACGATGATCAGAGCACCCGCAGCATCTCAGAGAGGCACAGACTTCACAGAACTTTCCTGCATCCTCCACGTTCACACCGACACCCTGCACAGACCAAACCCATACCCTCACCAGCCACAACTTTTCAGGGTGTCCTCGAAAAAGCCGAGGGCAGAGGCAGCAAGGAGCAGAGCCCAGGGCTCCAGGTGAGCCCCCAGGCTGCCTCCCCAGCACAGCTGTACTCGCTCAGCACACGCAGCTGCATCCATCGCAGTTACATCACTCCTCTGTGCTGCTTTACATTAAAACAGGCTGAACAGAACCACACACATCCACTGCCACTGTCTGCAGGCTTGAGAACTTCCACAGCACCACCAAAAGTACCTCTGGATAAGTGAGGTGGCAGAGGGGAAAATAAAAAGCCAATTCAGAGTCATTAAAAAAGCAGGGGAGAAGGACAAGTCTCTTACAGTGCATTTTTTGGGGTTTGTTTTGGGGGATTTTGTCGTTATTTTTAAGACTTTACTGTATTTCTAAGTGTTGAACATGTTCTGGATTTTAATTTTAAAAGCAACACAGCTGAGGAAGTCATCTTTCCTCCTAAAAGTTCAAGGAGAAAAACCTTCAAGAGAGAAATGGGACTTGTCTGAACAAATGTCCTGACTTACTCTACAGAGACAGAGAAGTCTGACCCTGCCAAAAGGCAACGCATTACACAGATCCAAAGTTCCTTACACAAACTTCTGCTCTCTGTCCTGCCCAACTCAGACCATCTTTCCTTTGTGTATTAGCTGTGTTTTGGATTCTTGCTGTCTGTTGGGCAGCTTTCCAAATGAAAAGTAAGTCTGCCCTCAGAAAAGAGAGGCAACAGCACGCTGAGTTCTGACATTACCATCTATGATCAGATCATCATTATGTTCATTTCTAAAATCCATTTTCCCAAGAACAACTTTTCAGGGTACACTGGCCAAGTTTCTTTCTTGAAAATCAGCTCCGTCTGTGACTAGAAATCAAAGGTGGACTCTGAACTGGCGGGTGATTAAGACTGCTCAGACGCTTCCCAGGGATAATTTTCTATATAGGTTATTCCAGCGAGTGAGACAAAAATAATTTAGGGTTCTTTTTACGGTAACTCACCGCTGTTGCACAGGTCACATATTAAAGCTGAAGGCAGCAGAAAATGCGAGGCTGTTTGTCAGCCTGGAAAGCTCAGAACTCTTTACAAAGACGTGGGCGACAGAGGAGGAATCTGACAATCCAGTCGGGGTTTTAATGTTTCTCCAAAAAGCTTTCCTTTGGGCTGTGATGGGCTGGTGATGGGCCGGGAACAATGGACCATCATGAACTTTTAATGGACCATCCTAACCAGACCTCTTTTTGTTTTCCTGACTCCTCCCTTCTCAAGTTAATAAATAAAGAGCTTAAAAACAAAAGAAGCAGGCTCTTAGTTACGCTAATTTTACCTCCCTGGCTATTTGGATGGTGATAGGGAAGGCGATAAACCATTTAAGATAACAAGCTGCAGGAGATTCGCAGAATACAAAGACCTGTCCCCAAAATGCACAGACTGAATAACAGCTCTGCATATGCTCAGGACAAGTTACCCCAAGGTCAGCCTCGCAGAGGTGGTCAAAGAGGTGCTTTAGGAGATACACAAGAAGCTTAAAAAAAGGTCCAGAGCAGCATTTTTTTTTTCTCCACAAAGCTAAAAAGAAAAGCTCACTATCTATTCTGCCAGCACAGGAACTAAGCATCCCTACTATTCTCTAAAGGAAACTAAAAAAAGGCTAATTCGGGATTAAAAAAAGAAAAAAAAAAAACCGTAAATCCAAAATATCAAATGAGCAGATAGTTGAACAGTTCAGCAAACAACATTTTTATACAGAACATACAGGACTCGCACACCCGATGGCCACAAAAGCCCCAAGTGCTCTCCAAAGTAACCCTGCTAACAAGGCTAACTCCACTCTTTTGGCACAGCTCTAAGGACCTGGAGGGCACAGGAGCAGGGCTGCAGCTCAAGTATCACTCCTTCCTACCCTGCAGCTGGCAATTCCACCGACTAACAACAACCGACCAAAGCACAGCTTATTAAAATTCCCAGAATCGAAAAGAAATTACCCCGAACTCGAGCCACAACAGAAGCGAGTCCCCACCGCTGAGGTCACGGAGCCCCGCGCGGCCCTGCCCAAGGACCAGCAGCAAGGCCGAGTGTGTGCCCTGCTTGGCTGGGGAGGCAGCACCAGGGGAGCACAGAGCACAGGCACAGAGGGGAGGGAGGCACAGAGAGGCCAGGGGGTGCTGCTCACCTGGTTCCATCCTGGGCGCTGCAGTTGACGTCCGCGCCGTACTCGAGGAGGTGCCGCACGATGCTCAGCCAGCCCCGGGCACAGGCCTCGTGCAGGGCACAGTAACCCGCGTTGTCACGGTGGTTCACGTCACACGCCTTGTTCTCCAAACAATACAGAACCACTTCCTGCAAACAGCAAGGAAAACGGACGAACATCGAGTTATTTCTCGCTGGGTAAACGCGCGGATTTCTCTGCTTGAGGGGGGAAAAGGCTAAAGTCAAAATCCCTATGATATGCTAAGTTACCCTCTACGAGATGGGTCAGTCAAAAGGAAAATAAAAGGGGGAGCTGCTGACAGTCCTGTCTGTTCAGGAAACACAGCAGAGACTTCCCTGAGCAGACTAATTTGGGCAAAGTGACACTGAGAGCTCCATGCCTTGCAGGACCCTGTAACCCCCAACATCAGGACCTGTCACAGAAGGAGAACACAAAAATTTCACAGACAAAACTCACAGTGTTCCACTTCTGAGAACTTGTACACATAAATCTAGTGAGAAGGTCGTTACTCTTACATCTGCATTTTTTAAACAGAAAATTCTGCGAGTGCAACAGCAGCACGGCCAACGTCAGTTTGGTTTTAAAAGAAAAAGTGCATGACCCGAAACAAAACACATTTAAGACACACAAAGGATGGTTTGCTATCAGCAAACAAAAACCAGCCAGGCTCTATCGAGATTGGGGAAATCCCATTTTCACCCACCCCGGTTTTCTGCAGGCAGAAGTAAAGGCAGGCACCGGGTCCCAATGAGGAGCCCGGCGCCGCAGGAAGCCGTGTGAATTTAACACAATTCATCTCGCAGTCAAATCCACCACGCTCCAGAGCCTGGGCCAGGCTCAGCTCTGCACTGCCCTGCAGCCTTGGAACAATGACTGCTCCATCACTCAACCGAAAATTTGGGACGGTGCGAGTCTTCCTCGACTCGTGCCGGATGCAAAAGAAGGCAAAACAAAACAAAACACATTTCTAAGAGATGTTCAATGCATAAAATAGCCTCCACGTTCCCAGATTAGTGGTTAACCATTAATTTTGCATTTGAGTGACATCCCCGCAAAGCCAGAAACGGCACGGAGGGGGCGAGTGCTTGTTTTGCCAAAGCAGGAGAATAAAACGACGTCGGGCGCAGCGCATTTATTCTTCCCGTTTCAAAATAAACCGGAAAGCCCGCAATAATCTGTGCTCTGGGTACACCTGACTCAAGAGCTGGTATCCAGGATACAGCATGAAGCTGCTCTTTTAGCAGGCCCTCACCAGCCAGGCTAGAGCTGAGAGCTAATGAGCTGCCCGTCCCAGGCTCCAGAGCATCCCCTCCAATGCCACGGGGGATGCACCCACCCACCCCAGTGCACCCACAGGACCCCCACAGGCCCACCTCTCACCAAACAGGGCCTCTGAACGCTCCTGCTAGTCAGCCCAAGGGCCAAAAATCACTCCAGAACGGATGGCTCTTTACCCTGCACATGGCCAAGCCCATAAGAAAAGGCTGTGCAAAATTATACTCTGGAGGTATGAATTTTCCTTCAAAGCAGACCACCCTGCCAGGCAAATTAGCAGATGGATATAGGTAGCAGAAGCAGCTGCTGTACTCAGTGCCACTTTTAGGATGCAGTCACCATTTAAAATAGACTTTGCAACTCAAAATAAAAGATGTTTCATCTATTTTTGTAGAAAGGAAAGACTCGTCCTAGGGTGGAATACCTACTACTGGACAAAAAAAGCTAATTTTGTCGGGCAATTCTGTGTTAAGAGGCTATAAGAAGAATGTCATTAACCACAAAATGTAACCAGAAAGACCATAAAACTCTACATTGTTAATTAATTAAATGCCTCATTAACTTTTTTTTAACATGATTTATTCAATCTACAAAAAAATTGGCCACCATTGCCAAATACAGGAACGTGTGGTGCCACAAACACACTTTTGGTTTCACAAGCATTTCTTGCTAAGGTCTGGGGAAGTCTGTGAGAATGCCACAGGGCAATTTAATGTCTGTTCAGCTGCTCTATTTAAATCAGCATTCTGAAAATCACTCACAGTTAATCCAAAGAGTCAAACTAGAACATAACCAGACACTTCCACCTCTGCTTCTTGCAGTTTCTTAGCCAAACTGCAAAGAGCCACGTCAAAGTATGCACACATGCATGGTCCATCCTCACATGCAATGAGCTGCTCTTCTTATTTACTCCTTCTCCAGGGGAAGAGCCTCAGCATCCCCCAGGCCCCAAGAAGCACTATTCTCCCACATCCAGCCTCAAAACACAGCCCTTGGGTCAGGTATTATATGCTGAGCCTTAACATTCCCCCCAGCATCACACCAAACCCCTGAGGTGGTGTCCATTCCTGAGCAGGATGCAGGAGCCCTGCAGGAGCTGTGCAGGGGCAGGATGGGGCTCTGGAGCTCCTGCTCCTGTGGCAGTGACACTGGGTAAGCCCTGCCTTCACCTCTGTTTAAATGCCCTATCACACACCACTCACTTTGCTGATTTCCTCTGCCTTCCCAGGAAGGATTTAATAACAAACCGACAGGGAACTTTCCAAGTCCACTGTGGTGGTTTCAGCCCAGCCAGCAGCCAAGCCCCAGGCAGCCTCACTCACTCACTCACTCACTCACTCACTCACTCACTCACTCACTCACTCACTCACTCACTCACTCACTCACTCTCACTCACTCCCCCAGCAGCAGGACCAGGGTGAGAATCAGAGAAGCACAAGGGTCAAAGGTGGAAAACTCATGGACTGGGATAAAGACAGTTTAATAGGGAAAGCAAAAGCCATGCACACCAGCAAAGCAAAACAAGGAATTCATTCACTGCTTCCCATGGCTGGGCAGGTGTTCAGCCATCTCCAGGAGAGCAGGGCCCCATCCCCACTTATCAGTGACTTGGGGAGACAAACAACATCACTCCAAATGTTCCTCCCCTTCTCCCCCAACTTTACACTCTGATCCATGATGTCCCAGGGTCTGGAATATCCCTTTGGTCAGTTTGGGTCACCTGTCCTGGCTGTGTCTCCTCCCAGCCTCCCATGCACACCAGGCTCCTTACCCGTGTGGCAGCAGGAAAAACAGAAAAGGCCTTGGTTCTGTGTAAACCCTGCTCAGCAGTAACAAAAACATCCCTATATTATCATCACTGTGTTCAGCACAAATCCAAAACACTGCCCCATACCAGCCACACTGAGAAGAAAATTAACCCTACCCCAGCCAAAACCAGCAAATCCAGACACACACCAAAAAGCAACATGAAGCAGAAAGACAGCCAGTGTTTCCTCTCACATCAAATTCATTACACAAGCCTTTTGTCATTTTTTTCCCAAAAAGACTCTACACTCCCTGTAATTCCCTCTTTACAAAAAGTAAATTACAGTTTTAAGACTACCATTATCTCAAGTCATTTGTTTCAAATGGGGGAAAACAGAAGGGATTCGAGAGCGGCCATACATTGGGATGAGTTGGTAACATCCTGCTGAGGCATGGCCTGGCGCAGAAGCTTAGGAAAGGAAAGGCAAAGCTTCCCACCAGCTTTAGCAGGGATTTCCAGGGCTGAAGACCATTTGCTGCTCTGTCTTTAACCAGCCTTGCAGGCTGCAGCCCTGCAATTTATGTGACCAGACAGGAGCCACACTTCTCCTTCGACATTTCACACTCGGGTCAGCTTTACACACAAAATCGTGTCTGCTCGTGCCCTGCTTCCTGCAGTGACCTGGGGCACATCGGCACTAGGACAGCAGGACACGGCACTGGCACTGACAGCAGGACACAGCTCTGGCACTGACAGCAGGACACAGCTCATGGCCTCGCAGCACTCGGGCTCCCCACGGCTCCAGCAGTGATACACACAGCCTGCCAGCACCTCTGCGTGCTGAAGGCTTTGGAGTGGGATCTCTGCACAGCCTCAGGGCATCCCTGCTGCAAAGGCAGGCAGGCTGCCAAGGGCAGGCACGAGCTCATCCGGTCTCAGGGCAGCGCAGCATTCCTGCCAGGGCTCCGTGGTGCCCTGCGGTGCCAGCCACTTCCAGCTCCCAGTCCTGAATCAGCACTCAGCTCCCTCTGCACGCTGTGCCCTGATGATGCAAACTCATCTGCCTCCCCTGCCACGGAGCTGGCAAAGGGCTGTGCCATCACAGCAGCCAGGGAAGCCCCACGTGCCCACCAGAGCTTGCTGCCCTGCTAACAGGGGTGGCAGAAAAGTGACCTGTGTACTTGCCACAGGTCACTGACCAGCATGTTACCTTGACTCATCAGATTTTTCTTCTTTTTTTACATAGAGGAATTTCTTACTTCTCGACCATTCTCATTCTTTGTGCAGACAGAGGAAATTCAACTTTCTAGTAATTGCATTAGTGCCATCACAATTAAGAAAAACCCCTCAGCTATGGAGCTTCCATGGATGATCCAACTATCACAGCTCACCATGGGCCAAACATAGCTCCAACAGGGTGACACAGACATCCACCACTGAGCCGCAGAAAACACAGACAACATCAGATCCTGGCAGCAGTTTGGGTGCATGGAGTGGTCTTCATTCCCTGCCCTGCATTCCAACAACAACACAACCAACTGCTCTATGGTCAACACCACCTGAACAATCAAACGAAACAAGTTGAATATTTAAGTCGATTAAAAACATGGTGTTCCCTTGAACTTTTGGGTGAATTTAAGGCAGAAAATGAAAATCCTCAATCAGCTGATAATGGGAAGGCATGGTGGTACACAATGTTACTCACAATGATACCTTGGTGAGCCTGGGTATCCCCAGCTTTCTGCAACCAGCCAATTTGATAGCAGAGAGCTCCTGCTATCAGAGCAAATGGAGAGCCCTGGGCCCCTGCTTGAGCAGGACATCAGCCCCTCACTAAGTTTGGGAGCTGCTCCCATTGAGCTGTGCTCAGCAGAGGTGCTGGCCACAGAAAGCCAAGTGCTCAAGCATGCTCACCCTGGCAGACCCCATGCAGGAAGAAAATACACACTGATAGCTTGGAGCACATGCTACAGCACATTTTGATTTTGGACCCACAGAAAATGAAACCATTTAAATTACGGAGAATTCCACAGCAGTGTTGTAACAACCACCTCTCCCAGCCAGAGCTGAAGTGCCCTGGGTTAGAAGAAGCCTTTGTCTAAGGTAAACAAAACCTTCCCAATAAACCCTACTTTCCAGAGCTGGACAAGGCCTTGCTCCACACAAAGCTCTCTCCAGCTATACAAAGGGCATCTCAAGGTTTCAGCAAATCCCCAAGGCTGCGCAGGCCCCACCTGGACCTGGGCTGATGCCACCTTTCCTCATGGGGCTCAAGCCCAGCTCCAAGGTCCAGGCAGCCCCCTCAGCAGCACAGCAAACCCTGCAGCCATGCCAAGGGCAGCATTTGCTCTCTGCAATGAAACACCTCTGCACAGATCTGAAACCGAGCAGCAACGACGCTCATACCTACATGCCCACATTTCCCCAATAAAAGCGCGCTTCAAAACGGCCGAGCTAAGGGATTCATCGGTTTCTGATTTTTGTAGCAACAGGGGGGCCCTTTCATTAGACAACATTGTTCCAGCTACACCAAGCAGCTCCAGACGCCGAGTATAAAGCATGCAGAGTGCTCCTATGATGTGTCTGATCATGCAAGAGGACACTCTAAGCGCTACATCCTGTGTCACATACCAGATACTCCTTGGAGAGAAGAACAAAAATAAAACCCTTCTCCTAAACTACAAGCTCTTCACAAACAACAAAAGCAGAAAACATACAGCTCATTAAAGATCACCATAAAGATTACTTGGGAGGAAAAAAGAAAGGAAAAAAAAAAAAAGACATTCGTTCTGTTTGCAGATGGTTTATATCTAAAGGGAAGTGAGGGTTACCAATAAAACTTTACCCTTTGCTCATTCCCTCGAGATGTTGCTCACCCTGTATCCCTGCCAGCTGACCCAGCAGCGGTGGGGAGTCATTCCCACAGCAACCTGCCTCCAAACCCCCACACCAGAGAAGGGAAAGCAGCAGGGGAACTGGCGCTACAACTTTCAGTGACCCAACCGAAATCTGCTAACTTTTGGAATCAAAAAGAAAAGCCCATCCCAGGGGGCGCGGGGGGAGCCTTACCTCATAGCCCAGGCGTGCCGCCCGCTGCAGCAGCGTCTCCCCCGCGTTCTTGTTGACGATGAGGCGCCGTGCCTCGGGGGGCATGGGCCGGCTGGGGGTGCTCTCCGGGCTGGGGCTGGCCAGGGGCAGCTGCGGGGGCTGCGGGAGCGGGAGCAGCGCGGGCGCCTGCGGCAGCCGCTCGTACACCTTCTGCTCGAACGGCTTGGCCGGCGAGGAGTCGCAGTCTGAACTCGGCTCCGGTCGCTTCCTGACTTTCCTCGTTACCGTTACCTGTCAAAACCGTGATGGCAGGGGTTTTTTATCTTTGTTTGCACAGTACTGTGATGGGACTGTGCTTTGGCAGTGAGGAATTAAGACTTTTCTACTGGTATTTAATTTTTAAAGGAAGACCCGCTACAGCTTTTAAACACAAAATGCTTCACCCTTGTAACAGTGCCTTCAACTAAGGTTAAGAAAAGCAAACAGAAAATGTGCAAAGCATCCACAGACAAATCCGAACGCAATCCCCGCTACCCTGCATGCACGACAGTGCGTTAGTTTTAAGCAAGCTGGCTCTGCTTTCTCAGAGGCTGGTGGACAATTAAGTCTAAATAAAGATACCTTATCTTCAGCATTTTCGATATCTGTGGTGTCATCCCCTGTCAGAGATGACCTCCTTCTCCTCTCCTGCAGTGCCAAGTGTTTTGTTTTACACTGACGTTTCCCTGATGGCTTCTCACACTCGCTGTATTTCTGCATCAGAGATGCATGTTGGAAATCCTCCTCTTCGTCTGTGTACAGCCCATCTGTCTTCCGGCTTTCTTTAATTTTCTGCTGTTTGGCAGCCAACCTCGAGGCTGGAGTACAGCTTGGCTGAGCCTGCCTTTTGCTGTTTGCATTGGTGGATGAAAGGCTCTTCATGTGCGGAGACACCGGGAATACGGGCAAGCCTAAACGGGAAGGGAAAGGCATTACACATCGCATGGTGCGTTAAAAGGAAAACGCATTGCTAGCACTTAACACAAGCTCCTCCACTGCTTAAGAGATCTACAATTACATTTTCAAATCGTTAATATTTTAAGCCTTCCACATCCAAACTGTAAATAGCATCTCGCCCGTTGACGCTGTGCTAGCGGTTATCGGGCTCTAATAAAAATCCCTCAATGAAATGCCCCATGCAGGTGCTGGGCAGTGCCAGGGCCATGGGGATGCGTGCCAGGCCAGCTTGGCAGTGCCACAGCCCGGCCACCACGGGCAGAGTGGAACAGCTGCAGGGAAAAACTCACCTCCTAACCTAGGACTGCCTGATCTGAAGGGGAACCAACTCCTCCAGCAGCCTGGGCCCAGCCTGGCTTGTCTCAGTGCAGACACAGGGATGGTGAGGGAAGAGGGGACAGGAAGAAAGGGGGGAGCGTGCATCAGATTTATTGGGACAGTGTGCTGGTTTTGCATCATGGAAGTGATGTTTTGAGAGAGGTGAAAATGTTGAGCTTAGTCCCAAGACAGGGAACACCTTCTCAGCAGCATTTTGACTTCTAAAACAAGCCAAGAGACGAAAGACTACTAAAGGAGCTGTTCCTAGAGAAGCTCTGTGCAAGCTCTCCATCAGAAAGCACAGAGATTTTGCAGGAAAAGCAATCAGATGGTTTTTTGCCCAAGAACTGCATTCAGAAGTGAGTCTTTCTGGGACACTGGGACAGTAAGGCCAGTGCTCTGCTGCCTGTGGCAGGATACTGGCAGGGCTGGGTTTTCTCTGGGGGTTAGCTCCAACAAGCTGGATCCCACAATCTGGGCCACGTGCAAAAAGCATGGTTAGTTTTGGGGTTTTTTTTCGGAGTGCAAGAAGGCTTACAACAAAACAAGGACAGGAAAGTTGACTTTTTATAGTCTGAATTTCCCTTGGGAAGAGAATTGAGGTGACCTCAGAACCAACTGCTCTGCAGAAAAATTAAAGGCTGCTAGAAAGGAAGGGACAACTTCAGCCAAACAATACCACACAACCAAGGGAAGGTGTGGAAAAAACTTTGAGAACTTGAAAGAGACTCCCTTGCTTTGAGAAGTCTCTGAAGTGATGCTACTTTCACAATAGAAGAGATGGCAGGAGCAAATAAGCAGGTGCTCAGGGGAGAGACACCCTTACTTAAAGAGAGTCGGTCCAGAACCAGTTGGTAAAAAAGAAAATAAAATCTAGAATCCTCTTGGTGGGCAGTTTCACACTTTAGTCTTCCTTAAATAGATCTGTGAAAGCAACTCACAGAAGGCTTTCTAGATTAAGGATGAAAACAGAAATCCCTCAGTTCTTTTGAGCCACTTTCTAGAAAAAGACACATACCACGGCTTGCCAAGCAGATGTCAGGGAATTTATGGGACACATGATGTGCAGATTGTTCAGCAAAAATCATGTTAAGTTTTTCAGGCTTTGCAATACTGAAGGAAGGCACCTAGTTGTAGGCTGAGCCTATGGATGCAAAGGTGTCTTTCCAACTCTGTAGATAGCACAAAGTAAGGAGTGTTTAATTTTCATGTTCCCAACTATCCTAATTGAGCAGCGTGTGAAAAGCCCAATTCCAATACAGAAGTACCATCATTACCTACTTAATCACTTACTAAAGAAAAAAAAAATGGAAAAGATGGAAAGCAACAGCGAGGAGCTCTGGTGAGCGCAAATGGAACAAACAGCTGCATGTGGAAAACTACAATAGACTGAAAAACTCACAGGTCTGGAGAAGGACAGAAATACTGAAAGGATGGAGGAAAAAAAACCCACAGGAAGCTTATCTCAAAGAACTGCAGGCTTTCCCATGCAGACATGCCGAGGCATTGAAAGCAGAAGTTTAATCACCACAAAGAATGTGTTCTCCTGCCTGCAAACTCCACATCAACTCTGTGCTTCACTTTGACCCTCCACGGTGGCGACAGCAGGCACCAGGCTAAATGTGCACCGGAGCTGAGAGATGGAGAGCAGCTATGCTGTGCACCCAGGAGCTTCAGGATCAGTAACATTGCAATATACCAGCACTACACAGAAAAAGCCAAGCATGAGCCTGGGAAATGCAAGACAACAGGGGCAGAAAAGCAGCAAGTGACTGATCCTGGAATCCCACCCCATCTTCCTGACCACGTGAAGAGAGAGAAGAAAAACAAGAGTGAGCAGGAATACACCTAAACATCCATAGAAAAAAAGAAAACCCAAACCAAAAACCCCAAAAAACTCAGGCCTCTGACTGATGTGGGCTGTGGCAAGTCTAACTCAGAGCAGGACCTGTCTCCCTTCCCGCAGGAGCGGCTGCTGCGAGGTCCGCACGGAACAGCAGCAGCTGCCGCCGCGTCACCTGAATGCTCCTTGTTCAGCTCCCCCCAGCAGCTGCCTCCTCCCGCCTGCCAAGCCCGTGGCTGCCACACTGCCTGCAGCCCCAGGCAGCTCCCAGGGGCTGGCACATGCTTCCCAGTGGGCGAGATCCTCCTGGCTCCTCTCCTCAGGGCTTTTGTTTCCGCGCTGTTCTGGTTTTCTCCTCGCACAGCGTGAGCGGCTGTGGCTCCCAGGGGGAGCATCAGGAGATGCTCCAGCAGTGCAGGGTTATTGCTCAGCTGGGACCCCAGCAGAGGCTGTGGCTTCTGCCTTGGTTATGGGGCTGGGCAAGCAGTGTGATGCCCTGAAGCAGCAGCATCCCCACGTTCATGGACCTGCTGCACCCCAGAACCCAGCATGGCAACATCACTTTGCAACACCATCACAGAATCGGAGTTGGAAGATCCCGATCCCCTAAAGATCATCCAGTTCCAACCCTTCTGCCATTGGCAGGGACGCATTCTACTAGATCAGGTGGCTCAGAGCCCCATCCAACCTGGCCCTGAACATTTCCATGGATGTGGCAGCCACAATTTCTCGGTGCAGCCTGTTCCAGTGCCTCACCACTCTCACAGTCAAGAATTTCCTCCTAATAACCTAATCTAAGTCTACCCCCTTTAAAATCCATTACCACTTTTCCTATCACTATATATCCTCGTCAAAAGTCCCTCTCCAGCTCTCTTAAAGCCCTCTTTAGGTATTGGAAGGTGCTATAAGGTTTCCCCAGAGCCTTCTCTTCTCTGGGCTGAACAACCCCAACCCCCTCAGCCTGTCTTCACAGCAGAGGTGATCCAGCCCCCTGATTATCTTTGCAGCCTCCTGTGGACCTGCTCCAGCGGGTCCATGTTTTTCCCATGCTGGGGGCCCAGAAACTGGACACAGCTCTGCAGGTGGGGCCTCACAGGAGCAGAGCAGAGATAGAATCACCTCCCCTGACCTGCTGCCCACACTGCTCTGCATAAACAATACTGGAGTAACAAACCCAGAAGTGAGAAACCTTCACATTCCCAGAGATTTGCAGGCAGGAGTGGCAAATCATCCTGCTAATGTTAGACTGAGGCTTCAGAGGCAACCCTCATGTCCTGTTACAGGCTGCTCCTTGGGATACAACCAGCTGCCCAGCAGCAGAGACTGCCACAACTGCAGGCAGTGCTTGAGCACAGAGAACAGCTGTTCCCGGCCCCAAACTAAAAAAAAAAAGCTGCAAGTGACAGTGTACATTCTCATACTCAGTCTCTGCTTGTTTAAGAAAAGTTTGAGGACTAGTCCTGAGCAAGACAGACAAGCTGGAAGACTCCATCTCCATGAGACTGTCATGCTGAGGATGCTCTGTCACACAATGGGGAAAAATGTCTTCATCCCAGTCAACTAAGAACGAGGAGATTTCAACAGGGCTGGAGAAGCACCAGCAAAATTATCTGAATGATATCCACTGTCTTTGTACAATGAACAGCAAGGCACAATTTAGTCAAGTTTATGGTTTTATAGCAGCTGCCAAACCCAAGAATTTTTTCACAGCCATAGGCAACTGAATCTGAATGCCTTTGGGAACGGTGCAGAAACTGGGAGCCACCTCTTTTTCTTTCCCGTGGTCATCAGCCTGCCACTGCCACAGGAGGGATTCCAGGGGAAAGTGAGAGCATCCTTACACAACACAGCTTCTTGTCAGTGACCCTGGTTTAATCTCTACAAGGTATACAAGGTATCTCTCTCTGAAAGTACTAATGTGAGGGGCAGGGTGTTTGAGCCAATACCATGCTCACCAAGGCAGCACATAAAGCAAGGAAGTTAGAGTCAAAGCTCCTTTTTGTCCTTGGTTTGTTAACCAAAGTTTTGCTCTCCTACTGCACAAATCCTTTTGGATGGATCCTTCCCCATCAGTAAGCATCAAAGTTTGGGGGTTTCTGCCCTCAGATAATCCTACCAAGGAGAAGGACAGATGAGGAGCTTTAGGACTGAAGGGAAGCTGGTATTTTTGCCTGTGACTTTCAGAGACTACCAAGGAAAATCTTCACTGGCACAGGATGATCTGGACTCAGTCCTTTCCTTGGTGTGGGGCAAGAGGATCCACACTCCTCATGCTTCTCTCTTTCAAGGGGATCTCAGCTGAACTATAGGTTAGGCCAGCTGGAATGTGAATGTGTTCCAGGTGATGAAGCTCCCAGGTTTGTGAAGGAGCAAGGAGCCCAAATGCCATACACACAGCTCCTGCTCCCAGAAACAGCTTTTCCTCAAAAACAAGCAGAGCCCTTGGAGAGGTAAGAGCAGGAAAAGAGAAAGAAAAGGGGATTTGCCCTGTGCACTGTGTGATTCCATTCCCCATCAGTTCTCCTGCCAAGCTACAGCAGCAAAATGTTGCAGGGAAGGAGAAAGGCACCAGAGCAGAAAATGTGCCCAGGGACTGAGGACAGTGGGGACAGGAGAGTGACCTGTCCATCCAGTGAAAATTTGGCAGATTGTATCCACAGGCTTTCCCCCAGGATGGGGAATCAAGAGAAAAGGGAGGGAGGTTTGGGAAAGGAGGAAGTGGAGTGAGAGGTAAGGAAGAAGGCAAAAACAAGTCAAGGAAAGCTGATACGCTTTGAGGAAGCAACCCCTTAGGAGAGAGCTGCTGGAAAACCTCTGCCAAGGGGCCAGGAAGTGGGATGCAAGGGGTTTACAGGATGTGCTCAGGACAAACCAGCAAAGAAAGCATCCTTGTCAGGAGGAGGATGAGCTCTGCTCTTGAGCATATGGCCTGGGAAAGGCAGGGGAAGCCAGCAGTGCTGAGGTGCTGGAGGAGTTGGGTTCCCAAGATCAAGAGCAGCTGTAGCTTTGCTGATGCTGCTTTAGAAGCTCACAGCCCCTCAAACCCTACATGTGGTTAAACACCCTTACACCAACTAGCAGCCCATTTGCTCCCTCTCTCACCCAAAAGCATGCCCACATTTTATGCCCTCCCCAGCTCTCCTCTAGAGATAAACTTCATCTTCACATAATCTACGAAAATATTTAAAGCCAAAACACACACGCACACACACACAAACACAGAGTTACACACACATACACAAACATGTTTTCTTGTCTGACAAATATCAGCTACAGTGCAATTCTTAAAGAGGAGGTGTCAGTCCTTATAAAAATGGACATCTACAGAAATATATATATAGTTAAAAAAAAAAAGAAAGAAGAAAAAAAACTCTCGACAATTCCTTCACATCGGTGGCAGCATGCGTCACTGTAAATGCTAAAGCCAGCTGGTTTCCCTAGTAGTCTCTGCATACCTTGTTCATTGTCACTTGTTTTGAGGGACTCTTCAGACCAACTTCTATTGCTTTTGGCCTCTGACCTTTTCTTGGTGTGCCTTTCTTCTGTGAAGTCTTTGACCTTTGCAGTGGCCTCTGGCTGAACAGCCTCAGCTAAATCTTTCCTGCTTTGCCGGCCCAACTTGCCGGACGGGGATCTCTCTGGTGACACCTGCTGCTCCCATAGTTCCCTAAGATGCTGCAGGTGACGCTGCTTTTTGGGATGGAGCCCTGTTAATTCAATGCACACCTTCAGGTTGGTCACCTCATTACAATTGGGCTCTTCTAAGTGGTTAGAGGAATTGTTTGTCATTTCCCTCTCAGGCCAGTCATCTAATGGAAAAATAACTAAAAATTAATCAAAAAGCCCCCTCAACTTAAAACAAAAGCTACATTTCACTTTCGGGGCATATAGTCTCAGCTTTACCACCACACTATGCATTTTAAAGCTTCGCTCATTACGGGTTACATGCACTACAGGAACTTGCACTGCTGTGGCTACAGTGGCCAATGACTAGTGCTTTATCCTTACATACCAAGTTTTTTATATATACATATATATATACACATATATATACATACATATATATACATATATATAATTTAAAGTGAAATGACAGTGCTCACATTAGTAACTAGCAAGTTCAAAAATGGAAACACATTAAGCCAAAGGGACGTTCCTTTCACAAGACATTCCTTGAGAGAAACCAAAGCAAAATGCTGTCTTACCTTTGGAGCTCTTCTTCTTTTTTGCTTTTGATATAACTTCTTCTTGCAGTTCATCCACAAAGCTTTCATTTTGGCTGCCATCATTTTGCACTCTCTCACCAGAGTGTTTACGTTTCCTGTCCAGACGTGGACATGAATGTTGGCCAAAATCTTCTGTTGGCTGGTCTTCTGCCTTTTCATACACAGAATGTCTCTCTAAATAACATTTCTCATTTGAGAGATCTTTTTCCTCTGGAGTTTCAAGAAAGTGACCTCGGTTGTTTTCTGTACTAGTAAAGTTACCTAAAAATAAAAAACAAACAAATACCACAAGACCTAATAAATACAAAACAATTCATTGTGAGAAGGCTTTGCTTTCTGATCTCTTCAATGTCATCTCCATCATGAATTACAGCTCATGAGGCATGCAAATAAACACAAAATTGTACTTGGGAACAAGTCTCCTCTGCCCAGCCTAAGACAGCAGTTTTCTCAACAGTTAGGCACAAAACTCCCAAATGAACACTACTTTGTGTTGTTTTTACATTAATTTAAGAAGCACAATATTCACTTGCATACTTGTATCCATAGAAACATCACAATATGCTTTTTTAAATAAAGAAACATCTTTAGGTACTGAAAGCACAAACCCTTTTCAGAAAGCAACCTCACCCCCTAAACTGTGGCAAGTAACAATCCAGTTCAAAAACACATTCTGGTGACAACCAAGTATTAGTCCTCCCTTAATTCCTAATCTTTCACTAACTTCTCCCATCAAATTGCAGAGTCTGAACTAGAAGCATCCATCCCTTTTTCTGGAGATATAAATGGGATACAGAACATGCACACACGGACACAGAAATACCACTAAAAATAGCTGTGATATTTTGCAAAAAAGCACTACTTGAATCCAAGGTTATAAAAAGGCTTCCTCACTTCAAGTAACCAACCAGTCACTGTACCTCACATGATCTCTGTCACCTCCTTTTAAAACAGACCTCACTTTTTTCAAGGAGTATTTCCAGCAATAGCAAGAGGGTGAGCTCTGAAAAGCTTACTAGAAACTAGTCTGACAAATTAGCCACAAAAACACCCATGCTGCCTCACCCTCACCAACTTCAGCTTCCCTCCAATACTGTTTGCTCAAATTCAGAGACAGCCTATGCAATTTTAAATGGATGCTTGATTTAAAATTACACTTAATCACCATCTTGAGTAACGTTATTTTCTTGGGTTTAACCAAACTAGCAAAGGCAAGGTTAGGCAGAGATGCAGTACAGACTTCAACACAGACAATCAGCTCCTATTTACAACTCCCACAAACAAGTTGGGGTTCTCAGGTGTTTTAGCCCTCCTGGCCGACCAACACTCCACACCTCTGCCACTGTTTGGCAAACTGTATGCTCTATCTTACTTCCCCATGGCTCACTGTCCCTTTTCCTCTTCCTCCTTCCTGCCCTTCCTCCTTCTCCCACTTCCCTCCCTGCAAACAGATTTGCTCGTTTCCTACCTGGACTCCTGACAGCTCTGTTGCCATTCCCTCCCATGGATCCTCACTCCATTTCACTCAGTTTTTTACAGGTTGCCCTGTCCAGCCTGGCCTTCAGCTTTTCTATCCCCTTATCAGGGCTGACACTGCTCCCCTGCAACCCCTTCTCCGCTCCTGTGCCCTCCAAGACCCACCACTGGCAGCATCTGGAAGCAGCCCAACTCAATCCCACTTTATCTTGACAGCACCTTCCTACAGCTCTGCCAGCCCCTCCTGGTTTCATGACCGTCCTCAAAATACCTTTTGTCAGCAATGGAAGGCTGGGGGGGTGGCAAGGGGAAACTTCCCTGATGAGTTTTCTCCTCACCACAATCTGGAAATGGCTCCAAGTAGCACCAAGGGCTCTGGAAATGTTTGTCGGCACCAGAAGACACCCCAGCATAATTTTTACACTGCTTGGGAAGCTGCCTGCAGGGCTGCTTGTAAAACAGCACAAGATATGGGCCAAGAAAAATCAAAACAAAAGCTGATTTTCTGCAGGCGAGCGGGAGGCTCGGGCTGTTCCGCTGCTCAGCGACGCGATGCTCCACAAGGCCGTCTGGCCAACACATGCTCCTTGCAAGACTTTAAAATGCACTTTGTCACACTTCTTCCAGCCAACAGCACTGAGATGTTCCAGAGAACAGGTATCTCAGCTTACTGTGGCCTGTGCCTCTGAATGGCAGAGCCCCCCCAGATCAGAATGAAGCTGGCAGCACCCTGTGCTCGCACATCTGGCACAAGGACGCCGCCCCACAGCTGTACCCTATAACCACACCAAAAGCACCAGCAGTCCCGTTTCACACAGCATAAAAGCAGCTGGCCCAGCCATGTTTTAAGTATCACAATAGAAATAAACGTGTCTATCGGATTTCATTTTACATTTTTAATGCAATCTGCTATTTTCTTCCTTTCATAAGGAAACATTATACTTCTGTGGTCAGTTTCCCTGAAGAGATCAGGTAAGGGCACTCTCAGCCACACCCCTGCTGTCTTAGAGCCCTCTCATCTCCAGCAGCACCAACAGCTACAGCCCATGGTTCATGCTGAGAGTCGCTACACTGGGATAGCTTTCCTGCTCCTAACACTGTCTGGCCTGAGAAAAGGCAGGCACATCCTGACCAATTCCCAGAGAAGCTCTTGCAGGGTCAAAGGAAGTAGCAGGCTGTAGGGGGGGGCAGGGGGGTGATGGTCTTAATCTTTACGGCTTGCAGGAAACAGCAAGCTAATTCCAGCCTGCCACCACCGAAAGCAACCTGCTGCAGATTAATTCCTTCTCTATCTGCAAGAGGACTTGGCACGGGGATGCCGAGCGCCGCTCGCTCAGACTGTGCTGAAAAATAAAAGAGGGGAGAGCCCTCGCTAACAGCTTGTCACTGTCAGCCTTCCTCCGGGGCTCCACGTGCTGGGAAGAACAGCACACACCTACTGCAGCTCATCCAAAAAGCCCTGGCTGCCAGCAGCTCCGTGACACCTTGGCCTCCGCTGCCTGGTGACATCCCAGAGGGACCCTCAGGGGACAGAGCTCCAGAAATCCCTCTCAAGGGCTGCCCGCTGCACACGCAGCTGTGCGATCCGTGGCTGTGCAATCCGTGGCTGTGCAGTCCATGGCTCTGCAGGTCCATGGCTGTGCAATCCATGGCTGTGCAGTCCGTGGCTGTGCAATCCCGCTCCCGCAGTAAGGCCATTAGGGAAGCGGCATCTCCGCACACTAATCCCGGTTGTGTAATCACCCTGCTCCGAGGCGGGAGCAGCCCGGGAGCTGCGGGACGTGCCCTTGCCTGTGCGCTCCCGCAGCCGGATTTCAGTGCCAAAGCACAAAGGTCACTCACTCACTCACTCACTCACTCACTCACTCACTCACTCACTCACTCACTCACGGCTGGGGACACCACGGGCTCCAGGCTCTCCTCACAGCCTGCACCGACACGTCGCGAGCCCAGAGGTTTTTCCTTTTTCCCCCCTGGCACAGCTGTGGCTGCCTCACAGAGAGCAGGCTCTATTAATATTTTACCACCGGATTCCGCTCCGTCCTCAAACTGTTTTGCAAGCAACCGGGATCAGACGCAATGTCTCCCCAAATTAAGATACAAATGTCAACAAGAAGCACGGCAACATAAGCATAACGTGCGTGCCCAACAAGGATGAGGAGAATTTATCTGCTTTTGTTCCCACCACCCCCCTTCCTGTGCCATGTATCTACAACATCCTTTTCTCTGCCTCAGGAAGAAAACAACAACAAAATACTTGGGAGTTCTCGTATCATCATTATTCAAACAGTGGTGAGGTAGCCAGAAACACAGGATAAATGCTGAGTTCTCATAGCAACACACCTCTATGAGTAAGGAGATTAAACTCTTAAATGTGCTCCCTCCTCAAGCCTCCAGTATTTGCCAGTGTCACACCAGCTGTGACAACCAGCACCAACAATTCAAACCATTTCTCACTGTCCCACCAATCTAGAAACAAGGAAGAATTAAGAAGATGCTTCTTCACAGCTGGTTTCTCTCTGAAGCAGTATCTTCTCAGTGCACAGGTTACAAATCTCACAAGGAGCAGTTACAGACACGCACAAACACGCCACCCAAAAAACTTTGTTTCGTTTTTCCATCTTCCTGTTGCTGTCAGCTGCTGTCAACAAGACCAGACCCTCCCATTCGATGCAAACAAGGAAACACATCTTAGTGTTCAAGCTGCAGATTCTTTTGTTCAAATAACATGGCAGCTAAAAACAGCCTTTCCTCCTCCCTGGAGCAACCTCTCATTGCGCTCACTTATATGCCAAGGTACCCTTTATTCATCCAAGAACAGTAATGACTATCCAAATGCTAAAACCCAGTATTCAGCAGGGAGATCACAACAACAGTAAGAAATTCCCTATGATATCCTCAGAATTCAACTCTGAGTATCCCATGGGGCAGAGGGAACCCAGTTGATCCCACTTTTCCCTCCAAGTACCTCAGCTTGGGAGCTTTCTGCATTTGTTGTGTTCTGCCCAAGCCTACCACACTGCACAAACAAGCAACCACCACTCTCAGTGCACAGACCTCTTTTTTTTTCTTCCACTATGTCCTCTGGCAGGAAGGTAATAACTGACCAGGGCAAAGGACATGTTTACTGGCTCCATCTTTCATTTGTTCCAGTGTACACGCAGCCCAGCAAGAAAAAAGAAAAGCAGGGCATCACCATGCAAAGGGACAGTGGTACCTCACTACAATGCTGAGATCAATTGTGCAATGTGTTTTGGCACATTGCACCATTTACCTTCACGCATACCAACTGCTTTAACTTCTTCCTTATGACCTCATGCCTTAAGATCAGGCTTCTAATATATTGGGGTAATTTTGCCCAGATAAGGCTTAAACAGGCACTGTCTCCCATCCTAAAAAATTAAATAAACAGGTGAAGTCATGCTCCCCAGTCAAGAAATTCACAGTCTGTAGAATTCATTCACTCTTTCACACTCGGGTATGATTTTCAGAACCTCTGGAAGAGCTTTGTTATGAACCGACATGCGATCATCACATGCCCGTATTGATGCGTGTGTCCGTGCCAATAGCTTAAATCACTTGATCTCTGAACAATCCTATGACTCATGACATATGCATCCCATAATTTATCATGTTTGTGCTATGAAAATGCACTGGAGCAGCATTGCCTCAGCAACATTTACAAGTCACCTTGGCAACAAAGCAGCTTTGCGGCTGCTCTCAGATGCCCGGTCTCAGATGCCCAGCAAAACCCAGACGAGATGGGAGAGAACTGAAGCACTTCTAATTTACTGATCGGCTTTAATTGCTCATTAATTAGCTAACATGGCTACCTGCCTTAAATTGGGCCTTAAAAAAAAAAAAAAAGCATAACAAAAAGCTAAACAAAACATAAGCCCACCTCTTTTACCCTTCTCCAGGAGGCTCAATGCTCAAAACTTAAGGAGACTCCCAGTACAGAAAATCACACACTGCCAAGTCAGAGGAAAAGTTTAAGGAACCGGATATTGTGCCTTCGTAGGCTTCCAAAAAAGTCTATACATGTGTAATTCAGCTAGGAAAAACAGCAAGTCCTAGGACAAGCCAAAAAAAAAAAAGCAGTTTCCATCCCATGAAATGCCTGTGTAAGCATCACCTGCCTGTGTTATTTAGGCTTTTGTTGCACTGGTAGGTTTAGAGGAGCCAAGGGGGCAGGCAGCTGCCAGGGCCGATCGGCTCTGGAGCTCCGTGCCAAGCGCGGCCGCGGCGGCAGCAGGGGAGCCCTGGGAGCTGGCTCCGTGCCACAATCACAGTTTTGGATGCAGTTTCCTTCTTCATCAGGCAGGTGAAGTGCTGGCAGTGCAGGCAGAACAGCCTGTCGGTTTCACTCCTGAACTCCCTCCTCACACAAGTAAAGGCACGGCTGTTTCACTCTCAAGCCAGCGCCAGACAAACAGAGAACACAAGGAAACAACTTTTCCAGCAGCAAGATCACTCAAAGGAGGCAGAAAGGAGACACGAGAGGCTGCAAACCATCAGCTCATTCCTGTTCAGGAGCTTTAAAGCCAAACACACCAACAGCGTGGTCAGAAACTGAAGGCAAAGGGAAGGCAAAGGATCAGCAGCCCTGGCTCCCAGCGAAAGGGAAGGGAAGGCAGAGCTCATCTCCCCTTTGCCAGTCGCTCAGTGAGAGATGCATTAAGGCTGCTGGTGGCTCAAGCCCCAACACAGAGCCCAAGCCACCACAGTAGAGGCATTCAAGAGGTGTGAAACTCAGCTTCCTGATTTATCAGCTGCTATCCCGAGGGGCAGGAGGTGAACCACCGCGATAAAAAACTTTTACTGAGACCTGAATCTGTACTGGTAAGTATTTGCTGCTGCCCAGGCGGGCGTACAAAAAAAAGGAGCTCCCTCAGCCGAACAGATCCATGCTTTTAGGAGTTTAGACATTTGGCCAAAGTCTGAAATAGCCTGTTAAGTCAGAGCTAATTAGCAGAGGAGAGGAATGAACTAACATAAGACTGAACATACTTTCCCTGCTTCCAACAACTATTTAACAGTCTCAAACAAATTTTAGCCAGCAGATTCAAGTGCCAGAGATCTCACTAAATGGTGAATTTACAGACAAACCATATCATCAGCCTTTTGCAAGGATGGGAGTAGGTGTTTCAGCATACAATTATGCTCTAACACTCAACCTCTCCACAGCCCCCCACAAGCAGCCCCATGTCCCTGAGCAAGCCTGCCTTCCCTCCCTCTGTTAATCCCCTGTGCCCCCCTCTCAACTCCACAGCCCATCATCCCCCCTCTGCTGAACCCTCTTTGCAGCCAGAACCAGCCAGCAGGACTGCTGCTGCTCTTCTAGCTTTCCTGCACACCCAGGGTGGGATTTAACAGAGGACATCACCAGGGCATCCCTGAGGAGCAAGGAAGGCTGCAAAGAGGACAGCCAGGGCAGCAGCCTGCCCAGCTCTCAGCTTTAGCACAGGCAGCTGTGCCTTCCTCCCCACAGCTGCCACAATACAGTTTGGGAAGGAAAAGGCTGCCCAGCTTCCAGAGGCTCAGCCTGCCTCTCCCCACCTTGCTTCCCTCTCCACTTCCACAATTAAAACTTTCCCTTGCTATTTTGGCATGCCAATTTTTGTGGAGGCTGTCATTTCGGTGATAGCAATGCCACGGTAACTTGAATTTAGGTGAGTAACCAAGCAAGCACGATTGACCAGCATGCTCTCTGCCAAAAGGATTAACCAAAGACCAGAACAATAATTCAAAGTTATTAAATTGCCTGAATGAAATTTTCTACTAGCCCTTTTCATGAATCTCCACCTACCAAAGAGCACACTTAACCACTGAGTTACAAAGACACGCACACACACAGAGTGCAGTCTGCAGTACAACTCCCCTCGTTTTGCAATGCTTTCAGCACCAATCTTGTTTTCTGAGTTGTTCAAAACAAAGTAGCAACAGAAGGAACTGATCCATTCTTTAAATACCTAGGTAAAACAAAAAAACAAAGAAAAGGTGGAAACTGACAGAAGCCATATGCTTACTGAGAGAGTGCAAACAAAAAAGAAGTGATCTCTCTTGCATATAGTAAAAAATCCCCTAACACCATTTTTTAATTTTATCTTACTTTTAGGGCGTTGCATTTTCCACAGTCCTCTGACACCCTGTAACAGCCTGGAGGGAACAGACAGCCCCACAGGGAGTTCCACAGACTCTGCCTGGAAGAACCTGTGCCTCACAAACCTCCCAGCCACTGCAGCAGAAGTCACCAGGAAAATAACTTCTTGTCATCTGGAGTTGTTACTGCCAGCTTTTATGGACAAGCCTGGCAGATCACATCCTTCCCCACTTCCCTTCACTCTTCTGTCCTCCATCCTTGCTTTGAAGACTGCAATATTGGCATCTCCCACTGCTACTGCAACTTCAGGAAGCTGAATTCCTTCTTGCCTTCCTGTCTTCCCCCATATCCTTTCTGTATTTAAAACATAACCTTGGACCTTTGCTTTCACTGGCTGGTGTAGTACCCCATCAGTTAAAAGAGGATCTCTCTAAGGCAGTGACAGACATTTAACTATCTCCTGAAAAGCAGGCGCAATGGCAACCAGAAACTTGCAAGCCCCAAAACAAGCACAGAGGCTACCAGCCGTGGCAACTCAGCACCTGCAGAGGATGAGGTCAGTGACTTTCACCAGCAACACAGCGAGAACACGAAGATTTGCTTGCTTTGCTGCAAGCTGCCATGGCAAAGAGACACATACACGCTTCAGAAAGCCATCTAAATTCGCTTACATCTGTCATTGTCATTTTGGTCAGCAATGGCATCTTCCAGAGCAACAGACTTTGGCTTCTTTTCACTGTTTCCTTTCAAGTTTTCCCAATCTGCCTGGCTGAATCTGCAGACCTCTGAGTCTTTGGTAGCTGTTTGGCCTTCTCTCTCTTTCATCTCCAACTCTGAGAAGCGCATCATTGCACGCTAGAAAGAGAATTGATATAAAAAAAAAGTCTTGCAATAAAAACCACTTCATTTACACCTTACCTTATATGAAAGCATTTCCAAAGAAAAATTGACTCAAAACCAGGGTTTCAGATAAACAGCTAAGGGTAGGATTTTAACACACCTGACTTGTAAAACAGTGTTCTAGAATCTTATAAGCAAACAGCCACACAATTCTTTCATATATAAGTATATATATATATGTAAAAGATTATATATAAATGTATATTATATATAAAACAAAGACATTCCATTTTGGAGGTAAAAAGAGACAAAAACGAAAAGAAATAAAATAAAATTAAAAAGAAAAAAAAAACAACAACACAAAACCGTACAATGAATAAAAGACGACCATGGCCCACAAACTTCCCTTTGTGTATTTGGAAATGAAATTTAACTCAAAGGTTTATGTAAGAGTCTAGTAATAAAAATTTGAAGAACTGACCTCACAGTAAGCAGCAGGTAGACATAAAATACTGTCCTCTTGTAATCCTTCCATCTATGTAATTAAAATGGGCACTCAATGGATCATTTAGATAATTTCATCCATTTTTATAAGCATAAACCAATTCTTTTCTTAACAATGCAAAACAATTTGGCTTAACTCATCCCTTCATTAAAAGTAAAACACCCTAAGAATATTCCTGCACAATACCTGTCTATCATCCCTCAGCATCAACCTCAATACCACTCCTACTCTTCCCTAGGCGCTCACTTGGAACCAACGTTGCCTGAGACCCACTAATGCATGACTGCAACTCCTCACCATCCAATGGCACGTTTGGCATACTAATCATAACTTCTTGGGTACTGTGCTGTGCTGGCTCTGAGGCCAGCTCAGAAATTACAGCCAGCGCCAAGGTAACATGCATGCCTGTCCGACTCCCCTTGAAACTGCACAAACATTTCATTAACGTGCATTAACATTTGTATCAGATCTTAGTAAAAAAGCCCTTTAAAGCTGGCTAGCCCATGCATACCTATAAGCCACACATACTCTTTACATTTCCTCACTCTCATTAATAAACTCACTTTGCTATTTAAAACCAATTTATGGCCAGTACGCCCCAACAAAAAAAAACGTTCTGGTCTCCCCACCTGCGTCGCTTCTCTCAACTTTAAAAACTCAACTGTGACTTGCAACAGAGAAATAAATACCGACAGCAAGCGCGGCGGGTGCTGGACCGCACGGGCTCACCTGCAACGCCCGCTGCTCCCGGCTGAGCTGGCTGGAGTCGGCATAGAGCTCGGTGGTCACACACTTGAATCGGTCACCTACATAACCGGCAGAGTTTGCGATTCTCTTGGCCAGTTTGGACGGCTTGGGTTTCAGCGTTTTGCCATCGGCAGACTCCGCGTCGTCGGCTCCGTCTTTGGTATAGGTCTGGCTGGCATCGATGCTCGGCGGCACGGTCCCCACGCAGAATGGCTTCGCGTCCTCCTGCACCTTGCCAAAAGCCAGAGCTGGAGCATCGCTCTCAGTGCGCGCTCTCCAAGAAAACAGGAGAAGGCTGGACCGCCACTCTCTCTTTAGGCTGGCTCGCAGATAAATCTTCTTTCCTTAAGCCGAACACTGATGAACTCTGGGCTTGCTTGAAATTATAGGTTTCGTGAACATCATTATTTCTTCCAAACTCCTCTCTCATTACAATAAAATCTCTGTGCTGAGACGCCTGCTCTACCTTGTGCTTTGTAGGGTCATTAGTCTGATTACTGCTTTCTGTAGCAAAGCTGGCTTTCGTTACGTTTGCTTCGCTCTTAGCTTCCTGCTCGTCTCGCAGAAGATCTGGGAAAAGGTGTTTGTCGCTTTTTGCAGAGTTTTTACTATGGCCAGAGTTCTGGTGCAATTTCACACCCTTGTCACTGGGCATTTCAAAATGCATCTTCCCACCGCTCTCCAGGAGCTCTGGCAATCGGCCCCGCAGAGCCGGGTCCTCATAGCGGACCCTCTCGTGAGACCGTGACCTCCGTTCTGTCTTCTCCTCCTTATTGATTTCCAGAGCTGAATGCTGCAACAGCATGGGGTGCACCATCCCCACTCCCAGAGCATCCTGGTAGGTCATGAACTCCCCCCTCCCGGCTGGCAGGCTGTAAGGGAGGCCGGGTTTGGGAGCCAGGTGGGTGGGGTAGAGGCTGCCATTGGGCAGCAAGACAGGGTGAGGGTAGACATGTCCTTTCCCGTGGAGGGTGAGAGGGCTGATGGCGATCCCCTCTGGCACTGTATATGGGAGGTAGCTCCTGGGGTAGGGCAGAGGAGGGGACCGAAACGCCTCGTTGGGCGGCAGGAAGATGGGGCTGGAGGCCAGGGCAGTCTCAGTCGCCTTGAAGTTGGCTTCCTGAGCACAGGACTTGGCCACCTTACTGCTGTGTTTCGCAGCAGGGGTGGCGACGGGCTGCCCGACGTGCTGGATAACCGAGGCTGTGCTCTCTGCAGAGCTCCGCGCCGTCTTGGCGCAGTCCACGTTGGCATTGGGAGCTGGTGACGCTGACGCTGGCCGCCCCCCTGCTGACACCGTCCCCGAAACACTGCCAACCACTGCCTCCGTGCCACCCATCCTGGGGCAGGAGGAGCTCCGCGGCTGTGGCATAACCCAGTCCAGTGCCTTGTTTTTCAGTTGGACATTCTTCCCAGCCTCCTCATTGGGGCTGGGACCGGGAACGATCCAGGAGGATGGCGCCGTGCTGATAATTTCAGGCCTGTAGATGGGGCAGCTGTTCCCGGGAGAAATGGTTTCTTTCTGAACGATCTCACCGCCTGGCAAGTGTGTCCCCCCTCCTGCCCTTCCATGCACCAGCACTGTTGGCATAATTTTCTTACTGTGGTCAGACTTGCCAGCGGTTTCTGCATCAACCACTTTCGCCGACAAGTCCAGCGGTTTGTCGGTGACGTCTTTGGTCGGGGTCTGCTTTTCCAGGAGTGGGGGAGACCTGCTGTCCTTCCGGTCATGGCCAGCTTTCCGTGCATGGGGGGCAGATGGCATGGGTGCCTCCCCAGCATCACTGCCTTTGGGAAGCTTCCCATTGGAGAGGCGAGCAGGTGGAAATTCACTGCCGATGTTCACGTAGGGCTTTGGGAGCGTAACAGCAGAGGAGGGAGAGGTGGTGATCCTGGGGAAATGTTTGTGGAAATCAGCATAGGCATCCCCGACCTGGGCAGGCAGGGGGAGGCGGGGAGATGGCCGGGGCGAGTGGGGCAGCAGGAGTGCAGGATCTCCTGGTAAGTTGGCAGGGGCCGGCTTGGCGGCGGGGACCCGGGGCTGCTTGCTGCTCTGGATGTGGGGGTAGGCGTGCGTGTCCACAGGCGTGCCCGGGCTCACACCCATCTTCCACGACAAGCTCTTATCCGGACAGTGCACCAAAGGTGGGATTGCTGGAGAAGCTGAAGCAGTCGAGAGCCTCATGGGCGACGCCAGCGACGAAGGGATGTGAGGGGCAACGTAGTGGGAGGGAGGCAGGTATAAAAAACGTTCACCGTTCGTACACACGGGCGAGTAAGCCAGGTGCTGCGGTAAGCTGTAGGTGGACTGCTGAGGTAGCAATGCCTTGTACATGTTTAACGAATACTTATTTGGTGAGTCAAGGAAAGGGTATATGGTGGGCGTTGCACCCTCCATGTAGGGGTTTACCCAGGGGAGCCTTAGGTAACTAGCACCATTGACACCGAGGGGACTCTGCCTGTCACCCGCAGCTCGGTCCAAACCCAGCGTCTCCCCTGTCGGGACAGAGGTTTTTTGTATTCCAGGTGGTGTTTTGTATATAGCGCTGAAGCCGTTCGGGGCTTTTCCAGAGACAGCTGCGCTTTCCACCGCTTCAGGAGGATTAGACTTAAACTGTATCTCTGGATTTCTTTCAGGAGTAAATCCCAGGCTGGCTATGGAACCCGTAGCATCCCGCGATTTTTCCGAGCCAAGTCCACACAAGCTGGAGTAGACAATGCTACTGGGCACTCTGAGTCCTTCTCGCATGAGCCCAGACCTGTCCATACTCAGAGCTGCAAGGCTGTCGATGCGATGTGCTGTAGTTGCATCCACCTTTACAGAACAAGAAGCACGTTACTTTCCCATCTCACTAACATGACTACCATTCCAGCTACAGATAGATCAGCATTTTGGATGAGAAACAGTAACAATGCAATCATGCTGTTTGTTGTGAAAACGTACAGAGGCTGATTACACTGGAAAATGGGAGAACAGGAACCTACAAGGTAATACGTATAACACCACAAACATTAACACCAATCTCTCCAAATCCAAAATTCAAACAGCCAAGAACAAAGGTGTGAGGACTCAAGCAGCCAGGAGTGGCCCAGAGACAATGCTCAGAGGCACTGCTCCTGTGCAACCAGCTCTTCAGTCCCAGCCCTCCCAGAACAAGAGGTGGGCTGTGGCATGGAGACCAGAAAGAGAAGGATTAAGTGTCTCTCCTCCTCATCCTCCTCCAGGACCTCTCCCTCCACCTCTCTCTGCTCTGGGGCTCACCATTGCCACATGATTCATGGGGCAAGGCATCTCAGGGTGCAGCATGAAGAAAGGTCTGCCATCAAATTTCCTTCCCACCTGCTGCTCCCCATGTAGATTCAAAGAAAGGAAAACCCCACCAACTTTGCTGGAACATTGATGTTTTTCATGCTTACATGAAGTATTTTTGTCACACATGCTGGTGTTCTGCATGGCATTATTCGTAACAGCAAAACTAAGAACCTGAAGTCATACAACAACACATATCACAAAGCATCAAGAGATTAACAAGATAAATAAACAAAGCCCCAACTTCACTGTTTCACAGAAGCAACCTGAATGTGCTCAAGCCCACTAGGGCTGCAACAGGAAGGTGTTTTAATCATTTCTCCAAATGGACCACGTAATAACAGCCAGGGGCAGGAGTCAGTCATGGGGGGGAGGACAGGCACAAATTCATATGCAGCATGAAGCTTGTAACTTCTTACCACACTGTGGTTCAGGTGATTTTCCTCCCTCAACTCCAGTCTGCTTTTCGGTGCATCAGCATCATTAACGGGAATTTTCCTATTGAAAAACAGAAGCTTACTATTTGAAAACATCCTGTGCATCTCAGATCAGTGCAATATCGTATCACCTCCATATTTTGATTCCCCTAGAGAAGTCCCATGAGATAACATATTTATCCTTCTCTGTCCCCATACATGCTGACTGCTTTGAAAAGCAAGGACCATTTGAAAATAAGCATAAAGGACTTTGACAACAGGAACACACCAAGTACATCTCAGAGCAGCCTCTTCCAAAGCAAGCAGTTTTTGTCAAGGTCTTCTCTTTTGGTCCTTGCCCTTTCTTTTTTCCAGGGGGAGAATATCCCATTTTAAACATACTCTGCTCATATACCATCCATAAAGACTGCTGAGGATAAAATTAAAACACACACGCTAATATCATATGAACATCAGCTCTTCCATGCTTAAGAGGGAGCTGCACATCTGTGCCATACCAGTGTTGCAGCTCTGGGACTTGTTATCACAGAAATCACCAATAAAGAATATACCTTAGTGCCAAATTTCAAATCCCAGGGATAAAAATCACTGACATGCAGCAGAAGGAAAGTTTCAGCATTACCCAAAAGAACTCCTTTCAATCGAAGTGCTTAAAGGCATATCATCACCATAAAGCAGAAATGCGATTTTAATCAGTTTGTTTTTAAAAGATTCACCGTCCCTGCAAGCAGCACATACAATTATTATCTCTGAACAACTGGGAGGAAAGTGGGGAGGAAGGGTGAGAAAGTAAAGTGAGATGCTTGGATGTTTTGCTTCAGCTTATGTTTGCAAATAGTATTCCCTGCAAAGACCAAAAACTTCCACCAGCTTTTTGGAGGCTTTTCACTCAACAGTGAGAACAGAGAATGAGGAGAGAAAAGCACTAAAACCACACAAAACTGGCACAGAGAACTGGAGGAGCATCTGCAGCTTCTGTCCAGCATCATTTTGCTTTTTAAAGAGCTGGGATTTAAGGGAAGGGGACACCTGCCAGTGCTTGTGTCATCCCATCAAACACTGTAATTTTGATCATCAATTGAATTATATTCAGCAGGAAAAAAGGTGGGGAGGAGGAGAAATTCACTTGTGGGAGACAGACACTACTGATCCTATTTCACATCACAAGCTGTTGGTCCAAAGGCAGGGAACACCAAATTGCAGGCACGAGCCCCTCTGCTGCAGAGAATCACCACAAGAAAACGTGCACTATTTGGTTTAATCCCCCTTCACAAATGCAAAACAATAAATTAATTGTAAAAGCACATTCAAAGGCTGCTTTGGGTGCGTCCCCACTTCACTGACCCAGGTTGCCTGTTCCATAGTAAATCAGCATCTGCTCTACTGCTCTCAGGCATGTCTTGACTCTCTCCCTTTGCCCTCCCTCCAAGCTGGGCTGATCTCGATTCAAGGTGGCAGCTTTCTGCTCCAGTATTAGGGAAGTGAGCAAACTCCGAGACCTCGCTCTGCAGAATTACAGTGTGCTTTAACTCGCCAGAAGCTTAAATATTTACCTGTCTTCATTAATTCCACACATGCGGACCCTTTCATTGCTCATCCAGCTATGAACGTTGCCATACAGGGGAGTTGCAGAAAGCATGACGTCTTCTTAAAAATCAACGCTTTTCTTCGAGGTTTTATATTCTATTAAGAAAAAGAAAAGAAGAAGAAAATAAGAAAAAAAAAAAAAGTTGAGCAGATTTGTCTAGGAGGAAGTGCAAACATCACGGCGGAGCAGCCAGCCTCCCTCCGGGTAATTAATAATGAATGCAGGATTGGTGCGGGGAGTGAGCTGCCTACGTTAACCGCTAAGGGAGATACCCGGCAATAAAGGAGCAAATTGAGGGCATTTATAGGTCAGAGGAGATGGATCTTTTCCCCAGCGCACATCCAGAAAATTAAGAATCATTCCAGACTATCGACAAATAAAAGTTTCTCCACAGCATTTCATTTCCACAAGAAATGACTCAGCCGGCCAAGAACACACCAGTCCCCAAATCTTCATCTCACATAGACTGAACCAAGGAGGGAGATCCTGTGAGTGTGGGGGGACATTCAAACAACCCACAGGAGCTCACAAAAGCCCTGCATTAGGAACACGCAGGAGAGCATGGCAAGAACAACCACATACCGCGTGTATTAGCTACGCTGATTGCTGATAAGGCTTTTACACGAGGACTTAAAACTGAAGAGACGCCGCTACAGAAGGCATCTAAATAAAACCCTCCCTTTTAGCGTCTGCACATGACTAACTTGGAAAAAGGGGTTAAAAATAGTAAGTGGGTTGGCGAGCTCCCCACCCCTTGATTTGATTAAGCGAGGAGCCCTGGTGGCTTCTGCATTGGAGCTGCTGTGCTGCTGCTGCTGCTGCTGCTGCTGCTGCTGCTGCTGCTGCTGCTGCGAGTGCTTTCAGTAATTCAATGATGCCTGCTCACTCCAGGGAAAGAAATCATTAGCGGGCTCACTGGAGAAGTATTAGCAGTCCAAGAGGATCGGCGCTGTGTGCAGCCAGAGAGGCAGGTGAAAGGTAACCACATTTTCACGTCCAGTGGCAGAGAGGGAAAGGCTTTTCCTCCCCTCTACCTTGCCTAATGCCACCTCCGCTCGCATTAAATTCTAGTTTGCTGCATGAGCGAAGTGTCAGGACAAGCTGCGTTTTATTAACAGGATTATCGCGGCACATGATTTATTCCAGTGCAAGATTTTAATTGCTCTTCAGAGGTTGAGTCGTTTCTTTTGACTGAGCTTCAGCCTGCATCCTGCTGCTAAATGCTGGGTTAATAAGTAGGGGGAGCCTTTAATGCACAGGATATCCCTCAGCTCTTCCTCTCTCACAAAAATAGAAGCCTTTAAGCAGGAGGCATGATACTCCTTTTACACACACACAAGCCAGTAACGGGCGATTGACCACTGGGAGTTTAATGCCTAACGTCTCCCAAAGCATCCATGCTTCCCCAGCAAACTCATTTCCTTTGTCAGGCTACAAAATATGCAAATGATCACTTTGGCATTTAATAGGGAAGAAGCCCAGATTGGGCCTTTAACACAATACTTCACACACGTTCAGAGAGGTTTAAGAACTGAAACGGCAGGAAAGCCTTGTTCCCCAACACTTTTTTCTCCCCTCAGAGAAGCCTTTTGTGCAAAACTCCACGTCTGGAACAAATGTATATTAATGAAACAGCGCGTTGACCCTCCTTTCTCCACAACGGTTAGCTTTTCCTAATGAAGTCCGCACAAATCGCCGCGAGGAAACAAAAATCCACGGAGGTTAGTTATCGCGCTATCATTCAAAAGGAGTTATTTCACTGGAAAGACGTTTTCTGGACAGATTTACTGGTTTCCAGATGCGTCGCTCGTAATGTTTTCAATAGAGGCAGCAGCAGCATGGAGAGAGTGATTTAGGGTTTTACGGAAGGTTAGCAGGCGCCCCGTGCGCTGCCTCATCTGTAAGGGACAGACACCGGCGCAGGGAAGGGCCTCGACGGCACAGTCCCGCTCTCCGTGCCCCGCTTCCCTCTGGGGCCAGGCTCCTCCGAGGGGCTGCCTGCGCCCTCCCGCCTGCTTTCCTCGCTGGAAATGTATCATTAAGATAAGGCGAGGTGCCTGAACTAAAGCCCATCAATCCCCTGACACGTGCAGATAGCGAAATGCTGAAGTTGCATGGGGGGAGAGTGAGAGCTTCCCCAGCCAAGAGCGGGTAATCTGGAGGCTCCATGTCCCACAGCCACCACCACCCGAGCAAGGGCAAAACCCGCCCTGTCTCAGGGACGTGGTGGGATGTCCCGGGGCCACCAGGCAGGTCAGAGCCCGCGCCCCCGAGGGCTGCCAGCCCCTTCCCCAAAGCCACCCCTTCTCGCTGCGCGCCCCGGGAGCGCGCGTGTGTGCAGTTATAATCATCGCCGCCCTGATGAACTTCTTGTGAACTGTTTAAAAGTGGAGGTCTGCTGAACGAGCAGCGGCGCCACTGCCAGCCATAATTTCATTGCAACAAGCAGCAGACTTTTAACTCTTCGCACACCCTGTCCCTCCCCCTCCTCTCTCCCTCCCCACCAGCAGCTGCCTGTCGGGGATACCGGCTCACAGAGGCTCGGCCAAACGCGGGCAGCGCCACAAGCGCTCTGCGCTGCGGGGACGGGGGGGACAGTGATGGGGGCGTGGGGGGCACCGCACCTATTTATACACCCAGCTTCCGCGGGGGTGGGCGCAGCCGCTCCCGTTATGCAACCCCGACGGCGGGCTGAGCGCCCCAGCGCACGGAGGAAACCGAGGACACGTCTCTCCCTCCCTCCCTCCTCCTGTCACCCACCGGGCCACCGCCAGCGCGCCCCAGGGCGCCGCAGCCCCCCCGGCCGCCCCCGCTGCGCTGCGCGGCGGGGCGCGGAGCGGGGGTCGGCAGCCGGAGCGCGCACGGCATTTCCTCCGGGAGGTGTCTGGCCGATAAAGCCATTTGCGGCTAAATATAGACGGTGATGCACGGAGGAGGGAGGGAGGGAGGGAGGGAGGGAGGAAGAGAGGGAGGGAGGCGCAGGGTGGGGGGGGGGGGGGGGGTGGAAGAGAGTGAGACGCGCAACGCACACGCGGTTCCGCAGCGATGCCGCCGTGTGAAACCAGTTGTGAAAAGCGCCTGCAAGCACTAACCTGCCTCCCGGCGTGCTGCCGAGCCGAGCCGAGCCGTGCCGTGCCGAGCCGCGCCGGGAACACCCACCCAGCTCCCGCGCTGCCCGCGCCCCGCCGGCCCCGCGCCGCAGAGGCAGGCACAGGCACACACCGCACTGCTCGGGCAGCTGATTAAAAAGGGAAACGTTTGGGTCTCCCTCGCAACGTCAACAGACTTTTGGCAGCCATTGACGCCAGCAGCAGCAAAGTTTTGTTAACACGCTGCTGGCGTGGAAACGAGAAAAACCCGATGCCTGCGGGGAAGGGGAGAAGGAGGAAGAGGAAGACTCCACTTCTCCGTGCCTCCGGGGGAAAAGAGGAGGCGATGGCAGCGCCACCCGGGACAGGGCAGCCTGCTCTTCCCCCCTCCCTCTCCACCCCCATGACCCCGGGGTGCCTGCCGGCGAGTTTGCGAGGTGAAAGTCTCAGCGAGGGGCGTGGAGGGGCGGAGGGGAAGAGGGGGGGGCGCCCGGAGGAAGCCCGGCGGGGCCGGCGGCTGCAGCGAGCCAGGAAGCGGGTCGGGAGGAGAATTGCAGCGGCGCACGAGTTCCCTTTTGGCGCCTTTACTCTTTTCCACCTCCGAGCTCCGCCTGGCAGCCTGCCAGTTTCCACTGCACAAGCCACGGAGCCGGCAGCAGCAGCGGCAGCCGGCGGGGAGGGCTGCGCGGGGTTTAAAAAGAAACCACTGCGAGAGCCGATGGCACCGACGGAGCGCCGGGAGCTTCGGCAAACAACCCAGCCTTTCGGATATTAAAAGCCATGCAATAAATTCCCGGCCTCTGAGCCCTCCCCCACATCACCCCCCCGGGCCCCTCTTCCCCCCGCCCCGTCGCCGCCCGGTTCCAGGCCACTGGAAGGATCATTTCTAGATTTGTGAAAATCCCTGAGAAAGAAGTGAAAAGCAATCGGGGACTCGTAGTGATCTACTTCGATTAGCCCTCAGCCCCGATCATCTGGAGCTTGATTTGAAGGGCAGCGCTCGCACGGTATTTATAAGCTTAAATACGGGCTGATGCTTATGAATGTGTTTGGGTACCTCGTTTATCTTGTACCTCCGACTTATATATTTACGACTTATAGGAACAACGACCTGTGCCACGGCTAGAAAGGAGACTTCAGAGACACCGTATTGCTGCACCGTTTACAATGCGCCGTATAAAGCTCTGGCAGCAGCCAGCGATCTAATATTAGACAAGTGTTAAAAGAATAGGCTTGGCTGCGCTTTTTATATATATATGTATAAAAAAATAAAATATGCTATGGGGTTTTTTTTATGCAATCTCCACACGACATCACCGCTAGTGACACGTTTTGTAAACCAGAGGAGGAAGCTGCAGACTAAGTAGCCGCCGCACGGATCCGCGGATTAGAGAAGAAGTTTGACCTTTACCCGGGACGTGTGGCATTTCATTTAACCATAAAGCTAAGCACAATGCGCCAGCGAGATCGCTAAACCGATTTAAAATACATATAGAGTCATGCACGACAGTAGTGCATCTCGGTTTAGGCACCGTGCAGGCAGCACGAGGGGGTCGGCCACTATTTTAAGGCTCTTGCCGCAGCCACCCCCCCATCGCTCCCGTGTCGCCCGTGTTCCCCCTCCCGCGGCTCCCACACCGTCACGTGTCGAACAGCGACCGGGACTTTCTGCCGTGTAAACACGGCACGGCGGAGCCGACCGGGGGCACCCGGGGCTGCCGAGCCAGCGGGGCATCCTCCCCGCCCCGGACCGCCGGCCGCTCTGCCCCACGGACACACCCCCGGTGCGGCGGGGCTCCGGTGGGGTTGGCTCCCCCCGGCAGAGGCGGCCCGAGGGAGCGGCGCCTGTCACGCCGCCTGTCACGCCTTGGACCCTGCACAGACGGGCGCTGCGCCGGAGCGGCAGCGGCGCGATCCCCTCTCCCATATGCTGCGAGGCGAATCATTGCATCGCTCTCAGCTGCCGGCGGCAGCCAAAAGGGGGGAGGAAAAAAAAGTTTTCAATTAATGATAAGCCTAGGAACTGGGGAAGGGGGCGGGGGAGGAGGCCAATGAGGGAAAGTTAAAATGGCTGGCGATCCTTCAAATAACCCTGGCTGCCTTCCCTTGGAGCCCACACGGCACTGCCTGCCGCGGAGCCCTGGGGGAAGACCCGGACGCCCAGGCACACGCTCCTCGAGGCCAAAGCTGCCTCGGGCGGCCAAGGCTGCCTCCGCACACCGCGATGCCCATACCTGAAGGCTACGGGACATTCGTATAGCGGGGGCACTCACGTCATCCCCCCCTTCCCCCGGTTACACCACATCGTGGGGGTGCGACAGAGTGGCTGCAAAGGCTCCCACACACACACAGCGGGGGGAGGTGAGGCGGCTGGTACCCAACTTTGAGGCATCACTGCATGAAGGATTTCCCAGAGATTCGCGGGAAACACAGACCCCCGTCCGCTGCACTGGCAGCCCCGCACCGCCGCTACGGCGGCCACCCCCGGGCCCCCCCGTCCCTCCCCGGCGCGGGCGATGCCTCTGTCCCTCCAGGCGCTCGCCGCGGTGGCCGGGCGGGACGGGCGCTCCAGGGGGGGGCCCGGGGGATTCCTGCTGCCGCTCCGGCCGCGGCGGGAAACAAGGCTACTACTGGAGGAGGCGGTGGCGCTTCGAAGAGGGAGCCTCAAACCGGCTCAGCCGCAGGAACCCCCGGGCCCCCACGCAGACGGGAGAGAGCCCGGGCTCCCTTCCGTCGCCCACCCGCCGCGGCATCTGCCTACCCAGGCCGGCCGCGCCATTTTAGTTAGACACACACACACACACACAGACACAGACACACTCTCTATCTCACAACACACACACAGACGGACACACTCACACACAGACACACACACCGCGCGCGCGCACGGGAGCGAGGTTTCCGCCGCCGCTGCCAGAGACAACAGGCAGCAGCAGCAGCAGCAGCAGCAGCCGAGCCCGGGCTGCGCAGGCGGAGCAGCGGCAGCAGTGGGAGAGAGGGACACACACACACACACACACACACGCAAGCACACACACCCACGCACCGCGAGCCAGGCAGAAATGTGCATTTCAGGTAATTTAAGGCCGCATTCCCGGCGCAGGGAAGGAAAAGCGCAGGCCTGCGCCCCACCAGCCCATTAACCCGCCGCGCAATTGGCATCCCGGGAACCCTTCATTGTTGCCTTTATTCCCTATGGCTTTTGCTCTCCAGGAGGGGGATAGAAAGGGGGGAAAAAAGGGGTAGGGAGGGAGGAAGGGGAAAAAAGGAAAAATACCACCGAGCCAGCCCCTTCCCCCCGCTCGTCCCCCATTGTTCGTCCGCGGGAGGCTGGGAGAGCGCAGCGCCACGGGCTCGCTATTAGCCGGGCTCCGGCGAGCACTCCCCTGCCCCCAATAGCTCGGGAAACTTAGGAGGCAGGGTGGGGGGGAACCCCCCCACATTGGATACAAAAGCCCCAGCGCTCCTGCGAGAGTTGGGCGAAGGCCTGCGCTCACTTCCGCAACGTTATCCTAGCAGAAATACCGGAGCACGGCCCCCGTTTCCTTCCCCCAGCCCCCGCCGCACCCCCAGGGGGTGGAGTGATTAATGGGCCGTACGCCCTTGGTTTCCCTCCGGCCACCCCGGCACACCGCTCCCCGGCGCGGAGCCGCCGCGGCACGCTGGGCGGGGGCGGCCCCCCCACACATCCGTCGGGGACGTTGGGAGATATTGATCACGGACGACTTCATTTTGCATAACTGCGGCTGACAGGGCCTGTGGTTCCCTCATTTACGGAGCAACAGCTTCGCGGGGCTGATGGATGGGGAGCGGCTCCCTGCGCTCCCCCAGCCCCGCAGCCCCGCCAGGGGACGGCGGCTCCGCTCCTCATGCAGCAAATGGCCGCGCACAACAGGCAAATATTAAACTTAGGTGCCTCCGTCTCTCGTTTTACCTAGCGCGGCCAGCATGGAAGCCTCTCGCTTCCCGCAAGGCTTTGTCTGCGCAGCCACGCCAGGGCCAGGGCCGGGGCAGGGGACCTTCGGCGACTACATCCAAGAAAAAGTGCTTGGGAAGTTGGGGGGTTTTCCTTCTTTTTTTTTTTTTTTAAATTCCCTCCTCCTCTCCTAACAACAAACAAATAAACAGGCTGGTTTCTGCTAAACAATGCATAAAAATTAGCCTCGCCCCAAAGTTTATGTCGGGTTTATGGCGCTAACGTTTCTCCTTAATGGGAAACGCTTTCCCGAGCACTTCTGGAAAGCGCTGGCGAGCCCTCAGTTACGAAAGCTGCATTACGAGCACCTCGACTAAATGTCTCTGCAACGTGTCCCGACCTCACATCCACCACCTTCTATTCTCCACCTTGAGAGGAAAGGCCAGTCCAGGGTGGGCACAGCCAGCGCCAAACACCGCCCGACTCAGCGTGCGGAAGGCACCGGGGGCAAAAAAAAAACAAAAACAAAAACAAACAAAAAAAAAACACAACAACAAACAAAAAAAAAAACCTAACCACGTGAAAAAATACAAAAATTACAAAGAAAAAAAAAAAAAAGAAAGAAAAAGGAAATAAAAAGGACATA
Source organism: Molothrus ater (assembly GCF_012460135.2). Taxonomy (NCBI): domain Eukaryota; kingdom Metazoa; phylum Chordata; class Aves; order Passeriformes; family Icteridae; genus Molothrus; species Molothrus ater. The sequence continues at coordinate 8,308,395 of NC_050479.2, read as the reverse complement.
AAGTTGCCGGTAGCGGCGGTGCCCCGGTGTAGAGGAGGAAGCGTGCAGGCCGCCACCGGCCCTGCCTTCCCATCCCGGCGCTCCGCACCGAAACAAAGCAGCGAATCAACTGCGATGCAGATGGGCGGCTATGAATTTTTTGCTGCTGCTTAGAGCTTTAATTACTCGTTCTTGATCCGTGGGACTACGACACGACACCGCCAAGGTTAAAATGCCCTGAACAGCTCTGAGCAGATGTGAACGAGTTGGCAGACGCGCAAATGAGGTCTGCCTCTAAGCATGATAACAAGTGACTAATACATTGCATATCGCTGAAAGAAAATTATTTTTCTCTAATTTGCATTAGCTTCTTCTTTTTTTTTTTAACGCCGCCGACATTCCCTCCTCAGAGGCAGCAGCATAATCCTTAAAATATTGCTCCGTGACTTTAAAAGATTTGGAAGGAGGCAGCAATTGCCAGTGTTTTGGCTATGCAAGTGTTTTGGCTATGCAGGCTTGTTTATCTTTCCGCCTTTGCTCCAAGGCGAAACTAGTTTCGCAAGCAGTATTCTTGCAGAAAAATGGCACATGTCATATAAAACACCAGTTTATAGGAATTGATGCTAAAATTGTTGAATGACTACTGGTGTGCTTTTGCCACTAATAGCACAGTGTAATCCATAAAGGACCAAGGGGACAGTCAAGGCCAAAAGAGAAAAAAAAAACATAATAGATTGACTGGAGAGAAATAGATAAAGACAAAACCCATCGACCAAAACGACTAAAAGGGGGGTGAGGGAGGAAATAAGCATCTCCCCTTCTTACCTGCTCTCCACCCCAGAGACACCTCGTCAAAAAGACAATAGTACGTGGAGGTCACTTACTATATAAAACACAGCGGTTCTCGTAGGTAGCGAAATTATGTCAGGTACAAATATAGGTTGGAACCCAGTTCTCCAAGTTTCCTCGACTTTCCAGAGGCTCTTCTGAAAGGGCCAGGAGATCACTCTGGGTACTGGAGCAAACTTCAAGAACAGACAGCATTTTATATCCTACGCTCAGAAGACACACCGAGGGCCTTAGATGCAGAGGCTTTGAGCAGAAAATAGCCACTCGGGAAATTAATGCACGAGGAGTTTTTCACTGAAGACCTACTCCAGGGATCCCTGCACATCCAGGTTATCAGGGGTCGTACGCTGCCATCTCAAGCGGCAACTTCTCTGCCAACACGTGTTTGTGAGGGAAACGTGCTGCCAGCCACCGCACCGCGCCGTGCCGTGCCGCGCCGTGCCGTGCCCCGGGCCGGCCGAGCCCGCAGCCGGGCTGCCCTCTCCTGCCGCGGGGCTGCCGGGACACCGCGCCCGCCGCTCCCGCAAAGCCACCGGGGCCGGCGCAAACCTGCCGCCAGGAGGGATTTCCCAGCGCCGGGGCCGGGCACGGAGCCGGCCGCTCCTCCAGCTGCCTCCCTGCGCTTGTAAATCAAGCGGAGGCGGAAAGAGGGGCCGGGGGGAGGGGGCGGAACGCTTCTCCCCGGCCAGCGGCGTTTGCTGAAGCGTCGCGGCGGGCGGCAGGGGAGCGCGGCTGGGCGCCCCGCCGCCGCCGCCCGGGATGCCGCCGGGCCCCGGGGCGCCCCGCCGGGCCCCGCAGCGCCGGGCGGTGCCTCCGGGAGCGGCGGGGCGGCCCCGGGGCCACTCCGGCCGCAGCGAGAGCTTTTGTGTGCGAGTGCCAGCGAGGCGCGGGCTTTTCGCGCTCCAACAGCTGTCACATTATTTGCACTGGCTGTAAACAGCCTTCGCCTTCCCCCCTCCCCTCAAAACCCCCGCCCCCCTTGCCACAGAGTTAAATCCAGACTAACAATCCCCAGTTAGAGATCAAACCAACAACAGCAGCATTGTGTCTGCCTTCATTGCTTTACCATCAACTACTGCAGCTGGTTTACTCGAAACAAGGAACACCCTCTACCCACCTCCCCCGCCCCGGGGCCACAAACGTGCTTGTTCCCGGAGGTTGGCCGGGCGGAGCCGCGCTGCCCGGGGGTTCCGCGGGCCGGGCCGGGGCTGCGGGGTGCTGCTCCGCCAGCCCGATGTCGGTGGGTGCCAAGCGCCGCGGGGCTCTCCCCCACAGCACAGAAGGGTTTCCAGTCAGCACTCACGCCCGACGAAACGCCTGCACAATCACAAGTTGAGCTCCGCTCTCGGTGTGGCTTTTGGGAAAGGCGAGGGGGAACCCCGCTGTAGCGGGGAAAGCCGCGCCTGCAGCTGCGCAGCGCTCCGCGGCACACGGCGAGCTCGCCCCCGCGGCGCGGCGCGCCTCCGAGCAGCCCTTCCCCGGGAAAGCCGGGCTTCCCCCGATCCCTGCCCGGCCCTGGGCCGCCGCCGGCAGCGTCCGACCTGCTGTGGCAGCGAACCTCCCGCCGAGGGGCCCCTCCGCCACCCCTGCCCGGGGCGGTGACCCCGCAAGCCGCGGCGGCCCCGGCCCCTCCGCTCAGCCGGGCGGCAGAGACACGCTGCCACCTTCTCCTTTCCACCGTAAGGAGGAAAAAAAAAATAACAAGAAAAGAAAAATGCCAATAACCTCAAGCACGACTCCAGCTTCGTTCATGATACAACCACTGTGCAGCACACTCCTTTGCTTCCAACTCTCAGAGGGCCTTTTGCTGGGCACAGCTGGAATTTGAGTGTAAATCCTCATAGCTCCTTCCCTGCCTTACTTATTTTTACATCAGCAGCAAAGTTGGAGGAGACGTGGAATTTACTTTACAGAAGCATGGGGAAAATAAATCTGTTCGAGGAAACCTTTCCTTGCCCATTCTGACTCCTGGCATTACCCAAGTTGCTCACCTCTTAAGGGAAAACCAAGACATGGCAACTTTCTCTGAAATTTGTGTACTGCACAAACTCTTTACGAGGCCACAGGAGCTGAAATAACACTTTCTATGTACCTATATGCAGCTTGGGAGATGGCACCAGTAAGGAAAAATAGCTGACTTTACTGGAAGCATGTCTCCATCTTGGCCTAACTCCTGCCAAAGGGCAGTACTACCCCGGCAGGTACGGTGCTTCACACCAATGTGGTAAGTTTCCAATCGACTTCCGAATCAGATTCACCATCCAAAGACACCGGTACATATTCACAGGTCAGTGTCATCGACTATTCATTGCCTATACGTAGCTAGAAATCTGCTGGCCTGGTAAAAACCACTGCTAACAGAACAATGTCAGCAAAGGCTGCAACACAGTCTTGTGAGAGACAGCCGATTCGTGCCTACTGAGGCTCTTTCAGCACAAAGGCTTTTAGAGGAAGAAGAGAGAGAAGAGGGGGAAAAAGGAGGGAGGGCTCTCGTGTTTCAGGGCTGCTGTCCCCTGGGAACCAAGAACCAAGTGTAGCTTCAATCAAATGCTGACTTCTCCTCTGGGAGCTCAGTAGGAAACCTGATCTCACTAGCTCATGCCTGCCTCCATGCATATAGGCTGGGTTTTCTTTCATACCAGCAATTTGTATAAAGAGGGGAGCCAATATAGTTTATTGCAAACGAGATCTCGCAGTAATGGATCTAGAGAGATACTTCTGTAGCTAAAATAAGACAACCTTCAGCCACCTGCTCAGGGCAGGCCGCGCCACAGCCGCCTCCAGCTCGGCACACAGGGCTTGGCTGTGGGTGCCCTGGCACAGCACAGCACAGCACAGCACAGCACAGCACAGCACAGCCTCCCACGCGTCTCCTCCAGCCCTGCATCCTCCCCAGCTGGCAGCAGCCGCCCTGGGTTGGGGTTTTGTGCAATGCCAGGTTACACTTCCATTAAAACGTTTACCCTGGGAGATCACTTCCTGCTTGCACAAGTACTGCTCCAGCTTCCCCTGCTGCTCCCAACTTTAGCCAGAGGTATTTCTCTCCTCACCCAGCAAGGCCTGGAGACCCCACAAAGCATCCACCCCTGCCCACTGCTCCTGGGCTGCCCTGGCACGGCACGGCACGGCACAGCACAGGAGGCCTGCAGGGAAAGGCAGGCCAGTCCTCAGAGCTCCACATAACTTCACGCCGGGCTGCTTAATTCTGCACGGGGCTTTGCTAATCCACTTTGTGCTCGACTACTGAAACAGGAGGAAAGGAAAACACTGCACGGGGGAGCACGACCAGGCCAGAGCAAGGTGAGCCTGGGGGACTGCAGGCTGTGGGAAGGGCTTTCCTCAGCACCCAGCTCAGCCTCCTACTGCTGTGGGCAAGTCGGAGAAGCTTAAAGCACAACCCAGCGCACCAGGGCGTGGGAGCAAAGGGGATTGCTCGAGGATCAGAGATCCCTGTAGGATCTCTCCATAGCCAGGAGCTTTCACATGGAGAAAGTTTGGCTCAGGGAGGGAATTTACACTTAGAAAGAGGAGCTCAGCCCATCCCTTTTTGTGCCATTAACAAGTTCTCTGTGAATTTCAAGGAGAGCTGAGAATATGCCCCTCCAGCTTTGATTTCACTTCTCTGTCCCTACCGGTCACCATACACAAATGCCATACTCAAACCATGACTAAACCAGCCCCACAAAGCTGTCTCACCCCTCCAGGAGATTCCCAGATGCAATGCCACCCCACCCCAGGGGAACACAGAGGAAACACAGCGGTGGGAGAGGGACAGTCAGCCCCACAGCACCTGTTCACACGGGGACAAGGACACCCATCAGGCTGCCCCAAGCATGCAGTCTGCTCTCTGTGCAAGTACAGGTGTACTTCCCTCTGCTGTAAACTGTGCTAAGTGCCAGCTACTCCAATACTCCTGTGAACGTGGCACTCTCACTTTTATAACTGACACTACAGGCCCAAATGTTTTGTAATATGCAAATACTGAAAGGCACACAAGGCCCCCAGGTGAGGTACTGGGGTAAGACCAAGACCTGCTCCAGCTGAAAACGAAAAGCAAACCACACTCTGAGAAAGAATGAGCTGCCAGACTGCAATCCACCATGGGCTGTCTAGAGGTGCATGGGGAAGGAGCCCACCACAGCACCAAGCTGCTGCAGCTCCTGGGTGTGGAAGATAACTCCAAGGGCAGCAGGAGCCATAGAAAGGAGAGCACCGAGGCTGGGAGCACTCTGAGAAGGAAGCAGAGGAAGCCCCCGAGCCTCCCCTTTCCCCTGTGCTCTACCAAACACACTTAGCTCTTTATACGAGCTGTTCCCAGTGTGGCTGGTGGATTCTGCGCTTTCCACTTTAATTGTCTTATCCAAATAAAGCTTTGTTTTCCTTAGCACGACAATCCCAACATTCAGACCGAGATTTTCATTGGACAGAGGAGATATTTTATTCTCTGATTGTTTAGGGAACCAGGGCTTAGAGGGAACAGCCCTGGCTTGTGTGCCTCCACTCACAATGGGTGCTTTGCAGCCCCTTGTCCCGTCATGTAGATTCATTTTACAGAGTTATCAGGGTGAGAATCATGTTTCTCTCAATTTCATAGCTTTCCAAGTCTATCCTAGACTTTAACAAGTCTTTTAGTTTGCACCTAGACAATAAATTTAGTTTAATTTAGCTTCCGGTCTTTAGTTTTAGCAGGTCTTCTTTTTGCATGCAAATCAATATGGCAATTACCATCTAAAAGCTCACCCAGCCCTAGGTCAATGTAAATTGATCATTGTCCGCCTTCTACAAAATAACACCGGGAGTCTATGGTGCATAATGAGATTATACTGGAAACTGTCTTTCAGATCACAAATTATATTTCATGCTGTCAGGATCTTCTCCAAGAGGACTTCCTTGCATGTCTAATCACATGGCACCGAATCTACCAGCTCATTAGGTAGTTTAGGGGTGCAAAGAGTGAAGGAAGAGTCCCAAGTAATTCAGACAATTCTGGAAAACAGGCAGGCAGGTACAGAGTGATGCTCTCACTCACTAACTTTTCCACCAATGGAAGAGAGGAGGGGGAAAAAATCTCCCCTCAGCCAAGAACTGCTGTCCAGCAAACAAGGAAAAATGAATTCCCTGCTGGAAAGCAGCAGAACTTTCCTAAAGCCACATTTGCAAGGAGTTCTTGGCCTCCTCCTTTCCGTCCCCACCTCATTCTGCTGGAGCGCTGGCATCCTGCTCCGGAGAAACCCGAGGAAGGATGCGCTCTCCTGGCAGAGCCCACCCTGCCCGCCGCAGCCCGGGGACCTGAGCGGGTCAGGTCGGAGGGAAAGGTCGCTCCGGAGCAGCGACTGCTGTAAGCCGGTTCCCTGAAAGGCCAGAGGATTAACGGGATCTGCTCACAGCCAGGGGAACTCCCCCTGCCTGCAGCCCGGGCCTCCGCGTTCCCTCCGGCACGCACACGCCATGCAGCCAGCAAGCGCTGCTCGGGTATTCCAAAGGGGCAAGCCCGGCTCTCCGTGCCACTGTTCAGGTTACTGCAAAACCAAGAAAGAGGGGAGCAGGCCCGCTCCAGCCATCAATTATTTCTAAAGAAACACCAGCCTAAGGAGGAAGTATTAAACTTGGCTTCATGCTGCTTTAAGTCCGCACTAAAATGTGATGTATTGCAGCGTTCAGGGGAAAGACAGCGCATTGCACATCACCTGTGCAACCCAAGTGTGCTGCAGGGTCCCAGCAAGAGCACAGACCTCTGCCGAGACATGCAGAAATCGGAAATCACTTGTCCTCCACTCTAAGCACCGAATTACTCCAAACCATATTTAATCTGAGGGCAACGTGGCTGCTTAGCTACGACCTGAACCACAGCAGGCCCTCTGCCTGTCTTTGCAGGGGCCACTCATCGGTCAAAGTTGAGAGACTCTGTAAACGACAGCCACACATTGCCAAAACTACTTTGGTATGTGCAGCACTCATTACTTTGGGCCTTGGTGACCTGGGTCCATTTTCTCCACAAACTGACACACAAAAACACGTCAACAACTTTGTGCGCTCTCACAGCTGCACAGATCCAGAAAGTTTGGTTGCATGGATTGTACAGGCACCCCTGCAGCTCAGTCACTGTTAGGGCACCTTGGCTTCCTCATCAGTCTTCAAAAAAGCGTATTATCATGGGGTGAAGGAAGAGGAGGGAAGAGGGATGACAATTTTGAACTGCCTGAGAAGCTGCAGCTCTTGGCACAATCTGGTAAAGGCAAATACAGCGTGTGACATGGAGCCTGGGTTGTCCACCAGCACAGGAATAAAGCCAAGGCACCAGTATTGTTTCAAGACCCAGTCCATATTTGGGCATTCAGCTCACACATCCCAAGTATTGCTTTAAATATTAGAGACATTCGCCAATGTGGTTTATAATGCACTCAAATGGCAGAAGTCATTTCTGTTCGCTCTCAGATTACTGGCTTGGTCTTGATGATGGGGGGTTTTTTGTGGGGGGAGAAGAGAGGGAAACCCTGCTGAGTCTGTTTGCACTGGTCTCTATTAGATGTGCAACAAATCTGCCATTTCCGGCGCTGCTTCTATCTAATTAGAGATGTATTTAGATGTGACGTGTAAATAAGCGCTGAGCTGCCTGCTGCCCTGGCTGCGTGGACTGCTCAGGAGCATTTCCAATAAGGCTGTAGCGCCCGGAACCAGGGCTCAGACAAAGAGGGTTGGGAATGGTCTGCGCTGCAGGCGAATCCAAGAAAACCAGCTTTTATCTATCGCTCTAAAGCCTTAACTGCTTTTAATCTGTACCGCCCAGGCTTGCACGCCAGGATCGCATCTCATCCACCGAGGACGTCTCAAGCACAAAAGGAAGCACACGCGCACGGAGGAGCTGCAAACAACCCCCGACCCACCCGAGCTGCAAGGCAGACCCCGCTCTCCACCTGCCCTTGCGTTCCACGAGGTGTGCTCGCTCCCGTGGGCTTCCAAAGAGCCCGAGGCAGGTACGGCCGGCTCCTGCCTGCACCGACACGAGCCGAGGGCTGCTCCACGCTGCGAGCACAGATGTGGCCCCGTGGGGCGAAGGGAGCCGAGCTGCTGGGGGAGAAGTTGACGGAACCTGAAGGCGGCCACGGAAACTCGCTCCCCCCGCGGGCCGAGAACCTCCATCCCGGGATTTCCAGGGCGGGAAGGGGAGGGGCACGGCAGGGCGGCGAGGGGCGGAGAGCCCCGGGGACACCCCCGAGCCCGAGGGGCTGCCTGACTCCGGCTCCAAGCGCTCCTCCTCGGAGTTTCCAGAGAGGAAACTCCTGGGAACGAAATCATCTGGCACTCGCCTCATGAACTCTTTTCCTGTTGTGGGAAACATCTCGTATAAAGCCATTAGATGGACGGGGCAGCGCCGGGGCCCGGAGGCGCGCTACCCTGTCCCCCCCGCCCCCGCTCCGACATCATCCCTGCGATCGCTGCTGCATCTTTCCAGGCCGGGATAGCCAGCCCCGATCCCCTCCGGCGTTAAGGGTTAACAACCATCACCACCAACACAAAAAAAAAAAAAAAAAAAAAAAAAAAAAAAGGAAGGAAGAAAAGAGGGAGGAAAAAAAAAGAAAAAATATCGCGGTGACCTTTTCCGTCTCCCCCACTCTCCCTTTCAGGCTCCGGTTCCTGAGCTCGCAGGGAGCCTGAGCGGCTGTCTAGACCGATCTATCACAGACGGACAAACAATACCAGGAGAAGCCCCTGCCCGGTCCCTCAGCCTCCGCCACTCACCTTAGAAATGGCGAAGAACAGAAAAGTGACCGCGATACAATCCTCCCCGGTATATTTATAGCCTTCCACACAGCCCACCTTCATGCCTGACAAATGAGATTTTGTCTGCTCTCTCAACGTACGCTCCAATAAACACACACACTTTTTTTTTCTTTTTTTTTTGTGTGTGTGTCTGTTTGTTTTTGGTAACATTCCGGGCTCGTCCCTCCGATCCCGGGGCGGACGAGGGCCCACCACGCCCGTGCGTGACGGCAGGTCTGATAGCGGGGGCAGGAGGGACTGGGGGCAGCAGTAGGTGTCCCGGTCACTCGTGTCCATATGCAACCTCCCACCCTGGAAGCTTCAATATCCGTATTCATCACGCCCCCTTCACACCCGGCCCCCCTCACCCGAAGTACTCTCTGGGCCCTGCCAGCCCTCCAGGTTGCGTATTAAAGAGGGTATATACGGGGCGAGGAGCCGGAGGTCCAACGCTGCAAAAGGCTGGGGAATAACTAATGATCTGTGCAGCCCATTGATCCGGTGCATACTTCCTAATTAACTCTGAGTCACCTATTTGTGACAGCAATTCAAAGAACTGCACCAGGGATAAACTGCAACCCCGGCGCGCGAAGGCAACCCGGCGGGGGGAGCGAGGAGGGAAGAGGCGGCGGTGAGGGGGGGGCGCTGGGGGAGGAGGAATTTGCTCCTAATCCTCCTAAAAGCAATTAGGGTGAGCGCTGCGCTGGCTACCTCTCGGGAAGGAAAAAAAAAAAAAAAAAGGGAAAAAAAAAACCCACCCAGCGCAGCGGCTCCAACAGCAGAACCGAAAGGAAATGAATCGGTGTGTCGCAAGGGCGAGAGCACCGGGCTCCAGACAGACAGGCAAGCCTCAGCACCTCGGGGACGAAAGTCGGTGAGAGCGGCGGCCGGAGGAAGCGGAACGCCGGTCTCGGCGGGCAGCGGCGCGCACGGAGCCGCGGGAGGAGCGCGGGCGGCGGTGACCCGGGAGCGGCGGAGCCACCGGCGGGGGGTGCGGGCGCTGCCCGGGGCACCCAGACCCCGCACCGCCCGCCCGCCCTCGCCCCCACCTTTGTTCCCAAGTGGCTCTGGCGGGGCATTGCTCTTCCCGGCCGCCCCCCGCGGTAGGGCCACGGGGAGGGGGCGGGGAAAAAAAAAAAGTTAATAGAAACCTTTGGAAAATCCGGGCTTGGCTACGTGGTGCGGGTTGGGCTCCCCCCGCCCCCCCCCCCTCCTTTTTTAATGCAAACACGAATACAAAAGCTGCGGGCTCTAAAGAGCAGATGAAAGCAATGAACGGAGTTTCTGGAAAAGATTCATTAGTGGGAATTAATGCTGCGAGGAGCTCCGAGGCGATACCATTAAAGTCAGTCCCCACACTTTGTCAGTTTTACACCGCTCGCTATGGTCGGGGCGGTTTTTTTTTTTTTCTTGTCGGGGTAAATGGGGGAGGTGCTCTTCGCCTTCCCCTCGCCCCCTCTGCGATCGCCAAACCCGGGATCGTACAGACATCGCGGAAATGAGAGAGGGAGGGAGGGAGGGAGGAAGGAGGAAGGGGAAAGAAAAAAAAACCAAAACAACAAACAAACCACCCAACATACACACATCGACAAAGAAAGAGGAACGTGAACGCTCCGCAGCCCTCGCCCCCGGACTCGCTCCGCGAACATCAAATGCATGCCTCATATGCTGCGCAGAGCCGCCCCACTTGGCCCTGCCTTCACAAAGCAGCCTCCGCTGCCTCCCCGCCTGGCCGTCCCCCTCCGGCTGCCCCATTGATGGCAAGCCCCGAGCCTCCCTCTGGCTCGCTCTCCCAACTCCAAACTACATTTTCGGGCTTGACTAAACTTCCGTGTCACTCCGGACCTCACGCCAGCACCGCTCCGCGCACGGGAAAGCCCCGGGCCGCCCTGTCCCACGTGCGCCGCGGCGCCCGCCCCGCCGGGGCGGAGGGACAGGGGGGAGCAGCGCCTCAAGCTCTCCCGGCGGGGAGGAGGCGGCCGGCAGCGGGCTCTCCCGGCGGGAAGAAGGCAGCCGGCACCGGGCTCTCCCGGCGGGAAGAAGGCAGCCGGCACCGGGCTCTCCCGGCGGGAAGAAGGCAGCCGGCACCGGGCTCTCCCGGCGGGAAGAAGGCGGCCGGCAGCGGGCTCTGCCCGCCGCTCACCTGCCCGCCGCCGCCGCCGGACCGCGCGTTGCTCGGGGCGGGGAGCCCGGCCCGCCCGGCGCGGGAGCTCTCCCCGCTCCGCGAGCCGGCAGCGCCGCTCCTTGCTCGCCCCGTCCCACGGGAGCCCCCGTAACGCCGCTGCTCCGGCGCCTTCCCAGTCACAAAGTGCGAGACGACGGGAACACCGCCACCACTCCCCACACGGGCGCACCGGAGCCGACAACGCGATCGGGTGCTTCCCCCCCGCCTCCGCTGCCCCAAACAGGCATCTTCACAAGCAACTGCCACCAAACTTCCCCTCCGACACCGCAGCCCCGGAGGCGCTCCGCTAGACCCTCCTGCCCCCGCCGCTCCCGCCCGAGCCCCGCTGCCCCGCGCCGTAACTTTCTGCCACGCCGCCGCTCTGCCTTGCCCGCGGCCGGCCGAGGGGAGCCCCGCAGCCGCCCCGGCACCGCGGGACTCGGCGGCGGCGCTTCCGCACGGGAGCTGTTCGCGGAGCGGAACACTGACCTTCCTGCCGCGCCGCGGGGCTGTGGCGTGCGCGGTCCGAGACGCGGGTCCTCACACCGTCGCCTGGCCCTGCTGCTCTCCCTGAAGGGGAGCCCCGTCGGGGGTGAGAAGAAGAGACGAGAAAAGTTTCACGATCCGACTCCCCCTCTCCGTGGGTGCGTGTGTCGCGGCTTGCCCCAGCGCGGGCGGGTCGGGGAAGGGGCGCGGAAAGACCAGGGAGCTGCGGGGCGCGGGGAGCGGGAGCGGGGCCGCCCTCTGCGCCGACGGGGCAGGTGCCCGCGGGAAGGGCTTTGCTCCTCGGCTCGACTGGGCTCAGCAGCGGGAGTGGGAGCGGCAGCCCGCGATGCTCATTCCGGCTGCCGGCTCTGGTTTGGCAGCGCCATGTTGCTGGCTTGCTCCGGGCGAAGTTCCTGCGCTGGCGAGCGCGGCGCTCCCCACATCTCGCCCGCGCCGCCGTCTCCCGTGCCCTGGCCGCCGCGGCTTTGTGTGTGTGTGGCTGGGGATTTAATTCTCCTCCTCCTCCTCTTCTCCTCCTCTCTCTCTCTCTCTCTTTTTCTTCCTCTCCCCCCCCCCTCCCCTCTTTAGTCCGCCGGGAAAGCCGCTCTTCCTCACCTTGCCGCTGGGAGACCGGGCTCCGTCTGCTGCACGCTGCGCTCCCCTCGCATCCCCCCTCCCTCTCTCCCTCCTCCTCCTCCTCCTCCTCCTCCAGCCGTCGCCTCCCCTCCCTTCCCCTCCCCCCGGGTAGGCGCTGCACCGAGGGAGCCGCCGCCAGCAGCAGCAGCGGCAGCAGCGCCGCCACCGCTTTTTCCCTCAGCAAGTTTCCCCCTCCCCTGGCTGCGTTTCCCTGCTCAGGCAGGGCTCGCCCGGCCGCTCGCCCGCTCCCCCCCTTGCCCTGACTAATTGATTTGCCCCCCCTCGCCGCGCCGCCAGCCCCTCGCCTCGCTCGCTCCCCCCGGCTGGCACAGGTCGCTGCCAAGCTGCGGCGCCCCGGGGGGGGACTCCGCGCTCCCGCGCTCCCCGGCAGGCAGGAGGGGAAAGCCGCCCCCCCCCCCCCGCCCCGCCGATACTCCCCTCTCTCGCTACCCAGAAGGCCAGTGGAGAACCGCAATTACCATAAAGCTCCGTTCACTCCGCTCCGCCAAGCTGTCAAAACCCCGGCGGCGGCGGCGCTGCCAGACATCGCTGCGAGCCTCCGCGGCGGGTCGCGCCGCGCTGCCACCCCCCGCCACCCCGCTCGCCCCCGGCCCCTCCGCCGGGCGCCCCCGGCCCCCCCACCCCGCTTCCCCCGTGATCCCCGCGGCGCCTGGAATACCCCCCGGCGCTGCAACCCGCGCCCACAGTCACACCCGCCGGCTCCGGGGTTCCCCCTTCGCGCAAAGGCATCCCCGCTCCCCCAGGACCGGCCGAGGGCTCGCAGCCGTCGTAACCCCCCGCAGGGGCCACTCCACGAGCGGAGCCTTTCGGCCGCGGCCTCTCACACTCGCGGAGGGGGGGTGTGTCGCCCCCCCGATGCCGGGGCCCCTCTCTGGGTGCCACCCGCCGCCCCCAACTTCGCGTGGTCCGCGGCTCGGCCGCGCTGATTTCCGCGCTTCCCCCCGGTCCGCTTCTCCGAGCTCTGAATCGGGATGGAAAAAAAAAAGCCACTCGTTTGTCAACGTCTGCATTGCGGGGGGCGGGGGGGCCGAGGGGGACCTTATTAAAGCGCGTTTTCGCCTGATCCGGCTTTGGCAGCCCTTAACGCGCTTTTTACCCGGTGTGAGCAGTGTGGCAACCCGGGGTGGGGTCACGACTGAAGGGCCGTTTCCCTCGCTGGCATTTCTAGGGCTTGCTTTAAGATTTCTGCCCGGATCGTGGAGCCCTTTAATCTCCGGGTTGGTAGTTATCGGCTGCATCTATTTACTTTGGCAAGGCAACTTTTGGCTCAGCGAGCTCGACTCGTAAATTTCAGGTTCATAACGCCCATCCCCGCTGATACTCCCAGGTTTGGTCCCGCAGAGCCCGCGGCGTGGAAGCTCCCGGGGCGGCCCCGGCCCCAGGGCCAGGCGGGCTTTCGGCCCCTCTGCTCCCCCGCACCTCCCGGCGCCTTCCCGGAGAACGGGAGTTCTGCCACCTCAGCGCCGCCGGCGCCGCATCGAGCCCTTCTCGCCGCCGCTCCGTGTGGGAGCGACTGCCAGCCAAACGCCAGGCGATTAACGCGGACAGTTTGCCCCAGGGGGGATTTTTAATCGCTTCGTTCAGGACCCTGCGCGAAAAGGCTGAAGAGACGCTCTGAGCTGCAAAAGCTTCCCTCACCGAGGGCGCCGGAGCAGCAAGCAGGGCGATGGGAATTCAACGCCAGAGCAGGACGGCCCGGGCTGCCTGCCTGCTCTGCGCCGCTGCTTATCTGAACATGGGAAAATGAGAGTTCTCCGAAGTTGTCCCTACTAAAGCTCCCCCTCTTCCAAATCCAGAAGCGTTTAATAGAGAAGATACACTACGTCTGGGGGAAAAAAAAAATTAAGTGGGGGTCGCCCAATGCACGGGAAAAGGACACAGAGTCCAGAGAAAAGCACACACACCCCACACATACACACACGCAGCCGGGTCATGGCCAGAGGGTTGGCATTTCATGAAACTGCCATCACGGGCTTTGGAGTTTCACTGCGTCTCTTAAAAAAAAACTCGCCCGTCTCAAAGGAGAAGTGAAATATCCACCATCTGAATGAAACCCGAAACGGCAGCCGCACCGCTCAGCTTCCTCGCAGGGGAGCCCTGGAAGCCGCCGAGGATGGGGAACGGGCAGCGGTCCCACCGTGCTGGCCGACGGGGAGCATTGCCCCGAGTAGCAGCCGGGTTTGATCCTGGTGCGGCGGGCCACGCATCTGAAAAGACTCCCACACGTTTTTTTAATCTCCAGTAACAAGCAGAAGGACACCTGGCCTATTACGCTGTAAAGCTATTTTTTATAAAGATGTTTTAGGGCTAGACATTAAAAGTTATTAGATTGAACACACGTGAGTTACAGGCACACAGCTGGAGGGGAGGCCTCTGTTGGATTTTTTTTTCCCTTTCCTAGGAAAACCTCATTAAAATTGCTTCTTTCTATATGAAAGCAGAACTAGCGCGTTTCCTGGCGAGGTGGCCGCAGCTTCCCGGCTTCATTGATCTGGGCTTTGTCTCTCCCCACAGGTCTGGATCTGCGGTGCCAGCGGCCCGCACTTGCATCACAAAAGTCGCCCGCTTCCCTTCCCCCTGGCTGCGAAGTCCAGATCACAACTGTGTGCCTACAGCCTGGGGCTGGATCCTTGGGGCAGGGGTGGTTGGGTTTTTTTGTTTTTCACTAATGACTTAAAAGTTATCTCGGGGTAAACTTGCTCCGCTTTTATTTTTAACCGTAAACTTTCTTTGTGAACGCAGCTTCCTTCGTGGCAGGGAGGAACAGACCCGCGCTTGTTCGCCTCTGTGCCTTTTTTGTTCCCCGGGTCCCCGAGCTTTGCAGCGGGAGGCTGGCGGCTCCCGGCGAGAAGACATTGGGGCTTCAGTTCGCTCCTCCCGCGGCCTGCCCCGGCCGGCTGCGCGCCCCGCCGCCTTCCCCAGCGCGGCTCCGCCGGGCACCGCCGAGCTAACCCCGGAAAATTCAAAGCATGCTCTTGCCTTGCGGATTACCGGGCGGCCTCCCCCCCTCCCACACGCCCCGGAGGGAGCTGACCCCCGGGTCAGGCCGCTGCACACTGCTCTCTCCCCGGGAGGGGAGGGGGGCTCCGCTCTGTCGCTGCTGTTGCAGCCGCCGAGAAGCGGGGCGAGGATGCGCTCGCAAAAACGGCTGCTCCGATAATGCTAAGTACTTAACCTCCTCGTAAAGACAAATCCATTGTTAATGGCAGAATAGGCTTCTCGCAGGAGGCTTCCAAGTGGGATGGCTTTATGCCGGCTCTCATTTACCTCCAGCGCCGCCTCTAATTGGAGGCTTCCCCGCGCCCCCGGCCCGCGCACCTCAGAAAGTTGAGGGTTAAAGTGCAGGAGTGGCGAGGCCGGGCCCTGGCCCTTCCACGGCCCGCTCCCCAAACGGCAACCGGAGCACCTGAGTCCTTCGGACACGGGAAATGAGACAGAGGGGAGATGTGCGCTGCGAAGGTAAAATGAATTAATGCGAGCGAGGTGCTCAGACAGCCTGGTGATGAGTGCTAGGAAAAGCCTATAAATAACAGATCACTGTCCTAAGCTCTGAATTGCCCTGGTTGAGTGTGTCTTAAATCAGACCTTTATCATTGGTTATTGTAAGGCTGTTTTTAATGGAAGTGTAGGAATCTGAATAACAAAACAAGACAAGCCTCAATTGGCGTTATACAGGGTCTGCAGCGCTTTCAGACCTGACACGGCGTCAGTATATTGTAACACGGCCATGCAAACTCCCCGTGCAATCAAAGGGATTTTGCATAGCAGAAGTACTATAATTTTACTTCGTAGTTCAGGGCTACTCCGTTGACAGGAGATCCATATTTTCTTTCCGTCTCCCCAGAAGAGCCCGAAACGCGCTCGGTTCACGGACTAAGCGCCGCTATCTTTCTTACAAAGGCGAATGACAAATCGCTTCGGTTGCGTTTGCTTCTCTCCGCACCCCTTCCCCGCTCCACCAAACAGCGGAGATGTCCGCGATCCTGCGGTCCCCGCTCGGCGCCCGGAGGGGACAGCACGACAGGGACACACAGACAAACACTCGTACTATCGGCCTGCCCCCAGCCGGGGAGCTCGGCCTGCCGCGCCGCGGCCGGGGGAAGCTCTCGCCGGGCCCGGGCAGAGCTCAGAGCTCGCAGCGCGGAGCCCACCGGGCTGCGATGCGCGGCCCGGGCCCGAGGTGGGGAAGGGGGGCGGCAGCCCAGCTGCAAGAGGAGGGCAGGCTGGCTGCGAGCTGCCCCCTCCACCTCTCCCACTTGCATACCACGGCCATTTTGTCTGCTTGCGGCGCGCCCGTGTGCGTGTCCCCCGCCCCCGCCCTGTGCCCTCGGGCCGCTGCGGGCGCTGCCCCGGGCGCGGGGGCTGGGCCGGGCCGGCGGTGGGGCCGGCGGGGCGGGCGGAGGTGAAAGGCGGGCGGCCCCGGCCGCTCCTGAGAGCGGAGAGATGCAGCCGCTAGGCAAGGCCCTGCAGGGGAGGGGGCGTGCGCCGCACAAGTCTGGAGAGGAGTAAAAATAGCGCCGGCGAGGTTGTCGCTCTGCTCGCCTCCCCCCATCCCAGCGGGGGGCAGCGGTGGGGCTCGGCGGGAGGGCGGCGTGCAGGGCTCGGGGGGCGAACGGGAACGGGAGCCAGACAAAACCCCGGCCCGGCGGAAAGCGACGCGGACGAGGTTGAGCCTTCGCCTTTGAAGGCGATGCGCGGGAGCTGGAGGCTACGAGCCCTTTTCCCGGTGGGGGTCCCTGAGCCCCGGGAGGCGCGGACTGCGGCCCGTCCCCGTCCCTCGGCGGCCTGGGGAGGAGCGGTAGCGAGCGGTGACTTGGCGGAGGAACAGAAGCCACCATGCTCCCGAGTTTAAACATAATACGGCGGCGGCCGGGGGAACCGCCATGGTTTGAAGGTGTGTTTGTGCAGACTACAGCTTGTATGTTAATAATTGGATACAGTCGATGAATCACCTCCGTCCTCCTTCTGGTTTTGTTTTTGTGTTGTGTTTTGTTTCGAAGGGGGTGGGGAGAGAGAGCGAGGAGACGGTGGCTCGGCGCTGAATACCAATTCCGAGCCCGGGTTCATAAACACTGGGGTTATTCACTCCGCCCCAGAGGTGACAGCGGAGGCCTCTGCCGCCCTCCGCGCCCGCGCCCCGCGGCGCGGCCCCCGGGCTCGCCGGCGTGCCGAGCGGGATTTGCGCCCCGGCTGTAAGCCCGGCAGCGGCGGGTAGCTCGTTGGGGTGCATACATATGAAATGAGAGCCTGCAACATCAAAGCAGCAGCAGAGCGGAGGCAGGGAGGGGCTCTCCGTGCGTACATGTGTGTACCTTTCCAGAGAAAAGCCCCTAATTTTTAAAATCGGACATCCCCCCCCCCCTTCCCGCCCCTTCACTCGCATGGCAGACACGAGGAGAGATTCTTTAGTCCTGTACTTAACACTTCACAGTGTTTTTAGCAATTAAGGCGAGAGGGGGGTGGGTATAAAGATAAGCCACTTTTTCGCCCTGCAAGTGTGAAAGATAAGATAACAGTAAGCTGGGGCAAAACGTCTGCTTACAACCTCCCCCCAGCGATTCTGATCGGTCACCTCTTATCTCGGAAAATGTTCATTTCGAAAACAGCTTCAAAAATCCAAAGGAAAATAAAAGTATTTTCCGTTCAGAAGTGCCATTTAAAACCCCGTCCTCACTTCATCTCTCTACATCGTCGTTCCCCCGCGCCCTCCCCCCCACCATCACGGTACCCAAACAAGGGCAGCAGCCGCTTCATAGAGCGCCTCTCGGAAGCCAAATCACGCAGGTAATCAGAGGACCGAAACCTGTCAGGCGCCGAGATTAGTGGCTCCCCGCCGCTCTCTGGCCGTGCCCGCTCGCCGTCCCCATCGCAGGCGGGGGACCCGGCCCCTCGCTGCCCGTAGAATGGGCAGAGACCCGGGCTAGGGAAAGCCCCGCAGGCTGAGGCCAAGCGAGAGCCGGGCTGCCTTGCCCGGTTCGTTTGTCCGCAGCACCCCCGACGGCGACACTCCCCCCACCCCCCCGGCCTGTCCCCCTTGCAGGATCCGCTGTGGGCGGGACGTGCACGGCGTCGGGTCGGTTCTGATCCGGAGCCTCTCGGCCGCCCCCGCTGCCCGGCAGGCACAGGCGGAGGCCGTGTGCGGGCAGGGTGCCCGGTGCACACGGCGGTGGCCCTGCCCTCTGCGGCACCGGGCAAGGCCCCGCCGCGCCCGCCCCGAGCCCCGCGGGCAGGATGCGGGCGCTGTTCCGCCCCGGCCCGGCGCGCCTGCCACGGCCGGGGTTCCGCGCTGCTTCCCAGTCCCCGGAGGCCTCCCCCTGAGCCCGGAGTTTCCCCCTCCCGTCCTTGAGCCGTCGCCACCTGCGATAAATCGAGATGTCGAGTAGAAAAGGCTTCCCGACCCTTTCCCGAGGGCAAGAAGCGGCAGCGCCGCTTCCTCGCTGCCCAGGGAAACCTCCACGCGAGGCAGCGGAGCGTGTGTGGCGTGGGGCTGTGTGCGTACCCTTGTCCCCCGGCAAAGACACATCGAGGGCACCCCAGGGGAAACACGATAGCAGCGACCCCGCGCTGCCCCAACGTGCTCAGGGCCGGAGCAGAGCAGGGGTGGCTCGGCGGAGAGCCAAGACTGTGGGGGGGGGGGGGGGGCTTCCCCAGGCTCGCCACACCCCCGATCTGCTCCCGCCGCCGTTCTCAGAAACCCGTCGGTGCCGTGCTCTCGAAGTGAGTGGGTCAGCAGCTGATGACAAGGGGAAAAAAGAAGAGAGCGAGAGAGCGAGCGAGCGAAAAAAAACTCCCTCCCAAACCCTAGGCTGGCGCGATTACTCATCCCCAGAGTTCCCCTAAGTCAGAGAAACTTGGCGAAGTCCCAAGGCCGAGCCGTTAACACGGTCTCAGGCTCCCCGGGCACCTTCCGCCGCACGGCCGGGGCCGAGGGGGCCGGGGCTGAGGGGCCTGGGAGGCCAAGGCCATCGGGGAATGCGCGTCCCCATCCTCGGCGCTGTTCGCGCTCGAGTTATTGTGGAGCGTTTTATCTTCACCGTCACATCGGCAGCTAACGAAGCTCGGCGGCTGCAGCCCACACGACTTTGGTTCTCTGCATTTATCCTTCAATAAAAGCCGATTCCTTTATTAGAAACAGGAGACGTGTCTCCTACCGCCCCTATCAAATCCCAACTGGCAAGGCGCAGCCGACACCTCCCCCTCAGCCCCCCCTGCCCGAGAGGGGCAGGCGGCACCACCCCATGGCCCACGTCCCCTTCCCGCCGGACCCCCCACCGCGAGCATCCCGCACTCCCCCGCTCCATCCCCCCCCCTACGAACAGGGGCAGCCCTCGTCCCCTTTCACCGGGGCGGCCAACGCCCCCTCCCCGTGCTCCCTCCCGAGCAGGAGCAGCCGAGGCCAGGCGGCCCCTCCCGCCCCAAAGAGCCCGCGCCGGCACGGGCAGCCGCCACCCCTCCCCTGCCAAATCAATCGCCCCCACCAGGCGCACCCACACGACTTTCGTTCCCCTGCATTTATCGTTCAATAAAAGTCGTTTCCTTTATTAGAAACAGAGGAGACGCTTCTCCCTCCCACCGCCCTCACCTCATGCCCCCTCCGCGGGCGCAGCCGGCGGCCCCCCAACCACGTCGCCCCCCGCCGAGCGCGGACAGCCCTACCCCCCCCTCGCTCCCACCACCACCGCCCCCTAAAAATAACAATAACAGTAATAACAATAATAACAGCCGCCGTCCCCGGCAGTCGCGGCAGTCAGCACCCCCTCCACCGAGCTCAGCCCCCCTCCCCTTTCCTCTCAAATCCCCCATCGCTAGGCGCAGCCAAGCGCCCCCCCCGCCCGCCCGCCTTTCCCCAGGCGCAGCCAACGACCCATCAAATCCCCTGGCCAGGCACGGCTCGGCCCCCGCCCGCCTCGCAGCCCCCCCGGGCACCGAGCAGGTCTGCGCGGCGGATGCTTGTGTGCGACTCCGATTGGAGCTGACGCTCCGCCGCTACCGGGCGGGGAATGTTTCCCCGGGCGCCGCCGGGAGAGCCGGTGCTCGGAGGATGCCAGCCCGCTTTGCCGTGCCGTGCCGTGCCGTGCCCCTCCTCCGCGGCGCGGAGCGCCCAGCGGAGATCTCCCCGCTGAGGAGGGGCCGGGAGGGAGCGCACTCTGTATCGCATTAAATTAATCGCTCGGCTCCGGAGGAGGCAGGTGATTCTGCCAAACACAATGAGGGGTTTGAGCGCTGCGGAATAAAGCGCTGTTCATGGGGCCGTGGGCGGCGGTGCCCGGCTCCACCGCGGGATCGCCGGCTCCCGGGCGATCTCGGCGCTGCTCCCCGCCGCCGGCCCCAGTGCGGGGAGCTCCGGCTCGGCGCACCCCACCCTCGCCCTCGGGATGGATAAAGGGAGGGCGTGGGGGGGAAACGAGCAGCCGCCCTGGGAGCGGGGGAGCGGCAGCCCCTGGGGACGGGAAACGGGGGGTAGAGGGGACTGTAGCCAGCTTTCCCCACACCCCCCCAGCCCCCGCTGTGCGTCCCATCGGGGGCGGCCCTTTGCGATGGGGGGGCCAGAATCAGCCTCCCGAGAGGAAGCGGGGGCCGAGTGCCGGGGAGCGCAGCTCGGCGTGCAGGGCGCCGGGGAGCGCGGGGCCCCTGGGCGGCCTCCGGGCGGACGGTGCGGGGCGGGCGGCGCTGCCAGGGTTCAGGCGGTGGCAGGCGTTGTTTTCCTCGGAGAGCGGAGGAGGAGGAGGAAATCTCCGGGTTTTTAATGAGGGGGTGCAGAAGGGCTGAGCGCTGGGATTACACGGCGCGGAGACAGAGCTGCGGGCTGTGTGTGCGCGCAGGGCTGCTAGTCTCCGCCCGTCTGCCTGCTAATCGCACGTTTTCCGCTGTTAAAAAGAAACCGAGACACTGTGGCCGAGCCCAGCGCTGTCTCTGTGACTGTGACATGAAAAGATGGCGCTCTCTCCCCTCCCCCAGCCTCCCTCTCGGTTTACACTTCCTCCCCAACAGCTTTTGCCTTCCAGTTTTTTAAAGCCCTCTTTGCTCCTTCCTTCCCCCCCTCTCTCCCGGCCGGATACCACCAGCTTCCCAGCCGGTCGGTGGGTCCCTCTGTTGCGACGATTTTTTTTCTTTTCCTTTTTTCTTTACCTCGCTATTTTCGCCTCTCCCTTTTCTCGGAAACCTCGATCTCTTTATGTCTCGCTCTTTTGTGAACTTCAGCGGCAGTTTGCAGGAGCCGGGGGGGAGGGGGCGAAGGACAAGCGGGGAGGGGGTTATCCCGTCGCTTCTGCCCCCCATCCATGTCCTCCCTGTCCCCAGGGGCGGCGGGGGCAGCAAAGTGAGGCCGGATCTCGGTGCGTGGGTGTCGGGGCGGGCAGCGGGGAGGCTCTGGGAGGTGCCTGCCCGCGCCGGCGACCTGGTCGCGCTGCGGGTGACCTGGTGGCCACGGGAGCGCTGGCCGAGGGGGCGAGCGGCGCTGGAGCGATGCAGCGGGAGGCAGCTCCGTCGGAGTTTACCTGCCTAGAAACCTGCGCGCACCAGGGTGGTCCCGGCTCCCGGAGGGGGTCCACGGAACCGGCCGCGGCCCCCTCCGAGGCAGGAGGGCTACTCTGCCGCCTTCCCCATCACTTCTTGCGTTCATCACCAGACCGCTCTAAGTGCTAAGTTTTGTTTTTTTTTTTTCCTTTTTCATTTTTTTTCCCTAAGCCTGCAAATTAAATTCAGCGCCGCTCTCCTATTTTAGTGTCTGTTATGTTAATTGCACTTAGCGCTGGGGCGCTGCTCGCCAGGGATGTATGAAGGCCTCGGAGATTAACCGCAGACTCTTTCTCGGACTTTTCTGAGGCTGCAGCAAGTTCCGAGGGACTTACAGGGAGTCTTCAAGATCCCATGTGCTTTCGGGGCGTGCCGCTGCTGGCCAGCACCTCTAAACTCGGGGCCAGCGACTGTCGGCTGGCAGGTCAGGCTGCCAGCAGCTCCCCGTGCACCCGCAGATCTATTTGCGTAAGGATTTGCATTGCGGGACGACAGGTATTTTTCCTCCCTGTGGATGGTAAAAATGCAAAATTAGCGTGACTGTTTCCAGGCAGAGAAGCCACGACTACGTGATCTCGCTGAACCTGTCGGTTGTGCTCTCTGGAGCAGCAGGGAAACCGGACACCTTTATCGGTGACCCCCGAAGCCGTTCTCCCGGGCGTTCGCTGTACTTATCGCCATCTAACCCTAGGCAGCCCGCGAGGGCCCTGTCACGGCCCCTGTCCTGCCCGGGGATGTCCGTGCGGCTGGCTGTGCCCCGCGGTGTCACCCAGCCACTCTGGGAAGGAGCAGGCACGTGCAGCCCTCCCCGGCATGTCCCTTCTCTGGCGTCTACTTCATCTATTCGTTATCAGGGGACGGCGTGTGGAGTGACTGAGCCTAATAAGTTGTCCACTTGTTCATTTCAGGAGCATTGATTTCTGGTTCCAAGGCACTCTGTTCTAGCTCTGGCTACAGCTGCGGGGCATTTCGCAGCTGGTCCTTCGCCTAGACAAATATCAGCGAGAATGTGAGCGTTATTAGCCACATAAATAAATCATTAACGTGCACACAAATGTTATTTTAGCATAACTTCCAGGGAGAAAATATCCCGGCGGGGCAAGGCTGCGTTGGACCGGCCTCGTCGCGGGCTGCCCGGCAGCGGCGGGCGGGGGTCGGCGCCCCCCCGGCACGGAGAGGCAGCGCTCTCCGACTCCCGATTGAACATTAACAGGGCCGGCCGGCGTGGCACGGCCGCAGGGCCTTGCTTCGCAGACCTTTGTCTGCTCTCCCGAGGCCGGGCGGGGACGCCGGGCGCTTTGCTCCCCAAACGCGACGGCGCTAATGAGATTACCGGCCGGCTGGCCGCGCCTGGGGCCGGGAAGCGCCGGGGCGGCGGGCAGAGCCCGGCCCGGCCCGGCCAATGCGCCTCGTTAGCGCGGGTCCCGGGGCACGAACGACGTTCGCTCCCGGCCTCCCGCGAAGCGCCGCCGGCTCCCCCCGTGCCCCGGCGGCGGCGAGCGGGGAGCGGCAGCCGCCGCCGCCCGGGCCGCGCTCGCCCTGCCCCGCGGAATCCCGCGGGTGCCAGTAAAGCCCTGCCTGGGAGCCCTGCCAAGGCGGTCTCGCTTTGATATTCCGCGCCACGGCCGCTCCTCCGCTTGCTCCTAATCACGCAAATGCGAGCTTGCCCCGGCGCTCGCCGTAATAAACACTGAGCGCGTTTCGCCGGGCGCCCAAAGTAAATACTATGTCGGAGAAGCGGGGCTGCTCTGGGGAGCTGAGATCTTCCACTTTTTCGCACTTAGCAACAGACTGAGGCGTCGTGCGCGCCCTCCCCGAGCCAGGCTCGGTGTGATTTACTTTCTGGTTGCAATGCAGATACACACTTGTCAGTTCAAGGGCAGGACAGAAACTGTGCAAGCGGAGTCTTGCGAACGGAAATCTCCCATTTACGAGGTTCTGCTCCAGCACCAAAAGCCACCCTCCAGCACCTTTGTTCTGCATGCAGCTGCTTTTACACACACACACACACACACACACACACACACACCCTCCACCCAGCCACATCACCATCCAACCCTTCTTCCCGCGTCTCACTCCTCAGATGGATTCTCAGTTTTTTCCCGACTGACCCTGGGGGAGACGGTGGGGGGGAGCAAGGGGGAGGGAGCCCGGGAGAGGTTGATGATGAATGACAAGGCAAATGATAAGAGCCGAGGCGACAGCAAAAGCAAACAGAAGTGGTCTCTCGCAGGGCCCAGAACCGTCCGCGGCCACGGGAGTTGTGCCTGTGCCATGAAGGCAGGGTTGGCCTCCGCAGGCAGCCCGGCTTCTCCGGGGCGAGATAAACACATTTCGGTCACGTGGCGAGCCTATACGGTGCCATGCTCCTATTTGCCTTCCCCGCTCGCTTTTCGCTTCTCACAATAACATGCCATCCGCCAGCCAGCTCCGAGGCTAACCTCACCTCCCTGGCGCCCCGCCAGCCCGCCCCGGCCCGGCCGTGCAGGGAGAAGCCGCGATTCCCGTGGGGAGGTTGCAGCCCGTCCTGGGGCTGGCAGCAGCCCAAGCCAGAGCTGGGAAAGCGTCCGGCCGCATCCCGGTTTGGGGCTGGAACGGGAGTTGGCTGCCCGGAGGCGGGAGCAGGGGCCAGGACTGGCCACATCCCCAGGACCGGGCTCAGGAAGAGCGCGGTGTACCCGCAGGGTGGAGTTTCGTCCGGGGCCCGCAGGTGCGGGGCGTATGCGGGTGGTGCTGACTTCAGGCCGGGGGGAACCCCCGCATCTCCGTCAGGATCGTAGAACGGGCTCCCAAGAGAGGTGGGGGGAGCGGGGCACCCGCAGCGAGACGCTAGCTTTGCTGTTTTAAAATGGCTGAAAAGGGTGTCCCCGGGCATCCCCTTCCCGGTAGCAGCAGCGGCGAACCCCGTCGCCCCGAGCACCGCGGGCGCCGGCGGCGGCCCCGCTCGGTTACGGGAACAATGAGCGGCCGCGGGCGCGCCCGGTGCCTCCCCGCTGCCGGGGCCGGCCGGGGGCAGTGCCGCGGGGCCGGGGAGGCGTTCGGGGGGAACGGGAGCCTGGAGCCGGCCAAGCCCCCCCCCCCCGCCCCCGCCCGGCGGAACGAGCGTGCCGTTTAATCCCTTTATCCCCGCTCGCTGGTGGCGGTGCGAGCCGCCGGGCCGGGAGCCACTCGGCAGCCACCGGGGAGGCAGCGTGCTGGCTCGGCGCCGCAGATGTCGCCGGGTGGGAGCCGGGAGCCGATCCCCAGCGGCATCACCTCCACAACGGCAGCAGCCCCCGGGGACCCGGGCACCGCTTGCCCGCGCACCGGAGGGTTCGCACCCTCCGGAGCCCCCGAGGGTTTCCTGCCGTCGGGCACCGCAGCCGTGCCCCAGCACCCCGCTCGGGGCCCGGCCGCCTCCGTGTCTCGTTCCCGGGGCAGGCCTCTCTTCTGTCCCCGCGGGAGCACGGGCTGCGACCTCCCCTCTGTCCGGAGCTCCTGGGCGAGCGAGGGGCAGCCCCCGGTGAGGTGCCCAGGTTGCAGCCCGTGCTCCGAAATCCGGCAATTATGCAAATGCCCCGGACGCTCTCCCCTTTGATCTGAACTTCCTCGGAATGATCCCTTCTCATTATGGGGCATGAAAATGCCTCTCGGACGTGTAAAGTGAGCTACAGAGCTCCTTTCATTCCCTTTTGTTACCCGCACCGGGCGCGTCTCTCCAGCCCCGCATTCCCCAAGCGCCGGGAAAGAGGACGGAAAGGGGCTCCCGGGGGAGGCGGCGGGACGTGGGAGCAGCCCGGGCCGCCGGTTGTCATGGCGAGGCCAAGCGTCTTCCCAAGTTATGTGCGACTAATGGGTTTGTGCCCCGCTCGGCTCCGGGTTCACCTTTCCCCCCGCTGCTCGGCTCCCCGCCGACCTCCGCGCCCGCGCCCCGGGAGCCGAGCAGCGGCGGCGGCCCCGGCCCGGCCGAGCGGCGGGGGAGCCCCGTCCCCCTGACTCACTGCCGGCTCATCAAACGCCGCGGGGCTCGGGGGCGCGGGCCGAGGGAGGCGGCTGAGGGCTCCCGTCGACGGGAGAGCAGTCCTGGAGCGACTTTAAACTCCATCTTCTGCTGCGCTCCTCACCACCTCTCGTTTCAGTTTTGATAACTGAGGCTAACGAGGCACTGAATGTATCAGAGGTTTAGAATGTCTACGCAACCGTGGATATGATTTTCAAGACTCCCAGGAGCCGTGGCTGGGATTTTCTGTTATCTTATTTTCTCTCTTCTCTTCTTTTCTTTTTTTTTTTTTTCCCTTTGAAAGGATATTAAGAAAGTTTATGCTGTCTTGAAAACTACTCCTCCGTAAGAAAAACATTCTGACCATTTGCCGGAGGCCATTTTATGAAACCTCAAGGAGGTTAATAGCTTGCATAATTTCAGGAATACCAGGTCTCTCCTTAATACCTTCTTCTCATTCTCTGCCATTTACTCAGACAAACCAGGAGCTCTGGAGGCCAAGCACTCCCGTGACAGACAATGGATTCCTACCTGAATCCTCCTATCTGAGGGGCCTGCACCAGAAAACAGATGGACTTCTTCCCTGCTCTGCTCATACACGGTGCTGAGAGAAACCCTGCAATGTATCTGTGGGACTAAGGGATGCACATGAAAGAGGACACGGTGTAAGGAGCCCACCCTAAGTATGGAGGTTGCATTTTTCATTTTGCTGGAATTTGCTATTTCATCTAGAGAAGCACTGGTAGATGTGGCATGAATGAAATTGTGCTGCTGCAAAACAAAGCTGAGGAAACGGGAGAAGGAGAATTATTTGAACTGTTTCTAAAATGTTGTCATGTTTGTTAACAGCTGCTTAACTCCAGTGCCTAACAAGCTCTTGGAAAATAAGTTTATTAATAAAAAAAAAGAAAAAGGCAATGCCCCTGCTTGCTTACAATTAAATGATGACAGCTTATAATGCATTCCTTTGAGACCTCCAGTAATATCAGGACTCAAGGGACTGGAAATACCTAATTCATAGATTTTTTAAACCAAGAACGGGCTGTTATGATCAGCTGGTCTGACCTGCCACATATCATGGGCCAGTGAATTTCAGCCAGACGTTCTTGTATCAGACCCATAAATTCTGCCTGAGCTTTTAACTTGGCATCCAATCTTGCTCTGAAGACTTTTAAGTAACAGGAAAAACCACTGCTTGCCTCAGTTGTTCCAGTGGTTATGTCTCTGTTTTTTTTCCTAAAAAGTACCTATTTCTGCTCAGAATTCATAGAGCTTCATTTTCCAACATAGGATCTCATTATGCCTTTGTCTGCCACATTAAAGAGATCTTGACTATCAGAAATCTCCCCATAGAGACACTTAGGGCACTTAAAGACTATGATCAAACCAACTCATAGCCCTCCTCTTGGATAAATTAATAGATGGGATTTCTTTAGTCTTTTGCAATAGGATGTGATTCTCAGACCTTGAATCACTCTTCCAGCTCTCTTCTGATCCCATATTAATTTGCCAATGCACTTTTAACATGCAAACACCACAACAGAGCCGGACACAAGTATTGCAGCACAGCCCCATTCATGTCGGAAGCACTAATGGCATAATTAAGTTTACTTGTTTAAAACCCTATGCAGATTACTTTTATAGATAGCTTTAGCAATACTGACTTTATTAAAACCCCATTTAAAAAGTCACCTGTCTTCATGCAGACTAGTGTTGTTCATCAAAATCACAGTGCTGAGCATAGCTTGACCAAAGTGCAGAGCTAGCTTAGATTTTCTGGCTGGGGCTTTTTCAGTCCTCCATCAGCCCTAGCCTTCAGTGGGGCTTCATATTTTTTTTCTTTTGTCTGTAAGAAGCAACTGTTGGATATTCTCACAATGGCACTAGCCCTGATGTACATTGACAGAGAAGCATGGGCACAGCTTGACTACACCATTCCCTCTTTTCCCTGTTCCTCTCTTGCAGTACCAAAGCCCTCATTAAGTTGCTCCAAGACTCAGGGTAATTCAGTCTTTTCAGTGCCCCAGTGATGGGGCTCGGTTTTGGGACACCCCTCCCCAGGTAGCTCACAGAGACATTCCATGAAGGCTTTTTCAACCATGTCAAAGAGTCTGCTCTCACACCTCAGCCCATTGCCCAGGTTAAAGCTAGGAAAAAGTGTGTTTGGGGATCACTCAGAAGAAGGAGCAGAGAAAGTGATGGAAGACATGCCCTTTCCCAGGGAGGGAACAGCTGCAGGATTTATCTTTCCTTCTCATGAACATCTGCTCCAATAAATGGACATTGAGCATAGTAAGACTGTGAGTGACACTGCATCAGGTGCTGCAAGCCTGGACTCTGTTCTGCATGAGAGGTGGCCTGAGCTGAAGCCAAAATGCCCTGGATTATTTGGGTGAGACAGGCTCCCAAAAGCCTCAGCAGTAGCTGGGATTGCATTGTGCTGGGCTTTGTACAGCAAGGATGAAATATTCTGACCCAACGATCTCTTTTCATATTATTTGTACCCTCAAAAGCAGAATATCACATAGGGCAGACACATTCTAGGGAATGGCTGAGCCTCAGCTTCATACACTATCTCTGTGCTTCCTAGCAGGAGTCACACCTGAGCAAAACTCCTTTATTTATTTTCCTCCAAAATTATAGGTCTTTTTTCATGGTTCCTGCTGGAGATTCGGGTTGGTCATGGTCACACATCAGACCAAAGGTGCTTTTCCGACCAAGGGCAATCAGACTGGCATCTTGGAGCTCACTTGGTTTGCCAGGCTGTCCTCACTGAGCTCTGTGCCCTAGCAGAGGTCATGGCACATGCTGGAGACTGGGTGAGCTTAGTGGGCCTGCACCAGGGTCACCTCCCAGTGGGAAAGCAGCTGTGACCTGCCCAGGGAAGCTGGTCCCCATGTAGGAATGATTCTGCATTTGCACAGAGCTGCTCAAGGGACTTGCATGCCACTTATTCTGCCACCACCTCTGGGAATGTGGTGGCAGAGCCTATAGCCAGAGTAATTACACTTTTTATGCTAAGGTGATCTGTGATGAAGTTCACATTACATTAGAGAACCTAGAGGCTGCTACTGCAACACCTGTCAAGGCCCAGCCTGCATAAACCAACACAAGACAGGGACAGCACAGGATCAAGGGTTAAGTTTCTTTTATGCTTATGCCCCATCTCACGTTTTGCACCATGCAGTTGCACCACATCTGCCCCTTTAATCATAAATTATCCATGAGCTTAAATTATATTTCCCATGACACATAGCACAGCCTTCAAATCCTACTAGTAGCAGCCCTCCCTTCGTTTGTACTTTCCACGTGCCCTCGTTTTACTATGAGTCAGACACAGTTGCCCTCTCTTCCTCTGACTTACACTTTCCTGCCTCAGAGGACACATATATCAGAGGACACACTGATGGCCCAGTTTATGGATATCCTCTCATACAATGGGCATTACTCCTTTCCAGAACCACTGCTAGGGAGCCATCGGGTTCAGATCAACCTCTCCATTAGACCCAACTGTGAAAAGGGGAGCACAGAGAAGTCACCTTTGTTATAACAAAACATCCTTCAGTTGCACTTAATTCTAGTAAGCAGCACATTTTCCTTGCTCGCTGTACAAAAACGCAATTTATAATTTTAAAAAGCAATAATCATTCAAAGCATCCGACCTGCAGCTTTGAGGCACTGCACACTGCAGGATGGGATTGCTTCTCTTCTGTCCAATTTACCTGCACACATCACCCAGCCACTCATGACAACCTGCACTTGCTTCTTGCCAGGCTGCAGCCAACAGTGTTTGGGTCTGAGCGACTCTTTTGGGGTCTGCTCCCCTGCAGCTCTCTTAGGGCTTTGCCAGTGATTCTCATGGAGAGCAGGACGAGGCTGTCTGTGTAAAAACCAATGTTGACATTTTCTTGTTTAAATATCCTACATCAGAGGGGGGTCACGGGAGCCAAGGCCACCAGAAAGGGTTCCCCCAGCAGCTATTATTTCCTTTTAAAAGCACCAGGGACCCAGCAGTCTCAGCTGGGCCCCACACCCTGTTTGTCTGCCCTTCTCTGTGAGCTGGCTGGCTGCTGCCAGGTGCCACTTAGCAAATACAGATGTTCAGGTCTTTTTCTTTCACCATGGGCCTCGCTTATCCCTGTGCAGAGGTCTGCTACTGAATGAATGCATCGTTTGAGCCCTGTTTTCAAGGCCATGCAAAATACACACCCCATCCACGCTCACCTCGCTCTCTGCTTGCAAAAATCTATGGTGCTTTCCTATCAAATTTGAAACAAATGGCATTCAAACTTATTTTAAAAATTAATTGAACCAATACATCAACAACTCTCATGTTTTCAGAGCCTGTATGGCCCTCGCCTGGGAAATTAGAACTGCAGGAGGG
Organism: Molothrus ater; assembly: GCF_012460135.2. Classification (NCBI taxonomy): domain Eukaryota; kingdom Metazoa; phylum Chordata; class Aves; order Passeriformes; family Icteridae; genus Molothrus; species Molothrus ater. The sequence goes on along the minus strand of NC_050479.2, from coordinate 8,278,620 downwards.
TAATTTTGCATTTAAATCAATGGAGCTCTCTTTCCTGACAAGGTTGTCCTCACACCAAGCCAAGCAGCTCTACCAGGGTTCCAAAGAAGGGAGACCATTAGGTGTCCTGCACCCATGGCACACCTGATCTCCCTGCCAGGAGAGTTTCCTGAGAAGCTGTGGGAGTGTCACCCTCACATCAGCACCATCTGGGGCAATGCTGCTGAGGGATCCTTCTACCCCCTGTACCCCAGTTCCTCTCTCTTCCCATTCATCCAAGCAACATCTCACCTGCTGCGCCTTATTCCATGCATTTCCCCCCATTCCTGTGCTGAGAGAGAGCAGGCTGTCAGGGTGATGTCAGATGCTGAGCTAGGAAAAGTGTGTTTGGGGATAGCTCAGAAGAGGGAGCAGAGAAAGTGATGGAAGACATGCCCTTTCCCAGGGAGGGAACGGCTGCAGGATTTATCTTTTTTATCTAAGCCCCTGAACAGATTTGCTGCCAAAAGAAAGATAATCCACATTATGTGGAAACAAAATTACATTCACATGAGCACACACACACAAACACACACTGTTCCCTTCTAACCACAGGACACAGACTTTGGGAGTGGTGGCCTTGGTGAGACATGGCAAAGGAGCCCATGACTGAGCCCAGGAGCTCACCTGCCTCCCTGCACCACCAGCACAGCACTCGTGGTCATCTGCCTCTACAGACTTTACAGTTTTTCTTCTATTTTTAGGGCAGGCAGGAGCAATCTGTCCTCTGTGTCTACAGAGTGTGCAGCATCCTAAAGTTCCTGGCACATAACACAACATTTGTGAAGCTGGAAAGATAAAATACTACTCAAATTTAGCATATCTTGATCCCCCTATTTATCTCTGTGTGTCCTGAGCCTTACCCTAGTCCAAAACCTCTCCTTACAGTGTTATATTTTGATAATAGGAACAGTATATTAGATGATGCAAGGCAGAGTCTACCCCAAAGAAACAAGAGAGACAGCATAAACAGAGTTTCTAAGAATATGAAGGCATCATTTAGGTGGTCATGTAGTGGTCTTTGAGAACTTTCAATGACAGGACTTTTAAAACTGTTTTTCCCCTTCTCACAAGTGTTCTGAGGGTGGTGAGATGTCAAAACAGTGAAAAAGAGAGACAAGACTTGACAAACTGTAACTGGGAGAACATCAAAGGTGTAAGCCTGGCTGCAAGAAGGCCTGCAGGCTGCTACTTCTTGCAGAATTACAACAGGCAGCAAAGGGCTGAGGATGGAAGAGGGGCCTGGGGTACACCTGTGTTCCACACTGAAGAAGCTTTCACACCTTTTGGTGTATACCAACCAACTGCTCCAAGCCCCTGGGGTTTGCCCATTCTGCTTTAGCAATGTTCTCCACTGCTTTGTTTCTGAGGCTTAGCCATCACCATGTAACAGCACTTCCAAGGAGATTTAAAATTGCCTTTGGAGCTGCAAGGGGACTGCAGTGGGAAGACTGTTGGAATCACCTTGGTCTGAGATGCTGGGACTTAGATCCATCCAGGCATTAATTCAGTGAAAGCCAGACAGGATCAGGCTGTGAGTGGCATAATGTGCTGTTGGAAGCAAATCCACATCGTTTCAAGTACACACAAACCATTTTCTATGGGACCTTGGAGTGCTTCACAAGAGCGCTCAAGGGACCAGGTGACTTTCAGCATGGTGAATTTCAGCTGCATAACCAAGGCTTAACACTGTGACCACAGCCCTCCCTGAGGTAGGGATGACTGCAAAGGCCAAGCCAACAAGTTGGAAAGGATTGTTTTCCTTTTTCATTGCTGCTGTCTGGTTTTCCAGCTTCTTGATTCAAGCATACTGCTTGAAAAGGGATGTATGTTACCACCATGACACAAGCCTGTGTTTTCTCTCCCTTCTAAAGTGCTGGATGTTCCTAGTCAGAGAGCAGCTCCATGCAGAACCTACAGGGAGATGTAGAGACCCTGGGGCTATTTTTGCCTACTGCTCTTCAGGTTGCTCAAAAGTTTCAGTCCTGCCTTCAGACAGTGAACAGCAAGGCTCGGGGCTAGAAAGGGTGGTGGTATATAACACTTGTGCAATATCTCTCCCCTCACAAGGCAGGGACCAATCAACTACACCCAAACCCCATCAGGCCCCTGGGAAATGAGCTTTAGTGTTGGTTTGCCACAAACCTTGTCCCAAATACCAAAGAAGGACTTTGTTTCAAGACAGCCTGAAAGAGTTGTATTGACACACACCTATCTGCTGTTGTCTCATTCTTGCACTCTTCTTTCAGGTGCTTCCTTGCCAGGGAAGAGGGTATCCCCAAGCCTCATTCATATGTACCTACAGGACTGCTTCCCAACCACGGTTTATATTCAGTTTTCCCCAGACAAGAGTTACTCTGACATCTCCACACACACACACACACACAGAGGGATCATTTCTGAATGCCATATGCATCATCTTTTGCTCCTCTCCTGCTCCCAGGCAGACCAGGGCTCAGCCTGTCCAGGCATGTGCCACACCACACCTCTTCCCCATGGTCTGCCCAGAGTCCATCTCCATTTCCTGCACCTTCTACTGTGCCAACACCAGCCACTTCTGGAGGACAAGAGCAACTGCTCAGGTGCAGCAAGGGCACATGAATCATTTATTTACCTCCCAGCCAGTCCTCTCTGCTGTGCTCCAGCAGGAGTGGCACAGTGCTCTTGCTCCTGCTCCTTAAGCGGTGCTCAGGGGTACAGGGCAGGTTACAGACTTTGTGTCTCTCTGACTTTTGGGCTCAGCAGCAGCACCTCTGCTTGTGGGGCTGCACAGGCAGCTGCCTGCTGCTGTGCCCCTCCACTTCCTCTGCCATCCCTCACGCGTTAAAACGTCCTCCAAAGGCCGGGGGTGGAGGGGAGCAGGGAGAAGGCAGAGGTCCGTGGGATGGGAATCGCTCCAGGGTGCTGGTGACGAGCCTGAAGGCAGCTGGCCAGCTCTGCAAGCACAAGGCAGTCGGGAGCAGGAGGTGTCACTTGCATGACCTGGGGCCGGGGCCATCACCGAGCCGGGGGACAAATCGCCCTGGCCCGGCTCCCGTGGGGCTCCCGGGGGGCAGGGGCACAGCTCCGACACCGCTCCCAGCCCCACATCCTCCTCGGGGAGCCGGCGCCTCTCTCGGCCCCGCGGGGACGCCCGGAGGAGCCCTGTCCCGCTGCTGCCATCCCCTGCCCCAGCCCCGACGGCACGGCCCCTTCCTGCCTTGCCTGCCTCGCCCAGGGCAGTTTTCTGGGCTGAGGAACGTGGCCTGCACCAAACCGAGCCAAAACCCCGCCGTGCGAGTCACCCCTGTCCTAGGAAGAGCCGTCCACATCCCGGCTGCCTGGGGGTAGCAGGGAGCTCCAGAAAATACCAAGTGCGTGCTTGGACTGCATCAAAGGTATTTATTTTGATTGTCCCTTGGCTATAACTTTCATCGTTCGCCTTTGTTTTATAGCTGCTCAAGTTTACTTGCAGAATTAAGGCAGATTTGGGGGGGGAGGGGGAGGAAGGGGGTAGGAAGCCTTTGTTCTCCGGAGTGTGCTTGTCTTACTTTTGCATCATGTGGCCCGAGCGGCACACACACACACACACCCCCCCCCCGCCCCGACCGTATTTACTCTATCTCGAGTGAGTCCTTTGAAGGAGAGGGCAGAGCCGTCGTTAACCCCCTGCGTGCCTGCCGGGCCCTCCGCCGGCAGAGCCCGCCTGTGGCGGGGACGCAGCCGCTCCTGAATCCCAGAGCCACGGGTTTCTCTTTGACGGACGGCATCACTCATTGTCCCCCCCCCCCCCCAGAAAAAGCCCGCAGCGGCCATCCCGTGGCGGCCCGGGCTCCAGCAGCACGCACGGGGAGCCAGCGGCGGTGGGGCCTCTCGGAGAGAGCCCGGGGATACCCCCTTGATCACTCGCAGACCGGGCTGCTTACACGAGGCTGGAGATGCCTACAAACTCGAAACAGCTGCCGGGCTTTGCTCTGGCCTGACTGCTAAAATACGCCGATCTCCTTTTAATCTGTTTCATATTCACAAATTAAGCACTTAGCCTAGGTAATAAATCATGAGGCAGTTTACGAGGCTAGCAGGAGACAAACAAGTGGAAAGGGAAAACAATCGCCTAAAAGTAGATTCCGTAGAACTGAAAATATAACTCGGAAATGTAACAAATGTAACTCGGAAAACCCAGTCCGCGCTGCCCGGGGCGGCGGCAGCACCCCGCGGTCCCGGCAGAGCCCCCCCGCACCGGGACCGGTCGGGCCCGCACTTGTCGGCGCAGCAGGGCTCCGGTGGCACCGGGAACTCCGGCCTTTGTCTCCCCGGGCACCGGCCGCCCACACCGGCTCCACCTGGGAGAGACTCCCGCGGCAGTCGGCCTGGAAATAGTGACTCGAGCTGGCGATAACCTCGTCTTGCACACACGCACACCGGCTCGTCTCCGGCTGGGGCGCGGGGGAGGAAAGTGACGATGGAAAATAATAAAGTGCGGGCTCGCCTCACGCCGAGCCGCTCGCAGCCGCGTGTGATGTGGCACTGCCCGGTGTCCCCGGGGAAGGCAGCCCAGAGGTGCCAGGGGCTCCGGAGCGCTCGCTCCCGGCCGCCGGGCGCAGGGGAGGGCAGCAGCTGGAAAGGAGCGCCCTGGCTACCGGAGCTGTGCCCTGCTCCTGTTGCCGGGATGGCGAGGGACACACGCCCCCTCAAGCCCCCTGCGTGGGGACACGGTCACGGTCACCACCCGTGGGCGTCGCGGGGCGGGGGACGGGGCTCCGGAGGGCAGGTCCCAGTCCCAGCCCCTCGGTGCCTGCGGCGGGAGAGGAGAGCCGGGAGGCGGGCGAGCCTGCAGACGTGCCGGCCGGGCGCTGGCAGCGGGGGCCCGGGGCACGGCTGCCCGCGGCGGCTGCCCGGGACTCCCCGGCGCTTTGCCCAGAGTCTCTTCCCGGGAGAGCCGCCAGCCACTCCGGGGCACGGAGCCGAAGTCCCCAAGACAAAAGATCCGACGCCAAGACCCCTCCTGGCAAAGTCGCAGCGTGCCGAAAGTGTTTCACCAGGGAGTTTTCCCCCTCCCCCGGCGGAGCTCCGCGCCGGGCCGAGCCGGGGCCGCCGCCGCTTGCGGGAGGGGGAGCGAGCAGGGGAGGGCGGCAGGGCTGCTGCGAGGGGGACGGTCGGGAACATCCCCCGGGAGAGCTGAGGGGGGAGTGGAGCCGTGATTTAAAGGAACTCCCGCGAAAGGGAGCGACACAGACCTGCGGCCGTCCACCGAATCCGATCCGCCGAGCTGTGGGTGCGAAGAGGCGCTGTCAGGGGCTATTTATCTCTCGCCGGAGCGGCGGCTCCGGTCCCCGCATCGCCCGCCGGTAACAATGGCAGCGGCCGGCGGCTTTCCACGCGCCTGGGCGGCGGAATGGATGGCGGAAGATGCCGCCGCGCTCCGCTCACACGGGCTCGTTCATGCATCCCTCTTGGCCGGAGCCTCTCGCTACTGCCGCTCCGCCGAGAGCTCTGGCCCGCTCCCCCACCCCCCCTGCTCCTCCACCCACCCCTCACAGCCCGCCCTTCCCCAATTTTCCATTTTCAGGACTTTGGCACGGAGCCAGACATGTCAGGAGGGGATGAAACTTGACACAGAGATCTCAACCCAGAGCGATTTCCTCCTCCCCCCCCCCCCCATTCCCACCTCCCCCACCCCCGTCCCCAGCCCCTAAGTTAACTTGAAGATAGTTTGGCCATATTTCAGTTTGAAAAGAAGGGGAAATTGCAGGTCACTGGTGCATGGTCGGGCCGGGTGCATTTTTTTAATTTAAAACGGTAGACATCGAGGCCTGAAAAGCATCTGCAAGCCCGTGCTCTTTAAGTGCTCCTCCCGGCCGCGGCGCGGTTAACCCCTGTGTGCCTCGGCCGCCTGCCCTGCCCTGCCCGGAGGGGTTCGGGACCCGCTCGGGCAGGAGCTGCGGAGGGCGGCCGGGGCGGCGGAGCTGAGCGCTTCGCCAGCCTCACCCCCCCCGCCCCCTTCGCCACCAAACGTCGGGGCCGGGTCGTAGCCGCCGGCAGGATGAGGCCCCCGGCGCGGAAGAGCGGCCAAGCGACAAGGAGCTCGCTGAAGGGTCCCCCCGCCGCTCCCCGCTCCCTCCGCCCACGTCTCCGCCCTCGGGCGGGCGAGGCTGCGCTCCCGGCGGGGCAGCGCCGGGGCCCCGGGCCACAGCAGCGATGCTCGGCTGCTCCTGTCGCCCTCGGCCGGCCCCCTCGGCCCGGGACACACCGGAGGGCTTCCCTCGCCTCTGGCCAGCTGGGCGTGCTGATAAGGGAGAGCGATAAGGGGGGGCTGGAGGGTGGGGAGGGGGACGGACCCGGAATGAGGGAGGGAAAACTCCCGAAACGAGGAGAGCGGGGAGCGGAGCCCGAGCTAACTCCGGGGAGGATGCCTCAGCACTTTCTCTATTATGCATTTCCAGCACAAGGAAAGCTAATTCCTCCGCTGAGGGCCTCAATCAGGCATTTATTTGACACTCATGATGCATGAACGGCTAAACACTAGTCTAAGCGGAGGATCAGCCGCTAGTTTATAGCTCGTGAGGTTTTTTTTGATGCAGGTGAATTATGTTGATCTCTGAATGCCTCGTATTCCTGGTGGCGGCCGGGGGGTGAGGGTGTGGGGGGAGAGAAGGGGAGGAGAGAAAAAGAAAACAAGAAGAAGGGGAGTGTGGGGGAGATGAACTTCTTTAAGCTCCTCTACCACACACCCGGGAAACATTTTGGCCGGGAGTTTTGGCTGCCACCCCTCCTCACGGCCCTCTCCTGACCCCCAGGTTCCCCTGCTGTTCCTCTCGTCCCTCCACGCTGCACGCTGGCCCGGCTGAGCCCCTCTGACACTGCGGCCGGGCTGGGCCGCTCTGCGGGGAAACGCTCCCCCGGGAAACGGAGAAGTAGCGTGGAGTGGGGAGCGTCACGGAGACAGCATGGAGGGGGGAGAAGAGGAGGAGGAGGAGGAGGGGAGAAACCATATGGAGCAGGAGGGAGGGAGGCGATACGGAACGGGCGAGCTGGGAGAGCGGGGGAAGCAGTGGGAGCCGGGTGGCCGCTCCGGCCGCGGGCGCTGGGGCGGGAGGGGGCGGCCCCCGAGGGGCCTGGGGGGCTCGGCAGAGCGTCGGCCAGGCCCTGCCGCCCTCCCTCCCTCCCTCCTCTCTGTCTCCCTCAGGGCTGCGCTTTCTCTCCAGCTCCCCCACGCTCTCCCGGGCACTGCCCTTTATAATTTATTTTTAATTTTTTTTCCCTCCTGCTGGCCTCTTTCCAACTGTTGTTCCAGGGCCGAAAAAAAAAAATAACAATTAAGTAGGAGTCATGTCTTGTGACGTGCACAATCTCTTCTAACGCCTGAGTTCAATTTTACACAACATTTAATACAAATATTAAAAATCAATAAATCAGGGAGGTTGTTAATGAAATGTTACAGTGAGTGTGTGTCACCAGATAGGATTTTGGTGGGAAACATGTCTGATTTAGCAAAAGCTGAATGCAGTTGTATTATTTATCCTTCTGCTAAAAACAAAAGATAAAGGTGTTCATTAAATCACATCAAATCGAATTAAACTCTATTGGCGGGTCCCTCCAGCAGAACAGAAGTATGAAAAACAGGGGATGGAAAATGAATCTCAATGCATCTCTTGACAACGGAACAGGAATCGGAACGCATTAAAAATAAATCAGAGCGCTGCTGTAGGTCACAACAGAAGGATTCGACTGTAGTGGAATAATGGGACGAGAGACAGAAAGGCAGGGACTACCCTGCAGGTACACCCTGGCACTAGAAGGGGAAGCCAGATTTTTTAAACGATGGGTCACACCAGGTCTGTGAGGAACAGTCTTTACCCCATTCACGCTGCTCCTTCATGTCCCCTTCCCCTGGCTGTCGGGACCGCAGTGCTCCCCGCTCCTCGGCATGCTGCCAGCTCAGCATTTTGCAGGCTGGTGGCTCTGCCTGTCACCCCCTCACCCCGGGCCTTTGCACCTCTCCCTTTCCTCCACCCTGGCCGGTCCCCGCTCTCCCTGCCGCGCTTAGCCCGGCCTATCGCACTATTCAGCTATTCCCCGTGACCCATCTCAGCCCTTGCAGGAGTCCTTGGGAGCCGTCTGCAGAGCGATCTGCCAAAAACCGGGCAGCTGCCCGGGCGGTGAGCAGCGGGAGCGCCGCTGGCAGCGGCCGCCGCCCTGCCCGGTGCCCGGTGCCCGTCCCGGTGGCAGCCCCGGTTGTCTCCAGCTGCCAGGAGTGGCGTGGGGTGGCGGCACCGGGGGGGTTCTCCCTCTGCCGTGATGTGGCTGAGAGATGATGGTGGCCTTGTAGCCCCCCTGGGAGCCCAGGCCGCGGCTCCGTGGGAACTCGAGGGGCGCGGCTCGCTCCCGTTTCTTCCTCGGGCGTGCCGAGGCCCCAGCTCGGGCCGTGCTGCGCTGGGAACCATGGCAGCGGCGAGAGGTCGTCTCCTGCCACCGCCAAGCCGGGAAAGAAAGGTCTGTGACCGCCGGGGCGAGTGTTGCCGGCCTCTTCTCGAGCTCTCGTCCAGCTCCCCCAGGCTTGGACTTCGCTCCTGACACAGCTCCTTTCGTCCTCCTCTGCTGAGGGCAGGCAGAGTCCCTTCCTCACCCCGAGAGCGTTGAGGCTTTTTTGGCCCTGTTAGCGACTGGATGCAAGAGTGATGTACCCTCCGAGCCCTCCGGAGCAGAGGGGCTGCACAAGCCCTGCTCAGGCGGGGGCCGCTCTCCCTCCGTGTGGGCCTGCGGCGGCCGACGTTGCAGAAAGGCTCGGGAAGAGCGATCGGAGGAGCGGACCCCCGGCCCCCCATTCCCTGCCCGAGCCCGTTCCTCGGGGAAGACGTGAAGGCCACTCGGGGGCCAGTGCCGCTGGAGGAGCTGCGGGATCAGCTCTGCCCTGCCGCCTGCAGAGCCGGGAGTGAGCGAGGCGGCGGCGGGAGGCAGCGGGGAGGCTGATGCGCGGCAGCCGAGAGTGTTCGCTCGGCACCGAGCCCGGAACGCGCCGCCAGAGCGGGAGCGCGGCGCCCCCGCGGTGTGGCCGGCGGGGCCGGCACGGCCGAGCCCCGGCGCTGGAGGGAGCGGGAACCCCCGGGCACGCCTGCAAATCCTCCGGCAGACGCCGTGTTGCCGCTTCGCGATCAGGAGGCTCCGCTCCCGCTCCCTCCACCTCTCCCTTCCTGCTGCCGCCCCGGGACCGGCCGTGCCGCAGAGCGCCGGTTCGGCGTGCAGCACCGCCGGAACGCGATAAACAAGGGTGGCCATCTGCCCTCCGCCCCCTGCCAGCCCGCCGGCGCTGCTCCTGGCACCGCTCGGGGCTTGCCTGCCCCGGCCCCGCTCCGGTCCCGGGGCCGCGGGGGCGAGGTGAGGGGTCAGGGGCCGGCGATGCTCTCCGCGGTCCGGGGCTGCTCGCTCGCCCCGCGGGCCATGCCGCGGGCTCATCTCGCCGGGAGCGCAACTTCTGCTCCGACCTGAAGTTGCAGCTCCTCTGTTTGTTTATTTCCCCGGCCGCGGTGGCCGGCTGCCAAGCACGCCGACCTTGCCTATTAAAAACCCATTTCTCTTGCCCTGCGCGGAGCAGCAGTTTGCTCGCCGCGCTCTGTTTTTTCGTTAAAATAAAGCGCTGCAAAGTCTGCTCGGGGGTGCCGGGGGAGGCTGGTAATGGGGGGGCAGGGGGGGGGGTGTGGAGCTTTGCCCGCTTCGCGCGTCCCTTCCGGGGCCACCGCGGTCTCCGGGGCGCCTCCCGGCGCGGCCCCCGCCGGCCGCCGCCGTACGCCGGGATCGCGGCCGGGCGGGGTGACCGCCCGGCTCCCCGGCCAAGCCATTTCCTGCCCTCCGGAGCCGCGGCCGCTCGCCGGCGGCCAAGCAGTAGCTGGGTCTGGCTAGGGGACGGTGGGCATCGGGGCTGGGCGGAGAGGTTGGAAAAATCAACACGCGGCAGCGCTGGCGGAGGGCAGCGGCTGATCCCATTAGCCTCGTCAAGCCGGAGCGGCTGAGCCGGAACAGCGGGGTCACCGCTGCCAGGGGCGCCCCGGGGCCCCGAACGGAGCGGCGGGAGGGCGATGCTGGGGTCCGCCCCGCCTTCTCCCCGTGTCCCTCGGGGTCCCCACGCCCTTATCGGCCGAGACAGCCGAGGAGGCCCGCGGAGGAGTCGTGGCAGCGTACACACCTCCGGGGGCAGGACCCGACAGCTTTTGTACCGCTGGGCTCAGGGGGCCTTTTCTCCTCGCCACTTTGTTCGGCGGCGGCACTGCCCGACCCGGCCGGGCCTCGGCTCGCAGCTCCCTCACCCTTGGCACTACCCCTGTGCTCAGAGCCTCCTCCAACACCCGAGGGCGGCCTCTCTTCTCCTCTAGGACGATCTAGAAGTCGTCCAAAGCAAGTCGCTTTTAGAGCAGATACAACAATAAAGTATATTGAAATAAGTCTGCGGTTGGTGAGTTTCCAGCGATACTTAATGGCACTCGCGGTAAACAGTCCCTCTCTGTGCGAGCGGGGAAAATCATCCAGACACAAGCACATTCCACCCTCTTTAGGGCTCCCTGGCTGTTATTATAGTTATTGCATTACTCTGGTGTAAGCCTTTTGTAACTAAGCTTCTATAAAGCCCCGCTTACAAGCACCCTGATTAGAATTTTCCTTGCCAGTAACCAAAGGCCACCCGCTTTCCAGTGCTATACAGAGGGAGCCGTCAACAGCCACCCCTCTGAATGTACGCTTTGTTCCTGGCAACAAGGAAACGAGTGGGCTTCTATTGGGGAGAATGCAACCCTTCTTTTAAATATCACACAGCGAGAGCTGATGGGGTACTGGGCTTCGGAGAGGCTGCGATGGAGGCAGAGAGACACGGCGGGGTCACGGGAGCGCGGAGTGGCCGAGCCCTAATGCTACCCACGAAGCGGCTGCCACTCAGCCGACGGCCAGAGGATCATCTGGATGATCCCGGCTCAGGGGCGGGCGGGGACGGAGCCAGGGCCTGGAGGGAGAAGAAAAGGAGAACGCCGGATAATGGTTTCCCAGCAGCACACTCCGCTCTGCGCCCTGCACCAGCTCCCCGAGCAAGCGGAGAGAGCAGCGCCTCGCAGGCCCGGGGTGGACCCCAGTGCAGGGAACGGTGGGGTTGTCTCTCACAGCGGTGACCTCTCCAGGAGCTCACCCAGCACACCCAGCATCCCCACCCCAAACCCGCGCACCCGTCCCACCGCCCCTCCAGGGATGTGCCCCCTCCAGGACATCGCCATTTCTGCACACACGGCTTAGCTGCCGGGCACCCCCATTTCCAGGGAAGAAGAAGGCCCCGGTGGCGAGAAAGGAGCCCGGCTCACCCGGGGCGCTCCCTGCGTGCAGCTGCGACCCTGCAGCCGCTCCGGGAAGCGAGCAGGAGGTGAGCGGGCAGCCGGCTCCTCCGCAGGGCTCCGCGGGCAGCCCGGCTATTGTGAGCGCCCCAAGCCCGTCTGGCCGGGTGTAAGCGATTAGCTGCGGGGTGTCCAACACGTATGCTAGTGACATTGCTGAAGAGGTGAGAGCTTGGCCCTCACCGGGCTGAAATGCTGGGCTTTCGCTTTCGTTCAGGATGTGTGTGACACAGAGCCTTTTCTCAGCTCGTCTGATTTTTAACTTCCTCTAGAGCTCTCTCCCTCTCTTTTATTTCCTTTGCTCGGAGAGTAGCAACGAGAGACCGAGAGGAAACACGCTGCTGCTGTGCAAAATGTGGACCATGTGTGGGAACTATTTACTCAGAGTGCAACTGCAGGCACCAGGCGAGGGGCTGGCAGAACCGGGGGGCGGTGGAGAGCGAGGCTACGTCTCTCTCGCTCTTCCTCCCCCCCTTGTCTTCCCTAAAAGCCAAACCACGTCTCTGTGTGTGTAACGGTGCGTTTTACTGACTTCTCGCTGAGCTTGTGTTGGGGTGGTTTTTTTTGTTTTTCTTTTTTTTTCCAGTCCAAGGCTTTCACGGTCTGCTTTTGTGCCTCACCCACCTCAAGCCTCAAGCAAAGGGTTAAATCTTTGGAGCCCTACAAGGAATCAGAGTTAAAAAAAAAAAAAGGAAAGAAAGAAAGAAAAAGGCGGGGGGGGCGGGGGGGGGAAGGAGTGAGAGCGTGAAGAAGCGGGCAGAGAGGGCTGCACGGTCCCCTGATCGTCCTTTTGACGGCTGAAGAATAATAAAAATAATTAATAATAATCCCTAGCCTTTTTTTTTCTATTTGGCTGTACCAGGAAGTGCCTCTGGCCTTGAAACTCCCTATTACTTCTCTTCCCCCAACCCCCGTCCTTTCTTTGGGAAGTGAGAAGAAAAAGGTCTGCAGCTGACAAATATTATCCATCCTTTTCATCGATCGGAGCATATACAGATGTGATAGCTTGATGTACGCTGCAAACCGGCTGATCCATCGCTTTCTCCCTCTCTGGCTGGCTCTGGTTCGGCCTCCTCCTCCTCCCCCTTTGTTCTTCCCCCCCCCCCCCCCCCCCGCCTTTCCCTCTCTTTAAATAGATTTCAAGGCGCTGCCTGTTGGAGAGCAGCTCTCCAGAGAGAGCGAGCTATTGCTTTCCTGCCGATAGCCTCCCCCCTTCTCCAGTTTCCAAACAGAAAACAATCCCCGGCCCGAGGAACCTGTGCTGGGCCTGGCGGAAGGAGTTAAACTACCAGCGAAGAGCGAGATAAGGAGGCAGCTCGATGCACCATCGCTTTCGAGTCCCGTGTTCAAAATAAATAAATAAAAGGGGGGGAAAAGAGAAAAAATTAAAGTAAATAATCATTAAATGAAAATAAATAATAAAGAAATAAAAATACAATTCGTGGCTCCCTGTCCTGCATCATCACGAGGAGAAGAGGCAGTTTATCCCGGGACATTGCCCCACCTGGTCCTGCGGAGGTGCCCGGGCTGACCGGCCCGGCCCGGCACGGCACGGCTCGGAGCGGGCAGGCGGCTGGGACGCGGCTGGCGGCGCGAAGCGAAAGGGTTAAGCCTCCCCTCCACCGCCCTCCTCTCTCGCCAGAGAATAAGCGTTCGCACGAAGCGTTTCTGAGGAGGCAGGCTGCGAGCAGGCCTTTCGCAGGAAAGGATCCATGGCTACCTCGGTGCTTGTCACCGAAGCGCTGACCCTGTCCCGGTGCCTCGTGCTGCCAGTGCGGGCCGCTCCCAGGCACTTGCGATCAGTTTTTCGAAAGGTTAGCCAAGGTCCCCGCTCCTCGCAGACGGGAGGCATTGCGAAACTGCCTTTGTATCTGCGGGAACTTACATAAAAAACAGGCGAGAAGGAGGAGAGGGACACAGAGCAGCTCTCTCCGGGCGGCGGGCTGGGGGCTCTCCCCGGGCGGGTGTGGGGACCCCCAGGCACATCTCTCTCTCTCTGCCAGGGCACTGCGCCGCCCGGCAGGCAGCTCGCCCGCGGGAGAGCCGGGCCATCCCTCCCTCTTCGCCAGCCTCCCCGACCGGTCCGGTGCTCGTCCGGTGCCGGGGAGAACCAGCCGGCGGCGGGGCTGCCGCGGCGAAAACGGAGCGGGAGGAGGGAAAAGTGCTATCCGGAGAGCTGTTGCGACAGATGCTAAGCTTTGCCCTACGCGTGCTGGTGAGAGAAGGAGTTAAAAGCAAGCTGCTTTTTCGATCGAGCTGCTTCCCCGAGCGTCGGAAGGAGCGGCTTGCTAGAAAGCCGTCCATCAGCAACCAGTCCAACCTGCCCGTGATAATATGCGATCAACACCAAATCACCCCCGCTAGGCACGATCCATCATCGCTACGATGCAATGGGCCCTTGTATGGATGTGTCTACACGGGGGGCGGGCGGGGAGAGAAGGGGAGGGAGCGGAAAAGAGAGAGGGAGAGCGTGTGTGGATGTGTGTGCGAGGGGGGGACCGCATCATTCACCGGAATGGGGATCGCCGCCTCCCCCGGTTCTCGGCGAGCGGAGCTGCCCGAGCCAGCAGAGCCGAAACTTGCTGGGCCGGGGCTGAGCGCGGAGCCTGGCACACGGCCCCGCCGCCGCCTCCGACTGACATCAGCCTCCCCTCCCCCTCCTCGCTCCTCCTGGGCAAGCTTGACTGGCGTAAAATTAATAATTAATAGGGTGAAATTGATTAAAGGGCTGGGCGCGAGATGGGGGCGCTCGGAGAACCCTTCCCCTCGCCGGGCGCTCCGCATCCGCCTCCCCGCCGGCAGCGGCCCGGGAGCGGGGACTGGCCGCCGCCGGCGAGCCGGGGGAGCTCCGGGGCAGCTCAGCCCGAGCAGGAAGGAAAAGGGCGGCGGGGACCGGGGAGGAGGAGGAAGGCGGCGGCTGCAGCAGCCAACCCCGCTGTGTGGCTGGCTGTAACCGAGATCGGCCGCACGGGCAGCGGCGGCGGCAGGCGGGCGCTGGCCCGGGGCTGGCTCGGCTCAGCGCAGCTGGGCGTGTGTGTGCGCGAGTGTGTGTATGCGTGTGTGTGTGTGTACAAAGCCGGGTCCCGGGAGCTGCCCGAGGGCGGTGCTCGGCAGCACAAGGCCAAACCCCCCGGCCCCCCCCGCTTCTCCCCCACCGTGATCAGTCTCTGCCACGGAGGGAGTGGGGAACCGCAGGGGACGCGGCCGGGCCAGCGCACGCCTCAGCCTCCAGCCCCGCGGAGGTGGGAAAGGGTTAAACGTTGGAGGGAGACGGGGAGGAGGACGGGGGATGGGGAGCGAGGGAAGGGGGGCCGCCGAGCACAGCGCTGAGCGCAGGGAAACCACAGCGCACCTGGGCTCGGCTCGGGAGCCGGAACGAGCCGCCGCCTCCTCCTCCCTCCCTCTTTCCCTCCCTCCCGCCCTTCCTCCAGCTCGGTGCCTGCTTGGCCCATATCGCGGCTCTATCTCTGCAGCAGCGGGAGCTCAGCTCCTCTGTTTCTATCAGCTGCTCCCTCTAACCCCAGTGACCCAGATAAGAGCGGCGGCCTCCCCCCACACCCCCGCGCCGGGGGCCCCGGTCCTGCTCTCACCGCCCCCCCCTGCCCCCCGCGCCGCCTCCCCGCGGGGCCGCCCCAGCCCCAGCCCCAGCCCCAGCGGGCTCCTCCCGGCCCCGTGGCTCCGGCCCCGACCTCCGCGGGAGGCAGCAAACCTGGCCCCGCGCCCGCCCCCTCGCTGGGCTCGTTCCCTCCCGGCTGGGGCGGCGCTGCTCCCCGGTGCCCCTCTCGGACGGCTTGGGGTTATTGTTTGCCTGCGCTGCGTCAGCCCGCCGTCAAAATAATAATTAAAAGCAAAACAAACACCCCGATCCGGTCTTTCCTGGACACGCGGGTCGGAGCCACCGCAGCCTAAGTGTTGTTATTCCCGGGCTGGAAATAGCCCTGGCTCCGCCCTGGACAATCGCCTGTCAGAGGCCTCTTCTTTCCCCTCCCTAGAGGCCCTTCCCTGCCCTGCTTTATTTACTTTTGAAGTGTCTGGATTGATGGAGAACTGCGAACGGCACTTTCTTCCCCCGGCTCCCTCCTGCACCAGGGCTCCGCCGGAGCCTCTTACCGCACCCGGCGCTCCGCGCCAGCGTGACCCAAGATAACCCGGCCCCGGAGAGGCCAGGGCGATCGGGGGAGGGCGCTTAACCAAACCAAACCAAACAGATCGATCCCTCCCCGGCCGAGGCCACGGAAGCCCGGGGCTGTAGCGGGGGGTATCGGTAGCCCAGGGGGGATCGGGGCACCCCTCGCAGCAGCTCCCGGACGGGCGGGGGGAGCCGCCGTCCCAGAGCAGCCTGTCCGCCCCCAGCCCGCCCGCCGGGGAGGGAGGGCGGAAAGGAGATCGCGGCAGGGCCCGTAACGACACAAGGGATAAACACCAAAGTTATCACCAGCCGTGACCAAAATAAATGCCTGTGATAAAAAAGCACTGACAGGATGATCCATTACGCGGGTGTCACTGCCTACAACGAGGTTCAATCAGATACGCCGGTTGCCGTGGACAACGGGGGAAGCGGCGGTACCGGGCTGACGACTTTTCTGGAGAGGCGGGTGGTGGTTGCCATCAGGGAGGTGACACGGCGCGATCTGCATGAGGGTGGCCCGGCATCGCGGCAAGGGACAGACCACATCTTCCGCGGCCGCCGCTCGCCTTGCGGCCCCCCTCCGTTCGTCCGAACCACCGGCACATCCTTAGGGAGAGGAACGCCTTCCCTTACGGGCGGCCCCGCGGATGTGCATACACCCTCCCATCTGGGATGCGGTGGGGGTCCCCGCCCGGTTCGTGCCCCCCTCCCGCCGCTGTTGCGGGGCCAGGAGCGCGGCATGGAGCCCCGCGTCCCCCCCGCAGCCCCGCGGTGGAAATCAATGAACGCTTGTTCCGTGCGGCGCGACCGTCTTGCGAGCGGTGCCCTGTTATTAGTGGGGAAAGGGGGAGAGAAGAAAGGCTCTCTGCGGACTCCTGCGCACGTCCTTGCCTCCGGCGGAGCTGCTCGCAGGTGCCGGAGCGGGGGCAGCGGGGGCCGGGCTGGCCGTCAGCGCCGCCGGGAAGAGCCGTACCCCGGGGCGCCGGGCTAATCCCACGGCAGGCCAGCTCGGCGGTACGCCGCGGCCCCGGGCCCTGCGATTAATGAAGGCTCAGAGGCAGTGGAGATGGGCTAAGGGCCAGTCTCCCTTCTGCCACATTCCTCTGGATCGGGCCGGGCCGGAACTTGCCCCACACAGGGGAGGGGGGTGTGGGAATCAAGTCCTCCGGGCCTGGGGGGGATCAGCCCTTCTCCCTCAGCCCTTCTCCCCCCGGCCCTCCGCATGAGCGAGCAGCCTTTGGGAACGGCCGTGCCCCAGGTGGGGCATGCCAGGGAACGAGAGACGTGGATGCCTCTCCACGCCCGCGGGAGGAGCGATGCCAGGGCCCTCCCCGCCGGTGCCACGGTGCGTGACACGCCAGCCCCGTGTCTCTCCGGGGTGAGAAACTTCCTGGCTGCTAGCGACGGGTGGCTGCGCCGCTGCTACGCATCTTTCGGTCCCGAGATTCCCCCCCCCCCCCTCCACGCACCGTAAATGCATCCCCCCCGCCGCCCCCTTCCCGTCGCCCCCTTCCCGTCACGATTTAATGCTTTTCATGTTCTTCGGCAACTGCGTTTCCGCAGAGAAACCCCGGCGCGCTCGCAGCTCGGCTGCTCAGCTGTATTGTGGCGAGCTCAGGCACAGCCGGAGTGAATCCATTACGCCTCGATCCTACAATACAGGTTTATGCGGATACCCTCTGATTTACATTTAAAACAGTGCACGGGCATTGTCTGCTAGCCTGGAAAAAAAAAACCAAAAAAAAACCAACAAAAAACCCAACACAGCCCCGTAACTTCAAATGACCTTCAAAGCAATGCAATTAACTCTCGTAATTATCAGTACACGCCTTTTAGAAAAAGACACAGGTGCTCTCCTCGGTAGTGTTCCACCTGGTTAAGCAGCCTCGTCCTACCAGGGAATGCCCCCCCTCTCCCCCTCCCCCGCTTTGGAGTCCCCAAATCTGGGACTCGCTCCGCCGTTCGGACATGTCGAAACCTCCCTTCTCCCTCCCTTCCCCCGCCCGCCGCCTGGGCTGAGGGACAGCTTGCTCAGCGCGGCGAGGCTTTGTCACACCGCCACACACACACACACACACACCACCACCACCACCACCACGTCGCTGGCTGGTGCCGGCGGCGGGCGGCGTGGTCTCTTTCCCGGCTCCCACAAAGCGCTCCCCTCCCGCCGGCCCCCGGTACGCAGGCCACGCAGAGCCGAAATTTAGGTTAATAGGATGGGCTTTGATCCGTGGTCCCCTTCGCCCGCCCCTCACCCCGAACGACATCGATCCGCTGCATTTACTCCCGCGCCGATGGGCCCCCGGCGCTCCCGCAGCCACTCTCTGCGCGACCAGAGAGAATAAATAAATAAAATAAATATTCCCGAAGCACACAGCCGATGGTGGTGGCCCCGGTCCTGCCCGCCACGGCCCCGAGCACGAGTGGCGGAGCCCCGGCGGCCGAATGTGCAGTGTCATGATGGCTCCTACGGCCCGCGGGCAGTCCTGGGGGCGACACCGGGAGCGGCGGGGACAGGGGCAGCTCCGGGGGGGGCTGCCGGTCCCGCAGGAACCGCCACCCCCCCTCCCCTTCGCCCCTCTTTTGCACACACGCACACACAAAATAAATAAATAACGAGGCGGCTGGAGCCATCTGGGGTTGGATGGCTTCTCATCTCATTACAGAGCATTAGGAGAAACAGGCAAATATACAGCTATTAAAATTAATCGCCTCGCGCTGTCAGCTGAACATAATGGAAATTATTTATAGGCTGCCTACGATGCCTTTCTCGTCACGGAGGCTTGGTGCGGAGAGGCGCACTCGCGGCTCCCAGCACAGAGAGAGGCGGACGGGCCGGGCGGGGGTCGCCGGGCTCGACTCGGCCCCGACTGGCGAAGTTTGGGAGGTCAGGGCGGGGAAGAAAAAGGGAAAGGGAAAGGAAAAGGAAAGCGGCAGAGGCGCTGCGCTGAGCGAGTTAGCATGGCTTGTTTTCAGGTGGTTGCAGGGGAGCGGTGGAGACGCCAAAGGGCAAACCGCGGTGCTGGGGGGCTCCCCGGGCTGCTCCAGCGGAGCGTGCCCGGGGCGGTGCGGGGCAGGGTCCGGGGCAGCGGGCGGGCTGTTCCAGAAGGAAATCTGCTCTGCAAACAGCGCATAGTGCTTAGCAGGCACCGCGCGATGCGGCGAGGGCACGCCGCGGGAGGGGGCGATGCGCTTCCCGAGCGATCTGCCTGCAGATCTCTGCTACCAGAGGAAATGTTAATTGTCAGCCCTTCCGCTTCAGCCTCTGGAGCGGGCTCTCGGAGCGGTTTGCTTATGCTCCCGGGGAGATGGGGGTCTCTTCCGCTCCGGGAAAAAAACCCTAAACCCAATCGACTACGCTGAGGAGAGCTGGCCTGTTTTTCCGACCGAGCAAGAGAATGTATTTGGGAAGCAAGGGGAAAGGCTGTCCGTGCATTTCCCCGCTCCGTCCGGGGTCGTTTCGGCCAAGACAGCCGGGGCGAACCGCCTCCTCTCCCTCAGCTGTGGGTCTCATCGTAGTGCTGTGCCCGTGTGAGGACTGAGAGCCTCAGCAGGGGCCGGAGGAGGCAAAGTACGGCTGCCACGGGCAGAGGAAGCCGCCGGGGCAGCCCCGGTGGCACCTGCAGGGTCGGAGGGAAGGTGCGAGAAAGGCCGAGTGAGAGGCTGGAAGCGCATCTTCGCCAGGCTTGAGAGGTTAATAAATACACCCGTCCCCTCTTCCCAGCCCGCCTGAGGCTAAGACTCACAGCTCAGCGGGTAATTGACAGTCTCAATCCAAAATTGAAACATGTGTTAACAACAACGCCACGCATCCTAGGAGCTACCCGGGAGATCGCCACCTCACGGTCTTTATATATTATTTGAATCCACCGGAGGAAAGTGTCACGAGATTTTCAGAGCACGTTTCACCCCTACCTGTAAATCAGCTTTTATCACTGCTGGCTGCTCAGACAGAGCCAGCCCCTGCTCTATAGCGCAGGAGGAGAGGAGTCATCGCTCCCTCGCAGCGCTGCTTCCGTGCAGCCTCCCTGCGGAGCCCGCCGGCCCCCGCTGCCCCTCCGGGGTGATCCCAGCCGTGTCCGGGAGCGGGCGAGGGCGAGCGGATCCGAGACCCGGACACGGCCGGGGCTGCTCGGCGTTCCCTCTCCCCTCCCTGCCCGAGCAAGCAGGACCGGTGTCCACGTCCCACCCTCCTGCCAGCCCTTTCGGGCGAGAGTCACACCACCGCAAGTGGGAACAGGCGCCCGTACTGGCGCAGCATCTTTCCCAAGCAGTTGCTCGTGTTTCTGGGTTCCAGCGGAGCAGATTTCCGCGCTGAACTGAGGGCCTTGCTCTCGTCAGCGCTTCAACAGCCACAGCGGGGTTGCCTGCTCCCTGTGGTGTAAGGAAGCTGGGGATTCCCTCCCCCCGAAACCCCTCTAAGGGCCTATGCTATCCCTGGCAGGAGGGATCGGGCCGGGGCGGGAAAAGGCGAACTTGTGCCGAAGTGGTTGGACGTGCAGAGGCAGGACAGGACTGGCAGGGCTCCCCGGGAAGGGCAGGTCTCCAGGGCCTCCCACCGCCGGTTTCATCCTTTCCCCCCGCCGTTGCCATCGTCCCCTTTTCACACCGGGAGCCCGTGCGAGGATGAGCGTCCTGCTCCGGGGAGGCGGCAGCGGCTTCCGCCGCCCCTGCGGCCCGGGCCCGCTCCCCAGCGCCGCTGCCTGCGAGCCCCGCGCGGAGGTCACGGCCAGCGGAGCAGGCAGATGGAAAATCCCAGTTCCTGCCGCACATAAACAAGGTGGGGACGGGCAGAACGGCCCTCGGCGCTGAGCGGGAGGGGAGGGGCGTGGGGTCCCTCCTCCATGGCCCGCTGCCCGCCCAGCCGCGGCTCTTGCCCCGGGAGCTCCCTCCTCCGGCGGGCGCCGGCCGCGCTGCGCTGCGCGGAGGCGGATGGGCCCGGGGGCTCCGTCCGGCGAAGGGACGGGACCGCCGGTGGCAAATAAGACTCCGAGGGCGCTCCCGGCAGCGGGGGCCGCCCGGGCAGGGCGCGGGCAGGGCGCCAGCGCGGCAGAGGAGCAGTTTCTGCCCGGCTCCCTCGGCCCCGCAGCGCGTCCGCCCCCCGAGCGGCTCGGCAGCTCTCACCCACGCGTGCACTCGCACGGTCGCACGCTGAGTCACACGGGCACGCCGCCTCTCGTACAGCGTGTCACGCACACGCTCCGTGTGGCACACACAGTGCCGCTTCTGGATCGTGCCGTGTCACGCACACGTTCCGTGTCACACGCGCGTTTATTCCCACGCACACTCGGTGGCCCTCCCGCACGGGCACTGCATCTTCCGGGGGAAGCACGGCAGTTCTCACACATTCGCTGCATCTCTCAGCTGGGACATACGCCGAGGACCTCTCAAGCTCCCTTTCTCACAGCCGGGCTGTCACACAGCCACACACGCTCACGCTGACCGCACACGCACAGGGATTCCCACGCAGGCACACGCGCGCCGCCGCCCCCGCAGCGCGCTCCCGCTCCCCACGCACATCGTCTCGCAGGCGCTCGCCGCCTCACAATTCCACACACAGGGAGCCGCCCGCCGTCCCCGGCTGCTCTCCGGGCACGTCACCACCCGCACACGCCCGACACCCCCCCGCCCCCCCGGGGCACACACACACGGCCCCCTCCGCTTACGGCCGCTGGGAGCGGTCCCAGCGCCGCGCCCGGGCGGCCGCGTGTGTGCGCTTGCGGGAAACCCGAGGACCTTCCCTGCGGCCTCTTTGGCAGCGCTCCGCCGCCACCGCCGGGCCAGCTGCGCGGCCCCGGTCCGGAACAGCTTGTGTTTGTTCCCACCAGACGGCCGGGCGGGCGGGGGGAGGAAGGGTCAGCAGGTCCCGCACCGCGGAGCCCGGGGCTCCGCTCCCCGCCGTGCCCCCCGCCCCGGGCCGCCTCCACCTGCTGCCGGGCATCCCCAGACCGGGGAAACCCCCCACTCCTCCCCAAACTTCGCTGCCACGCTTTATGCTCCCGTCCCCCATTCTCCGTCCCGGGCTGATGCTGGGGCTGCGGCCCGGCCCCCGGGCGGTCGGCCCCGGCCGAGGCAGCGCCGTGCGCTCGGCGGCTGCGATGTGCGTGCTGCCAGAGCCAGCCGGGGAAAGGCCAACGGCGCCCGACCGCGGGCAGAGGTAGCGGCTGATCTCTTGGCAGATCCAAGAGCGATTTGGCCGCCACAGCCGGGAGGCCGGCCCGGATTATTCATCATGGGCGGACGAACACAATCCCTGCCCCCTCCCCCCTATCCCCGTCAGCCCTGGATATTTTGTCCCGGCCGCACAAACAATATTCAACTTGTATCCTCTTCCTTGGAGGCACCGGGAAGCCGGCGGCTGCCAGGAACAGGCTCCCGTGCAGCGCACGGCAGCGGGATCCTGTTTCCCTCGCAGCCGGCGGAGCGCGGCGGTCCCGCGGGATGCGGCCGCTTTCCGCCCCCGCACGGCCGCGGCCCCCGGGCCCTGCCAGGCGTCCCCTGCGGGGCTCGGCCACCGCCCGGCTCCGGGCCACCCTTGGCCACCCCCGGCGTGCAGCCGCTACTGTGCGAACCCGCGATCGCAGCCCGCGGAGGGCGGCGCAGCGCTGGCAGCCGGCGCTGCCTGCCCGTGCCAAGCCGCGGGCACAGCGGGGCTCGGCGGCCCCGCTCGCCAGCCAAAGCCGAAATGAAAGCAGCCAGCTCCGCGAACGCCCCCGGGCTTTGCCTGGCGCCGCTTTCCCCTCTATCCCCCGCAGCCTCTCTCCAGTGGGAGCCGCTAGTGTCGTGGGGGCGGGGGGGGGGTCCCGGGAGCCGAGGTGTCCCTGGGCCCCCCTGTCGATCCCGGTCCCCGCGCACTCGGAGCCCAGCCGAGCTTCCCTCGCCCTCTGTTGGGAACCTCCACGCGGTGCGGGGCCGTGGCGTCGGCCAGGTCCCCCACACCCCCCTAAATCCGACCGAGGGGACGCAGGAAACGTCGCCTCCGCGCTCAGCGGCGAGCAGCGGGGGCGGCACAGCCCGAGCGGGGCCCGGAGCCTCCTTTCCCTTCCATTCCTCATTCTTCCTCTTTTCCTTCCTTTCCCTCGCCGTTCCCTTTCCCCTTCCTTTCCTTGGCCTCCTCCCGGGGGACCACCCCGAGAGCGCACTCAGCCAAGTGCATCGCGCTCTTAAATCAAGCCTGGATATTTAAAGCTTAACTCCCAGTTTATTTTCGTCCAAGACCAAAGACGCTCGCTACTTATTCGGGAAGCTATTTAAATACCTTCCCCGACCTCCCCTCGCGGTTATGAACGTTTGCTGCTGGAGAATTTCACAAAGGTATTTGGTACCGTCGCCCCAGCTCCCCAGGACGCACGGCGGGAGCCGGGGAGCGTTGCCGAGGGCGAGGGGGGATGTGTTTTGGAGGGAGAAGAGCTCCTTTCAGCCAGGGAATCGCGGTACTTCACACTCACTTCGTGGTTTATTACTACGGGAGGAATCTGTTTATAGTCAAACCGTATTACCTTGGGCCGTATCGATTTTCCAGCAGTACTCCCCACCGATTTAATTGTTTTTAGGAACGTCAATTGCAGCTCTCATGTTCCCTGAATTCATCAGTGTTCAAATGATAAACCTCATCATCGCTCTAAATCATACGGCAAGCTGCTCGTTACCGCTGCCTGCCCGCCCCCCGCGCCCCCAGCCCCGCACACCGACCGGCCGTGTCTTAAACTTCACCGGAGCCGCAGCGCCGCGTTCCCGCCTCTCTCTCCTTTTCACGGCCCGATCACTCCATCTTTTAAGTTTTACTGTCTTAAAATGAATGCACTGAAGAAATACACCCCTAAATTAGTCACGGTTCCCGGTTTTGGGTTCTACAGCTAAAAATCCCCATCGCAGCGCAGAGCAGACAAAACCCGAGGGGAAAAAACCCCAGCAAACAACCAACAAAAAAAAAAAAAAAAAGGCGCAACCCACACAGAGAAGTCAACGTGTCTTTAAAAAATAATTAGGAATAAAAACAAGCTGAAACTGCGGACAAGGCGCTGGAAACTCCACGCTGGTGCTGCTCGTGGCTGCGCTAATCCCTGAAGGCGGGAGGGAGCAGATGGAATCCTTGCCCACTGCCCTCTGCATCCGTGCCCCCCGCACACGCGTGGGCAGCGCGGGGGATCCGCCGGGCTCCGAGCGCTCTGCGGCCGCCCAAGGGACCCCGGAGGGTGCGGAGGGGCAGGCGCGGTGATTCTCCTGCGGCAGGGACGGGGACCCGCGGGTCAGCGCGGGGATATTCCCGGGAGGGCGAGTGCAGCCCGCGGGAGACGAGGGTGGCGGGCAGTCCCCTCGGAGGGCACGGCGGTGCCTGAGCGCCGCTCAGCGCAGCTATTTCGGCAGCTTTTCCTTCTGCCGCTGCGGCTGCTCGGGAACCACTTTTCCCCCGTCACAAACATGCCCTGCGGGCAAGCTCAGCCCCCACGGCGGTTTCCCTCCGTGGCAACCTTTAGGCGGGCTCTCGTCCCGCTGGTTCCCAGAATTATAGCGAAGTGCCTTTACGGAAAGCAGATTATTTTGCTCTGCAAACCAGCCACTATCGCTTGGGGCGGCTGCGGGGGGGTTTTTTGCACGGGTGGGAGATGCCAGGCCGGCGACGAACCCCTACAGTGCTCGAGGTTAGAGGGATGGCTTAGAGGGGCCACCCGCGGGTAGGAGGCGGCTTCTCCCCGCGCTGAGTTTGGGACGTTTCAGGCGCCGGCAGCGCCCGCCCTGGAGGCAAGAAATACCCTACAAACTCAGGTCGGACATCCCCTCCCAGAATAATCAGTGAGGGCCGTTTCCCCCCTCGAAGGTTCGGCGCAGCGAGGGGATCCAAGCACAATAAAACATCACCCGCGTGGCGCCGGGAGAAAGCCCAGGCGCTGACCCTTCGCTCCGCTCAGAAGCCCCCAGGGCAGGACTTGATACCGCGTCTGCCGTCCCCTCTGCCCGGCACTGCCCCGCTCCCGGCTGCGCGCTGCCGTGACCGCAGGGAGGCTCCGAACGGAGCCGGGAGCGCGCTGAGCCCGCGGAGCGCCGGGAGCGCGCCGAGCCCCGCGGAGCGCGGGCGTGAACTGAGCCCCGCGGAGCGCCGGGAGCGCGCTGAGCCCCGCGGAGCGCGGGAGCGCGCCGAGCCCCGCGGAGTGCGGGAGCGCGCTGGGCCGCGGAGTGCGGGAGTGAACTGAGCCCCGCGGAGCGCGGGAGTGAGCTGAGCCCCGCGGAGCCGGGAGTGAGCTGAGCCCGCGGAGTGCGGGAGTGAGCTGAGCCCCGCGGAGCGCGGGAGCGCGCCGAGCCCCGCGGAGTGCGGGAGCGCGCTGAGCCCCGCGGAGCCGGGAGTGAGCTGAGCCCCGCGGAGTGCGGGAGTGAGCTGAGCCCCGCGGAGCCGGGAGTGAGCTGAGCCCCGCCGAACGCCGGTGCGGGCACCGCGGAGCGCAGGGAGCGCTCATCCCCCTCCCCGCCGGGCCCGCAGAGCGGCGGCCGGGGAAAGTCGTGCGGCGGGCATCCATCACCTTCCTGTGCCGTCTCCCGCGGGCAGCCCTCGGCTGCTGTTTATTTTGTTATCAAATCAATTAAGCTGCCGCTCTCGTATAGAACGGGGGCGGGAGGGGAAGGAGGAGGAGGGGGTTTGGAGTAAAACCGTGGCCACGCCTTTGACACCGTCTCACCAAAGCAAAGAGCTCCTCCTGTTGGAGAAATTATTTCCTGACGGATGGGAAACCCTCACAACACGCGGGGGATTTCATTACTTTATTTTGAGTAACGTGGCTTTATGCTGTACTATGTCATTTTATTTTATTTTATTTTATTTTATTTTATTTTATTTTATTTTATTTTATTTTATTTTATTTTATTTTATTTTATTTTATTTTATTTTATTTTATTTTATTTTGTTTTGTTTTGTTTTATTTTATTTTATTTTATTTTATTTTATTTTATTTTATTTTATTTTATTCAGTCAGTGGTCTCTGCACCAACAACCATGCCAGTAACCTGGTGCAACTGCTCTTCTGTGTTCTACTTCTCTGTTGCCATCATGTCTGGCCACTGATGCTTAGTAAAACACTAACTTCAAAACAGTGGACCCTTCCTGTGCCATGCATAGTGATCCAGCCCTTGTAATACTAACACAATATTTAGTACCTTGTGAGTAGCATTGAGCAGATGTAGAATTTTTTGGCTTGATCCAAAGTCTCCCAGAAATCTGTCCCAGTCGCTGAATCGCTGGAAAGGTTTACCTTGGTTCCCAGAGGCCATCAAACCAGCTCTCATGCAGGGTAATTTCTAATCTGTGCTCTACTAAGTTCATGTCCATGATTATATTAAAAGTTTTTTTAAACTTACGGTTTCTGTTAAATGAGGTAAGTTGAACTGGGGACCCAGTAAAATTACAACTGGTAAATTACTGGATTTTGGGGAATCCCTGGCAGGAAAAGCCAAGCATTTGATGAGCAAAGAGATTCTCCCAGAGCC
The DNA here is from genome assembly GCF_012460135.2 of Molothrus ater. Classification (NCBI taxonomy): domain Eukaryota; kingdom Metazoa; phylum Chordata; class Aves; order Passeriformes; family Icteridae; genus Molothrus; species Molothrus ater. Next base: position 8,252,652 of record NC_050479.2, on the reverse strand, counting down.
TTGTGATTTGCTGAGAAGCATCCTCTGAGGGTGGTGTCTGGCTGGAAGCATCGATCTGGCTGCCAGAGGAGCGGGAGCACCTGGCCAGCCCACCCTGCAAAGCGCAGCACTGCTGGGCTTCAGCAGGGGCTTTGCTCTCTCTGTCTGAAAAAGCTCTGCTCTTTGCCACTCCAGCTGCCAACCATTTAAGACTGTACCCTACTAAATGGTGAGATATCATATTTGCTTCTTTATAGCAGTGCAAAGAGGATCCAGATCTCCCCATGTGCAGAATGCTCCGTTCCAAACTTACCCTTGTTTAGTTTGAAACCAACTACAACACTCATTGCAGATACTGACACCAGGAGAAAAATGGTGCTCCTGCTCCCTCCCCATGTTGTAAGAACTCTAAAGACAAAGCCCAGTGCACTGGAGAGGTATCTCATGGGAGGCACTTTCAGAAAAAGCCACTGATTACAAAGGCCTTCATTTCTGGGCACTCAGCTACAGCTTGTGTAGAAAAGTGGGTGCTTTTGCAATCAGCAGCTATTTAGAAAAATTCCAGCTTAATGCTGGTCAGCCAAGAATGGATAAAATGCTAAAACATGCACGTGCAGTAATGTTGGAAGACGGTGAAAACTGTGAGCAGAGGGTGCACTTCAAGATATTTTCTACTGTTTCTGCACTGTGAGATTATTCATTTTAGAACAATTTACTTTACTACATTTGCTAAATGCACTTGAGTTCTGTTTTTGAACCAATGACTGCACTCTCAGGCCATCTGCTCCTCCTACCCAATGCTGCAGCAGCCCAGATCTTCATGAGATTATAGGGCCATGTCCTGGCCAACACTGAAGTGCACTCTCATTCACAGTGGGAGAATGAAGCCAACAGTTGTGATCTCAATGTGTCAACAAAACAACAATTTTGGAAGAAAGAGCTTATTGTTTTGTTATGTTTTAGTGGTTACTCCTTACCACCACTTTCATCCTCTCTCAGAATTTATGAAAAGAGAAAAAAAAGAGTGTCTTACCTACACCAGGCACTTCCAAAGCCATAGGAATAATCAATTAATTTGATTATTGTCGCCCTCAGCTATCTGTGAGCATGATTTCACCTTCTCCACATTACATCAGCCCCATCCACCACCCACAACCCACACACCTCCTCCCTCTGTCCCCACACAAGCTGCATAACTGTAAACTCAAACTGTGCAGTGTGGTTTGCAGGAGGAGAAATTGTGTGGTGCCCTGAGAAGCAGCAGGAATTCAGGGTGTATGGTCTCAGCAGCTGGTGGGAGGGAGCAATGTGAGATGGCACAAATGTTTTTTGTTTGTTTGTTTGTTTATAAGTGGGAATCTATTGCAGGAGAGTTGATGGTTTGGAGAAGTTCTCCCCTACTGCCTGTGCTGGTGTGAGTTCCGTGGTGCACTGAGGAAGTACAATGCTGAATTTTGTTTTCTTGGCAGGAGAGGTTTGTGTGCAGGGTTCAGGTTAAAGGTTTCAAGTGGGAAGGGAGGGAGGAAGCCTGTGGGTTCTAGAAGTCTGTGGGGTGACACGCCAAAGGTGAAACTGCGGTTAAGGGCTTCAAACCCCAAGTGAAGCCTTGGCTAGAGACTTCATGGCTTTCTAATGTTTTTGTTGGTGGGATGTGCCACCAGCAACTTTAATGGATTTTAAACAATATTTTTGGTTTGGTGGGATTTCTGTGCAAACATTGACAGATGGCATGGGTAGCTCATGTATTTTCATCTCTGTTCCTCCCCTAGTGTCTTGCCAAGCCCTAAATCTTCACATACCACCTTGCTTTCTGTATGACCTCTTTACTGGACTCCCCTTCTCTCTCTCCTTTTCCAGACTATGTCCTGGATTAATTCTATATTCTGCTAGAGCACAGATTAACTATTTTCTTCTGTTTTCTGACTCTTTGGTGAGCTCTTTCACTGCTTGTTTATACAGAATCACCGGAGAGTTGATATATTATGGGCACAGAGAAAAAAATAAAGGCAGTGAGGGAGAAGAGAAAGAGAAAGGGGGTATGTGTGGGACAGTAAGGAGGGCAGCATGAGAAGAGGTGGTAAAGATATTGAAGTGTAGGTGGGGGCTTGTCTGTAATGTTCTCTGTCGGTTTGCAGGACTGACAAGCTCCAAGGGGGAGGGAGAGGTGAGAAAACTGGCTCTGCACTCAATCTGGACCCAAGCAGGGAGAAACAGAGGAGCTGACAAAGCCTGGGCAGCCCCTCTACCCTGAACAGCTTTCATGTCAGCTCTCCCCCCCCCCCGTTCCATGCTGCCCCACACAATCCCATTGCTGCAGCTGCCTGCACTCCCCTGCCCTGCCAGCTGAGATCACCAGTATTACATAAACAGTATTCCAGGGATAGCCTGGGGGAGCAGGACCAGGGCTGGGTTCCTGGAGGGGTAAAAGCCCAGCAGCCCTTAACCCCATGGAGTCAGCCCTCAGGGGAAGCCCCTGGCTCTTGCCTCAGCTCTGTGGGGCAGTTAGGGCTGGCACACACCAGCACAAAGGTGCAGCTCCCTTGGCACGGGCTGAGAGCAGGAGAGCAGAAGGTGACGTGGGCAGGATTTCTGCAAGGACAGCTGCAAGTGCTGCTGATCTGGTGCAGAAGCTCAGGGCCCAGAGCCAGGCTTAGTCCATTCCTCCTCTCTGCAGAGGCACTGGAGCACCTGGGGCTTAGTGGGGCTTAAGCACTCACACCCAGTGCCGTCACTTGCTCGTCACATCATGTGCACAGCCCTTGTGTCCCACACATCTCACTCCCCTGTTACCTTGAAAATCCACCTCTGTAGCTTCTATTAGCAGGTGAGCGATGCAAGAGGTGGAAGGCTTTTAAACTCACATTACTGGCAAACCCAGCCATTCCTTTTGGCTAAACTCGGCATAATTCAGACCTGCCAGCCGGGGCAGGAGGAATGATTTGTGGTGCCCAAAATTCCCCAGGTACAAAACAGCAGAAACCTTGAGGTGCCATCACATCTTCCATCTATAAAGTCTGGTATTTACAATTATTTAGAACTAAATGAGAAAGAAAATGAACATAATTTAGAAATTATTTGATGTGCCAGAAAATAATGTTAAGCCCTCTGTGCCTTATGCAAGGTCTAGTCTCTAAAATCTGGAGATTAAACTCAGCTAGAGAAGTTTGATACAGAGGGATTTGATTCCTCTTTTGGCTGCAAATTCCAGACTGGCTTTAGCTGTGACCTTAGCACTAACATCCCCCCTTTTACTCGATTGAGCTCAATTTATTTTAGTGGTATGCAAACCAGCTTCCCCTAATATGAATCCCTGCCATAAGAAATCACTGGCATACCTTCAAAATACCATGGAAAGCTTTTGGTCACTGCTTGAGAGCAGGGGAGATATTTCAAATGGAGAAAGTGACTAAAAATGGGGTATGGAAAAGGAAGGATTTAATATTTAAATGAGGCTCTTGAATTCCTCACATTACAGAAACACCAGGAGCAAGACTCAGCCCTTGCTTTGCACTGTCAGACACAGTCTGTGGTAGTCACTGTGCTTTTTTTTTGTGGTGCAAGCCAGAAGAAGAACTGATCCAACCGTTTGAGGAACAGGCTCTGTGTTGTCAGCATCACAGGGTGGCTGCTTTGTTTATACAGCTCCTAATGAAGGTAATGGATTGGCCACTCCTTTTGTACCCTTCTCATGCTGGAAGCCTCACCTTTAAAAGAAGAAACTGTACATTTGCCTCCATTTTCATTGTCTTGAAGCATATGGATACAGCCAGAAAAAACCACAGGTCTAAACCAATTATAAAATGAAAGCATTTATTACAAATTATGCCAGTAACCTCTTTTCCTATCTTTTCAGCTTAATGTTGCTAGGTAGGACAGGTAAGGCAGCTGGCAGGGCTTAGTTAAGCATGGTTTTAAATGCTAGATTAGAAAGGGAAAATTTCAGCAGGTTGTGGAAGATTGGGCTCTCCTTTTTCAGTGATTCTTACTGAAGACAAACTTTATTGGTATTCATGCCTAAAAGTATTTCAAAACCTGCTTCTTGGGGAAGCATACAGACTCCAGATGCCTGACCACAACAGTAAATTGCTGTCAGTGGCACAGCCTATGCATATTGAGGGGACCCAGCTCTGCCCTCTCCTTGACAGGACAGTGGGTTGCCTTGGGGTTCATCTGCTCATACCACTGTCATCTGTCATGACATATTCATATGGGACCCAGCTGCTGAAGCTTACACCAAGAAAGAGAAAATGTAAAAATAATTGGTTGATGTTTATGTCATTCCTTAGGCTACACCCACGCAGCCCTTTTCAGGGTTCACTATTTGAAGGATCATTATCTTTACATACATTTATATATTGTCCTATAACTTAACTGATATACCCTTCTACTTTTAACCTTTAAATAATGCAAGGGCAGAAAAAGCCTTGTCACCACTGAGCACCTCCCAGTAAAATTTGGCTGTGGTTTAATGCCAATAATAAAAGCATCATAGCATTTTAGTAAACTTGTTTCTGAGGTGGGATTGATTTTCTTAGATTTGCTGGGAGATTAGACAACTTTTCAACTCAAGACTTTTAGAAATGCTCGTTCCTGGAGCCAGCAGTCTGAAGATGATAAAAGCTTTTGTACTGGGGCTGAGCTTGCTCTGGGCCTGCTGCAAGCTGCCCAAGACAAAATTGTGTCCCACCACAGGGATCTGCCTCAGAGCCAGACCCTACAACAGAGGCACTCGGGATCCCCTGGAAATGCAGCCTCTGTCTTGGCAGGTCCTGCCTTTTCTGGTGCTGGTGAAGATGATGACATTCTGGTCCTGCCCTAGCTCCCTGTGGAGAGGCAGTGTAAGGGTGCAGGCCTCAGCAAGGAGCAGGATGTTGGCACTGCTCTGTGCACAGCAGCCATCCTGCGGCAGCGGCTGCTTCCCTCTGAAACTGCAGCCCAAAAGGATCTCAAAAGGATTTGGGTCCGTTAGGAAGAGCACTGCCAGCAGGCTGAGGGAGGTGATCCTGCCCCTCTTCTCAGCCCTGTGAGGATCACCTGGAGTGCTGTGTCCAGCTCTGGGCTCCTCAGGACAGGACAGACATGGAGCTGGAGTGGGTCCAGTGGAGGGTGATGAAGATGATGGAGGGGCTGGAGCATCTCACTGAGGACAGGCTGAGGGAGCTGGGCCTGTCCAGCCTCGAGAAGAGAGGGCAGAGAGGGGCCCTGATCCCTATCAGTGTCTGCAGGGAGGGCTCAGCTCCCTTGTGCCCAGCACTGGGACAAGAGGCAATGGGACAGGAACTGATGGCCAGGAAGATCCACCTGAACATGAGGAAGAATTTTCTTCCTGCTCAGCGACCGAGCACTGGAACTGGTTGTCCAGAGAAGGGCTGGAGTCTCCCTCACTGGATCTATTCCAGACACATCTGGACACAGTCCTGTGCCATGTGCTCCCAGAGCTTGAGCAGGGAGGTTGGACCAGATGACCCATGGTGGTTCCTTCCAACCTGACCCATTCTGTGATTCTGTGATTTTATGATTCTGTGATTCTGGATCATTGCAGTAACAGCAATAACAAAGGAATTGTCATTTATTTGAATATCCTCAACAAAGTACTGGGTTTTAAACATCATCATTAACCTGGCTAATACAGTTACATGGGAAATGAAGTGTGCAACCACCATCTTTCACTTAAGAGATTGATTAAACTGAAATAGGTGGCTGTGGAAATGACTAGAAGAAGATGCTTGTATGTATGATGAGTAAGAGAAATCACATGGACAGCTTCAGGAAAGTCAGCAAGCAAGCAGTAATCATAGCACCACTTTTAGCAGGGCTGAGAAAATGCTCAGAGAGAGTTCTGGGGTTAAAGTTCTTCCAGAAACAAAGTTGAAACTGGAAGAAAAGAAATTGTTTCCTCTTGTTTGATTCCTCCTGCATTCCACAAACCAATTTCTTGCAAATAAACAGGGCTGCACCAAAGAAATGGCTCACTGTTTCCAATTTCTAATAGACATGAATGCTACATTTTAGTCATGCTGCCCACCAAAAAGAGCAATTATGCATTGGAGATGACACGAAAACATAAACACATTTTCAAGGAGTGAAAATTGTCCGTGTTCTTTTTTGATAACTCCTGAATTGTGTTTCCCATGCTACTTCACCTCTGGCTCTGTGAGGGAAGAGCAGCAGAAAAAACCTTGTAGATTAGTGAAACAGCAAAATGTCCTTATTTATGGTCTTTGAGGCTTCTGAATGTTGAGTCCCTGTCTGTTGTGAAAGAAGTGGCCTCAAGGAGCTGCTATCCTGGGTCACTGCAGAGGCAGCCCAAGCTCCTGTGCTCAGGGGGCTCTGGCTGCTGCCCCTGCCCAGCAGAGTTTGAGGTCTGCTCAGCAAGGCAGCCACAGGCACTCTGACCACCCCCAAGGCAGTGTTGTCCTTTTATACTACAAACTATGTGTAACATATTTACACTTAATTCCCAATACCTATCCCCTATGTTAGACAGTGAGCTTCTACTCTAGACCAATCCCAAAGTGCCAACATCACAGCAGAAAATGGAGAAGAAGAAGAAGAAGAAGAAGAAGAAGAAAGGCTAGACACGCCCAAGTTCCTCCATCTTGTCCTCATAACCCCCATACCAAAAATCCTAAAATCTACATTTTCAGTCTGTGATGATTTTATTATTATACTATTCAAACCTCTGTGACTTTCAGGTCCTCATACAAAGCTGGCAACTTGCTCCAGGGGTCAAAATCAAATCCCCAGGTGTTCTGGGCTGCATGCCAGGGTCTCCAAGCCCCCTGGAGGGGTCCTCAGCAGCTCTGGACACCCGGAGGGATGTGCTGAGTTCTGACACTTCTGTGCATCACAGCCTGCTGCACGTGTGTGGTGTGTGCTGAGGCAGTTTGGTGCTGGCAAAGGTCTAAGGGGGGCAGGGAAGAAGCACCAAACACAGGGAATGACACAGCAATGGCTGTGTGAAGGAAAGCCCTCTATCCCCAAAACACCATTCCAGACCTATTGTTAGAGCATGAGGAAGGCAGTAATTACGGTTGGAGACCAGTTGCGCTGTATTGCCAGGGAAGATTATTCTCACCTCAGTTACACAGTTAGCTCTATTTTTATTCTATCATTTCTTTTTTCAGCATGCTGAAAAACTGAGAGAAGAACAAGTGACAAACAGAATTCAGAGATGTCCAAGTAAAGTTACTTTGGAATGAAGAATAATCCATCAGTATACCATTTGCAGTGTCTATTTTAGTAAAAGTCCCTAGACTATGGTTCTTTAGAATTAAAATAAATATTGATATAATGCATAATCTAGGCAGCTGGTTTCTGGATTGTACTGTGCTGTCATCTATCACTGTAAGTAGTTTTTAATGTAAAAATGAAATATATATTCTGCTGCAGCTGCTTATGTTTTGTACTGGGTTGCTTGTTTGTTTTTATCCATGTTGTGTTAGATGGGGAACACGAATTGTCTGTCAAAGGGCCAGGTGGAATAAAGGACTTTTACACCCACCAGCCTGAGTGACTCCTTGTGTGACCTGGTATTAGATGAGACCTTACTGTGCTTGGTGCATGTCCTCAGCACCCACAAAATGAATACAGACCATGGCTGGGCACTGGGACTTGTTGAACTGTGGTGCCAGAGCCCACAGGGTGACGCGGCCATTTGTGAGTTCTGCCTCATTTGTGGCTGCACATTGATCAGACAGCTCCAGTCTGTGCCTATGCCACAAATTCAGTGACATGGTCCAGTTGTGTAGAGCTTGTTACCCCAGCTCTTGAATTAGCAGTCTGCTTGGACTTGCCTTGACATAGGTAAATGAAGCAAAATGCAGAAGAGATTTATCCTAAACACATCCAAACATTATTTTTGGCTTAAAGAGAAGTGCTCATTGTACAAAAAAAGAGGCATCATAATGCAGAAATGCTGAGGGAAAGAGATGAACTAGAAATATACTTGTTAAGTGAGCTGAAACTTGTGTTTGTGTCATCTGAGCTATCATTTGTTCAAGAATACAATAACCCATGATCCCAGACCAGAAATAAAGAACATAAAAATATGTGTTCTCCACAAATGCATTTCTGTATATCCCAGTTCCTACCTGTACCTTCCTATTGTGGAGCAGAGAAGTCAAAAGATTTATTCAGAGGGAACCCTGGTTTCCTCCAGTACCAGCATTTGGAGAGTAGAGCCACAGCAAGACACACCAGGACAAGCACTGCTGAGGCTTAAGGGCATCCCTGGGGTCTGTGCTGGGGCCAGTTCTGTTCAATGTTTTTATTGATGACATGGATGAGGAGATTGAGTCTTTCATCAGTAAATTTGCAGATGACACTGAGCTGGGAGCGTGTGTCCATCTGTTGGAGGGTAGGAGGGCTCTACAAAGGGACATGGAATGGTTGGATGGATGGGCAGAGTCCAGTTAGAGGAAGTTTAATAAGCCCAAGTGCCAAGTCCTGCACTTTGGCCACAATCAGCCCCTGCAGCATTAGAGACTGGGGACGGTGTGGCTGGACAGTGCCCAGGCACAAAGGGACCTGGGGGTACTGACTGACAGCCGGCTGAACATGAGCCAGCAGAGTGCCCTGGGGGCCAGGAAGGCCAATGGCTCCTGGCCTGGATCAGGAATGGTGTGGCCAGCAGGAGCAGGAAGGTCACTCTGCTCCTCACTGGTGAGGGCACACCTGGAGTGCCGTGTCCAGCTCTGGGCCCTCAGTTTGGGAAGGACCTTGGGACGCTGGAGCCCATCCAGAGGAGGCAAGGAGGCTGGAGAGGAGCTTGGAACACAAACCCTGTGAGGAACCACTGAGGGAGCTGGGGGTGCTCAGCCTGGAGAAAAGGAGACTCAGGGGTGACCTTACCACTCTCTAAACTCCCTGAAAGGTGCCTGTGCTCAGGTGGGGCTGGTCTCTTTCTCCAGGTAACACTGACAGAACCAGAGGACACAGTCTTAAGCTGTGCCAAGGGATATAAAGGTTGGATATCAGGAAAAGGTTTTTTACAGAAACAGTGATAAAGTACTGGAATTGTCTGCCCGGGGAGGTGGTGGAGTCACCATCTCTGGATGTGTTTAAATAAAGATTGTGTGTGGCACTCAGTGCCATGGTTTAGTTGAGGTGTTAGGGCTGGGTTGGACTTGATGATCTTGAAGGTCTCTTTCATCCTAGTGATTTTATGATCTTCAGAGAGATGGGGGAGCAGCTACAGAGAAACTCTCCAAACCTTCAGAAAACTTTCTTAAACTGCAGGTGAGAGACACTGCAAGAGGCAGGTTTCGGTAGCTGGGGATACCCAAGAACTGACAAGCAGCTTGCTGGAGTCATCTGTGCCACCCTACACGTTTGGGAAACAAGCTTTCTTCAGTGTTTAATACAATAACTGCAAGGGCACCTTCACAAACCTTCACAGACTCCTGGAGACTGCTTTGCTTTTCTGAGTTAGAGAAATGGCATCACTCTTATTTCACTGGACTTTTTTTTTTTTTTTTTGAGAGAAATGGAACATGTTTCTTCCTTTCCTGACTGGTACAGAAAGAACATTTTCTCTTCTAATCACCATTTGACAGAAAAATGGAAGAGCAAACGACCTATGTTTTTCCACTGTGATTGTTTTTTGCTTCCTTTTATACCTTTCTCCCTGAAAAGTGTCCATATTCCCCTGCCCCCTATTTTCTAAGGTTTTTCTGGTAATCGTGTGTTATTGTGGGGATTAATGCACAGGAAACTTGAAAGCAGCAAAAGAAGCCTGCAGGCTCTGTTGGGTATGAGGGATGGGCTGTTATCCCTCACTCCTCCTTGCTGCAAATCCCATTTGGTGGTGTGCTGCTAGTGAAAAGAAAACCTGTCTTTTGCAGGTGTCTGGATCAGTCAGGGAGAAAAGATCCTGTGTCAGGGCTGGGTTTAGCCATAGAAGGGTCTGACTTTGTTCCTACACCACCCAGCTGGTGAGAGCCTTCCTGAGAGCCCTCCCTGCAGCTTTGTCTTGCTCTGGGCTTGGCTTTTCTATCCACAGCACCTTCTGTGCCAGGGCCTGAGCTGGGCATCCTGCTGGATCTCCTTGGTCCTGCTGAGCTGGGAGTTGTGGGAGCACAAAGTCTGTCAGGGGCAGCTGGGCTGAAAACCTGAATGGAGAAGGAAACAAGCTGTTGTCCTGGGCTGAAAACCTGAATGCTGTGGAGAAGGAAACAACCTGTTGTCCTCTACTGTGAAAAATCTGCCCATTGGGTCCCATCCTGTCTCTGCCAACATCAGCAAGAGCTTGGTCTTTGATTTGGATGAGCCTAGCATTTTCTGAACTCCTATTAAGTTCTTATTAGTTAGGAATAGTTGAATCCATGGTAATAGTCTGTGTCTGCCCACAGACTGTGCAGGAGCAGGTTTCCCTTTGTACAGCCTTGTGATTTACAACTCTTCAAGGCGACTTAGTGCCGATGCTCTTTAGCAAATTAATTTTTTTCCACAAGCCAGTTGCTAAGGGCGTTCACTACTTGCTATTCTCGCTGTGTGGCTGGGTGCTGTATCCCAAGGAATTGTCCCTGTTCCAGGACTGGCCCCACCTCAACTCTGTGAACCTGAACACCTTCTCTGATTGCAGATTGCTCACAAACATATTGAATTGTTTCTTGGGTCCGTTTTACTCACCAGGAAAATAAAAAAAACAAATAAAAATGGAGGTTTCCATTCCAGGCAGAACTGCTTTTGACACAAAGGCAAAGAGTCGTGCCAGTACATTCTATTTCCTACAAGCGCTCTGGGGGATAAAACCTGGTGTACCTGGGCACTGGTGAATAATCCATATAAATCACTAACAAATATAATAACAATGATAATATAAACCAAACTGATATAAAATCAAATAAAATAGATGGCAAGTGGGGACAAAACCCACGAGCAGCCTGATTCCTGGGACTGAAGTGAAAGCCCTTCTGCAGCGTTCACCTTGCTGACACAGCTAGGACTGGATGGGAGCGCCAGAAACCAAATCTCCTTCACAGCCAGCACAAATGGTTTAATAGTATGTTACGTAGACTTCCTGAAATAGCTGCCCCCTGTTTCCTCAGCAGCGCTGGAGGAGGAGGTGGGAGGGATGGTAAATGCCACTGCAGGCTCCCCTGTGCAGGCACCCCCATCGATGCCAATTTTTTGATCCAGCAGCACAGGGCGGATTAGCAGCGGAAGATTAATTCCTTCCTGTCATCTCCCCAGGGAGGTTAAATGATCTCAGGAGCAATTTCTCTTGCTAGGAACACTGTAATTCGAAGCAGGCTGCTAACTGCTACAGTTTATGTGGGGCTCTAATGATGGCAAGGAGGTTCCTGCTTTGGGGAAGGGTCATTGTTCAAAGAGATGTTTATTTAATTAAATGGTGATTTCTTGCAACCCTTCTCCTGTGTGAAACCTGTGGCTCGAAGGAACCATCTGAGTAATTTTTAAAATGTCTGAAGGAGAAAAATCTTTATTAATTAAAAAGAGAGTCCCAGCGAGTATGAGCAGTTGAGCACAGCCCATGAACTTGGCCTCAGCAATGCACATTACCCATCTGTGTCCTGCCCCTATTTACCCAGTACAGCTACTGGAAAATGAAACTCTGGCTGGAACGTTTTCACTCTGCTGTGCAGCCTGTCTGCACCCACAGCTTCCCATCAATGTGCTCCTCTGCAGCCTGACACACCCAGCTGCCCCAAGCCTGGTTCCCAGCCCTTGCTAGGAGGTGGCCCAGAGCAGGGTGGATCAGCTGGGAGACCTGAGGCAGCTGTGTGACACTTCTGCTCCTCTTCTCCCACACTCTTGATCCAGAAGGCTGCCTCAGTGGCAGGAGGAACTCATGGGAGCATTCCCAACCACGGAATCAGGGGTAATAGTTAAAAATTCATCACAACACTGTCCATTCTGCCTTCAGATGGCAAGGTGCCTTTTTTCCAGGTCACTTCTGCACAGTGAGGATCACACTGTCACATCATTCCTGCAGTGCAGTGCGCATGGGGCTTCCCTGCCCCAGAGCACACGCTCGCAGACCAAAATAAAATGCAGATGAAGAAACGAAGAGTGAGAAAGAGCTGGAGAGAGATGAGATGAGAGAAGGGCTCCTGGTAATCATGGGTTTGAAATGGAGTCTCAAATAGAGACGGTTCTTGGCAGCAGGAAGGAGAAGTCAGCTCTAAGTGGGAAGAGAGGCGTGAGTGACATACAGAGGGGAGCGTGGGAGCAGCAGCAGCGAGGGCAGGGCCACCACAGGGAGGGTGAGCAGAGCCACTGATGGACCTTGGATAGCCCTGGAACTGGAGGAAAGGAAGAAAGTGGTGAACTGGGGTCTGTGGGCATTCTTATTGTGATCCACAGCACATCAGGCAGGGCAATGCAGTGCTGGTGTGCCTGCTCTCACACTGGAGATGTGAGAAGCAGGGCTGGCACAGGCACAGGATATGCTCACTGCAGGTACCACTGCTTAGGGCATTTGTAACCAGGCTGTTGCTCTGAGGTAGCTGACACACAGTAGCTCATTGGCCCCAGAAACCTGTTCCTCTGTTGGATTTCTTATTTGAGGGCCCAGTTTCTATTTCAGCCTGCTTTGTAGGGGTTTCGTGTACAGGTGCAAATGACTGGCTCATTAAGGCTTGTCCCTACACAGAATTTGAATCACTCTGGTTTAAATCAGATAATAAAACAGTGGAGTTCTCTCTGTAGGTACAGTGTTCAAGTAGATTCCAGGGGTTTATTTTGCCCTGTATGTTTTCAGGTGTAGAATAAACTCGTGTACATATTTCCACCTGTATGTGCCAATTTGTGGAAATGGACTATTGCAGATGAGCTGCCTTGCCATCCTGCCTTTGGAGAAATCGTGGCAGGGAACATCAGAACAATAAGAATGGAGGAGGGGGAGGCAGGCAAAATAATTTTGAAGTGAAAAGCAGAATGAGAGATGGGATGGGGATTACAGAGATGAAAAGCAGACCATTAAACCCAGGGGTCTGATCCTGTCCCCTGCTAAGAACTAATAGCAGTCATTACATGTATCGCATGTGAGGGTCTGGAATTGCATCTGCATTGCAAAGGATGAATTTGGGGAGGATAACCAGCAGCAAGAGCAGTAGCTCACTGGGCTCCTTTGCTGGCCATGCCTTCAGTTCCAGTCACTTCATGCACTAATCCAGTCAAATATGTGCTTGTCTGTAAGCACGTGAGCAGTTTCACTGATTGCAAAGGCACTGCTCAGTTGTCATAAATGTAAGCATAAACTTGAGTGCTTTTCTGGCTTCATGAGGCTTTCCAAGAGCTGGTTACATGGCCTCTGACCCAGCACCCTGAATGATACCCTTGCACTGAAATGCAGCCACTGGGAATTAGAACAGAGGGAAATCAGAGACACACAGGGTGGATGCTTTTTTAGTAAATTGAATCAGTTGAAGGTCAACTTCCTATGTATTAATGTATTGTGAGGATTTACGTGTGGGCTGCTCCCCTAAAGTTTCAGGATAGCTGCTCTTCCCTCAACCCAACAAGTCACTAGTGGCACCCAGTGGCTAGAAGGGTTAGTTAAAAATACACCTTTCTCCCACATGAGTTCCCTTACACTGAAGTCAGTGTTTAAATGCAAATACCACTGTCTTGGTATTACAGGTATTAAATTCAGGCTTAGCTATTTTTGAGTGAGGTTTCATCTGGAAAGTATCTCCTGAGTAATGATCCCAATTTCTGTTCACAGAGGCATTTAGCCTGCAAGGTAAAATGCTCAGGCTCCTAGTGCAGCACACAGCAGGCTACAAACTGACTGCATTTTGGCGCAGTTGTGGGATAGTTAATGCTTATTTATTCTGTGAGAGCACTAAACCTGCACAAATGAAAATTATGCCTGTTGTAAGAGTTCCAGGACTTTCCTCCAGAGAACACTTCCTAAAATTTGCTGACTTTCAATACTTACAGAATTTCAAGAGCCAAGTGATCCATGGGAAAGTTAAAAACCCAGCTAGTAAATGAAACGAGCAATTAACCAAACTGATGAGAGGGAACGCCAAAACTCCATGGCCATAGCTTCTGGATATTTAACTTCTACTTGGAACATATACAATGAAAACATGTGTCTTCTAAAAGACAGGTAAAAGTGGCCTGCTTCATTCCTGAATGATACATTAAACAGGATTAAAGTTTGTGCCTGGTCCTGCAGGCTGTGGGATTCAATAGGATGAAATGTGTGACCTGAGTCTCCAGGGGTTTGTGCATTAATTACATGTTTGTGCCAGCAGAAGCAGAGGTTTGTTATCCCATGCACTCCATGGTCTGTGCTAAGGGAAAGCCCCTTCACCCGCTGTTGAACTCCTCTGCCACCCTTTCCTCCAGCCAGTGGCTTGCAGCAAGTCAGAGCCACCGTGTCCCCACATAACCTCACTGCTATCAGGGTAATGACAACTCCTATCAAAACACACAGCTCTATCTTTACCCCGTTTTCTACTCCCCCATCCCTCTGTCTGTCAAAAGCTGGCATAGCAAGAGAGGGAGAAGATGCTAATCCCATCCCTGCTCTGTTTTAGAGGCAGGAATCCTGTGTGTGGTGGGAGGATAATGCCAGTAGCCTCAGTTGTGAGGGTTGCTGTAGCTGCCTGCAGTGGTGCAGGAACAGAGAGGGGCAGCAAAGCCATTCCAGCAGGGTCTGGAGGAATGGAGTGGCTGTGCAGGAATCACATCTGCCAAACTGCCCCACAGCATGTGAGCAAGGGCCATGGCAGGGACTGACAGGCTGCTGCTGCTGCAGTCTTGCTGTTCCCAGCTGCCAGAGCAGCCCCAGGACTGAGGCACACTCACACCAAGCCTGGGCACTCCTGCAGCAGCCACTTCTCAGAGTTCAGCTACCAACCATGAGGCAGGGAGCAACGCTCCTGTTCCTCTGACACTAGACAGCTGCTTTTTGCTGGGCTCTCCTGGGCCAGGAGCAGCTGTTTTTGCCCGTGGTGTGATGTTTTGTAGGCTGCCATGGCTTCAGGGAAACACAGATCTAATTTCCCATGCACTGCATGCAGGACATCTTTGGTGTCCAAGATCTCACTGGAGCAATAGGCAGTGTTCACATCTGTTTTAGCAATTTTATACATTCCCTGCTATCACAAGGACCCAGCCATGCCCTTTTCAGCTGCTTTTTACTGAATATAACACAGCTGCAGGTCATTGATGACAGTCTGTGATGGGTTGCAGGGAACTATTGGTGATCCTGGTGTGGGGTGGATGTTTTGCAGATCCTTTTTGTGTCTCTACTCATGGCTTTTCCAACACTGCAATAATAAATAGAAATGTCAGTTTTTGGCAAGGGCCTCCTGGCTATTATGGTCAGATCTCTGCAATCACAGGTGTTATCTATCTTTCCCTAATGGAAGTTAATTTCTCTTGCAATAACCTCTCTGTGCCTCAGTGTCCCTGTCTGTAAAATGGGTGTCATCAGGCAGGAGTTTGCTAACAGGAGGGCAGTGCTTTTTCCTGCCAAGCACTTTGTGATCCACTGGGATGCACCAGGAAAGTGCATGCTATCTTTTAAAACCTACCTACCCTTCCACATGGTCTCCCTGGAAAGTTTTTAGCTAGTTCCCACCACCATCCTCTCATCCCTCAGCACATTGCTTTACTGAACTGTGTGGCTTTGGCTTCATTAATCCCCTCATTCCCCCCAGCCTTCCCTGCCTTCTCCCAAGGTGGGTGCAAAGTGTGTGTGCAGCAGAGTGCTCTGCCATGCTTCATTGATCTCTCTTGTTTGTTGCTTTCTTTTCTTTGGTTGCTCTCTTTTCTCTGGTTGCTTTCCTTTCTCTCTCCCCAAAGAAAGAAGTGAGTGGAAATGCAATAGATGATGCAAAATTTGCAAGCCAAATAGAGCACACATTCATTCCCTTGTGCTCTGCTTAACAGGAGGATGGAAACTCTTCTTGTCCCTGGGAGAGGATTCCTCACCTGGCTGGTGAGTGTGGAGTTAAATCCATGTGGGCATACTGGTATAGCAGGGTTCAAATGGTTTCTGGCATGTCAGCACATCCTACCTCAGCCTCAATTATACACTTTCCAGCTTTTCATTAAGAAGTCATAGTTCTGTGTGATGTCTCTTGTTTGGGGGTGGTTACAAAAACCTGTCAGGCACTGGCTGGTTTCTTAATACAGTAATCAAATGCAGAAGTGCCAAACCATTAATTCTAGAGAATTTTTTTTTAAACCCAAACCCAAAACCCCAAAAAACTCTCAAGAGTATAAAATCCAAAGAAGACTTAATACAATTATTCCTAGGGGATGTTGTTCATAAGTGTTGTGACCATCTGGGCATACAGCTGGCTAAACATAGCCTCTCCTCCATCTCCTCCGGGAGAAATCCTTAAAAGGGGCAGAAAAGGGCTAAAACATTACAAAAGACGGCCTCTTTTCAGCAAGAGCATCCTCCCCGTTTTGGAAGTGTTGATTATTTGGCCTCCCTCAGCCACCGAGGCTGCTTTATTGTGTATTTATTACTCAGATGAAGGCTGGAGCCAGAGTTCTTTGGCCCATTTATAAAGCAATTTAAATGAGCCGGCTGCTCTGGGCGGCGGTGCCGGGGCCGCGCCAGCGGGAACTGCCCTCGGCTTTCCGAGCGGGATTTACGGTTCACAGGCAGTTCAAGCACGGCTCCTGCCCTGGGATTATCTCCGTGGCCAGCACCGGGGCATGCCAGGCAAGCTGCTGGGCACTGCCAAACCCCGCAGCCGGGAGGGGGGCTGCTGGCATCGGCGGGCTCCTGCACGCCTGGCTCTCACCCACAGATACCCCCGGCTCTTACCTCAAGGTACCCCCGGCTCTTACCTCAAGGTACCCCCGGCTCTCACCCACAGATACCCCCGGCTCTCACCCCAAGGTACCCCCGGCTCTCACCCCAAGGGACCCCCGGCTCTCACCCACAGATATCCCCGGCTCTCACCCACAGGTACCCCCGGCTGTCACCCGCAGATACCCCCGGCTCTCACCCACAGATATCCCCGGCTCTCACCCACAGATACCCCCGGCTCTCACCCACAGGTATCCCCGGCTCTCACCCACAGATACCCCCGGCTCTCACCCACAGGTACCCCCGGCTCTCACCCACAGATATCCCTGGCTCTCACCCACAGGTACCCCCAGCTCTCACCCCAAGGTACCCCCGGCTCTCACCCACAGGTACCCCCGGCTCTCACCCCAAGGTACCCCCGGCTCTCACCCACAGATATCCCCGGCTCTCACCCACAGGTACCCCCGGCTCTCACCCACAGATATCCCTGGCTCTCACCCACAGATATCCCCGGCTCTCACCCACAGGTACCCCCGGCTCTCACCCACAGGTACCCCCGGCTCTCACCTCAAGGTACCCCCGGCTCTCACCCACAGGTACCCCCGGCTCTCACCCGCAGGTATCCCCGGCTCTCATCCACAGATATCCCCGGCTCTCACCCACAGATATCCCCGGCTCTCACCCGCAGGTACTCCCGGCTGTCACCCACAGATATCCCCGGCTCTCACCTCAAGGTATCCCCGGCTGTCACCCGCAGGCACCCCCGGCTCTCACCCGCAGGTATCCCCGGCTCTCACCCACAGATACCCCCGGCTCTCACCTCAAGGTATCCCCGGCTCTCACCCACAGATATCCCCGGCTCTCACCCACAGATACCCCCAGCTCTCACCTCAAGGTACCCCCGGCTCTCACCTCAAGGTACCCCCGGCTCTCACCTCAAGGTATCCCCGGCTCTCACCCACAGATACCCCCGGCTCTCACCCGCAGGTACCCCCGGCTCTCACCTCAAGGTATCCCCGGCTCTCACCCGCAGGTATCCCCAGCTTTCACCTCAAGGTACCCCCGGCTCTCCCTGCCCCATCCCCAGCGGGGGGAGCCTGCAGGAGCTGCCAGGGCATGTGGCTGGGCTGGCGGGGCTGATTGATCGCACACAGCTCAGCTGGGGAGGGGACACGGTTTCAGAAGAGGGGCACAGTTTGGTAGCTCTGTGACACCCTCCCTTATGATGCTGCTCTTGTGCCAGACACACAGCAGTGCCAGCTGTTTGGGCAGACACCTCTAAGCGTGGGGGTTCACAGTGCAGTGTCACAGGAGGGGCAGAAGCCCTGCTGGGACCAGTGCTGGCCCTCCTCCCTGCTATTCCAGCCCATCCCAGCCCAGGACCACGCAGCTGCTCCATCCCATCGACCCACGCTGAGCTGTGTGATTTGATCACTGCTCCTCGGCTGCACTGTTTCAGCACGGGATCTTCAGCAGGTCTAAATCACCAGCTAAGACTAATTTACACCACAGAAAGATTGATATATGTGCTCAAGTCAGGAAAGCCCAATTATTTAAAAAAGTAAAAAATCCAATCTGTTCCTGCACACCAGAAACATCTTTCTTATCAGGGCAATCCTTCAACATCTTGCAATCATCAGCAAAGCCCAAATTCACTGTCTATCCACCCTCAGCTCTCACATACCTTCTGCACTGGTACCATGCTGCCTTCAAAGCTCCCAGACCTCCTCTTCCTCAGCCTGGCTTCCAGCATCTGCAGCTTCATGTGAAGAGGCTCCTGATCCAACCTCCTGATGCCAACCACCAGCTTGGTCCTGGAGGCACTGCCTGGTATATGGGGCAGTAGCCCATGGGGCAGTAGCAGCAGTAACATCACCTTGATTTTCCCAGAGGAGTTTGGGGAATTTCACACCTTTCCAATGCAGTTTAAAAAGGACTGGGCAGGCACCTTGTATACTGTAATATGCCTAAACAGAGAGGATTTGACAGATAACATGTCAGAAAATAAGATCTGCTATGTCAGGTCATATCAGAGATCCACCTGAATTGGTCAAGCAGTTGGGCCAGACCATCATTGCATCTTGGGACTTTAGCTGGTCAGAGTGACTTTGAGATATATTAGAAAGTCTTTTTTTTCAGTTTGGCCGTCGAAGAAGGAGTCAGAAGTCTTCAGTTCTTGGTTTTAAGGTCGTTTATTGTTTCTTATCTATACATTTTTTTTCTCTTGACTTGCTGAGGTTCACTCAGCAAGACAGACAAAGGCACTCTGCCTGTCCCCAGGGCAGTGTTATCTTTTTATACTAAAAACTACAAATACAATATTTACAATTACTTTCCAATACCTGTCACCTATGTTAGACAGTGAGCTTCTACTCTAAACCAACCTAAAAGTGCCAACATCACAGCAGAAGATGGAGGCCAAGAAGAAGAAGAAAGGCTGAGATTCTTCTATCTTGCTCCTTGAACCCCCATTCCAAAAACCCCAAAAAATCTATTTCTCACTCCATGACAAACTAATTATTATTCTACTTATACTTTCATGGCTTGCAGATCTTCATATAAGTTTGGTAACTTGCTCCATGGGTCATAATCAAAACCACAGGCATCTTGGGCACTGTGCCAGGGTCTCTGAGCCCCCTGGCAGGAGTTCTGGCACTCCAGGACAGCCAGAGGGATGTCCTGAATTCTGACAGTTGCAGGTCCCTTCCAATTGAAATATATTCAATTCTATTCTATTCTGTTCTGTTCTAACCCATTGTCTTGTCTCCATCAGCAACTGGCCACAGCTGCACAGGGAGGATTGCAAAGCTCAGGACATGCACACAGCGATCCCAAAGTTAGAAATATTTGCTCAGCCTCAGCAAGCTTTGTCTCAACATCTCCTGCCTTGCAGCTATTGTCCTGGCATATGTGGCTTTTGGCTGCAGGAGAGGGAAATGTGAGAGTTCAGGCTCTAAGACAATGATATCTTGGCCATGGGCACACCTGTAGTTTTTTCCCATGCACAACTTTTGGACCTAAATCTCTCCAAAGCAGGCTGAGCATCCCTCTGAGCCCCTGCACAAGGTAGCACAGAGAGCAGCCCAGCTCACACACTGGGGGAGAGGCACTCTTTGCACCCCTACTTCCACATATTTCTGTCACTGTTGGTAACAGAAAAGAAACACATCACCCAAATCAATGCTTATTTCCTTTAATATACAGATGAACCTTTAGAAACTGTGCTGTCTCAAACTTTCAGCTTAGTGTCACCCTGCCCTCACACCCCTCACAGCTCTCCCGTTTGTCTGGCAATGCTGCATTGCAGCAGGGGGTTAGCAGGGCAATGGCATCCCCACCTACAATCAAACAGCTCAAGTGTTCTCATGGAAGGAGACAAAATCCCTCCCCACATTTCTTATTGAAAAGAAGGAAGGAAAAGGCTTCAAGCTTGGAGAATATTTACAAGTAGTACTAATAAACCAGACATAAAGGTTTCTTTCTTTTGCATACATTTTCTTTCCTTCCCTTGGAAGGAAATAGTCTTATTTGCTATTTTTTCCCTTTCCTTTCCCCTGAGGCAGCTAGGACCAGGGAGAGTTACAGAAGTTTCTTGCTTTATTTTGCTGAGAGAATCACAATGCCTCCCAGGTAAATTGTCTCATCATCAGTCAGACAGAGCGCAGGAGTTTGTTATTGCCACAAAAATGTGGGAAAAGTAATTTTTCATTTTAGTGAATGTAAAAGTGGTCACATGAGGTATCTTCTTGTTTTCCCTTTTGGACTCTGCTGAAACACAATGTTTAAATGCCAGTATAAAAGTGCCACGTTGAAGAAAGTTAGGCAAGCTGGAAAAGAATAGCTGCAATGGAAACAGCAACAACAGCAACCTCAACAGAGCTGTGACAAGTGGGATAAATCTTCCAATCCATGGATGATTTGGCAAGCATTTTACAAATATATGTACATATTGCAGTTACATGTTATGTCTGTGTATATATATGTGTGTGTGTGTATAACCAATGAAGTGTGTGTACAATGGATGGATGGATTAGACAGATAGTTACGTGATTGCAAGTCTCCCATTATATTTATGGCCACCCATTAAAGCCACTTCGTGAGTTATCCCTCCTCTCCCTGCTCCTGGAGGTAAAGGTCATTAATGCCATCAGCCACCAGGTATGCCTCACACCCAGCCCAGCCCCAGCAGCAAGTCAGAAATTCTGACTCTGGCTTCTGCAGCCAGGGACCGCTCAGTCTCCTTCATTTCTTGAGGAAATCATAAGATGGAAAAAAAAGTTGTGTTTTCTTTGCCCAGTGCAGTGGGCTGAGGTGTGAGAGCTGTGTTATTTGAGGCAGTGGAAAGATGCCAGCATCAGGCATGGGGTGCCCCTGTGAAGGATGGATGCCTGCTCTGGGCCGGCTGAAGGCGCATCCAGAGCCACAGATCCCAGGTCTGTGCCACCTGTGAGCCTGGGGCAAAGCCAGGAGCCACAGGTGGCCAGGCAGGTGTCAAGGTGCTGGATTTGGCTGGACAGCCTGACCTCGGCATGCTGAGGGTGACGGGAGGAGAGCTGGGATGTGGCAGGCACAAGAAGCCCCTGTGAGGTGCCAGCTGTGAGGTGCCTGCCCTGGGATGTGGCAGGCACTAGAAGCCCCTGTGAGGTGCCAGCAGAGCTGCCAGTGGGCAGTCCCACGCCAGGCAGGGACTGGATGCTGCCCCAGACACATGCCAGCCCCTCGGAGCCCAGCCCATCCGTCAGGAAGAGCATTGCAGTCCACACCCACTTAGTCACCAGCGTCTGGCTCGGAAGCGTCTGACTGATGAGGGGTTGCAGGTAGCCCAGCCAGGATGCATTCCTGCCACCCCAGCCTTCCCTGCACTAATTCCTCCAGTCCACACAGCTGGCTGAGGATGCAGCAGCAATGGGGATGATCCACTGCTGGGTGCAGGCCAGCCCTGCCAACAACATCCTGCTCCTTTCCCACACCATCCTGACACGTGGCTTTGCCTGACCTCCTCCTCAGCTCACCTGGGACAGAGAGGATGCAGCCCTGTACCCATGGCCGGTGTCACAACCTCCCTGTCACCAGGGAGCCCCTGGCAGCACAGACCTTTGTGGGCAGGCACAGCACCCTTAGCAAGAGTGGAGAGGGAGCAGCAAGCCCCAGCAGTGCTCTGATCCCTCGGGGTCACCCCTAGCAGCCTCATCTAACACTTGTTTGACCTTTAAAGACAGTTCTGGATGTGACTCAGCCCCTGCCTGACGTCAGATTAAGGGAAGCAGAAATAGGGCAGAGAGCAATGTTTTCTGAACTCTAGAACAGACCTGCTGAAATAAATGATCATGGACTATCATGTTTCCTATTTTGCCAACAGAGAGAGAGAGAGAGATCACTCTGTTACTCAGCACAGTGGTAAATAAACCAGGTGAGGTGGGTCCTGGCCCCTTACCTCCAGCCCAAAACCTCCAGCAGATTTGCTTTGCTGGATTGGAATTCTACATTTTAAATATAGACATGACTTTATAATTAATGGGTTTTGAGTTCAAAGATTGGAAATAAAATATGTGACCTCAGGCTCGTATCCTGCTGCACCACTGGCAGGAAGAGATCTGGATCTGGGAACCAGCAGTTGTTTTGCTGGCTGTGGTCTCATGAATCCATGTGCAACAGATGAAATGACATCTGCCAAAGTTGTTTTGCCTCTCTGCAAGCTGCAGCTCAGCTGGGCCCATGGCTACACCCCCCTGTGTCCTGGCTCCTGAGGAAAATACAAAGATTGGTGATCCCTCCGCCCCTGATCTATTGATGGACACAAATGACCACTTTAGCACTTTCATTTCCACACTGGGAATAGGGGGATTAAAATGCCACTGTCTCCTGATTGCAATGCTTTTTATGTGGGCCCTAGGTAAACACTGCACAAGTCAACAAACCACTGTTAATAAAAATTGCTAATTAAATGAGGACCAGTGGCTTGTTTTATTGACATAAGTATTTATAGGCTTTTTCTGCTTTCTTGTACTTTCCAAGTCTCTGTATGTTTTTCATTTGCTTTTGCCCTTTGCTCCTGTTTGTCCTTCTAGTTCAGTTCTTGCTTTATAGGGGTTTTGTTGTTGTAATTTTAACCACCCTCAGTCAGACATAAGGATTTGCCTTATATCAAGCCAATTTTTTTCTTGAAAGGAATTCTCTAACACAACACAATTATCTTGGGGTTGGTAAAGAATATCATATTTTTCTTAAATCCATCTTTTGCAGTGTGCTACTGGCTAAGATGGCTTTTTAGTCCATATTTGTCACACTGCCCAAGAAGTGGGGCCTTAAACACTGAGTGAAGGAATTTTTGTTCAGCTGATATCTGTGCAAGTTTACCAGCTGACTGCCAGGTAAAGAAAGGCACCCAAACTGCACCTCAGCAAGGGATTTCAGTGTGTTCAGTCATCCTTCTGCAGAACATGAAGCATTTGCTATTAGCATGAACTGTTTTTAGCATGTACAATTACTTCTGTGGAAACCCTCGCTGGACATGGCACACAGGGCTGAAATGGCACTCAATGGCAGAAGGGTGACAATGGCAACTGAGGTGCCACACT
Organism: Molothrus ater; assembly: GCF_012460135.2. NCBI lineage: Eukaryota > Metazoa > Chordata > Aves > Passeriformes > Icteridae > Molothrus > Molothrus ater. The sequence continues at coordinate 8,229,342 of NC_050479.2, read as the reverse complement.
GTTCCAGCCCCCAGGAAACTCTGCTGTGACAGTGAGATCTGAGCTTCATCGTCATCAGAGGGTTCCTTGGCAGAACATACCCCAAGGACCTGACGCTGCTTCTGGTTGCTGTGGAAGCTAGATTTGCTCCAAATCCATTTCTCAGGTCTCCCATATGCTCTGTGCTATCCAGCCTGCTTTTCTGCTCTGGCACATCCTTCTGCCTGTGCAAGGTTTTATTCTAGAAGGCACCAAAGCTTGTTACCACTTTCATATTGTGGCCCTCTGTGGACGACAAATGGAAAATCCAAGTTATCATCAGAAGATGTGCTCTGCAGATTGATCTTGAGTGAGCACTGGATGGGAATTCCAGGGTGCTGTTGAGCCAACACTGTTCAGAAAGCAAACAAAATTGAATGGAAGTGAAAATGATGTAGGACTTGTGTCCTTGAAAGCTAATTTAAGCTCTCTTGGTTCTGGTGGGATGAGGGAGAAAGCAGCCGCAATACAAAAGACAAGTGCTGGAGCCTGATTAATATTGGTGCTTTGAAGGACCAGTTTTCACAGCCCATCTGGAAGTAATTTATTCCCACTCAGAGGTACCACCAAACAGAGCCATCCCAGGAAAAAAGTAGCCTCCAAAAAGAGTCCTTAAGCTGCAGTGAAGAGAGGGGCAAGCACTAAGGGTATTCTGAAATAATCACTCCACTCAGCAGGTGAATAACAAGAAATTCCAGTTAATAAAAAAATAGCAGGAACTGCAATTTTGAAGGTATTCTTAGAAATAAATAGCACTAAAGGGGCATCAAAGAGAGGTAAACAGCGTTTGAGTGCTAGACAGAAAGCCTGGCACACTCCAAAACATTGCAGAGCACCTTTCAGTCTCAAGGGAGATCACGAGTTTGAACACATGAAGAACTCACTGCTGGGTAACAAGTTATCAGGTGTCTGCTGATCCATGGCAACTGTCCCTGATGATTTGCAAGGTGGCAAATGTGGGATAATTTGAGATCTCTGCATCCTCGTGGAAGATGAGAGAGGTCTGTGCTGGTGTGAATGACCTCACATTTTCTGCATCTCAAGACCTGCCATTTAGAGAGTTGTCTTCTACCCCTTGACTGGTGGCACCTGGCTCTCCTGTGCTCTCTTGTTTCTCTGTCTCAGCCTGGATGAGTGTTTCATTGCTTGGTTTTTGGCCTCAGAGGCATTTCTTACTTCCATGCATACTTCTTACTTCTTTCCCCCCTCCTCAGGTAATCCAGTCAGCGAGGCCAGAGCTGCTCTCCAATAACAGGACTGTTCCTCTACAGAGGTAAAGGGATAAGCAGACTGAGGTGAAAAGTGGTTTTGGGATCTTCTGATGAATAGCCACCTGGTTTCTGACATTGCTCTGGCATCCTGCTAAACACAGGTCCCACATGGGCACATGGTTTATCTCTTATCTAAGGCTGCACTTAGTCTGTAGGGCCTGAGGACATCTCTGTATTGGAAACAAGGCAGTGGAGAACATTTGTTATAGAAATGGGAGCTGCACAAAACTAACATGAATTTAGATTTCATTACAAACATGGAACCTGGCAAAGGTTAATTGAAACATTTGCCAAGGGCCAATCTAAAGTTCGATGGAATCAAAGGGGGACTTTAAACTGACTTTAATGGTCTTGGGGTCAGGTTGTAAGACAAATTTGACAAGTTTCAAGGTCCCTAGGTCAATGGATATATTTTTTTTAAATCAAAACCATGCCACGCTATTAGTCTAAAAGACATTTCAGCCATCAGCCAGAGAAATCACTTGATGCCAGTGCAACAGGAACTGGATCAGCTCCTGCAGGCCATGGGGAGCAGTCTGTAATGCCTGGCTCTTTGGGCATTACACTGCCCTGGTGGAAAACATCTGTCTCCCTGGTGAGGGGGTAAGGGAGGAGCCAGGCATCACATACTGCTGGGTCTGAGAGTGCCAGCCCTCCCTGATAGAGCTCTCCACTGCAGGAGACATCAGGCTGGAAACCTCCAGGGCACAGCACAAAGCTGGTAATCTTTTCCCTGATGCGTTCGCTTGAGGGAATGGGTGGGTGGGTTGTTTATCTTGTCTGGAGGAGCCTTTTCCTTTTGGCTCTTGGGAAAAAAGGAACTGCATTGTGTATGTTTACTGAAAAGTCCAATGTGTTCCCTCAGACAGGAGGACAGGACACATCCTTATAAATCAGGGTGGAGAAAAAGTGAAGCCAGAAAGAAATGGCTGGGGATTGCTGCAGTGGCAGTGTGTGTGCACTCAGCCAGCAAGGGGGATGACACTGACACTCTTTCAAAGGGAGGTCATCATGCAGACCATAAATCTCAAACATTTAGCATTTGCTTCGTTCGTCTTTGTTAACTTTTTTTACAAGAAGTTCAGCAACTATCAGAAAATTTTGAAGATCTTCTTTATTTATGTGGCCTTTCAGCTGTTCATGGATGGTGATTTAAAGTCTGATGCAGCCAAACACAGCAGGACTGGCCTGAGCCTCCCATGAGGGACCTGTCCTTGGGAGGGTTCCTGGTGCCTGTGGCTCTTCTGTGCTGGGCTGGGGTGCCCAGGCAAATGGTACAGATACATCACAGTATGAATGCCCAGGTGTGAGAATTCCCTTTGCCTGGGCACAGCCAGAGCAGCAGGAGAGCCTTCTGGAAAGAGCAGACCTTTGCCATGGGCTTATTCCCACCCCCAGACCTCTCATTTCAGGCCTTCTTGGGGAAACACACTTGTGGTTTGAGGTGGTGGAGCCCTTCCAGTGTCTGCTGCTGGTCTTGTTCTGCTGTTTTGACTCTTCCAGTTTGCTTTGGGCCCTTGAGGTTTTGCTGAGCACCTGAGGCAAGTTCATGGGGCAAATTCACCAAAACCTTTCTGCTCAGAGGAGTTTTCTCTAACTGATCACAGTTAATGTAATCACTGCTTTGCAGTTTTTCCTATCTGTGCTGCTACCTTTGAGATCTTAATTCATCTTAACACCTGTTGCCATTCTTAATTACTTTCAGTGAGCTCACCACAAAGAAAAGATTTGTCATTCTCTTCTGTGATCAGCTGCCTGGAAATATTAGAAAGAGACTGACCAGACTGAGCATTTAGTCAAATTCCAGCTCTGCCATTAACTTGAACAGTGTCCATTTTAAGTCATTTCACTTTGCTCTGGGCTGTTTTACTCATATAGAAAATGGAAATAGCAAACTGATCCATATTGAAATCCTATTCCAGCCCAAAGTAAGATAAAGCTTGGCTTTGCTTAGCTTTCCTTGGCTTGGTAAGTATTTTTGAAAGTGGAAGATTTATTATTTTGAAAAATCCCTGTTAATTACAAAAGGAAAATCTATTGTGTTGTTTAAATAAGTAAACTAAATGGAGAAAAGTAACTGCAGCCTTCTCAACCATTGAGAAGCAAATTCTGTAGGCTGCTGTTCATAACTTGCAGAGCATTCTGACCTCAGAATGTGTTCCAGCACTCTCTGTTTCCACCAGGGCACTGGACTGCTTCATTCAGAAAGTCCAGGTCCACCAGAGGTCGAAGAGAACCTTGATTTAGAAGTTTAGTTTGCAGTCCAAGAGCTCTTTTCCAAGCAAATGGACACTTCACACCAGCCCTTGCTTGCAAACTAGGATGAATGACCAACTTTCCAACTCCACCTTCTGCTACCACCGATTGTCACGCTTGGCTCCCTCTGTTTCCAAGGCCAGGGGGCTGGAGACATCTAATGGCAAGTGCCTGCATAGCAGAGCATCCTCCCCCATGCAGCTGTCCTGTCCTGAAATGCCAACATTTAACTCTTAGTGCACCTCAGAAACGGATGTGCACAAGACCAGTGAAATGAAACAGGCTGTGTGGGTGTAAGACGTCTTGGCAACCTTCCTGAAGGGAAAATAAGTGATGCAGAGCAGTCAGAGTCACTCCTGTGGCTGGAAAGATCATGGAGCAGATCCTCCTGGAAACAATGCTAAGACACATGGAAGGTAAGGAGGGGACTGGGACAGCCATGGCTTCACAAGGAGCATGATCATGTCTGACTAATTTGGTGGCTTTCTGTGATGGGGTAACAGTGGCTGAGGGAAGAGAAACTGGTGTCAGCTACCAGGACTTGGTGAGGGCAGAAGCCTCCTCAGTGAGTTCTCTGGTGACACAAGGCTGGGAGGAGGGGCCAGTACCCCAGAGAGCCCTGCAGCCCTTGGGAAGGACCTCAAAAGGATGGAGAGATGGGCAGAGAACCTCCTGAAATCCAGCAAGGGCAAATGCAGGGTCCTGCCCTGGGGAAGAACAACCCCAGGCACCAGGACAGGCTGGGACTGACCTGCTGGGAAGCTGCTCTGGGGGGAAGGACCTGGGGCTCCTGGTGGACAATGAGCTGTCCCCGAGCCAGCACCGTGTCCCTGTGGCCAAGAGGGCCAATGGGATCCTGGGGTGCATTAGGAAGAGCAGTGCCAGCAGGTCAGGGAGGTGATGCTGCCACTCTGCTCAGCCCTGTGAGGATCACCTGGAGTGCTGTGTCCAATTTGGGGCTCCTCAGGACAGGACAGACATGGAGCTCCTGGAGTGGGTCCAGTGGAGAGTGACAAGGATGATGGAGGGACTGGAGCATCTCACTGAGGACAGGCTGAGGGAGCTGGGCCTGTTCAACCTTGAGATATCTGAGAGGGGCCCTCATCCTGTCTGTCTGTGTCTGCAGGGAGGGTCAGGGCATGGACCAGGCTCTGCTCTGTGGGGTCCAGCAATGGGACAGGAGGAACAGACAGGAACATGGCCAGGAAGTTCCAGCTGAACATGAGCAAGAATGTCTTGCTGTGCAGAGATCGAGCACTGGGACAGACACCCAGAGAAGTTGTGAAGTCTCCCTCACTGGAGAAATTCCAGAACCATCTGGACACAATCCTGTGCTGTGTGCTCTGGGATGGCCCTGCCTGAGCAGGGAGGTGGGACCAGGTGACCCATGATGATCCCTCCCAGCTGACCCATTCTGTGGTTCTGTGATTTCCAGGGATGCTGCAAGTTCAGCTCTTCTCTGGAGATGGCCCCTTGCCAGCAGAGCTGGGGCAGGAGTTGGAACAGGGCACTGCACAGGCTGGCTCTGATTGAGGCAAGCCAACATTCACCCTCCTTAGACCAGAACAGTGATACCCCATGTGCTCCCAAAGGCTGCTGAGACTACCACAGATGCTGAAAGTCAGTGGTGAAGAATCTTGCTCAGCAAGATAAGAAACTGTTCCCATCTGTCCCTTCCCAGGTGAATAACCAGTGTCCAGTACAGCTGGATGAGCAGTGGATTTACAACCCAGTGCCTTCTGACAACAGAGTCTGATCCTCTAAGGCTGGCCAGCAGCTAGGTGGCAAAGCAGCAGTGTGATTTTATCTTTTTCAATGATTCTCCTTGGTTAAACGTTATTTCTGATATCCAGTTATCTCCAGAGAGCTCCATGCTTGTCTAAGGCCCATTTAATTCAGTGGCTTTGTGTTGGCTTCACTGTGGGCTGGGTCCTACTTGGGCTGTGAATGTGTCCTTTAATAGCCACAGCTGTAAAAACATATCAGCTGCTTCTCTGTAGGCCTGTTGTTTTTCTGATTAAAAAAATGAAAAAAGTGTATTTCAAGAGGAATGAAATTTCAGATCAAAGGAAATCTTTTTCCATTTCAAGTTGAATTTGAGAAATAGTTATGACCTAATTAAAAAAAAAAAAAAAAAGAGGGAATGTTGAAATTTTGACATATCCAAGCCATTTTGTTATTTTTTGTGGAGTAGTCTTTGGTCCATGATGGCTCAACAGATAAAGTACAATTCTAGAGCATGGCACACTTGGTATATGACAAGCTCTGTCTGCTTATTTAGGAATAAAAATTATAACCAGGATCTGGTCAGTCCCTGCCAGGAGCAGCTTCTGGCCACCAAGTGGTCCAGAGGGTTGTGCTCTCATGTCCTGGCAGAGCTATGGCACTCAGCAGAGAAAAACACCTGAACATCCATTGTAACAGGAGAAAAAATTAAAAAAAAAGGACTTTATAAGTCAGTACTGAAGACATTTGTTGGTCCAAGTGCTGGAGATCTCAAACATCAACTGGGTACCCTGCTAGACTGCTGTGGGCAGTGCTCATGAGGTTTGAATCAGGAGGAAAGTCAGACAAGTGGCTTTCTGCAGTGAGGATGATCAGACCAAGGTGAAGAGACAAGAACAGCTTTTCCTCAATAGTTTTGTGAGCAGTGTCTAAGACTTGTGATCCACTATTTCGTTTCTAAGCTCCTCCATTCTTGTTTAAAATACCCTCAAAGAATCTTTTGTTCTCTAAAAAAAACCCACTAGGTCATTTTTCTTCAATTTTTGAGCTCTACCACTACATTAAAAGCAACAAAAAAAGATGTTTATTTCAAGCCAAGTACCACATTTTCTTGCTAAGAGGTGTGTGCTGTGCTTCAATACCAAGCTGTCAAATTCCATGGGACACAGCTACCCTCTCCTTACCTCCTATTGATTTTGAAACTGGGAGATGCTGCATGAAACTGAGAGGCTGACTGGGTGTTATCTCGTGTCTTAAGGCAATCCAAGGGTGAAATGATGTGAAGTGACAATATGTGAGAGCTCAGCATTCAGGGTATCACCATTCCTGACGAACTGAGTGTCACAGAACTGGCCTCGTGTCCAGCCAAGGAGAAGGCTGACACCACATCTCAATACACACACAGCTACCTCATCTGTGGCTTGCAGAAGACCTAATGCCCATAAAGATTTCAGAAAGAATAAACAAGGCAGTGTCTGTGAAAAAGGATAGATAATAGCTGATTGAAGCAGGCTTCAGTGGGGGAGAAGGATGGCTAGCTGGGGGATGAAAAGAGGCTCTAACATTTTCTTGAGCTGGAGTTCTTTTGATCTTATGCATATCTTGGGATTTTGGGTTGCTTTCTTAATCTCAAAATGATTAAAAAAAAAACCCCTCAAACCTTTTTAGAAACAGGCAGCCCCAGTCTGATCCTACTTCCCGCACCTGGACATAGGACAAAGATGTTATGGCTCTCAGGAAACAGCACATTTGTCAGCATGCAGCCCCCAGCTGAACAAAGGGCTGGATTCATGGATGCAATATCAGCCATGGAAATGTTCCACCCCTGCCCCTCCCTGGCTTCTTACTCAATCTGTTGAAACAAAAAATGAATTGTCATTGGATTTTGCAGCCTCTGAGGTTCCTCAGTGTATCAAAACATCTTGGACGTGTTCTAAGAATCACAGAAGCCTAAGAATCACAGAATATTTTGAGGTGGAAGGGACAGGATCATGAGTCCAACTCTTAAGTGGGATCAAACACACTGTGGCCCCTAATTTGAATGAAACTGCACAAGAATTGCAAGAATTTGATCTTAGATTATGAGTGACCTTTTTGGGTTTTGTTTCTACTAAAAAGCTGCTACCAAAGAGGAGATGGAAGGCAGTCTCTGCAGCAAGCAAAAGTATGTGTGCAGTGACTTACAGTCAGATCTGACTTTGCTCCCACACAGCAGCACCACTTCAAAATTTCCCTTGCCCTGGAGGAGCAGGGTACCCTTTTGACAGGGACTAGGTGTTCATGAATGGTGTTTGCTCTGCCTGAGATGATGTGTAAAGGCTCCAGATCTGTGCTGCTTTACTCAACATTGGCATATTCAGAAAAACATTTAAGCAGTTATTCAGCTTGAAGCACGTAAGTAGTTCCACTGTCAACAGCAGGACTTCTCAAATGTTTAAATTTATGCTTGTGCTGAAGTGCCTTGTAAAACCAGAGCTTCAAACCCTAATTCTCTGCTGAACCAGAGTGATCATTCCAGTCTTCACCCCCAGAGCCGTAGAAACACCCCTGGCACGCAAAGCACAAAACTAATTTTAGTTAATTGGATAAAATTGTGTATGTACACCCTGTGACCACTGAGAGTTTTGGAAACTAATTGTGCTGGTGTCACCCTGCATGCCTGTTTTGTGATTAGTCACACCCACCCACAGCAGACACAGCACTGGGATCAGATTCGCTCTGTGATCTGTCCTGGGGCTGGCACACCTCCAGCTCCGGGTGGCTTTCCTCCAGAGCTGTCACACAGTGTGGTGCAGCTACCTGTGATAACTCTGGAGCAGACAGGATGTCTTTTGTGCTGCCTTTTTCACCTGTTTCACTCCATACCCCTTTCAAAGCCTTGCAATTTCCGGCAGGCAGGAGTACTGTCAGCCTGGCATCAGATAAGTTCTCAGGCAGAGCCCTACCCTGCACTGCCTGTTTCATCCAATAAAGACTTTCCCATCTCTTGTGGGCTGCTCATAATTTAGCTTTCATAAATTGACTTGCCAACACATTTGGATGGACAGAGAAAAGTGAGATGCTGACATATCTGCAGACCCATTTCATCTGACATAAACACCCATTGTCAACATAGGGTGAGCAGAGGGGAAAACATCATGACAATCACAAGCCAAATTTCAATTTACCATCCTCCTGCCCTTCTGGAACTGTGACAAGAAGTAATGCTCTGGTCATTCACATGCTGACACAAGGCAGCATTTTGAGGCTGGAGATGCAATAAAGTTTGAGATTAATCTTTTTTTTATTGGACGAATGGAGAAACTGCTCCATCTACCTAACTGAAAACTTTAAATGAAAACAGAGCTGTGAACAGCACAGGTGGCATCATGCATCATCATCTGTTTCCTCACATGTGAGAACAGCTTTACCAAGGTGTTAATTCTCATTTTCCTTTGCTCCTTCCTTTAGATAGTTTTGGTGCCACATGGCTTGGTCCCTAATCTTGATGGAGCCTTTCTCTGCAGGTTCCAGCAGCCTCTGAGGATGCTAAATCCATGGACATGCACAGCTGTCTGTCCCCAGGAATAATGGTGTTTGTGGACATGTCCTGAAACCCAGACTCCTTGTAATCCAGGAAAAATAAACAACACCTCCTACCTGTCCAATAAAAGTGCATAAATCCTCACCCTGCTATATGTGCTAGCCATGCTTGGATAATTGTCCTTAAAACTGAATTTAATAATGGCTAAAGTTATTCAAGAGTTTCCTTGACTGCAGAGTTTATGGAAAACGCTACCTAAATATGATGGAAAAAATTAAAAATTACACCATCTAACCTCTGGGAGAAATAACACTTGGATTTGTTAATTTTGGACAACATCTCAGTTCTTCTGCTGGCATGGTTTTAAACTATATCCCTATTATGCATCTCCTACTTTTACAGTAGCAATAAGAAAATTGGCAAAAAAATAGTAATGCCCCTTTTGGCTCACAATGTATCTTTTGAGACTAATTTGTTTGGTTTAATGAAAAAAAATAAAGTTATCATGGCCGTGTTCCAGTCCCAGTACCAATATTCTGTGTTGGGATAAGAAACTAATCATGTTAGGAGCAGGCAGAGTGTCCATGGCAGGGCAGAACCAGCAGCAGCAACAGCCCTCACCAACCCATGACTCTTCCCATTTTCTCCACATTCAGGGTAAAACAAACATGCAGACAAGGCAGAGCCCAGTCCTGAGGAACTCCCTGTGTGACCTGAGGGTGCTGGGTCACCATGGCAGGTGTGCAGGCTGGTACCTGAGAGACCAGCACATGCACAGGTCACAAGTCAGAGAATCAGAGCAGTGGAATCACAGAATCACAGAGTCACAGAGCCTCAGAATCACAGAATTGTGGTATCATAGAATCACAGAATCACAGAGTCACAGAATCACAGAATTGTGGAATCACAGAGCCACAGAATTATAGAATTGTGGTATCATAGAATCACAGAGTCACAGAGTCACAGAATCACAGAATTGTGGAATCATAGAATCACAGAATCACAGAATTAATCAGAGAATGGTCTGGGTTATGAGGGACCTTAAAGACCATCCAGTTCCCCCTAAAAGCAGGGATGCCATTCACTCTGTCAGGTCCTCAGAGCACATTCACAGGTCACAGAATCAGAGAATCACAGCAGTGGAATCACAGAGCCTTAGAATCACAGAATTGTGGAATCATAGATTCACAGAATCACAGAGCCACAGAATTATAGAATTGTGGTATCACAGATTCACAGAATTGTGGTATCATAGAATCACAGAATCACAGAATCACAGAATGGCCTGGGTTAGGAGGGACCTTAAAGACCATCCAGTTCCTCCTAGAGGCAGGGATGCCATTCACTCTGTCAGGTCCTCAGAACCCCATCCAACATGACTGATCCCACCTCCTTAACTCTTATCCCACTGGAAAGCTGAAAGCTGAATAAAGACCCTTTAACAGAAGCTTGTGGCCACCAGAAAATGGGTGTAAGCCTAAAATTTGGGGGGGTAAATTAACAGTTGAGTTGGAATTTCTTCAAAACATGACACAGGCAACAGAGAAAGTAGAGGTATTCAGACAAATGTAAACACTTTTTTCCTTAATCATTGAATATTTAGCAGATGTTTGACAGCTGGATTGACCATTTAAAATCATCATATTTTGTCTGAAGTTGTGGTTTGATTTCAGCCTATGTATAGTAGCCATTTTCCAGGGGCCAATAAGATTCAGTATTTCATGTGGGTGCTCCATGAAGAGCAATATACCAGTGTACATTGTACACTGATAATTTTGGTTTTCAGAAGGATTTCTTAGTCTGATGACAGCAGCTTTCAGAGGCAGGAATGGTCTCTGCAGAGGCTGCCCCTCAGCTTGGGGTGTAGCTAAAATCCTGAGCACTGAACTGATTTAATTACAGCCATTCAAAGAGAGTGAAAGATTTTATTCAGACTTCCCTGAGACAGAAAAGGAGGGTGTAATGGAATTTCTCTTATTATCTCAACTGCAGGGGTTATGACTGAGAGCACACTCTCATTTGCTGTCTATACAGCTGTAATTACATCATTTCAGCTTTCAGACTTTGAGCCTTATCTCAAGTTGGGATAAAATTTTACAGTGAAAGAGGGGAGTAGGAGAGTTTAAAGCAGAACACAAAGCACTGCCAGCAACAATCCAGCCACACCTTACACCCACAGCAGCACTACCGAGAGGGTTGTGGTGTCCCACCAGACACACCTGCTGGTTAATAGAGAAGAAGCCCAATCCCATCTGTGACCCAAACTTGAGAAAAAGTGTGGAAAAGCTCAATTTTCCCAGGGGACACTGAAATCTTTCTTGCTCAGTGCCCCAAAGAATATAAGCTCATTTTAATTGGAAAAAGGCATCCCAAAATGGTAGAAAATCCGTGAGATAGGGAAATAAAAAAAAAAAAAAAAGGGAAGGTAAACCTCAGAGCAGAGCTTTGCTATTAGTGGATGCTTTGCTTGACTCCTGTACATGTTTGGAGACAGACTCACTGCAGCTGTTACCTGCTGTGCTCCTGGCCAAAAGTGCAGCCAGGCTGCTGGGCAATGAGGTTTTGGGTAGGACAGCAGTGAGTTTGAGGGGCTTTAGCAGCAGTTTGGGAGGTGGCTGTCTCCTGATTCAGCAGCACCTGGCCAAGCAGGCTCAGTGCATCCCAAAGGGCAGCGATCTGCTCGAGGCTGGATGTCAGAACAGACAATTCCAGGCTCCTGGCCCTACAGCAGTGAACCAGTGGCTCAGCTTCTGCCCTACCAGTGGGCTCAGCTTTGGGTGTGAGTACAGCTGCTTTCCCAGCCTGTGAACCTTGGACACCTCCAGCTTCCCAGGGTGCTGCAGTCTGGTCCTTGGTGGATGTTCAAAGCTTGGGGACAGAAAATGCTGTTGTTGCTGCCACCAAACATGATGCCTCAGCATGTGAGAGAGCAGGGAGAGCTGGTGATGCAGGTGTTCAGAGCAGGGAAGCATCCTTAGGGATACAGAGCTTGGCCAGCCCTGAAACTGGCTCCATGGGCCAAAGACAGTGGAAGGATGAGAGGAGCCAGCCTGGGTGTCCCAGACTGCAAGGCAAGATGTGTTCTTTTTGCCATCTGGATAGCACCTGTCTTCTGTTCAGTGGGCAGTTTTCCTTATCTCTTCCACACCCCAATCCTCCCTCAGAGGGGACTTCTGCTATTGAATGTCCCTGCATGGCTGATAAGAGCTACAGCATCCCATTGGGAGATGTGAGCCCAGAGGGAGGAGCCAAGCATTCCTGCCTGGATATAATCTGGAGATTCTGGAACACCAGCACGGCTTCTCCATTGGATTCCCAGAGGAACAGCAGCTGCCTCTTCCTGGATCTTCAGAGGAAGACTCCACCCTTCTCCAGGATCCCTGCTCCAGCAGAACCACTCCTGACACTGCAGGAGGGCTGCAGCCACATTTCCAATGGGACTGCTGCCAACACCCCACAGGGTGTCAGGCTGTGTTCTGACTCTGTCCGTGTTGTTTCAGTGTACTGCATTGATTATTTTATCCTTTTATTTTCTTCCCTATTAAAGAACTGTTATTTCCTTCTCCTGTTTTTTTTTTTTTTTTTTTTGCCTGAGGGCCCCTTAATTTAAAATTTATAGCAATTCAGAGGGGTGGGGAGGGTTTACATTCTCCATTTCAGGGGAGGCTCCTGCCTTCCTTAGCAGACACCTGTCTTTCCAAACCAAGGCACTGGGAAAGGATCTGACTCAGAACAGTGACATGTTCTGCTCTTCTTGGGGCTCACCAGGGCTTGGTAAAATATGTTGGACCCTGCCCTCTCACCCCATCCCAGGCACCCCACAATCCTGCACATTCCTGTTACTGCTTTGCAACAAATATATCAATATACTTAGGCAAGGAGGAAAGCACCTAAGCACAGTCTGAGGTAACAGAGAGAGTAAATGCTCCCTGCATTATTTCATCCTTCAAGCCCCTCTCAAGGAGTTCCTCCCTGGGCATTCATGTTTACTGTAGATTGCTAGGGGCTGACTCTTTCCACACAAGGAGAAACACCATATAGACAAACTACTGCATAATGTATAAGGTATAGGATACAGCAGGGTTATTAAACATACATGTTTGGGAATAAAGAAAATATTTTCCAGGGTAAAGGTAGCCCTATCTGTCTCTCTTTACAGTGCAGCATCTTAGCTGTAATATCTGGCCCCTTTTAGAGGTGGTTATGCCTCTGAATTTTAGGTAGTGCTGGCCTGCAGCATTTCAGATCCTGCTGTTCTTGAGCAAAATTCCCAGTCAGCTGCATGGGTTGGACGTTTTGGAGGCTGGGTTGAGAAACATTGGGGAAGAAAGCAAAAGTAGCACTCAGCACCTGCTAAAACCCCAAACCCTCTCGGCTCTCCAGCCTGGCAGATCTTAATATCTCATTTGTCAAAGTGACAGTCAATTCCCCATGACAGATCATATGATTATTAATTCTGTCTTCAGGAGATACTCACAATTTGCAGGTTTTCTGAATCAAGGTAGTAAGATAATGCTTAAGGGAAAAAAACCCAAGCCTTCCCCCTCCCCCAAACTTCCATTTCATTAAAATTTCAGAGGTAAACAACAAAAGTTGCAGCAAAAAGATTCCTGTCACTGCAAAACCCCAAAGATTCCTCACTGCAGGTGAGAGGATGGTCTGCTGTACAGAGACCAAATACAAACTGACACAGACTAATTACAAAGTGATGCACCTGTATCCTCTGCAACTAGTTTGCCTTGTGTCTGAATTTTTACTGCAAATAGTTTAATTTTTCTCTTTGTAGAAAAAGCTCCTGGCTCCTCAGAGGTTCAGCTCCCTGGCTGAGATTACCCATGCTTAGGAGATAATTGATTTCAGGGAATTCTCCAGAGAAATGTCACTCAGAAGATTCTCTCTGTTAACTATTCTCAGCTGAGCCAAAAGCACCACACTTCTCACTGTTATCAAAGTGGTCTAATGACCTGTTTCCAGCCTGCTTTCTGAAGGCTCTGTGAACTTTGGTAGGAGCTTGGCATGAAGGCACAGGAAGAGTCATCTGCTGCAGCTTGGGAGGGGGTGGTGAGAAGCCAGAGATATGTGATATGAAGAAATCCCCTACCGTGCATGTTCTCTGAGGATCAATTTCTACCCTTTCTATGGCAAAACCAGTAAAAAGAGATTGGGGGACAGGAAAAAATTCCCCTGTGAACTTGCCAGCAGACGCTTTCACATGAACCCTGGCAAGGCTTGTGCTCTCCACCAACGCTCTGGCAGATACACAGTGGTACCACTGGTGCAAATGCTGATGAAAAACAACTAGAGGCAAATCTTAAGGTTTTCTCTGAATGAGTGTTCACAAATAATGCTTTGGTGAGCTCTTGACTGGAACAAAATCTATCTAGTCAGAATTTCCAGTGCAGCTAAGGACACCAGACTAAAACAGCTGATGAGCTGGAAACAAAACCACCCTACATATAGGGACCTTCCATGACCCTCCCACATGGCAGAAATAACCAAACACATAAACCTGTAAACTTCCATGCTGGGAATTGTCTCTCCTTGACCTCTTCCTTGAAAGCCTGGGCTTTCAAGCAGGATATTGCTGTGAACTGGGCTGCACTAATGCATTCATTGATCAGCCAGGACCTATCCACTGCAGCCTTTCTGTTTGTGCACCCTTTCCTGGGTTTCAGCAGCATCTTCACTTCAAGCAAATTTCAGCATAATTACTATATTTGCTTAAACCTGTGCAACAGGAGCTCTTTCTAGCCCATCTGCTCTGGCAGCCTCTGCCATGTGAAATGGACACTCATCCAAGGGGTTGGAAGCAGAAGGAGGGATCTGCTGGTCACACCTGCAACTGAGGACAGAGGGGCAGAGGCACTGGGGAATTGGTATCACCAGGATCTAAGAAGCACATGGTTCAGAGCCAAGGTTTTACACTCCTCACGCATGCATATGTATTTTACCTCATTATTGGCTTCAGCTGCACTTATTGTTACCAATTTGTGTCCCAATGCTACTTTTCCAGGCAGCCTCAGTGGGAGACACTTGTGTGCAGAGCAATATTTGCATTTCTGCAGGTCTTTATGGACATACATATTGCTAATACACACATAAATGGGATGCCATTCATATTTAAACAGTGCTTTTGGAATGGCATCACAGCTGAGGGAATGGAAACGTTCTGATTTGTATCACTTATCTCAGTGGAGGCTGCTTCCTTCACACATTCTGACTTCTGCAGAGCCTCTGCAATAAGGCAGCTACATTCACATAGGATGAGACATGAGGTATTTAATAACCCCCCTTCCTCCCCTGAAAGCCTAATAAGCTTGCTCTGCCCATTGATCATTGATTCAAGGCCCTAAAGAAAAACATATCTGCATTAAAAGGCTATTACAGAAATATATGCTATTTAAGTAACAATAGACCATGTTTTCTGTTGGGAGGGTTAAAAAAAAAAAGCCCAACAGAATATTTTAGTTCCAAACAAGATTTTAAAAGATATCACATGATCTTCAGCATGCTTTGGCTCACAGAATTTGTGCTTGGTTTGTTGAAGCTTCTGCTTTAGTCTGTTCATCATTTTTGCAGAAAAGGATTGTAACAAAAGTGTGTATGTGTTCAGACATGTCACCTCCCTCTTCACCTGAGGCTTTCCCAGGCACAGAACACCCAATGCTTCACAGCACTGCCCCCTCCACTGCAGTTTGCTGAGGGGCTGTAAAGCAGTGTCCCTTGCACTGGGCAGCATTTCACACTGCCTTCAGCCTGCTGCAGGGGGCCCAGCTCAGCAGCACTCAGCCAGGCAAGGTTCCAAAAGCTTTTCATCCCTAGAAGTCACAGCCATGTCAGGTGGGATGTTTCTCCACTGCTTTTACAAGATAAAATCCCCAAAGCGTATGCATTTGCAAAAACATACTATAAAAAAAAATAAAATTCAGTGACACAAGCAACACCTCCAACCTTGTGGGTGCTCATGTGCACTCCTGGGGAGTTGTCTTATCCCCTCTGATGGGTTTAATGCCCAGGACTGAGTCCTTGTCCCATCTGTCTGCCATGGCCTTTGGCTGGCAGTCACCACCACCCAGAACTCAATGAGTGGGCTGGGTGGTCTCTCCAAAGCTTTCTCAAGACACAGCCCTGCCAGCTAGATTAAACTGACCTAAACCACACTCCCTCCCCAAGGGATGGCCCTGCCTTCCTCCAGTCCAGCTGTGATTTCCCATTTTGAGGCTTTCCCAAAGCCTCCCCACCTTTGCTGCAGCCCCTGCAACCCACAGGGAATGGGAGCTGGGACTGATGGAGCTGGAAGCAAAAGGAGAAAAAGATCTTCCCCCAGGTCAGCAAGGCACCCTGTCCCACCCCGTGGGTGGCAGGAGCTCATGGCTGGGAGAAGGGGCACTCTCATGCTGGGAGAAGGGTATTTAATTCCAATAGAGAAGGGGCACTCTCTTTACTGCATCAGCCACTGGTCCAGATAAACTGGCAGCAAAGTCACACTTGAGTTTACAGCTCCAGCACTTTCTTATTATTGCTTGAGCAATTTAAACTGCTGTTAATATTTGGGTTGCCTCAGCACCCTGGGGCTGGCAGTGCCATAGCAAGCTGCCAGTGCCTGTGCTAAGGGAACAAGATGCTCCACTGTTGGAGTCCTAGATGCTGAGAATTTTGGACTTTCTGTGCTAACAAACTCTGACCCCCAAGAGAACATTACATTTAGCCTGAGGCCATAGAGAAGGCTTCCAAAATTAAATAACAGAACTGAGATTATAACTGTGTAGTTTAATTAGAAGTGTGTAATATCATGTGGTAGAAAACTTGGAGTTTAAAGTTTTAGAATATAGTAGCGTATATAAAGCAGCATAGAAGTTTTAAGGCAGAAGCTAGTCCTTCTTCACCTTCCTCTTCAAGAGTTTAAGCAGTATTTTATAATTAAACAGAAAAGTCTGCATTGTGGGACACGAGTGGTTAGTTATTAAGTTAAAAGTAAAAATAATTTAAGTATAATTTCTTAATTAGACAGTTTAGCCTTAAAAAACCTTGTAGAGATAAATAGTTAACTGGTTTATACCTTGTTAGTGAAATACTGCACACCTTATAAGACTGTGATATAGATAAGAAATAATAAAAACCTGAGTCTGAACACAAAATATCATCTCAAGCACTTCAATCCCAACCTTAACAAAAGCAGAAAAGAAACCAAGAACCAGCCCTCCACCAGAGAGAGAGGGGCTGAGGATGGCAGCAGTATCTGCACCTGCTGCAAATCCATCTTGCTTCATTCCTTGGTGAGGGGCTATTTCTAATGGGACCAACTCAGTGGCATGAGCTGCCAAAATGCAGCCTCACAAACAGCTGCCTGAGTGCAAACAGTGTGAGAGCAAACTGTGAGGGCCTGGGGACAGGAGAGTCCCTTGGGGCAGCCTCACAGAGGAGCCACAGCACCACCAGGGACCCTGAAGTGGTTCAGGAGGGACGAGGATTCCCTCTCTCATCTGGGTGTGAAAAGTAAAGTTACCC
The DNA here is from genome assembly GCF_012460135.2 of Molothrus ater. Lineage (NCBI taxonomy): Eukaryota > Metazoa > Chordata > Aves > Passeriformes > Icteridae > Molothrus > Molothrus ater. The sequence goes on along the minus strand of NC_050479.2, from coordinate 8,212,041 downwards.
ATTCCCTTCAGAACTACAGCTGGCTCCCAGGCAGGAGCCTCTCCTGTGCCCAGGCTCTGTGAAGGACTGAGCAGGATTTGTGAAAAATCCTCATACTTTCCCCAGCATACATTTTTTTGACAGTGAATTAAGAGGTGTCTGTTTTATAGGTGAAAAACGAGAGGCAAAGGACCATAAACTATTGCTTCCATCTCTGTGTTTCAGAAGGCAGTAGACAAATCAAAAAGTTTTCAAATGCAGGACAAAAGCTCCTGCTAAAAGAAGTGTGCAGGGTCATGACTCTTTGGTGTTATTCTCATGAGAGGATCAAAAGAAAAAAACTCTAAAAGCCCAGTGACATATTTACTAGTTTTGGGTATGAAATTGTAGAAACCCCTAATTTCTCCACTTTTATCCAAGGATTTCCATAGCCTATTTTTACTGGGTATCCAGGGCAGACTCATGGATAACCACACTTCCTCATTCCACCAGGAAGCTCATTCAGACTGAAACTTGGACTATTGGTTTTTAATTTTAATGCAGTTTCTCATTTTGATAGCTCTTCCACCTGACATGGAATTGCCACGCTGCAAATTGAATACAATAAAATTGCTAATCAGCCCATTAGAATATGGTGATGGTATAACATCTATTAGTTGTTGAATAATGTCTTCCTCTAATGTATTTTGAATTAAGTCTGCATAATAACACAATTAATTTAGATAAGTGTGCCTACCCATAAACACAGCGTGCATGTGCACACACAGCCTCCTTTTGGAAATCTGTACAACTTTTAATGCAGTGACAACCCCATACAAATACCAGGGGAAGAAAGTGTCTTCAAGGAGTGAAACAAGCAATTAAATACAAAGAAATTATCCATGAAGTAAGACAGGCTACAGCAGTTTGCTCTGATCAGGTGTCTTTCATGGGAACACAAAAACTATTACAGGCTTCAAACTCACATCATAGTGAATTTCTCTGACTTCAATTGCTTCTTATCCCAGAAATACCTCCCACATTTTACTTCCTCAACAGTTAAACCAAACTATTCTCCTGCGTTGTCATTTTCTTTTCCTATTTTCTCCTGCTTTTTCCAAGCTCTTGCCTGATAGTTTCTTAGGTTCTTAATGCTGATGTGCACAGGCTACAAATTTTTTCAGCATCCAAAGAAGAGCCCATAGCCAGTTTCTTTTAAGGACTCATTCAATTTCTTTACCCTAGTGCAAGTCTTCCCTTGCTCTACAATTGCAAAGACCCAAAATGTAAACTTTTTTCCCTTGGCTTCCCCTCCCTGGGGACAAATAATTTCCTACCCTGGCAATTTCCCTTGTCAGCATCCTCTAGTGCTACATCCTGAGTGGTTGAAAGCTGCCAAGCCTTTGTCTGAAGCTTTAAATAGAAAGTAGCAGTGAATCCAAAATGTCTCTTATTTGTCTAATAAAAGCTCCTAGTCATTATAAAATAAGAATTGTTGAAGCTGTTATGAGGATATTTCTCTCTACCCATAAACACATGTTTTTATATTCAGCAGAATCAATCTTTATGGTAATCTAAAAGAAATATAGTGGTCATATTATGAAGTACTGTAATTTGGATGAGTTTGTTTTCTTATAGGAATCTTAGGATTTTAAATGGGTCAAAGTCCAGACTTATCCAATAATGTGCAGTGAGAATATAATATTATAGAAGTTCCTTATAAAATGGGGAGCTATGAGCAGAACTGTGGTCAGAATCTTACTGGTAGTTTGATATTCTTATAGGGGAAAGAAGAGTCCAGGAGGATTTGAAACCTTAAATATTTGAGAAAACTATCTCTGGGCATCTCTACATCCTTCTGCATCTAAATATTTCCAGGGGTCAGGTTCTCAGTGCACCTACATCTCCTACAAACCTGCATCTGTGTCACTTAGGGGATGGGTTTCAGAGCAAGCTACTTGCAAGAAACATTAGGACTCCACAATACACAGATAAGAAAAGGAACAATACAGCTGAAATGGGCAAAGATGATTCAGTTCAATCTGAGGAGAGTTGCTTTGTATTCCCAGGCAGTTTAACAATCCTTTCATCTTTCAAGGAAATTATAACTATGATACATTGGGACAAAGTTAGCAACTTCTCTTTTTATCTAAGTCCTATTATTGGTGCTTGTCACAGCCATTCAAGGACCTCCTGGGAACCAAAATGGACAATTGCATCCTCCTCTCTCTGCCAGGGAGAGGCTGGGTATCATTAACAATGCTTAAATTAATAGTGAATTTTGGAGGGAGTAAATGTTCCCCTGCAGGAAACCACAGATGAAGAGACAGGATATACATTTCAGTTCAAAGCCCTGCCCATGAGTGCAGGACTGTGACATTTTCATGTTCAAAATTAGACATTCATAAGTTCACTGCAGCAAGGTGCACATTATTGTTTTGGTCTGTGGAATCAATAGCTGCAGGGGAGGGGGTGGAAGGTGGCTTTTTGAAAAAGGGAGTGCTTTTCACAATGGAAAGAAATCGATAACGTGTAATAAGTGGCTGGAGGTGGTTCCCTGCCCTTGCTCCTTTTTGTGCAATGTAGGTCTCAGGGCTCTGAAAGGCACTGGAACACAGAGTGAGGTCTTTATCAAACTTTGCATTACTGTGGATAACAGCATCCAAATTTTGCCATATTTTGTGAGCAGAGGAGATGTAGAAGCTAGGTGAGGTCAGAGTGGGTCTGGCAAGCAGGGGGGAAGCCTGGCTTGTGGCCAGATGCAGCCCCACCAAACCTTTGTGTGCAGGCAGACACACAAAGGGATTTCATACCTGTGGCTGAGAGCCAGCAGGTCTTGGAGGCTGCAGGGATGCTGCTGGCAGCAGCAGACAAGGGGCTCCCCTGAGTGTCCTGGTAGGGAGCAATGCTCTGATTCAAGCTAAGAATGCAGCCTGGAGGCCTGGAGTTCCCAGAGCTCAGAGCATCCTGCAGCAGTGCATTCCTGCTCCTCACTGCTCCTCCACACCATCCATTTAACATTTAACCTGGCAGTGAGAAGCCACAGCAGGGCTTGCCTCAAGGGTGCCACCCCACTGAGGCTTGAAGGACTCAGAGCAGGGGATGGTAAGAATGGGAGGCAAACAGCCTGACACTCCCTTCTCAGGGAACTGGGGGGGTTGAATCATCCAGGGGCTGGGTATCTTGTGGTCAGAGCTTTTCCTGCAAGATGCAGCACAGTTCAGACCAAGGCAGTGCTCACCCCAGGCTGAGCTCTGATCCAGAGAGAAAACAGAAAATTTCTGAATTTATGCTGTTGTCAGCCAGCCAGATGGACACAGAGGTACTTATTGTACTACAAATGATTTTTGTCACTGCCAGGCTTCATCTACCAAAGAAACAAAACTCTGGAACCACTGGTGTTGGGGCAAATGCCAGGGTTATTATCCCTCTCAGAGAGGTTGTGCATCCAGTCTGGGGTAGGAGGGTGGCCTGAGAAACAACCCACCACTCCCATGAGACTGAAGGAAGCAGCAGCAGCATTTCATATGTTGTCCCTCTTGGGGCTGCTCTGTTGTTCTATTCTAAAGTGGCCACACTGGTTTAATGCACAGCTTTGTGGTTTGGAGACTACACAGCACAGCCTGCCTGCTCTCCAATCATCACCTGGGATGGAGAAGGAATGGGATAATCTACTCCAGTGTCTGTCCACCTTCCTTCCTTCCTTCCTTCCTTCCTTCCTTCCTTCCTTCCTTCCTTCCTTCCTTCCTTCCTTCCTTCCTTCCTTCCTTCCTTCCTTCCTTCCTTCCTTCCTTCCTTCCTTCCTTCCTTCCTTCCTTCCTTCCTTCCTTCCTTCCTTCCTTCCTTCCTTCCTTCCTTCCTTCCTTCCTTCCTTCCTTCCTTCCTTCCTTCCTTCCTTCCTTCCTTCCTTCCTTCCTTCCTTCCTTCCTTCCTTCCTTCCTTCCTTCCTTCCTTCCTTCCTTCCTTCCTTCCTTCCTTCCTTCCTTCCTTCCTTCCTTCCTTCCTTCCTTCCTTCCTTCCTTCCTTCCTTCCTTCCTTCCTTCCTTCCTTCCTTCCTTCCTTCCTTCCTTCCGTCCTCCTTGTCTTCCTTCCTTGTCTTCCTCCTTAGTCACAGAATGGTTTGGGTTAGAAGGGAGCTTAAAGATCCCCCAGTTCCAACCCCCTGCCAAGGGCAGGGACACCTTCCTCTAGCCCAGGTTGCTCAGAGCCCCATCCAGCCTGAACCCTTCCAGGGATGGGGCATCCACAGCTTCTCTGGGCAGCCTGTGCCAGTGCCTCACCACCCTCACAGCCAAAAATTTCCTCCTAATTCCTCCTCCAAGCCTACCCTCCTTCAGTGTCACCAATACTGGGGAAACCCTGGCAAATGTTATTGGGTTCTCGTTTCAGTAACTCCCAATGAACACTTTGAGCATGTACCTGGATAAAACTCCTTGTCAGGCTTCAGAACCTGGGATGGCAATGATCCATCCAGCCTGTGAGCACCTGAGCAGCAGCAAAACCCTTCCTAGCCAGGCCCACTCATCTGCCCCCAAGCAACTTCTAGTAAACCAGTGCTTTTCTAGTTCCTTTTTGTTAACCTTCACTAACATCTTGCCCCACTCAAGATTCACCTCTTTCCTGTGGTATTTACATACTTTAGAATAATGCTATAGGTTATTTTGTCGCCCTCCTAGCCATTGCTTTGTTGAAATTTACATTTTTCGCTTGTATTTTAAGTAAATTCCTCCTCTTCCAGTTGGACTGAGCTCAATTTGAGTGACCTTCAGCAGATACCATTGCAATTATAGCCTCCTTCTCCTGACCCTCTTTGCACACATTTTATCACAGATCAACAGCTTTTACCCTTCTTTAGCAGCTGGACAAGCTGATGAGCTCAGAATATAAAACCAGTGCACCCCAGTGTACCTCAGTGAAAGGGGGTCTTGGAAGGAATGAGGATGTAGTAAAGGCCCCTCTCTGAGGAAAAAGTTAATTGAAAACCAGTGATTTTCATGCTGTCAAAGAAACTCAATCACTAACAGGCAAGAAATAATCCTCTTATATAACAGGTCAAATAATAATATGTCATCAGGGTGCTTTTAACTTCATTAGAATTTGTCCCTTGATAAGTGACATTTTAATTATGTGATCAGGTAATAAAATAATACATGCCTGAAAACTTATGGCCAACTCACACATAATTAATGGTCCTAAATTAACCCTGGATGATAGGGTAGAACCTAATCTTAGATAGAAAACACTCTAGTGGCCATTTTTCACATGCCTGTTTTGGAGTTCTGAACTGATGGTTCAATTTGGCAAAATAACTGACAGGGTGCCATTCATCTAACCCATAAGATAAACAATAAAGGGAACAAAAATGCTGGGGGGATTTTTTTCAAGCATTGCTATGAAATGGAGATGCAGATTATGCAGGACTAGGCTTGAAGAGCCTGATGTAAAGACAGTGCTTGAGTACTTTAACTTGGGCATAAAATACTTGAATATGCCTGTCTGATGTGGAAGTGACTCTAGATGATCTGAATTTTTACTTAGTGACCTACAGAAATAAATAAAAGGATGTAAGAAATGAAACAAATTTGGATCTGTTAAATTCTTAAGACTACTTGCTTTTAATGCAAATTGTTGGAGGAAAATTCTGGGAGGGAAGGGAAAGGAAGGGACAGGACAGGACAGGACAGGACAGGACAGGACAGGACAGGACAGGACAGGACAGGAAAGGAAAGGAAAGGAAAGGAAAGGAAAGGAAAGGAAAGGAAAGGAAAGGAAAGGAAAGGAAAGGAAAGGAAAGGAAAGGAAAGGAAAGGAAAGGAAAGGAAAGGAAAGGAAAGGAAAGGAAAGGAAAGGAAAGGAAAGGAAAGGAAAGGAAAGGAAAGGAAAGGAAAGGAAAGGAAAGTGCTGGTCAGTAAACTCAGTGCAAATCATAAACTCTAAAGGCACAGATCTCCAGAATTCAACCACTCTGCCCTGAACAGCACAAGTCTCATCTAACTTATAAACATCTCCAAAGCATTTATCACTGCAGTATCTGGACCATGCACATAGATTCTGGGATACAGGGGGATATGTCCAGAAGAGCTGATCAATTTCCTGTTTATCTGCTGTGCTGCCCTTTGGCTTCACCATTCCATCTGAAATAATGGAAGTTACTCTGTGATCACAAGCATATAGTTCACAAATGTGGTGTCCCAATGTGACTTTAATGCCAGCATTCAGGTAAGAGTTACTGGGGTTTAGATTTACCTTTTTTTTGGCAGCTCCTCAGACATTTCCCAGGGGAAGAACCTCTGGCTACACTGATCCTTTCACATCCTGCTGCTCCTAAACATCAAATTTGGGTATCAGCAACCCCAAGAGTAAAACTGAACTGTGAAAGAAAAATGTTCTGTTTCAAAGATGTCCATGTGAATCTGTCACTGTTTTTATCCTGCAGAATGGGAAACCATTGGGGAGCTTTGATGTTCATTGGGGACATAGAACAGACAAGGGTGGGGCTGGTTTGGCCTGGCCTGGTTTTTTTCTATTTTATGCCAAAAGGGAACATAAAAATCCCCATATCACCCAGGAACCAAGAGATTCTGCCCATTTCAGCTGTCCCAAACCCTGGTATATCCTCTAGCAGCCTGCCTCTGGGTGTAAGCAAATGTAAGGAACAAATGTTGAAAGATATGGAAGTTATCCCCAAAATGACCTGGTAACCTGCAGACACAAGGAGACAAGGGTGAATTTGTGTATTAGAAAGATGGGTGCTCAAGTGGCACTCTGGGGGTGGTGTTTCTTCAAAAATGAAGCAAGCAGTGAGAATCAGAATGGCTCAGAAGTGCAAAGTATATAATAAAAATTGTCATTTATTAATAGTGCTTCTGGGAACTCCCTGGGAACCATATCTGCCAGCAGTGATATCTGCACATCAATCTAACTCCCTCTTTTTATTCTGTGGCAAAACCCCTGCATTATTGCTCTTGCTGCTGTGGCCCCCTCCCAGGCTGCTGTGATACATCCCTCCTTTTGGGAGGAATCCCTTCCCAGGCCATCTGTCTTTCCTCTCCAGCCCCTCCCTCACCCACTGCCTCCCACACACAGCCTGAGCCAGGCTCCTTAGCACCCTTCCCAAGTCTGCTGGGACAAACTCTGTGTGGAGGGGGATTTTGGAGGTCGCTGACTCCTCTGGTGGCCCAGAGCACCCAAGTGAAGTGGCTGAGGTTGTGAGAGGCACTGATGGAGAGTGTCAGCATCATCCTGCTGGTGCCAGGCCAGCTTGGTGTCCAGCATCCCCTGTGCTTGAGGGTTTTTCCTGGACAGCTTCTTCCAGGTGCTCTGATCCAGATGCTGGTTCTGGAGGCATTTTCCCACAAAAAGTTTCACAGTTGTACCTCTGCAGATATTGACTGGAAATCTGGTGTGATCCCACAGGCCATGGGTGGTGCAGGGGGAAAGGAGCTTCCATCAGAGCTGGACAATGTGGGAAAGGAGTGGAACACGTGGAAAGCAGGCTCAGGGCACCTCCAGTCTGGCAGCTCCCAGCACAGTGGATGTAAGGGATGGAAAGGAGCAGGAATAATCCTGAGTCTGGGCCAGGCCACTGGAGAACAGTGTAACTGCAAATACTGCCCAAGCTGGGGTAGCAGGATTGCCAGAACCCAGGACATTCCTCTGGCTGCCCTGGAGGACTCAAGACCCTGGCAGGGGGCTCAGAGACCTTGGCATGGAGTCACAAACACCTGTGCCTTTGATTTTAGTCCATGGAAACAATTACCAACTTTGTGTGAGGAGTTACAAGCCACAAGGGTTTGACTAGAGTGTTAGTGAATTTATCACAGGGTGAAAATGTAGAATTTTGGGGTTTTTAGAATGGGGGTTCAAGAGGCAAGATGGAGGAATCTGGGCGTGTCCTGTCCTTCTTCTTCTTCTTGTCCTCTATCTTCTGTGTGATGGTGGCACTTTTGGATTGGTTTAGAGTAGAGACAGACTGTCTAACATAGGTGATAGGTATTGGAAAATTATTGTAAATAATGTACATGTAGTTTTTAGTATAAAAAGATAACATCACCCCAAGGGTGGTCAGTGTGCCATGAACCAACCTGCTGGACAGACCTCCACAGGTCAGAAAAAGAATGTAATAGATAACAGAGAATAAACAGCTTTGAGAACCAGAGCCAAGGAATCCCAACTTCTTCTTTGAGTGCAGGGCTGGGAAAAAGACTTTTTAATACCTCGGGAGCCATCCCAACAACTCAGAACCTGAGACAGGATCCCGTGGGTGAGGGGCACAACACAAAGGAAAGTGTTTGGTCTGGTTTCCTTCCAGAGTAGAGATCTCTGTGGAATGTGCCTCCTCTCAGGCTGTGTTTGGCTGGGTGTCCTGCAGGGAGCCAGGGCTGTGTCACACACTCTGCACTGGCAGGAGGTGGCCAGGCAGGCAGCAATATTTAGAGTAATCATTATGTGGATCAGCATAAAACAAAACTCTTATTAAAATTAACAACATAGTCCCTAAAACTGATGCTGTTTCAAGCTACTCATTATAGCTGATGACTAAATCCAGCCAACAGCACTTGATCAGGGCTGGTGTGGGTTTGGGTCCTCTGGAGACAAAGCTTACCTGATTTCAAATGCTCTGTGAACATATTGGCATGACCAACTGGAATTAAGGCTGGTTCACTTTGCTTCCATCACAGTTCCAAACCCACAGGTTCACAGCACACCTCTCCCAGCCATGAAACCTGGGCAGCCTGTGCTGCCACCCCTCACACAAATCCAGAGCACCAGCAGCCTGTGCTGCCACTCCTCACACAAATCCAGAGCACCAGCAGCCTGTGCTGCAGCCCCTCACACAAATCCAGAGCACCAGCAGCCTGTGCTGCAGCCCCTCTGTCCTAGGCTGACTAGATGATGCTTTAATCCCCAATCTTCTCATTCTGTTTATGCTGAATAATAAGTTTTGCACCTTTCAGACTTGTTCCAGAGAGTGAAGGGAGGAGAGGAGAAGCTGCAGTTTGTTTTCAGACCCTGCACTCACTCCTCCACAGTCCTGCTCCTGACTGTGTTGTCTGCGGATGGACAGACAGCAGGACAGAGCTCTCCTTTGTTTTGGTTAGTTTAGCTAGCTGAGGCAAAGAAGTTCCCTGGACTGTGGGGTTTTCCTTTTTCCCTTTTCTTTGCTCTGTTTAACCTGCTCTGGCCTGAACACCCAGGGGAGCACCGGCAGCTCCACCTGTGGCCACCAGGCCGGGCCTGGGCCGCGGCATTTCCAGCACCGGAGGGACTGAGCAGAGACTGAGTGAGCTCAGCTACAGCCCAGGGAGGGACTTTCTGAGTTTGTCATCTCTTTCGGAGCAGCAAGGGGTTTTATTGTTTAATATTGTTTAGGTTTCATTGTTTAATAAACAGGTTTTTTCCACTTTTCTCCAAGGAGGTATTTTCTCCCAGACCGGTTGGAGGGAGGGGCTAATTGAATCTGCTTTCCTAAAGGATCCCCTTTGGGGGTTCTCTCCCAAATTTGCTCTGAACCAGGACAGCCTCACACAAATCCAGAGCACCAGCAGCTGGCAGCTCTGTCTGCTCTGTGAGTGCAGCACTCTGGGTTGCACCTGATGACTCCAGTTTTGGTTACAGCAGGTGAGAAATGGCCCTGAGCTGGTCACAGCTGTGATCAGATGGATGCTTGAGTGCAACTGCAAGATTCAAAGTAAGGACAGAAGGAGAATTTATACCAAGAACCCCTCCAGAACACTAAATTGCTAAGGTGGACACCTATTCCTAATAGCTTTTGAACGATTTGGTAGGGTATACAAGGCTTTAAGACCAATCAGCCTCCAAAATGTGTATGCAAAGGGGCAGTCCCCACTGAAGGGAGAGGCTGCAGTATGAATTCACACCTCCTCCAAGCAGAGTGAATCCACACAGGACAGCATCCTCAAAACAAAACTGCCCTGAGTGGTCAAATCAGCACAGCTTATGAAATATTTGACCCCTAGAAGAGAGGGGTTTTGCACCTCATATTACAGTCTTTTGCTGTAATATGAATCTGCAGTGCATTCTCTCCTGGTGCACTGCAAATCACGTTTCCTTGAAATGCTTTTATACTTTACCTTGCATTTACAATGGTCTAGAAGTACATGCACCACCATTTACCACGTCTCTTAAGGGAAAAAAAACTGCTCCAATGTGATTTCCAAGAGACCAAGTCAGTACAACAGCAGATGTGAAACTGGCAAAGAAAACTGCCATTGGATTTTTTAACCTTTGTATCTTCCTGCCTGCATCCTTCATTTGACCTCCCACTCTCCCTTCTGTACCCCCTTGAGCTCTCCATTTTTTAATCCTAACAAGGTCACACTTTTGCTTGGTGCCTTCAGATCCAGCACTCTCCCTGCCAACCTCCAGCCAGCTAATTGTTCCACTACTTAATGTTCCCAAGGTCTCAGGATGTGTCACCTCCCCCCTGACCTCCGGGGCACTTTCAATCTCTTACAAGCTGAAGCTTGCAGCCATCTCTGTCTAAAACCTCCTCCTCAGCTGTGCTGCAGTGGCATCAGAAGGAGCCAGGGAGGATCAAGGCCCCGTTGTGCTCAGATCTGCATAAACACCCACTGAGAGACAGCTCCTGCCCTCCCGAGGTTATGGGCTGAAAGGGAAGGCAGGCAGAGGAAAGGGAGTGGGGCACATGGAAGTGGAGCATTCATGGTGATGCAAGTCACATTGCTTGCTAGGCTCTCTCTTTGTTGTGTTTTCATTTTTATCCCCCCTCCAAATGAAAATAAAATAAGTTGTTGGCTTGTTTTTGGGAAATAACTGTTTGCAAAAGTGATCATCAGCTCTCATCCACCCTGGTGCTGTGCCAGTGCTGCTCCCAGAGGAGCTCTTGGGGCTCTGCAGGAATAACACAGCACAGAAGCACGGGGAAATCAATGAAACCCCTTGGCTGCCCTCCTGCCCCATCAGAGCTGGCTGCAGGAGATCAGTGAAACCCCTTGGTTGCCCTCCTGCCCCATCAGAGCTGGCTGCAGGAGATCAGTGAAACCCCTTGGTTGCCCTCCTGTCCCATCAGAGCTGGCTGCAGGAGATCAGTGAAACCCCTTGGTTGCCCTCCTGCCCCATCAGAGCTGGCTGCAGCCTGGCTGTCAGCCCACCCCTGGCAAGCTGAGGGCAGTGGAGCACAAAGTGCCCTGCCAGGCACCAGCCCAGGGCTGCAGAGGAGGGAAGGGACCACAGCCCCTCCCTTACCCTCCTTACACCCCAAAAGGAGGGAGCATCCCTGACAGATCCCGACACAAACACCTGCCAGGGGAGAAAAAAAAGTTCTGAGAGCTGGAAAAATTGCCCTGAAGTAGGGTACAACAACACTTCAGTCTAACTGTAAGGAGAATAATTTATTCTCCATTTTCTCAGGCAGTGGAAGTGTACCAGCATTACAGAACTGCAAGAACCAAGGACAGCCTGTCCTGATGCAAAAAAGTCCTACCTTTAAAGCGAGGCTTCAGAATGGTGTGTGAGAGTTTGATTTGCATCCAGAGTGGAAACATGCTTGCCAGCCATCAGGCTGATGTGATTTGAAGCAGCTGAGATATTAAATGCACTAAACCAGAATGTATAATAGCCATGCTGGCAGACCTTTAATTATTGTCATGCTTGTGGGCACTGATATCATTCAAATTAAAAGCTTTCCCCACTACTTGCATTTTTTTAATATGTTGATGTACTCTGCACTGATGGATTGTCCTCTCTTGTCCTTCTCTCACAAAATGCTTGGAAGAATTTGCTTCAGTGCAGAAATAAAAATTATTGGCACTCACTCACCATATTTTTGGAGCTGTTTTTGTTTTGTTTTAAAGCATAGACCCACTAGCTATGAAAACATTTTGGTGAACTTGGAGGGGTAGTGTCGATTTCTCCACCAATTCTTTGTCTCAGAAAATGCAGGATTACTCAATATTAATAGCAAGACTGAAGCACTGGGAAGGTACAAGCTTCCCTAGAGCAGTGCCTTTGACAGTGCTGGCTGACAACACAGCAAAGTTTCCTTGCTGCACAGATGTTCTAATTTTCCTCTCTCAGCTGGTCCAGAGACAGATATTTTTGGCTGACCCCGTGCTCAGATACAGCAGCAGAAAGCTTGAGTAGTTCTGAAGTTGGATCAAATTCTCTGTTCAGAACATTGTCACTGATTCCAGAACTTGTCTAGTGCTGTGATAAGGCTGCTCCCTCACCCAGTGTAATTCTGGAACAAGTGGACCTGTTTTAAGCAGGATGAGCACAAAACACTTATCAGGAAAGTTGCTCACAGCCTTTCCTGAGGTGGAACACCCATAAAAGATAGGCAGATGAATATTCTTGTTTATTCCCCCTGATGACAGGCATAGCAAATCACATCTCCATCACATGGAGGCTCATTTGCAGGAGATGTCTTCCACACTGCATCCAAATTACACTGGTTTGCTATGGCTGACCCAAAACTCCTTTGAACTCCTGCAGCATTCTGCAGCTCCATTTGCTGTGCATGTTATGCAGCTTGTTTTACCTTTGGGACAGTGGTGGGGCACAGTTAGAAAGGGATGGGCTCAAACCAGGACAGTGCTTGTCCTTCCCTCACCTCTCCCAAGCTGTGAGCCTCACCCTCTGCAGACCCCAGAGCAGCACCAGTGCTGCAAGGGGGAGGTTGTGCCTTGCAGCCCATTTTATCCACTGGAGACTTGCTCTAATTGCCTGCTTGCAGGACCAGGAGCCTGAAAGCCCCTGTGTTTATAAAACTGACTGCAGCACTAAATCTTTCACCAGCCTGGAGCAATTCACTTCACCTTTCTGCCTTAGTTTCCCTGTGTGTAAAAGTGAGATAATGTTTGCTTTCTTTCCAGGGATATTGCAAGGATTAATTAGTTAACTGAGTTTGTTAGAAAGGTGAAAAGCATTTTACACATGGTAAGTATTGTTTCTTTGGGACAAAAAAAATATAACCCCTTCTACTTTGCACAAGTGATTTTAGAAGCTCAGAACGAAAGGAAACCAAAGCTGAGGATTTTGCCTAACTCAAAACCTGCTGGATGTGTGAGTGCTGAGGAAGGGAGATCACCATAAGAGGGAAAGGTTTGCACACACATAACCTTTCAGCCCTTTGGCAGCCAGATGAGGTGAAATGAGCAGCATGTGGTGGTCAGATAGGATCTCTGCCTTGGTTACTGGCTCAAGCCCAGCTGTCCTGACTGGTGGCCTCTGATTCCAGTCAATCTGGAAACATGGAAACATTACTGGTCCCAGTGGAAAATACAGTGTTCCAGTTGGACTTACAGAAGAATGAACAAGTTCTATGCTGCCTCAGGTGGTTTTGAGAGAGACCAACAAAAGGTAAGGAAATTTGCTCTTTCCCTGCTCAGGCTAGATCCAGTCTTTTGCACTAAAGGTAGGTTCACACAGCTATTACCCCTGCTTTTCACCAGCATTGCTTTAAATTAGATTAATTCTAAAGTAGATGTCCAGTTCACAAAAGGAGCTCCTGTCACAGAGAAGATGAGAATCTGCTCAGGAGATCAGGATGAGCAGCAGCACTAACTCCTGTCAGAAAAAAAAAAAATTAAAATGGAGAGGAGGAAGTAAACAAGAAGCAGCTGCTCTCCTAAAGTGTCATTTAAAGAGCTAAACTCAGCAGGACAAAGCCAATTACACCAGCTACCCTTGGAAGTGCTGTTCTGGATCTTCTCAAGATGCTGGAGCTGATTTGGCATAAAGGCAGCACTAACAGGGCACCTACAGCAACAAGCAGCCAGGCTCCTGTGTGCAGTAAAGTCTGGGAGGCATCACCCACCTCCCCACTACTGAGGGGTCTTTCCAGCTGTGCTGAAGGAGCAGCTCTTGTGTGCACCCTCTAACCCACAACAGGAAAGGTCAGGCACAGCCAGGCTGAGTTTCACTGCCCAAAGTAAAACAGGGGAAGTTTACAAAAGCTGTTTTCCTGCCAAAGCTGTCAAGAAGGGGCTTAAAGTCTTCCAGCAAGGTGCTAAAGAGTACTTGCTCACTGCACTACTGGATCCAAAAGATGGTGTCTGCTTGGAGCTGAGTGATGTGAGAGCAAGCAAAGGTGAGGCTGAATCATCAACAGCTGGAAAAAGAGGAGATGCTTCTACTGCTCTCTGAGTGGCTGAGCCCCTTGCACAGCTCCCACTCAGTTTGCTCACATCTGCCCCACTCCTCTCCTGTATTTGTACCCCCTGTGCTGAGATGTACCTGCATATTGTTGTTATTAGATTTCTAAAGTCCATACCTCTTCGGTGTGTTCTTATGGCTGCCAGTCTTCACTGACTCCTTCTGCTGCATGCCGTTCTCTCTCAGGTCAGGGCTCCTCCAAGGCTCTCCCTGACTGGCTAACCCACCCCCTTTTATCCCAGTCATCTTCATTGGTTACAGCTGCAGCCCATCAAGGGCAACCGGGACCTCTGGGGCAAAGCCTCTATACAGATATTCAAATACATTTCCTCTACTATACCTGCACCTGGACTGCCACACATATTTTGGCTCTAAATGCCAGGACCACTTGGTGGCCCTGTATCTTCTTGTTCTTACACCAGTGTCAGTCAGGAGTAATTCTAAAGGAGATTCACAAGGGCAAAACCAGTGAAAAATGAGTGGAATCCAAAGGAGGTCCAGTTTTTTTTTTTCTTTTGAATGAAGGCTAATCCAATCAAAAGTAAGAAGTTTTGAGATTTCAGGACTTCTAAGAAAGTTTTTTTTTTTTTAGATATAAAGAACTGATCATGCCTGGCTGTCACAGAGATGATGATGAAAGCAATGTGTGTATTGGCTGGCTCCAGCTAAGGATCTGGCCAAGTGGAATTAACATTGTTCTAAAGAGCCCTGCACTGAACTTACAGGCCCAGAAAAGTCCACATGACAGGTCTTGGTGTGACCTTCCAGGGCAAGTGTGGGCCTGAGGTATGGTCCATGTTCACAGCCTGGAAGGGCAGGCTGGAACTGGCAGTGAAGCATCTGCAAGGTGTTCTCCCCATTCCAGAGCAGCCTAACAACAAGAGTCCTTGTGGTCTCCTGTCTCACTGATATTAGTTAACAGTTCTTATTATTGCTTGGCATGACAGGAGAGGTAGAAGTTATGAAAAAAAAAAAAATATAGTATTAAGACAGTGCTGGAGCCTGCAGTCAATATTGCTGTTTACAGAGTTGCTGCTTCTGTTTGAAGGACCCTGCACTTCTCCTTCTTTATCACATTTGCAATTAGTTTTCCATACACATCTGCTCCTGACCTTAAAATAATTTCCTTTTATCTCCCAAAGGAAAATGATTTTAAGAATAAATTGCTTCCAGAATCAGTTCTTTCCTCATCCTTCAGTGTCTTTCCCAGCAGCCTGACACATCCCAGCTTACTCCAGAAAGAAGCTGTGCCACATTTTGTGGCCAGGATTTTGGGGACAGCAAATGAGACCAAAACTTTAAGCACCAAGCCGTTTTTTAGGCACTTAAGTGCCCTTTTCTCAGCACTCTCAGCATGGTAAGTTGTGGCTCCAGCTGACTTTCCATCCTGCTTCTGTTTTCACACCAAATCCCAGTGTACCCACAGTGTTTTGATACAATGACAAGTTTATATGATGGCAATGCACTGCCTGGACTGTAGACTCAGGTCTGTATTTTCTGGTGGTGCTTCTCTGGAAAGGCTGAAGGGCAGAAAAGTGAATATCCCCAGATCTCATGGCCATTTAACACAAACAGAAAGCCACAGCCTATTCCAGATATTTCCCTATTTGTGGGCAATATTGAATAATTTGCTTTGCTCCCTTCAGAGACATTTTCTCCAGCCTGTGTGCTAATTACATTCCACTGAAATTCTCAAAAATGGGCTGTAAAGGGACTCAGGGCTCTTGCTGGTGCAGAGAATCATTTTGCCAAGGAGCAGCCAGGACTTGGTTAGTCCCAGTGTGGGCAGTTGAGCTTTCTGCTGTGTTTACTGGATTTTTTTCACTCTGATATTTGTTCAGCACCTGTCCTGGTGTCTGGGTGCCCCCAGAGGCTGCAGGAAAACCCCTCCAGCCCTGCCACTGAGGACACCAGAGCTGCTGGAGGCAGTGAGGAGGATGCAGCCAAGAGGGAGCCCCTCAGTGCAGGCATGGGAAGAGAGGACTCAGAAAAAAATAGGAGGGAAGATGGAAATTAGGGATTTCAGTGATTGAAAGGAAAGAAAAACTACAAAACACTGACAGTAGAAATTCATCCCTGATGTAACTTTCATTCCAGTCAGTCACCCAAGAGCTGAATTTGGCCCTCCTGGCAGAAATTGTTTGGTTTAGCTAGTAACATTAATTGGAAAAAGTGAGCAGTATTGCTTTAATTGCACAAAAGAGAGGGAGGACAGATCCCATTTCAAATTCCAGAGTAAGGCTTTTTTTTTTAAGGAAGGGGGGGATAAATATTAATACCAAGGCTGTGTTGATGAGCTTTAGGGGGTTGCTAAGCAACACAGCCCTTTGTCTATAGCCCAGACGATGCTCGGGAGGGGACTGTGTAGGAATAAAATTCATATGGCTTCTATAGAACCATCTTTTTGTAGCTTTAAAAAAATAAACAGAAACCAAAATCTGTCTCCTTGACTTTTTTTTTTTCCTCCCTTTCACATGAAAGAGTTTCTGCTGAAAATCTGAGGATCTGAGAGCACGTGTTTGGAGGGTGTTGTGAGCCTGACAGCAAAGTTGGGGCAATGAGCACACATCTTTAATCCAACAGCAATATCCCCTCAATGTGTCCCTAAATAGCATGGGGGTTTTAAAACTCTCAAATTCTGTGTACTAATTTGCTGTTTATGGCACATAACCATAACATTTTAGTCTGTTGCATTTTCTTTTTTTCAGTTCACCTTAAGGAATTTCATAAATGTATCCCAGTCTAGCACAGAAATAAAATAGCTAATAGCAGACCATTACATAACTGATAAAAGAAAACCACACATTTCCAGATATTAAAATCATGTATATGTTACTCTAAGCCTTGTAGTAAAATTCAGCTCCACAATTCTTCAAATTCAATATGTTCATTTTTATTTTAAATGTAGAGCTCAGGAATACAGGGGGAAGGAACAGCTTTTTATTTGAGACTTGCAGAGGAAGAATATATTTTATTAAGGTATTCAAAATGCTGACTGCAGAGAAATTTTAAATAATTTATTTTTTAAAAGTGAAAGTACTCATGTTCTGAAATGAAAGAAAATCTAAAGCTTCATTTTTATACAAGGGAGCAGAGGTGAAAAGTGGTGAACTCCAAGAACTACTAACAGTCAGGGCCTCTCTTCTGTGATTTGTCCTGGAATTGCCTCCTCAAAACACATACATCACACATTTTTAACTACTGAAGCCATATTATTGCAGAAAAGGTGGACTGGAAGAGCCTGCAGAAATGCTGTGGATTTCACAGTTATTCCATGGAGCAAACACCAGCACAGGACCCTCATGGACAGAGGGTCTGGAGCAGGAAGATGCTCCTACCCAGAGCAACAGTCCTGGAAAAACAACACAGCTCTACGTTCATTTGAAATGGTGGCCTTGAAAAAAGGGAGAATGCACCAGGATTTCCATGGCCTCTCCAGGGAGCCAGGGAGGGAACCTCCCAAATGCCCATTGGAATCCAGCTGCTTCTTCCTCTGCATCCTGGATGCCCCAGATCACAGGCATCTGTGCTGCCTTGCAAGAGACAGGGACAAAAAAAAATTGTTTGTTGGCCATTGAGTGTTCCAGCTCCTTCCCTATTTACAGGTCAAGCCCTGGCCTGTCTCACAGCTCCAGGCTTGCCCCCAAGGAGTCTCCTGTGGCAAATGCAGAGCAAGCAGTTCACGTGGCTTTATCAGGGTAGCACACACAGAATGTTCTTCCTTTCCAAAGCACCAGAGGTTTGTAAGACCCCGGTGCATTTACATGTGAGAGATGATGTGGAAACCCAGAGCACCAGGGATATTTCTGTGTCTGCTCTGGGGTGCCCTGACCCCCAGGGGAGCACTGACTTTGACTCTCATTCATGGAGAAAGTTTCCCAGACTTCAAGATAGACTGGAATCCACAAAAGTGTGAAATAGATTATAGAGAGCAGTGTAGGTGTATCACTTGGGGAGAAATTGAGGTTTTGGGATCTTTTAGTATGTTGTGGATGGCAGCAAGATGGAGGGCATGGGGTGTTGTCCTGGGTTTCTTCTTCATGCTTCTTCTTCCTTCTTCTCCATGGGTTTGGGTGGCATTTTGTAATTGGGCAGAAAAGTCCCCATTGCAGCTCTTTGGGGTCAGTTATTGGATTAAAAGGGGAAATAATCCAGGTGTCAGTTCTTCATTGGATAGTTTAGTCTTAAAAGACCTTGTAACAAGAGCTTGTTGGCCATTTTGTGCCTTCTAATGAAAAGCTGCAGAACTCACAGTAGTGAGACTGTTTTACTGATAAGAAATAATAAACACCCGAGTGTGAACATGAATTACTGTCTCAAGTGCCTTCAATCCTGACCCAGAGAAACCCACAACTGGGACCCCCACAAGATGACAGTAACAGAGGGAGAGGTTCAAACCTCAAAAGAAAAAGGTAAAGGGAAGTTGTTATTTCTTAGGCAGTCACTAAAAAGCATACTGAAATACAGAAGAAGAAACCATTTCTCTCTTGATGTGGGTTTTGTTGTTTAATCTATGTGAGATCCAAAGGCAAACATAAAGTTCTTCAGATGATCATTGTTCACAGTGCCAGCACAACAGCAAGTTTAGCAAGTTTCACAAAACACAAGGTGAAGTTAATGTTGAGCATGTGGAAACTGCTGAGGATATTGGTGCTGGCTTTGTTTTTAAAGTGAAAAGTTTTCCTTCACAACATCATAATTTCCTCTGTGTCTGGGCTGACTGAGAAAGTGTGATATCAAAAAAAGTAGAAAGGTACTACTGGACTCTCAACAGAGTGATGAATAACATATCCTTGTGCTTGCAGAAAATTTTGACCACAGACCAGTACTAAATTTCCAGTTTTCTCAGACTCTGCTTTGTATGAACACTCTGTGTAAAACCATGGTGACAGAGACGTGTCATGCATGGCCTCTCCAACAACAGTGTGTCTACCTCAGTTCAGGGGATCTTGGACTTCTATCAAAGCTGTCTGAGAAAAATTCTCTGAAGATGTATGTCCAATGTCTCTTTCATGAGAATTCAACTTCCTTCCCACATATGTGACTTCTCTGGCTTTGCTCTTCTTCCCCAGCTCCCAGCTTCACTTTTCTCCTTCCCCAGCTTCTCAAGTACCAGAGAAGTCATATGAGGCTTTTGGAATCCAAAGGAATGCTTAGGGCTGCTAGAGGAGGGAGACTGAATCATGGTGCTGGTAATAATGTGCAGGCAGCTCCTGAGAAACAGCAGTCCCTCATTCCCTGCTGGCCTGCAGCCCCTCTGCAGAAGCAGCACTGGACAGGGAACACTTTGGTTTAGGATCTGTCTGCAACACACAGCACCCAACAGTGAGCCAGACCCAGGATGTCAAAGCCTGGTTTGGAACCTCTGCCAAAAAAGACAGAGAGCCATGCTGTTCCTAGATCAGCACACCAAAAAAGAAAAAGAAAAAAAAAAAAAAAGAAAAAAAAAATTATCTGAGGCTTGTCTGTTCAGACAGGAGAGCAACTGGCCCAGAGAGAACAACACCAGGCAAGCATTCCCAGTGTGCTGGAAACAAGAAAGAATAAATATTTCAACTCCTTTTCAAAAGGAGGCAGACATGGTGTCTGCTTTTTGCTCTTACTTAGCAGGTCTTTGTATCACTCAGTCTTCTACCCCAGCATGGGGCTTTGGAGGTGGTGCAGAGCACTTTTCCCAGCACTCATCTGTGCATTTCCAGCCTCCCCCGAGCTCTTTGACATGCATTCAGACCAAACCAGTCAGTCTGGGGCCTGGGACAGAGTCAGCTCTGCTGCTCTGCTCTTTGGGGGTGTTGGGCTCAGGGTGAGGGGGATGCCTGCACACACCATGCCCAAGACAAAATAGTCCCTGAGCAAACTCACAGAACTTACTGGGACTCCATACATCCATACAAGGCTGGGTACAGCTCCATCTAGAACATGTCTCCCTATAAAGTATGAGGGAAAAAAATTGATTTTTGCAATGTGCATGGCTAGAACAAATCAGAGTTCTTCCATAGCAACATTATGGAATTTCATACCATGATATGCTATATGTGGAATCTGTGCACGCCAAAATTAGAATACTCAGATATAAAATTTTGAATTCAACTTACCTCAGGCAAGAGGGACTGCATTTTACAGTGGGGCTCAGGGTGTGTTGTGTCTAACACCTGCAATGTACAGCTCAAAATTGTGTTAAATAAATGACAGGTGAAGAGCCAAAATACCCCAGTGTTACCCTAAACCAAGAGATTTTGTGTCCTTTTACCTATATATGAGTTTCTCTACAAACGACTCAGTCTTGATTATATATTCAGAATATATATATTCTTGCAGCAAAGACACTTGTTCAGAGGAGCTCATCACTCCTCATCTTCCTTTTATGGCAGAGCAGTTTTCTGCTCTCACTTTAAAACTTCTGTGCCTGTCCAGCAGCAAAGCAGATCCTGTGAGTGGGACTCTTGCTCAGCAACTCCTGTCTAGAACATAGCACTCAGCTACCTGCCAAATGACTTCCTTTTAGTTAAGGTGAAGCACTGGCCATATTCTAAAATCCATCCAGGTGTAAAACAACCCGCAAATGGGCTGCTGGAGGTGGAAAAATTAAAGTGAAAAGACCTTGGAGTGAAGGGATGAGACATTTTGTTTGTATCCTTGGGCATTGCTTTATGGATGAGGAATTCTTTTTCAGCACATTTTATCAGTGCTAAGAGGGAGAACAAAAGGTTTCTGGATGAAAATATGACAGATTTTCATAATTAAGTGGAATTTAGTACCTTCCATTCTTGTTTTCACTAATAGAGCAGGTGTAGAATATTGTTGATTCACATTCCCTGCAATGAGAACTGAGTCACAGGGCATCCCTGGGGATTAACCAGGAGCTGGGAAGAGTTGATGGCCCACAGCAAACTGGGAGACCACTAAGCCAAGCTTGCATTGATTCCCTGGGAAATGCCCTATGCCTCGGCTGTTATTTGCTGCTGTCACCTCTGCCCCCTTCCTTCTACCTTACACAGAGGAAAAACCAGATCTTGAGCAGGGGTGATGCCAGATGCTGCTCCTGCCAGACATGGATGCTTCTCAGCCTGGGGAATTCCTGGCCAGGCCAGGAGCTCAAAACACCCTAACACCCTTCTCCATCTGGAGAATGTGGTTTCCAGGTCATTTTCATGCAGTTTTCAGGTTTTCAGAGCACACAGTTTGTGCCAATCCACGACCTGCACAAGTTGAATTAGTGGGGCTGTGCAGAACACAGGCCACTGCCTTTTCTACAACGCCCTGGTGTGGCAGCACCAGCTGTGGGTTTCTCTGGGTCTGGACTGAAGGCACTTGAGACCATAGTTCATGTTTACACTCAGGTGTTTATTATTTCTTATCAGTAAAACAGTCTCACTACTGTGAGTCCTGCAGCTTTTCATTAGAAGGCACAAAATGGCCAACAATCTCTTGGTACAAGGTCTTTTAAGACTGAACTATCCAATGAAGAACTGACACCTGGATTATTTCCCTTTTTAACCCAATAACTGACCCCAAAGAGCTGCAATGGGGACTTTTCTGCCCAATTACAAAATGCCACCCAAACCCATGGAGAAGGAGGAAGAAGAAGCATGAAGAAGAAACCCAGGACAACACCCTGTGCCCTCCATCTTGCTTCCATCCACAACATACTAAAAACCCCAAAACCTCAATTTCTCCCCAAGTGATACACCTACACTGCTCTCTATAATCTATTTCACACTTTTGTGGATTCCAGTCTATCTTGAAGTCTGGGAAACTTTCTCCATGAATGAGGGTCAAAGTCAGTGCTCCCCTGGGGGTCAGGGCACCCCAGAGCAGACACAGAAATATTCCTGGTGCTCTGGGTTTCCACACCCTGGTAGTTGACAAAGTGGACAAAATAAACCACAGTCATTTAAAAACAAAACAACTTTACATGAAATAAAAACTTAAAATAAATCCTACTTAAATGAAATGTGAAATTAAAACAATTCATAGCAAGGTCTAAAATTGTATAATTTCTTAAAATAACATACTGTTACTGCTGAAGTTCTAGTCAGGTGTACTAGGTGGGTTTTAGTCAGGTGAATTAGGTGGATTCCCTAGGACAAAAATTTGCTGAAGTAGAAAATTTGGAAGCAGATTTGGAAGCAGTAGCCTTCTAGAACATACAAAATATTTACTAATTTAATTTTATTCCATTAGTTCTATTTAACAAGTTCATTTCTTGTTGTGAATCCATAGAGAAGATTTAAAAAAAAAGACTTTTTTTTTCCCTTCTCCAATCTATGAATAAAAATGAGTACAATAAGCTCTGCAATTTCTTTGCTCTGACTTATTTCAGTGACTGATAACTTAATTATTCATAGTAACAAACCAGTTAGTTGCTTTTAAGCTAAAAAAGAATGTAGGTTTTTATTTTCTTATATCACTTAATATATTTTATTTAGGTAACAAAGGGAGTATTAAGCTATTTGGGGATTTTTTTATTGAATTCTAGTTTTCATTCAATTATAGATTCATAAAAACAAGGGGAAAAATCTAGAAAAAAATGAACCATGCTTCATTTTCCAATTAAAAATATGACAAAATTAAGAATATGATAAAGTGATCATTAATTTATCAACATAATAAATATTCATAGAGAAATGCTTTTGCTTAACGAGAAAAAAAGACCTCACTGTGTGCTATCTTTTGTTACTAATCATAGAATCTCAGAATGGTTTGGGTTGGAAGGGACAGATCATCCAGTTCCAACACCCCCATCATGGACAGGGACACCTTCCACCAGACCAGGTCACTCCTTTGATCCAACCTGGCCTTGAACACTTCCAGGGATGGGGCATCCTCAGCTTTACCCTGTTCCAGTGCTCTCCACCTTCACAGTGAAATAACTTCTCATTCTTCCTATTATCTGATCTAAATCTACCCTCTTTCAGTTTAAAGCCATTTCTCCCTGTCCTATCCCTACATATCCTTGTAAAAAGCCACTCTCCAGCTTTCTTGTAGGCCCCCTTTAGGTGTTCTAATGGTTACCAACCCATGAAAGCTAACTTTTATTTCAAAAAAATATCTAGCATAACTTACTACTGCAAAAAGAGATCAAATGTATTATTAAAACCAAGATTTCCTACTTGGTGATTTAAATCTTGATTTAAATTAGTTCTCTGTGGGTGTTAGAGTTGGCTTACAGCCTTCAAATAATTGTAGGGAAGAAAGGAAACTCTGCTGAGACAGATGCTATAAATATGTGCTGGTATTTGAGACTGCAGTGATGTCTTTACATTCAGAACCTCTGGGTTAGCAGCAGCAGAAGACTGGGTGTACCTCTGAACTGCACTAAAATAAGAGAAGCCACAGCCATTGGTACTTGACTGTTTTAACAGTGGCCTAAAATGGTGTGTGTAGCTTTTGAACACTGTTTAACAATCAATCTGTTGGTCAGTTACCTTCCAAATTCATTTTTTAGTATAGCACAAATCCTGTGATCCCAAAATTTCATGGGCAGCAGATGTAACCTCCAAATCACGGGACAGCACACATTAGAATTGCTGCAGGACAGCAAGAAAAAGAAAAATAGAAGGGAAGCAGAACAATGCACCATAAAAGAAAAGTATGGTCATGGGCACAGGCAGCCAGAGAAATCTGCAAAATGACAGTGCATAAAGCATTTCTATAAAGACTGAAAACTGTCACTGGTGAAGTAAGGTAGTGTAATCTGTGCCTTTCCATTTTCTTCTGTTCCTAGTGAGCTGACACCAAAGAACAGTATTTTGTTCTCTCCTGTCTCTCTTGGCAGCCTCCAAATCCAGCAGACAGACAGCAACAGCCTACAGCTGGTGTAATGCTCAGAAATAACTCCTCATTTACCCAGGTGCTTTGAGTGCTCAGCCTGGATGCTCTGTGTGGCTGGGGCTGCATCCCACACCTGCAGCTGCCTGGACTGTAAGAGCACCTTGTCTTATGGTGGCTCCCAAAACAAATCTTCATCAGTGGTCTAAGAAAGCTCAATATTGGCTTTTCTATCCAGCACAGTCACTCTGAAGTCCAATTCAAGAAGTCAGCAATTATTTAGATTGAAAAATGTATTACTACAAATTTAAAACAAAAATTTTAAGGGTTCATCTGCACTTATTTTGAATTGGTATGAGACCAGCTGTAATTTCTCAGTGGGATGGATTTAAAATGGATACAACACCAATACTACCCAGTATAGTCCCTAATCTCAGTCTGGTGATGGTGAAAGTCTTCACCACTGTACAATTATTTTCCTTGCTTTCCACTTCCTCCTGTTAATGTAAGATACCTGCTTTGACACTGAAGCTTTGAGGACTATGGTAGAAAAGTGATAAGGGGTTTTTAATTTTCCTTTTTTTTTCAGTGTATAAAGAACTGGAATAATAGATAAACAGCTTAATATTTTTTTTTAAAGAGCAATATTTCTTTTTAAAGATTTTGCAGACATTTTATCGGTCCTGCAAAACCATTCCTGAGGTAACTAAACATTATCCATTTTAGAAATGGGCATGCTGTAATAGAGGAGGAGACTCAGTCCCACAGTTGCAGGTGATAGGTGACCTATAAAACCCTTCAGTTTTGACACCCAGGTACTGCTGTAACTATTAGACAAGGCTGCTGTCTTAGGAGTGCAGAGCTACTTTCACAGAGTGGTTTGAAATTACAGCACTCATCTGACATCACAACTGAAGTCAAAGGGATTTCTTTAAGGTCAATAAACCCCAGGGCAACTCAAAGGCTGCAGCCCATATTTTTTGCTCTGGAGCTCCTCAGAAAGGCTGATGGACTGTGCACAAGGAATGGATCTTCTCACAATTCAGGTTTGCAGGAGGACCTGGTGGAATGGCCAAACATGCTCCTATTTGATGGGATCCATTTGGCTGGAAAAGATTTCTTTTTCCCAAAGGTTTCTCTCAATAGCAACCTGCCTTGGCTGTGAGGGTCTGGGGAGGCTCTCTGGGGAGCTCATCTGTGCTGCTTTTTGACTGCTGCCAGTGATGTAGAATTCCCAAAGCTCAGAGAAACCTGCTGGCTGAAAGTCCTTTACAGACACTGGAGCCCAGCTGGCTGTGCCAACCCTCTGGGCCAGCTCCACAGCTTATCCCTTATTAAATTCCAATCCCTCATCACTTGTGATAAAATAGAAGCCAGAGGGTGGATGCACAATGAGTGTTTTTGAGAGCCCTGCTTGTGTGATAGTTTACTTTGTGGTGGCTTAAATACAAACCAGAATGAATGTTTAAATCAAAGCACAAACTCCTTTGGCCTCAGGGTAAGAAAAACATTTTCACATTTTAAACATCACTGCCCTCAAAAGCAAATATTTACTAAACTTCCAGACTTCAGACTTGGCTTTTCTAAGGCAATTCCTTGTTGCTGCTTCTCTGGGAGGCTTTCCTCTTTCTGTGCTTCCCACCCTTTGGAAGAACACGGATAGGATAGGATAGGATAGGATAGGATAGGATAGGATAGGATAGGATAGGATAGGATAGGATAGGATAGGATAGGATAGGATAGGATAGGAGGACAGCCTCTTTCTCCAGATCCCTCTGCTCCAAAGGCCATCTCAACTCCACAGCTGTTGGCCAACACTGAGAGGCCAAAGGAAAGCCAGATGAGAGAAATATCTCTGCAGATGGTTTGTGGTGTTCTCATGCACTTTGTTTTCTACACTGACTCCAAGGGAACTGATCTCATCACACCTACCATGGGACTGAGAAGCCCACTGATACTGTGTGTGTGCCACCCTCTTACTTGGTGACAGGGAATGTGTCCTGCAAGGTGTCAAGAATGTAAACATGTGATAAAAGACCACCACCACATCCTCTCTTAGCTCCAAAGTCCATTCAAAATGTGGGATGGGATTAGGGATGAGCCAGAAGTTGTCATTTATTTCTTTATTGTCAACTTTTAGCACTCCAGCTTTTGTTCAAATTCAAGTTAACCTCCCTTCATCCCCCTACCTATTTTAAAAACAACCTGCTGGAAGAAAAGGAACCATTGCCAGAGTCTGATGAGCATTCCCTCCATCCTGGTGCCAGTGCAGGCAGCTCCCTCACTGTGCTGCTCCCTCTCCCCACCAGGCTGTGCCTTGACTGTGCCAGAACAGCTGCTCATGGGGTTAGGTGAACCAGACTGAAGAGCTGGTTTGGGTTAAAAATACCCAATGCAACAAAACAAAGCAAAACAAAAATAGTCATTTTTAACCAAGAATGCTTCCCTGACCCAGCCAGGCTGCCACACACCACACAGTCACAGCTGGCCAGGCTACACCTTCCCATGGTAATGTGAGATGTTGGCTTTTCACTGCATCACAATCCAAGGCACTGCAAGAGGTCCAGGCTCTGGACCTGTTCACCAGGGGTGACCAGAGAACTTCAGCTTCTCAACACATGTCCCATGGGGTCCACAGCTTGCCAGGCAGGCTGACACTAATGTCACAGAGAACTAAGTGGCAACAGGTCCTCTGCCTTCTACAAGGGCAAACCAAGCATTTCAGACCAGGAATATCCAAACTTTTTAAGAGGACTTTTTGAAATTAAAGACTCCAAGTTGGAATTTTTTAGGGCATTCTGTCCCACTGAAAAATTAATTTCAGTTCAGTTTTCATCCTGAATCCAAGTGGAAATAGATTTTAAATATCTGAATAAAACTGACCAAAAATTCTTATTTTCAGTGGAGTAAGGATTATATTTATACCAAGCATAAGTCATGACAGGAACAAGATTCAAGGATAAAATAAGTATTATCACTTTCACACAAATGTACTGTAAATGTAATAAAATAACACAGCAAAATAAAGTACATTTAATAACTGCAATACAATGCATCATTATGCTATAGTCATACAATACCTGTTAGTCTGTACACATAACAATTTCAAAATTGTATCTATGCATATAAAATAGTCACTGCTTTCTTCTTCAATATTTCAGTATCATTCTAGTATTATTTTAATCATAAATACTCTTAAGTAGCTTTAGGTGAAGACTTCAGAGTACGAGAAATGTTGAAGCAATAAATTTCAAGGAAAATGTATGTAAAGGATTTTGTCAGTGGAAGTTAAAAAAGGATCTTGCTAATTTGGTCTTTTTAAAATGCTTTTTTTAACAGACAAGTAGATTAGAATTTTATTGCCAGTGATGGAAAGACTCAAATATTTTATAAAAAAACCTAGAAATATCTCCACCAAATGACAGATTTTCTTCTTTCTGTAACATATCTTGCTATTTTCTTGATCAATCAAAGATCTGCTGCTCACAGATATAAAAGCTTTGTATTGCAAGCGTTAGTCTCATGCAAGGATTTATAATAATAAATCCATATGACTATATAGATACAGTCAATGCCACAAAAGATACACTGAACAGGCCACAAAGTATTGGGGGAAGGTGCAAAAAAAGAATTCACAGCAGGTGAGAAAAATTTGAAAAGGATTTCTGGATGAATTATGGATTTACAGAAAACAGGGCTGAAGAGAAGACCATAAGAGATCTATACTTGGACCAGGACTCAAAATTTCTGTGTTTTTTTTTTTTCTTAATTATTATTCTATTTTTCTAACACCTACCTCCCTAAGTAATTTACTCTAATTCTGTCCTGACCTCTTAGCATGAGGCTGGGAGGAAGTTTCTGCTGCTAGTTTTAAACCCTCACATCCTGCCCACCACAGCCCAGATTTGGTGAACAAAGTATTCCTTTTCCTCCCTGCAACAGACTTTTCCACAGGATTCAGGGAGCAATTTAAAGCATAAAAGAGAGAAGTTATAATGGAGAAAGAAGAGGTTAAATGGAACAGAGCTCTGTGAGCAGAATAGCTGGATGTTATTTATCCAAAATAAACAACAGGGATTGGATTGGACAAGCACTGGGAGTTACTGAGGGAATGAGTGAGGGTAATAGTGAAGAATCAGAAAGAAATAAGATCCAGGTTTTCATGAAACAACTTAGAAATGGGTTATGTGAGGGCAGGTGAAGCAAGTACTTCTGGGCAAGAGCAGAGACATGATGGCATGCTGAAGCCTTTGGTGGAAGTGATCTGTCCTTTTGAACAGTAATGATTTGTTTCTCTTTGGTGTACCTGGGATAAAAAGGCCTCAGATTCATGCACAGCAGCTGCTTCCCTCTGTTGTGCTCATATGCCAAAGGAGAGTAAACATTCACCAAACTCAATGCAAACAAGAGCCAAATACCTACTTTAAAAAAACTCTGCAAGCCCAGGTTTGGAAATCACTGCACTGAATACATGGGAGTGACTAATTTCTATCACAACTACCCAGTGATGTTCACTGGACAATTTCTTACCTAAAACAGATGTGCTCAGAAAAATAGTTTTTAATCACATAGCCTGCTTTAGCAGAGCCTGCAATAGGTAGGACAGCAACAGAGTAATAGTGCACAGCCCCCCTAATAAATAAGGGCATATGAAGAAGATGCTCCACATTTTATCTCTCAAGCTCTCTGAATAATGGATTTCTTCATCATGTTCAGCAAATTCCTAGAAACCCACCCTTGCATGGGAAGGACAGCATGAGGAACCCACACAGCACAGTTTTTCACTCAGAGGCTTTTGCACTGGGAGAGCAATCTTTGAAAATTGTGAGGCTCAGAGCCTGTAATCAATGGCTTGCCACTGTTATTGGCATCTTTTGTGATCTGCTCTGAGAAAACAGTGCTTCCTGCAGCACAACTCCCCTGGTGCCCAAGCTGACCTCTAGGTAGGATCCTGGAGTCCAGTGCAGAGCCTGAGCCCTGTCCAGGGCACAAAACTGATATTTTGGTTGTCCCTCTAGTCACAGCAGTGTTTGATTCTCACAGAAGCTACAGAAGCTCAACTTGAGGAAACTACACCTCCACATTTGCCTGGATTTCCTCCTCTCTTCCTCCCCATGGGTGTCACAAAAAGCTTAAAATAGCATAAGATTTGCAGCACTTTTCCTGTGCTATTTTTTGCAGATAATTGAAAAGGGTAGAGGGAGAAAGATTAGTGTCTAAGGCAGTATTTGTAAGTCTAAAGAAATCATTATAATGGTGCTAACCCAGCTCAGGACCAGCTGGATCTCTTGGATCCGGAGGTGGGAATTTTAATTCCACAGTCTCTCCTGATTTTACTGTTTCAGAAATGTACATCATGTGAAGAAATTAGAAAGCTGTGTCTCCTTTTGTCTCAAGGGATTTGACTTTGCTCACCATTCTGCCAGTCCTCTGGGTCTATTGAAGAAAAAACCACAACCCTCTGCTACTTGCCACTATTTTTTGTGTACTTTTGAAGGAAGAACTCTGTCTACCTTGAACAGATCCCTCAAGACAATCTCCAGTGCACATAATGACATATGAAAATGAATTGAATGCTCTGAACATTGTGCCTCTGCTTCACAGACCAATTCTGCCAATCTACCACAATTTGTGTTTCATCAAAGTAGACCTTGATCTTAGACAGAGAACTTTAATTCCCCTCTTTCCTCTGTCAACCTAACAAAACACTAATTCTTAAGGAACATAATATTGTGTATTTGCTGATGTAAAAGGCTCCTGGTATGAAAAAAGCAGCTTTTCCCCTACCACCCTGTGGTGAGAGGCAGACTTTGCACAGCAAGGTGATGTATTATTAGAACTAGCAAAATCCACAGAATTCCTTCATGAGATTGAAACAAATTCTGTTTCATTTGTGGCTGTGTTTGTTATTTTTGTTAAACTGCCCCTTCTCATGTCCTATCCCAAGAAGAAATCCTATCAAGAAGGATTATTTTTGGCCAATTCTCCTTCAAAGAGTCACAATCAATAATCTCTTTTACAGAAGTAAACCTTTGGGAACGCAGTAAAGAATGTTAATCGTAGCTCCTATGGACATCTCACTTTCTCTAAAGGCAACAAATGAAATATTAAAAACTAAGTAGCATTTAAACAAGTCACTCACCATGAAGTCTATCTCAAAGCTCACACACTAATCAAAACCAGAGCAACACAAGGGACCCTGGCTTTAAAAAAATAATCTTTTCTCCTATATCATCAATTTCATAAAAAGCCTTCAAAATCCACAAGAGTAAAACTGTTTCTCACTTAGAGAGCAAAGAGAAAAAAAAAAGTGTGTGAGCATTTCAGGTTTTATAAAGGAAGTAATGTGGCAAATTGTAGTCTTCTGTGAATCCATTTAAGTAAGCCAAGTTAAATACATATGGCCTACAAGGTTGTGGGGTGGGAATTTGGTAGGCTCTAGAAATTCAGAAACATTATAATCTCCTTACTATCACTTGTAAGGGGGATATCACTCCATATTTTTTCAGCATTAAGTGGCTTATCAATATAGACTCTCAAAGAAGAGCTTCAGATTTTGTTGCCTACCCTGAAAACCTTCACTTGGAAACAACATGTGCTGTTTATCAGTCTGCAGCAGAGCTACATATACAAATATATGTTTTCTGTCATGATAGCATCAATTGAAACATCCCATAGTACTTTTCCTGCCAATATCTTCCTATAAAATTATTATGGACCCTGTGCATATTTGGGTAGGTCTGTGATCTGTCAGGTATTAGCAGTAATTAGGGCTGTTCACTTCTGCAGCTGTGAGCAGTTACAGAAGGAGATGCTGGTGATGCTGATATTCAAGAGTTGGGCCATACCAGCCACTGCAACTGCTTTCTGCTCTCCTCATTCCCTCCTCATCCCAGAGAGAAATTACCGAACTTCACAGGATCAGGAGCAGGTTTCTTCATTGCAAAGCAGAGGAAAGATCCTTCCTGTTACAGTTGGTGAGGCATTGGCAGTCACACAACCACCAACCAGAGCCAAATCTCATCTCTTGCTAGGCAGCGAGGTACCACAGATCCTCCTCTCTTTTCCCTCAAACAGATGGTGGTGACTTTTCCTTCTCTCCTTTTCCCTTTGCTCCTGGCTGCCCTGGGTGGGTTTCTCTGCACATGACCTCTGTATTGTCCATGCTGTGCCAAACTCACTAAATCTGCAGGCAGAAAAGCAAAGAGCTGCCCAAACAGCCAAAAGGGATGGCAGGATCCAGCAAGAGCCCCTCCTGCAGAGGAGATGCACATCAAGGGCATCAGGGGCTGGGGAGCCAGCCTTGCACTGCATTTGTCAGCCAGGACAGGACTTTAAATACCTCACACAGCTTCACTGATACAATTTCTGATACAAAGCCAGCTACAATTTCACTAGAATGAGTGTTATATATATACATACATGCTGCAGTCCCATAGCTGTGAAAATCGTTCCTATGCAACTGTGCTCTGGCATCTCCATTTAGCTTTTAATGGTGCTTCCACCCTTTTCACTGCAAGGACAACCTCAAACCTGTAACCCTGCCTGCAAACTGAGACAGCAGCACTGCCAGGAGCTGCAGGAAGCCCCCAGGCTGCAAGGCTGGGTGTGTTCCACGCTCCTCCCTGGGAGGAGTCACCCTTGAGGGTGCCCTCAAGCTCAGCCTGCCCTCACTCCAAGCATGTCAGAATGACATGCTTTCCCATCTTTCCCAGCTTTGTACAAAGCCTGATCCATTTTTCAATTTCTAATTTAAGTGAATTTGGACTGATTAAGTTGAATGTCCTAAGTCAATGAGCCTGAGGCCCTATTTCAGTACAGTGCCCAAGCACAGGTATGGAATTATTCCTATTCAGAATATCATGTTCTTTAATGTGCTTTGCCACAAAGATCAGGAGCAGCCAAAAGCACAGGATGGCAAACTCTCTTGCCTTGAGGTTATTGCAGCAGCTCTGCCACTTGAAGAGCAGGAAAAATTAATTCCTAAAGATTACTGTGAGCTTCCCCCTTTCCCAGCATATGTGAAGACACAGGGACAACATTGGCAAGCCCAAATCTGAAAGTCAGGGAGATGGACTTCCAAGACCAGGTACACATTCTTCCCTTTCAAGGCAAGGGGGTCTTCAGATGGGTGCAGAGGATGAGTCCTCATGCTCCCTACTGTTCCTTCAGGAGGAAAAGGGAAGAGAAGCTTCCCGCTGCTCTAGAAAAACATCAATTTACTGGACTCCTCTGTCACCTGTTGGAAAGAGGAAAGAATTTTTTGCCTAGCACAGCTGACTGTAGAACTTATAATGCTTTTAAGCCTAAATATGAAAACATGATGTTAATGTTCAAAGCAAAACTAACTAGCAACAAATTCTTTGTCATCAGCTCCTTACTGATGAGCTCTGGACCCAAAATTATTCATGGGAATCCTTCTGTTGTGACATTTTCAATAGGAATACTGCGTATTTGACTTGAATGGAAGCAGACATCATCCTTTCCATCCAATACAGCAAACAGGCCAAGAATACATCAATCATATCAAGAACATGGTCGAAAGGTTGGCTGTTTCTTTCTAAAATTACTTATAGTCAACACTAGTAAGGATGTGGAAATGAAATGTTCTGTTATCACAAACACAGAGCATCAGAAGGCAATACAAAATTAGCATGCAGCAAATATTCCAGTATGGCTTTCCAGGCCCATTTACAGTGAGACTGGAGATGATACCAAACAGGCTGTGAGCCCAAGCATTTGTACATGTGTTCAAGCAGTTAAAAAACTAAAGTAATCTGACCATATATTCTTTGCTGATTCCAGACAAGCCCTCTAGGCTTGTGTTGACCTTGCTGCATACCTAACATTATGCACATTCTTAACTTCTACTATTGCAATAATTCCTAAAATAAGAGGTATTTCTCTGAGTATTTGCAGGACTGGATCCTAACTCTGAGCTGGTATTCACAAAGATATTCAGGAAAATTAATCCAAATTAACTAAGGGCTTAATTTAAAGCAGATTAGTTAAAGTGCATTTAACCCTGTAAAGACTTTTCAAAATTAAAGTAGTCTTAATTCAGCTTTGTATAGAGCTTAATCCATTTTTCAATTTCTAATTTAAGTGAATTTGTACTAATTAAGTTGAATGTCCTATGTAAATGAGCCTGAGGCCCTAATTCAGTACTGTGTCCATGGACAGGTATAAAACCATTCCTTGAAATCATATCCAGCTGTTTTCAGTAAAGTGCATATTTAAATATATTCCTGAATCATACTCTTAACTGCTTTATATTCTTAAATCATTTGAGAATTATAGTTTGATGGTAAGGAAAAATCATAGCCCAAAGGGCCAAAAGGCAGATAAATATTTTTCATTTACTGTCCTCCAGATGATACCAATTTCTTCAGTGTGTATACAAGCAATCTTCAATCATTGTTTTCTGTAGGAAATCTCTGATTGACACAGAATTAATGACTGGCTCTTCAGGCTGGAATTATTTTTTTTCCTTAAAAGGGGAAAGGAAGATTAATCCTTCAATTTTTGGAAAGATTTCATAAAGGGTGTTGTTTTCTCAACCCGGACTGGTAAAGCACCATATCTATTCCCAATGGAAAAGATGAATTTCAGTAATTGTATTTATCTAGGATTTTACATCTCAGGTTCTGCAACCCTTTTTTCAAAGCTCCCTTTACTTGGAAGTGTTTGAATCAAAATTATTTTCTTGAAGGATATACGGCAAGAAAGTGAAAAAAAAAAAATTCAAAAATCTTAATAACAACGTCTGAATAGGCACCAAAGTTAAGTTTAAATATTCAATGTCAGATACATTTGTGCCTAACTACTTCACAGAAGAGAGGTAAAATTTTGTGATAGTATTCCTGCTAGCAGTGTAGCAGCAAAAGCATGCTAAGAGGCAAGTTGCCTCTTAAATAAAATTTGCCAACTAAATTAGGCACTGAGCCAGAAGGCTGTTCAGAGAGTCATGGAGCCTAGGCAGACTTCCCACGTCTGCTTACTCAGAGTGGATTGTAGAAGTCAACTCACACATGATACAATTCAGCTCTTGATCCTTCCAACTTACAAATTCCTGCAGCTTCCCCAGGCACTTGAAGAGTCCTGTTGAACAGAGCACTGGGCACCAAACCCCCGGATGCTAAAGACCTGAGGTGTCATGATGTGTAGAATGTGATGAATTGTAACAGAGAGATACAACATGGTTGTATTTCCATGCAGCTGAGTCCAAGAAAACACTCCTCAGCTCTCAGGCAGGCAGGAGCATTTCTGGACACAAGCTTACTGAGACACTCAGAGGTGCTTACTCAGTTTACTCAGACACCTTCCCTTACCTGAATGGATATCGTGGGTGGTGGCAGAGCGAATATGTGACCCACAGCTTACTGAATGCCATGATGCTGTTATGAGAGATGCCCACAACAAAACTGAGATTTGAGAGCTCTACATCAGTTTCACCAAGTGTCTGTATTTTGGTTAGTCTTCCTCAAGGATGATGAGTTCTTCCCCAAGAGAGAGGAAGAACTTAATCTTTTTTTAACTCATGCAGTGTAAGAGGGACAATTTCACCCTGTGCAGGTCCTTCAAGCACATTTATCAACATCTTAGGTGAGCACTGTGCTTCTGTGTGAGATTGTGCTTCTATCCTTTTCACTGCAAGGACAACCTAAAACTTGTAACCTGTGAAGAAAGAGGAAGAGCAGGTATTGAAAAGAGATTCAAGGGGCAATTACTGTCATCCTGATCAATGTCTACCTAACTCCTGCTGCCAGGAACAGCAACTTGTTTGTCCTTCCTTTCTGTTACTGCCTTTCACTACATTATTTTTCTACTGTCTGGTGAAGTTACTACCATCACCTCTCCCACTTTAATAAAAAAGTGAAGAGAAAAGATATTCACAAGAATATAGACATGGTTGCCTTCCACAGGGCTTTGCAGAATGGCCGAGTTGTGAGCGGGCCATCAGCAGCAGAAAGTGCAGGGGACACTGCTTGTAAATGGGGCTTCTTTTAATTCCACTATCATCGTTTCCAGAATTTCCACGGCTCACTTTTAGTTGAAGAGACGTTTCCTCCACACTGAGACAAAAGAGCTTTTTAGATGCGTTTGAAGGCTGTTAGCCACCACCACATGCCAGCCATCCTCTCCTTGCGCTCTGTAGCTGCTCCACATCAAGCACCCAGTGGTCTCTGCACTTCCCGCTGCCTCCTCTTGAACCAAAAGCTTTTGCTATTCTCCAGTTTGCAGATGTGGTGCAGATGAGGAGCAGTGCCTAGCTGAGGTGTGCTCAGGAACAGAATCGCTCCAGACACAGAAAAGCAGCTTCTCTCGGGCACACATTGAGCTGGCAGCGTTTCACTGGCATCCAGATAACAAGGACATCCACTTCCCTGCAAAACACGCTCAGAACTCGCAGCCATGGAATGGACTTGATAGCCTTTAAATTCTGTTTTACTGTGCTGGCTTCCAGGGATGGCTGGGAGCCGATGTGGCAGCTCATTAACACTCAGTTAACACTTCCCTACATAGCACAGCGCTGACTTTTACATTCTCCTGTTTTCCCGAGAGCAGCGCGTGGGCAATTAAAGGAGGGGTAATAGCTTAAGAGATACAAAATATTATGAACAAATCAGTTTTTAAAACACTGAAAACAAAAAAATCCACAATGCACTGAAAACACTATTTGTGATTATGGAATCCAGGAGAAGCATTATTTTTACCTCTCCAAATTTCCAATGCGTGTGATTTCTGAGAGTCCCAGCTTCAGGTATCACAGACAGACATCTACACAGGAGCAGTTCATTATCTGAGGAAGCAACCCTCTAAATCAGCTTCTGTTTTCAACCTTACAGCAGCATCATTTTATTTAAAATGCCTACAGCTTGCTTTTACTTTTAGACTGAAAAAGCAGGGAGAGTGCAACTCAAACTTTCTCTGATGCTGTATCCTTCAGCTCTGGAAGCCAGAATGATCTCTTCTTGCAAATAAATCAGTAAAAGAGGAAGTGAAAATGTCAGACTGCATTTGATTGCCAGAAAACCAGCTCTTTTCCACAACAAAAGAGAGTAAACTCCACGTGAAATGGGGATCTTGTCTACAAGTTGCCTCAGACCTCAGACAGCACAGTGAGAGGGTGCAGAAGATTAATAGGCAGATTATCACCCAGCCCACCCCACTGCAATGTCTGATGTGCTAATGAGTGGCCTGGTGCTGAAATCCCACTTAGGCTGCTCTCCATCCCTGTGAAACCCAGCCCAGCATCCTTCCAGATTCCAGGAGGGATTGGCAAACACCCACCTGCCAGCCAATGAGGAGGAGGAGGGCGTGCTGAAGGTGGCCAGTGGATGCACTGACAGCCTGCACAGCTCCCCATGGACACCCAACTCTCCCTGCCTCAATGGCTTCTGTCCTTTGGGCTCTCCTGGAATGCTCAGCAGGAACAAAAAGTGCCTCTCTCTGCACAGGACTTTGGTGGGCAGCACTTTCCTTCTTCCCCCATGGATCCAGCCTGCCAGGAGAGACCCACACTTTTTGACAGGCAGAGGTACCCCTTGCACTCCCCAGCTCTGCAGGAGCTCCTGAGTCTTTTAAAGCTCCTTTTCCTACTAATCCAGGCACCAGTGTCCTGTGGGAGAAGGTGCAGCAGAGCTGCTCTCCTGCCAAGCTCCAGCTGGTGCAGCCAGCCGCATTGGAAACCACTGTGGGTGTCTCTGTGTGGCCCTGTGCTGGGCCAAGTAAACAAACTCACACTGCACATTTGCAAAGAGGGTTTTTCAGCTCTGCCAGAGATGTCCAGGCACAGATTGAGCCATTAGGCAGATTTCAGCTGGATGGCAGTGCACAAACCCTGGTGTGTTGCACAGGGAAGATGTTGGGCAGCAGCTGAAGAAGCAGCTCCTGGCCTCTGCAGGAGCTTCTCTCATGGTAAAGAACCAGTCCCACCTGTGGCAGCTAAAAACACTGAGCTTTATTTTGGAAATGTGATTGCCAACAGATAGAAAGCAGTAGAAGAAGCAGTGAAACAGCATATATTCAGAAATAAATCTCTTTTTGGCTACAGTGCCCGAGAGGGGTGCCACAAAATCCTCTTTAGTGCGGCACAGATGGGACAAAGGCAAGCCTGATGCAACCTGGGGTTTTATTCCTATTTGAAAAGGAAGCAACTAAAGTGTAAAGACTTTTTTAATGACCTCTGCTCTTCCCTTTTCCTTTCTCTCCAGTTAGCCCTTAAACACTCAGCTGCAGTCATCTTTCTAGTTGATCAGTCAGTGCTGGATCTCCTGGGCATTTCCCTCCCAGGTATTGGATAAACTGTAATTCATCACAATACCATCTTTGGGATTATTTTTTCAGATCCACCACTAATTTGGTGGGTATATATTGAAACATTGATTTAAAGTATTGACCTTTATATAAGTTAAAAATTTGACATCTCCATATTCTAAATTCTTCTGTCTTTCTTATCTGTTTTATCTTCTGGATAAACTGGAGGCCCAAGTTTCCAGGAAGCAGAAAAAGCATTTTATTTACCCCAGACATAGAAAAAGCAAAGTGATCTCACTGAATATTTTACATGAAAAATTCAACTTTGCACATCTTTTTACAATCCAGAACACTTCAGATCCAAAATACAAAACATTTACATGCCCTTAAGTTGGCCAAATGTGACTCTTTGTTACCGCAAAATAAAAAAAGATCAACTTGTCACAAGAAGCACCTTCTCAACTTAATATCATGTTCCTGCTGAAGTTCTTATTTGACATTGAAAAAACAAAGTTTTTGTCTCAAAATCAGCCAGCCCGATTTTGAGAAATGGCTATTTTTTCTGAAACTTCATCATCTCTGTCTGCCTCTCACAAAAACAAAACAAAACAAAACAAAACAAAACAAAACAAAACAAAAAAGACAAAAAGGCAAAAAAAAAATTTAGAATCAACTTAGATTATGTGGAATGGAAAATTACAACTCTGACAATTGAAGTTTGGTAAAAGGTCTAAAAAAAGGTTATAATGGGAAGGGTCAGGTGAGTTTAAGTGAAAAAATCACTACCTGCTTCACCTGTAATATCTTCATTATTAGGACCTTGGATATTACTCAGATTAATATTCCTACATTAATCTCTTTTGGTGATATTGGAGAAATGCCTGTGAACTAATAAGAACTGAGCACATGGGAGGATCAGATTTGATATAAATGAAGTGTTTTTTCTGGGTCTTTGGCACGTAGCTACATGCATAAGAAGCAGAAAATAGGACAAAACCGTCAAAGTAATATGAAAACACGTGATGGTGGTTTATTAAAAGACTTACAGCTGAAGAATATGAATGCCCCCTTTTTGCCTCTATATGTGATGTACCATCCTATCTCCCATAGCTCTTTGAACGCAGAGGATCCAGAAGTAACAGCTGAATTCTCAAACCAAAAAGCCAATGAGCTGGAATATTCCCTTCAAAAGGGATGATGTGGTTTTATTGAAACCACTCTCCAAGTGGCTGGCTCCCAGAGAGTGGTGGGGGAGCCAGCCATCTCTTGGAACAGATTTGGCATAAATGAGGAATAATCCAAGGCAGCATCCATGCCAAGCCTCTTGTCATTACTCGATGGCACTGCTGGGATGTTTGGTCTCTGGACCCTGACTCCAGCAGCACAGGCTTCCCCTGGCCAGCAGCTTCACTCCAGCTCACTGAAAATAAGGAATCAAGAGTAGCACAACTGGGATTTTCAAGAAGGAGCCTGGTGGGGCTGAATGAAAGGGAGCCTGAGCTGCAGGGAGGAGATTACAAGGCAGCATTGCCAACTAATGCTGCTGGAAACAAGGCTTGTGATAGCATCTCCTCTGCTGGGAATGAGCAGGCATGCCAGCCAAGCTTGCATTCCGGTAGACTGCAGGGATATTTGAGCAAAAAAGACATCAGATAGCCTGAATGGAAGATCTTGCCCTTGCCAGTCTGCCTGATGTAGGCAAGCTGCTGTATTTACAGATGCATTGGTTTACAGAAACACAAAATAACTCCAAGTAACTGCAAAAGCACCAACAGGCTTACCCAGTGTAAATAAACACACTGTGCTTACAAACTAGTGGGTTTCCTTAGCACACAGTACCGGGGCTCAAGACCTTACAGAACAAAAGAAAACAGAGTACATAAAGAACTGTGATGTTTGTTTTACTACACAGTATGTACATAACATAAACTTTGCATCCAAATTTACGAATAACTCTTTATTGCTTTCCATCTGCAAATTGCCAAGTTGAACATCAACAATTGGTTTAGTTTCAGCGAAAGTTGCACAGAAGAGACAGAATTATTTGCAAAATAAAATGAATTGCTGATGATCCTGTCCTCATCATTTGATAAAAGGATATTTCACTGAGCTTCAGCATGCAGAGTACCAGCATGGTCCCTCCTGTGATCTCGCTCAGGGAAAGGTCAGCTAGCCAGAGAAATCATATTTACTTTTGGAGCATTCAGCTACATAAGCTGCCAGCTGGGAAAAAAGTGTCCAGTGACTCAGAGGGAAATGCTTCTACACCCCCAACATGAATGGAAGCAATGAAGGGTTAACAATGAGAAATGGTGGAAGATGGTTCAATCAACAGATCTGTGCCCACTGTTCCAAAAAGAAAGCCCTGACGTTCCCAAAGTAGGGAGGATTCTCCAAAGCATTTAAAGCCATTCTCTGTTTCACAGATGAAAAGGTGCATACACATCCATGTTACCATGGAGAAAATGACATCTTTCCTCTCCCCTACTTGTGGATTTCAGGCTTTGAACTTTAGATTAATACAGGTCATTTTTTGCCTTCAGCTACCCTTCACCACAACACAGATGGTCCTGAAACTGTAAAGTTAAGCCATTTACTAATGGACCCATAGGGTTAGATTCAAACCCCAAACATTACACAAAAACTTTCAAACCTTTGGTACATTTAAACCTGGCATTGCATTTCGCACAGAACCTATTTTTCTAACATGTTGGATCAAATTCTGAAGCCTGACCACTTGGGTCAGACTCTGATAGCTTTCACAAGAAACAGCATTTTTTTTCTTCCTCTAAGAGCTACAAATTAATAGATTTTGTATGAAGACAGGAATGGGACTCTTTCTAGCATTTAAATCTGGATTCAAATCCATATTTTACAGGTTGGGTCTAGCCCACAATCCAACTCATTTGGCAACGTTTTCTCTTCTAATTGAGATATCTAGTTCAACACGAATGGAATACTTCCACAGTTAAAGATGACACTAAAAAGCTTTTTTCCAGCGTTTAACTGAAATTAATTTTAAAGCAGTAAAAATCTGAGTACAGAATGATGTCACATGCATGGACCAACTTCATTCTAACATTAGGCTAAGTCAAATGAACAAAGGTAATGAAGGTGAGAAGAGTAGCAGTGTTTTTAGCTGAAATTAATGCTTTCAGTACTTATGTTAAAACAGGTAATAATCTCCTAATCTTTATTTTGATAAGTGGTTTATTTCTATATACACATTAGCAGAAGGACATCAATTAATTAGCAAAATGAGAACAGGGATATAAAAATTCTAAAAGAGGGGGATTTGAAAATTCAAACATCATTGGTCCTTACACTGTTCTCTTTAATATTAAGTTTTGCTTTTGGATACTGAACATAATTTTCACCAACACATACATTGCTCATGCCCTGAGTGTTAATCTCACTGGTGTTCTCTGTGGGTTTCAAAAAACTGAGAACTCTTCAAGTGTAGAAGCAGTGCAGAACAGAGACTGTGCAAAAATGGTATTTTCTTGTTCCTCGTGCTCCAAATCATCACACTGATTCCACAGCTGCTCCCAAGGGTCCTCTTGGAGAGCACCATGAATGAGTCCCTGCCCCACTGCTCATGGAAGCCAGGGCTCAGGCAGGGCTCAGGGAGGGAGGGGGGCTTCCATTTCTGCCCTCCACACTTAGTCAAGGCAGTGCCAGGAAACTCAGAGCCAGAATTCAGGACCTGACCTTGGTTCCCATGGTTTAGATGTATCTGTCTTTACAGACAAGAGCAGCTGCTCACCACAACACCCCAAAACACATGAAAAAAACCCTGATCTGAGAAAAGGAGTTAACTCCTATCCCAAGGCCTGCTTTATCAACAACATTTTCTGTTAACATCATTGGAGTAGAAAAGATCTCATGGGTCATTGGAAGTTCTTTATCATGGAAACTGCATCACAAAATCTCTTCCATAAAATTACCAAGCACAATCTAATATTAAACAAAATTGTTTGTCACCACCACTCTTCCTGGGACACTTTTCCAGAACCTCCCAGCTGGGATAACTGGAAACTTACTTCTATTTTCTATCTTTAATTAATATGCTCTTGGGGATTTTTACTATGAGCAATGATAAGCAAGCCAAAAAGAGCTTAGTGTAATTCTTGAAACATGAGCAAGGAAAGTCATTAGGAGAAGGTACCTCTTGGGAAGCAAGTTAGAAATTGAAGGTATAAGAGGAAATAAGCATCCATTGTTCTTATATTCACCCCTGACAGGTGTTAATTGAATTTCCTGGACCTACATAAACTTTTATCTGGTTTGCTTTTATTATGAGAAACATGTTGCTATTGTTTAGAACCAGGGGAAGTTGTAGCTTAACTCTCTTCTCACTGCCTAGACAAGAACATGCACTTCAGATTTATGGATATCAAAGAACTGAATGATGTTTGTGGAGACTGTAACAGAAAATTTTAGGTATATTCCAGTCTATAAAATTATCTAGTTTAATTTATTTATAATAGAAAGTGGTATATGTTTTCATTGGTGAAAGCTGCCATTTTCTAGCCAATTCTAGTTGCAAGAGGGAAAGATATAAAACTTGAATTTAAGTTTAATTTCTGAGTTTACAAGTGACTCAGCCTGCATTCACATACCAGTCCCTTATCCTCTTACTGTCTCCATTTCCTCATCTTTAAAATATGGGTAATAATATTTCTGTATCCCTGGAGTGTTTCTTAGGCTTAATTAATTCAATGCTTTACAAAGTGCTTTCTGATACAGAGATGGGAGTGCTACACATATCCAGAGGATTCCATTTGAGACGATTTGTAAATAAGTCTGTGCTTTCTAGATCTTGTTTTTAATTCAGACTAAGACTGACCTGGAATTAGAATTGCTACAATTGTAATTTTCACTCACGGCTCAACTCTGAAAGGTGCTGAGCATCATAGCCAGATGCAAGTGATTTTTCTCCCATAGAAAGACATCTATGAAAGCCAGGTCTGTGGCCAGCATTTTCTCCCAGGCCAGTAGCCCTCCCTTGCCTGGGGAATGTGAGAATGTGGCTGCAGGCCACATCCCTGGTGCACAGAGGGAGGGAATTGGAGCACCAGGCCTCTGGCCAGCACTTGCCAACCAGAGCTGCACTTTTCTCACAGAAAGCTAACAGGACAGTGCAGGCACAGGGGTTCTGCTCCACGGAGTGCTCTGCAGCTGTCCTGCTAGGAAAGGAATGGGACACAGGGCAGAGAGCTCTGCAAGAGCTCAGGGGCCCCTTGGACCTCGAAGGAAGGGGAAGCAGAGGTCAGAAATTCTGGCTGGTCCTGTGTTTCATTAGGTCTATAGCTCCCCAAGTCAGATTGCCTAAGGCAGAACACCATTTTTGGAGCTGACACTCCACTGCAAGGCTGGAGACGGGAGGCCCAAGATGGGATCAAGGATTTTCATCTGGAGTTGAAATGTTTCTATGGATTCATCTGCAAATCTATGTGGAGTGGGGAGGAGTGATTTCCCTATTACTTCTTAGTCAGGAAGGGTCTGTTACTCTCTGCACTGGACTTAACTAGGATGCTTTTCCTGCAATACATCTGTTAAAGCTGATTTTGTTCCTACAGATGAAAATCACCCAGGAGGTGTCTGCTATCTAGCCATAATGTATGTTTAAAATGAAAGAATGGCTTGTCACAGAAAAGTGTGGTCAAGCAATTTAGCAGCAAGTTCAGATTT
Organism: Molothrus ater; assembly: GCF_012460135.2. Taxonomy (NCBI): domain Eukaryota; kingdom Metazoa; phylum Chordata; class Aves; order Passeriformes; family Icteridae; genus Molothrus; species Molothrus ater. Next base: position 8,169,219 of record NC_050479.2, on the reverse strand, counting down.
GGGAAGGCCAGGATCCATTCCTTATCCTACCACAGGCACAAGAGCAGTACTTGTATTATCTGCAGAACTCCTCCTTGGGAATGCTAAGTGCCTCACACTATTTTAAGTCACCCCATCTTTGTGTCTCAATCCCCCATGTGCAAAATGGGAGACAATAGCAAAGAAGTCTCACAGGGACTGTGAGATGATGAGATGCTAAAGAAAGAGAGGCCATATGTGTTCCTAAAATAAGTAACAGCATGGATAGGGCTATTTTGGGACAATGGAGCTGTGCTAGCTTTGCATGCAACTGCCTCCACCAGAGCAGATATGAAATCACAGACTCATAGAATGGTTTGGGTTGGGAAGTACCTTTAAAGATAATCCAACTCCCCTTCAATGAGCAGGGACACAGGAGTTTGAATCTATAGGAGTTTAAACCCCCCAGTATTCAATATGTATATTATGTTGTCTTTCTAAGGTAAATGATTTGAGGATTTAGACTGCTCAGGTGATAACATTCAGGGAATTCTGGCAGGTACTGAACTCCATTTTTCAGTGGCACAGATAATGCTGTGAGCTAGTGCCAGGTAACTCAAGAGTTATGGAATTATCAAGCTGGTTCTTCCAAGGGCGACATCCAGGGAAGGGAGCAGTGGTTTGGTGACTGCCTGGGGTGCCTGCTGTCCCCTGGCTGCCCACACAGACAGGGACAGTGAGGTGAGCACCATGTGCAGGAGTGGTGCAGTGTAACACAGTCTCTTTTCAATAAGTTTCTGGCTGAGGCTCTAAATATCAGAGTTAATCACCTAAAGTGCCTTGTGGTGGCTTATGCCCTTCTGCAGGTCTAACTTTTTATACCCACCTTGGAACAATAAAAGATAAAAGCTTTGAAATATAGAGCTGTAAAATAAAGAGCATGTGGGGCAGACACAGAGCTTATGACTTTTTGCCTTCATTAAGGTCTCACAAACTTGTTTTTCCTTGTCATGTACAGCCATGCCCCAGACTGCAAACACAAAGTGGCTGGGAGAAAAGAGGACACCAGAGAGGATCACTGGAACTTACAAACAGACTTTCAGCAACTGGAGATGAGAGCAGGTCAAAGGTTTGCTAAATGCATGTATGGCATCAAGGTACCTCATCACCCAGAAATAGTTTAAGTATTTGTTTATATATGGACCTAGAAATTTGGCTTGTGTTTAACATAGAGATTCAAATCTGATTTGAGCAAATAACCCAGAGTTCCACCTTATAAACTGGTCTTTCATATGTGTGTAATAACATATACTCATATGATACATTTCTTTTTGTTGTTTAAGTTAGAAATGTCAGTGATGCTCATTGCCTTTGAAATTCCTGAACAGATGCAGAAGTTAAGGGACTGAGAAAAATTAATGTTGAAAATTAGCCATACTTCCCCAAACCTCAAAAATACTCACATTTGTGTTAAACTGCTTTATATATCCTAATTTATTTGCTCTTATTTATGGATACTTCCTAGGTTTCTTTGCCAGAAAATAAAGTCTGTTAAGTATGTGTACATGCAAAATAAATTATTAGACTTGCTACAATTGTAATTTTCCTCACGGCTCAACTCTGAAAGGTGCTGAGCATTGTAGCCAGATGCACTTGAAGACAAGAGAATAAATGTGCTCTCAGAGACCCATGTAATACACATTAAATACAGATATAATTGGAATAATTCACTATATTGGGCAGAACTGTAAGGTTTTGGCAGGAGAAGAGGCTGCAGGGTGACCTGTGGGGGGGATGAGGGGTTGCCCTGTGCTGGTCAGGGACATTTCCAGCTGGATTTGCAACAGCCAACATGGACCCACTGATGCCCCAAGAGCAAACCAGTGAGAGGAGCATATGGGGCCTCTGCAAAAACATATTTAATAAAGGTGGCAGCTACTAAACAAGGAGAGATGCCAGAGAAAGAGAGATGCCAGAGCTGGCATGGAACAAGCAGGGGCAAGAGAGACACCAGGGCAGGGGAGAGACTGGAGAAAAAGGGGAGACTGATCCAACAAGAGGAGGCTGGTCCACAGCAAAGCAGGGGCAGAGGAAAAGGAAAGGCTGGAGAGGGGTGAGGAGTCTCAGGAGCAGGCACAGTCTGTGGGGACTGTGGCCCATTGAGGAACCTCAGTGGAAGGTTCTTCCCTATTTGAGTAGGGAACAAGGAGCAGTGAAAGAAAAGGAAAAACTACATAGTGACCACCTTCTTCTGTGATGTCCAGTGTCCCATCAGGGAGCTGAAGTGTGGTGTGCAGTGAGGGAGATGAGGCAGGGAAGAAGACCTTTTACTCAGGGAAGTGGTATTTTCTCCTAGTTTAAATGTTGTTTATTTCTCAATACTGGAATAAAGACTTAAAAGTTTACATTAATTGCAATAAAATAAATTCTGTTAAGTTGCCCAACACAACTCCTTTTTCCCCCCACAACACTTGGATAACAAAAGAATCAACTGAAACCCTTATTCCAAACCTGAAATAACCACCTACAATTCAGGAAAAACGAGAACCTTTCCCCTCAGCTGTCTTTCTTCACATTTTCACCATATTTACCCCAGATCCAAATAAGTCTACATTTTATGAATTGGACAATGCTCAATAACTATGGGAATTAAAAGATAATAATGTGCTAAAACACTGACTGCCAGATCTAGACAGACACAAGGGACAAGAAGAAATGTTTTTTCCTGACTGTCCAGCTGCTTTGAATTCAGCTGAAACACAGTCTCTCTCTGAGAAACCCAGAGAAAATGGCTCACAGTGAGCAAAGCTGACCTGCCTGCTCACTTGGGAGGGACTCAGCCAACCCAGGACATGGAAGAAGTGACATGAGCTTTCTGAGGAGGGGGCCAGGCTCTCCCTGTTCCAAGACTTGTTAGGCCCAGGAGAAGGGATGGGATGGGATGGGATGCTAGTAAGCCTGGGCTGATTCTTGGATGATGCTGGCCCTTGCCCAGCCTCTCTCATCACAGAGTGCTTGACCTTGTGAGAACTGGACAGGGTCTGGAGCCAGTTAAGAGAGTGGAGTTTCTCCATCTCCAATTTAATTTCCCTTGGCGTGTTGAGAGCTCCCCACTGCCAGACTGACCAGCCCAAAAGGAGATTGAGAATGAGCCCTGATTGTTGTTCAGTACTCACAAGAGCCAGACAGAACTTGGAGTTTCCCCATTTTTCCATCCTAAATGCAGCAGTACTGCAAATGCTGAAGTTAGAGCAAACTCAGATTTTAAGTGCAGTTCCAGCAACTCTTCCCATTTCTACCAAACAGGCTCAAACTTCAATATTTTGTGGAGAGAAGTTGGAAAGGGCCAGGACTTTAGCAGAAAGCTCGTATGGATGATTTATGGGCAAACCATTGCTAATTCACCAAGGGTGTTTAATTTTAAAGTATGATTGCCTTTTCAGTCACTCCACAGAGCTTCAGCTAGAACAAGGGCTTGGATTAGAGCTTTAGGGGATGTATAATCAACAGTCCACAAGGCTGAGGTATGCAGACACTATTTATCTCAATGAAACTCTTTCCACATTATGATGACCTGAATTTAATTACATCACCTTCATCCATCAGCTGACAGGCAGTAGCAGTCTCTCCAGTCTTAGATTGTCTCTCAGATCATTGAACTCACAGCATAACCAAGAAGACATCCACCCTTAAATCATCTTCCTGAAAGCATGGAAACACACAAGTTCTTCTAGGAAAGAAAAGATTTATTTTTTTTCTTTAGTAGAGCTTCTCTGTTAGGCATGTTGAGTCTGGTATAACCATGTCCTGTAAAACTTTACTGGCTTATTTGTTTTGTGCAAAGTAGCACAACACAGCTGCTCTTTATGGACTGAAACTTTTACCTGGCACTGAAATGATCCTTGGCTTCATTTTATAAAGCTGTGGAAAACCTCAACCTGTGATTATTTTGTTAGCTTTAAAAATGACTTTTGTTTTCACTTGCTTTTAGTGTTCTCTGTGTTAGGGAGTTAGCTGCATAATTTCCCTGTGTTGATTTGGAAACTATTCTTTCTGCCATAAGATCCATGTGTGTGTTTGTAGCACAGAAAGTTTCAGTTTGTGATTCAAAAGCTGCCATTCAATTAGACATGGACATTTCAACTTCAGCTTGGCAAAAACACTGCAGTGATTTCCCAACATCGCAGATGCTTTATCTGCACAGAAACCCTCCAGATGCTCATGCTGTCACATACATGCTGTTGAAGGCTGTCCAACAATGCTCCAAGATCCTAAAAGCATTTACAAAATCAAGCTCAACTGCACTCAACAAATCACCAAAATATGAAGAGAGTGCAGACACTGCAATGAAAGCCTTGACCACAATGGGCAGGCACCAGCAGGAGCTGAGCACCTCTGCAAGATTAACTCAGGATGCAAAGGGATCTCCAGAAGTCCCAGTTGTTTTGTTCTTCATCTTGACAACTGATCCATCATTTTTTAAAAGACAAGAAAGAGCAGGTTCAAACCTTTAGGGCCTGACTCAAAGCTCTCCCTGTAATCAGAAAAAAAATGCCATAGCTGTAGGGGTTGGTGGTCTCTGATGTGTCTTTGAGAAAACATAAATTAAAATACTAAAACACAATCAATGGCCAAATTTCATGTGTGACACTCTTTTCTAAAGCTTCATTTTTCATATTAGCTTTAATTTTGCTTTTAGCCCTCTCTATTAATTTGAAACTTTGCTGCTTGCATCTGTAACCTTAGAGAATCATTGCTACACTCTGCTGCAAGGAGCATCTAGCACAGACAAGCCCCCAGCCTTGCCCAAATCCATCTCTGCTGTTCTTTGGCCCCTCAGAGAAAGACTGCAGCCTCACCTCATAAGTGAAGAGGGAAAAAGTGCTTGGCATCATGACAGTTCAGGGAAAGAAAAAACATTTATTTAGGAAGAAAAAACATTTATGGTCTGAACCTATCCATAAGAAACAGGCAATTTCTACTGGGACTTCTCTGACAAGAAAGTCACCTCCACCACAGGGATCTCCACTGCAGCAAGAGAAATAAGTCCAAAGTCTCCCCATTGGTACTGGATTTCTGATAAAGTCATCTCCCAGTAGAGAACTGGAGCAGCTCATTCCCCACTCCACAGCAGCGAGAGGGAGAGCAGAATTTTCACTCATTATTTTCCAAGTCCTGTTTCTGTCAGGGGAAAGGACTCTGGAGCATTGTCTCGCCATCAGGAGGGTGGGGTTTGCTGTGAAAAGGAAGTGATGAACAATCAAAATCAGTCAAATCATGTAAGAACAGGGCTTGGAAGAGTTTTGGGAATTATGAGGGGTTTATCCCAAAATTCCTTTCAACATAATATGCTGTAAGAGAAATATCTGATGGGAGCACCAGTTCAGCAAAACATTAAATGGGTACTTAATGTAAAGTTAAATACAAAACAAAAATTAACCCCAGGCAAATATAATCCACAAAATTCCCAAGAGTCTTTTCAGGTACTTCTTTGCATGAAGTTATTTCTAACTTGATCCAAGAAATCACCATACCAAATCTATTCTCATTTTCCTCTTCTAGGAGTAGGCCAAAATAATTATTTTTTCCCCTGAGAAAATTACATTGGTAAAAAAAAAGAAATATTCTCCATCCTCCTGTTTCTGAAGAAGATATTGTGGTTATACCACGGACTTCAACAGATGCTCATAATTATACAAGGGTTTTCCTTGATCAGAGTTTGGAAGAGAGATTGGTATATAGCAGTCAAATCCTAAATATAACCTACTGAAATCACTGGAGAGGGCCTGGCACTGCCATGGCTGAATGGTTGAGCTTCACATATGTGAAGGGTTTGTTTTAAAAGCACAAGAATGTCAAAAGGACAGAATTAGTATAGTGAGATATATTCTCAGTGTCTGAGAACGCTGCGTGCAGGTTCTGCAGTAATGAGTCTGATAAAATCTCTCAGGTTCATCTGTTCCATCCTGTACTCTTTAGCAGCACAAGGAAAATTATCTTCCAGACCAAGAGTAATAAATTTTGGATGTGAAAAAATATTTAGCTCCCGGGACTGTAGCTATGTGTCGCAGACATCTTTTTGTGAAAATCTTTTCTTAGGATTTTCTCTCTTCTGAGAAGCTGAGGCCTCAGAAACAAAATGTAAACAATGGTTATCTGCTGCTGTGGAATGCAACAGGTGTGTCTGTGATTGGGCCATTTTGAATGTTTACAATTAATGGCCAACCACAGAGCAGATAGCTTGGACTCCCTGTCCGAGCCAGCTGCCTTTGTTATCATTCTTTTCTATTCTAGCCTTCTGAGAGACTAAACCTTTCCTTCTATTTCTTTTTAGTATAGTTATAATGTAATAGATATATCTATAGCATAAAATAATGAATCAAGCCTTCTGAACATGGAGTCAACATTCTCGTCTCTTGCCTCATCCAAGAACCCCTGTGAACACTGTCACAGCTATGCATGCAGATAAGAAGCAGAAATGAGAAGAATGTTAATCTGACCAGCCTCCTGTCAGCCCAGGGATGGGCTTTTCCTTGCTGGGGGTCAAAGACACCTTCTAGCCCCATTACCACTTTCCTTACCTAAAAATTAAAAGAATCCCACAGCACAAAATCCAGTCACAGGTCACAACCAGCCAACAGCAAATATCTCCCATCCTTGCCCCAGACAAAACTGCAAAATCTAAAATTTCCATAGTGGAACACTGTATGTTCCAAAACTGCAAAATCTAAAATTTCCATAGTGGAATACTCTATGTTCCAAAATGCCCTCCACTTTAATAAGCACTGTTCTGTTCATAACTTTCTTTATGAAATGCAGCATGTAAAGGCTTTCTGCAGACACAGAAAATAAAGGAAAAACAGCACGTGAAGATTTAACCACCATACGGATTTCAGAAATAGGCAAATTTTTTCCAGTCTTCCTGATGCAATTTCTTTATTTGCCTGATTTACAAAATAAAGCACTGCTCCCTCTTCCTTTCTGCTTCACTAGGATGTTAGGAAGACCATACACACAGTACACTGAATATGCAAAATAGTATTTAACTGATCATGCATTCAACAATCAGAAAAACATGTTCCTTTAAATTCCATCTAGTTTTATTGGAAAATTATTTGCTTCAGAAAATTTGTTTCTGGCACTTTAAAACACTGTATTGTGTGATAACTTGGGTTTATTCTCCTCATTTATTGACTTGTTAGCCATTTCATTTAGTGTTAATGATGCAAACCATCTTGTTTAATGCTTTGATGCTGCCCAACATATTATTGCTTTGGTCTGCAGAATAGACCACTTTTAATACCTCTCCTTTAAAAAACATTATCATTATTTAATTTTTATTACATAAGTTTTTCAAAAATGCCATCTCAGAACAAGCAATTTGCAGATTAACTTGTTCACCACAACAGCTTTTAAAAATCACTGCAGTGTTCCAGAGCATTAACCTAAGACATCTTAGCAAGAATTTTATGAGCTCTTGTGTTTGGGACAAGTACTACAATTTATTCCCACTACAATGTCCCTTTCTAAGAGCCAGATTCAGAAGAGTGCCATGCAGTGTCACTGCAGCATCGCCATGCTGGAATGTTGTGTATATTGACTCAAGAATGTTCTTGGCAGAAGCCTTCCAGAGAAAGACACAGTGTAGTTTTGGAGGCAACCTTTAATTGAACAAAGTTCCTTGTTCAGTGTCAAGAGAAAGTGTTTTTTCTGATTCTTAGTCAAGGCTGGCTCGGGCGAGCAGGAGTGAGAAGCTGAGCTGCCTCAGGGAAATACTGCAAGGGTCTTCCATGACTTAGCATTGCTGATGACACTTCTACCCTATTTCTACTGGATGGAGTAGTTCTTTGGGTTTCATTTCTACTTCAAATGGTTTATAAAGAGGTGAATATTTTTAATGTGCTCCAAGTAAGGATGGTACAGAGATTCAAGAAAAAAAAAGACACTGAATTTTGCAAATGTACAACCAAGCTCAGATCCAGGATAAGTGTACATAAAAATAGGAGCAGGGTCCCCAAAAAAGTAACTTTCTATCAGCAAGGTTCTTGTTTTCCTAGGTAGTTTTTGATTTTCTTGTTTTCCTTACTGTAGTTTTTGATTTTGATTGGTTTTTTTTAAGAAATAGAAAAAGCAAAATTTATTTCTTTTAAGAAACAGAAAAAGCAAACTTTAAGCAACCTAAAGCATCTTTTACCCACACACCAAGTAGGTTGTATGGCTTTTCTGGTTGTTTCCTTTTCTAATCCCTTCCCTTAGTATTCCAGGTTACAACATTTTCTTTTCCATTCCAATAGTTTCAGAAACCAAATTGTTTACTTCAATGCTCTATTCCTTCCTTCATGATTCTCAACTTCTGTCGTGCCATTATATGAAAGACATTTTTGTTTGACATTTCATAGAGCTTATGAGAACAATACATTTCATGCATCACCTTTGTATTTCATTTCAAGCCACTGAAAGGTAAACTCCATTCAACCCCACTGAGGTTATCTGTCTTATCTCAAGTCCATGCTGGTTTGGAGAGCCCTTTTGCACAACTGCTCAGACAAAGCCCTGCATTTTCCATTGCTCAGGCTGTTTCCTCACCCACAGCTCAGAGCCCCTTTGAGCAGTTTCTTTCTTTCACTTTATGAACAGATTTTTTTTTTTTTAAACACAGGGGACCCTTACAATGGTTGTTTTAAATCTGACAACAGCTCTCCAATAACCCAATGACAGAAAACCCTGAGATGGAAATCAGCTGAGCAAGTCTATAATCAGTTTGAGAGACCACTAGGGAAAGTACCCAAAGCAAGCACCAAAAACATCCTTAGAGAAATTGTTAAATGAGACAAAGAAAAAGCCTTTCTGTAGCTTGCAACTGAAATGCTGCATCCTTCCAAAGATGTATGCAGCTACAGTGTGGTTTCAAATTCCACAAGGAAAGATGCAATGGGAAAAGGGTCATTTTCTCATGTGGTATATTGCCAAAAACATCCTCCTATCTCCCTGAAGTTCCCTCATTGGCCTTTACAGATGGTAAGTATTATAATGCCATCCCTTCAGCTCTCAAGCATGTGATGTCGTCCCACAGCAAGTATCAGTAACAAATGAGACCCAGGAGACAGCACAACTGTGTTTGAGAGGAACTGGCACTGCCACTACAGAAAGTGTGATTAACAGGAAAATGGTCAGTATGTTTGTATTTGGCTGTCTCATTTGGAAGTCTAATTTGAAGGGCACAGAGAAGAAAATCTGGCTTAAAGCCATGGATACATCATCACTTAATTCAGGTATGAATCTGCACCAGTGCTGAGGCAGTTCCACCTCCAGCCAGCAGCTCCTGCCTCACTACATCAAAGCTCCTACAGCCACACCATGACCTGGCTCACAGAGCTGTCATCACTGAGCAGTGACTCTCTCAGCCTCAGATTTTTTTCAGTAAGCTGAGAGGAGACCCACAGCCCATGCAAGAGGTCTGGGGGATAACCAAAGTTGTGGGAGAACAGAGACCCCACCACCCCTCTCAAAAGCAAGAAGCTATCAGCTTAGCTCAGCAATCTTCACACAAATGGTTGCAATGACTACCTTCAAAATACAGAACATATCTAAAGCACCTGGACCCTTTAACAGGAGCTTCTATTGAGCTCAGGATGAAGATAACATAAAAGCTTAATGACAACAAATTATATTTTAAGTCTTAACTACTCCATTGTTAACCGTTTTAGTAGAAACAGCAAGCTAAGGTGTTTATCTGCTGGCTGTGACTTCTCCCCTGGGTGAACTTCAATTAAATCTCTTCAACCATAGGGGGAAGAATGTAAAATTTAACTCTCTCTCTTTCTCACCACATCCTAAATCTTCTCAAACTGGAAGAAGAAGTGCATTTCCAGAAAGGCTGAGTAGTCACAACAGAATATTAGGTTTGTGGGGCTGCAAAACACAAAAGGTCACAGCAGAGAGGGCTCATTAACCAAACGTGTAAAAGACCACCTTTGTCCTTCTCAGCTGGAGAAGTGATGAAGGCAAATTTCAGAAGCCAACTCTTAAACCTAATAGCTATGGAGAAAGAGTAAATTAGCTCTACCCTTCAGTGAGATGAAGCCAAAGCCCTGCTCTGCTGTCACAGCTGTGTTTGAGTACAGACACAGGCAGTTATTGCTGAGTTTCTGACCTGCTGGAGAGTCACTCCCCCACTCACTGTGTGACAAGTGGCTGACAGGCCTACACCTACAGGCTCAAGCTGGGTTTTGATGTTAATATTGAGCAGTTGTGCCAGAGAAGGGATAATGTTCTTGGTATTGCTCTTGCATCCAGAGAGGAGATAATACTCCTGCTCTTTTAATTTTTGGATGACTAAGGTACCAGCTTCAGTCTTTAACAAGAATTAGGAACAGAGATACCTCAAGTGTTGTCAGCTAAAGTGTGCTAATCTCCTCACAGTGCAGCTTAAGAGGTTTTGCAGATTGTCTGTAAGATGTAGCCTGGCACTACTGAAGGCAAGTTCCCTCATAATAAGCTAGTAAATTGTAGGAATTGCCTTCTTACCTCTTACAAAACCATGTAAGCTCAAAAAAAGTGGGCTAGAATGGTCTAAATTCTATGTTGATGTGGAAGGAAACAGCAAATTCCAGTTTCATCCCAGTTCCTACCAAAAATTAGTGGTTCCTTGTTATGATGTTCCTCCCTTAAAGGGAAGGGAGCACCCAAGATTTGTAGATGCTTGTGGTGAATGGAATGATGTAAGTCAGAGGTTCTTGCAAAAGGTTACAAAGTCTTTTTAGCAAACCACACACTTGGCATGGAAGTTGGTGTGTTAGTCCCAGACCTCCTAGTATAAGCAGTGGGTTTTGGATTAAGGATAAGATGAAAGGGAAGAGGGAAAGAGAGATGAATTAAAGGGGGAGAGAGAGAAAGAAAAGAGAGGACAAGAGATCACCAGTCCTTGCTCCAGTGTTGATCTAGCTGTGGTGTCCAGGGATGTCCAGGGTCCTGGGATACAGATGCAGAGCAGGTGCACTGGGCTTTGGGAGGATACTTATTTATAGGTAAGTTTTCTCTGCCCTGGAGAGAAGTTTCTAGCTTTCCATACAAATTAATTATTGCTGCCCATTCCTACAGACCTTTCTGGAAATGAGTCAGAGGTTTTGGGGTCTTCAGTGGTCTCGATGCCCCCTACAGTTCACACCTGCTTCTCAACCTCATTGCTGTGCTTGCACTGTGTTGGGCTTATCTCCAGGAGCCAGAACAAGAGCATTTGTGAAGAAAACTGCTGCCCTACCTCTGCAGGGCCCCTTCCCCAGCCACATTCTTTTCCTTCTCACTGAGCTCTTGTCTGCTATTACCAACAGCTCTTTGCTCCACAGCCATCTGGCTATCAGTGTTTGAGACATACACATTAGCCCTTTATCTTCTGGCTCAATTTGTATCACCCACTCCATGCATGCTCTTGGCCACTGTTTTTCAGGAAGGTTGGTGTGGAAACCCAGGACACTGGGAATATTTCTCTGTCTGCTCTGGGGTGCCCTGACCCCCAGGGGAGCACTGACTTTGACTCTCATTCATGGAGAAAGTTTCCCAGACTTCAAGATAGACTGGAATCCACAAAAGTGTGCAATAGATTATAGAGAGCAGTGTAGGTGCATCACTTGGTGAGAAATTGAGGTTTTGGGGTTTTTAGTGTGTTGTGGATGGAAGCAAGATGGAGGCACAGGGTGTTGTCCTGGGTTTCTTCTTCATGCTTCTTCTTCCTCCTTCTCCATGGGTTTGGGTGGCATTTTGTAATTGGGCAGAAAAGTCCCCATTGCAGCTCTTTGGGGTCAGTTATTGGGTGAAAAGGGAAAATAATCCAGGTGCCAGTTCTTCATTGGATAGTTCAGGCTTAAAAGACCTTGGAACAAGAGATTGTTGCCATTTTGTGCCTTCTAATGAAAAGCTGCAGAACTCACAGTAGTGAGACTGTGTTACTGATAAGAAATAATAAACATCTGAGTGTGAACATGAACTATGGTCTCAAGTGCCTTCAGTCCAGACCCAGAGAAACCGTCAGGGTGGGTAGAGGGATACGACGGGCATCTGTGGAGGGGACAGCAGATTAAGCGCTCCCAAAAGATGTTTCCTTTAGGTTTCGGTCCCCGGACGCGACACAAGAGCAGCGAGGCTGCAGCCGCAGCTCAGACCACGCGATGGTGCCAAAGCGCCCAGGTTTGGGATGCGCGTTCCCACCTGCCCGGGAGGCCGGGCCAGCCCTCTCCAAAATCGTCGGGAAAAGGTGAAGGGAGAGGAAACACACGAATCAACTGCCATTCGTACGCATCACACACATGCGGATTTCTCTGAGCAGTTTCAGTTCTTTCTCACACATTTCGTTCCTCATTAGCGCTGCAATGTCAACATAGAGAAGCTGCGTACCTTTAATTATATCAATTACCCCTAAAACCACACTCATCCCTATCTTCAATGACGTTATAATACATTAAAATGTGTTTTAAGTGGACTTAACAAAAAAATAGTGTTTAACTTGACTTTGAAACCACTAAAATTAAGTGAATTCCAGATCACCATCTTCCTCAGAGTTGTTACATCAGCATCACGGTCTCAGCAGACTGCAGTGTTGTGTTCTAGAACAATATATAAAATATATTTCTAAAAGTTGGCTGTGATCCCTGAAGGCAGAATGGCTGAGAGGGCAGTACAGGCTGAAGTACAGGTCACAGAGGAAAGGTTCTCCTTGTCTTCCCACTGACCTGCTGTAGGACCTCAGGTGAACCAGTCCCCTCCTCAATATTCTGTCCAGCCCCTGCAAATTCTGCAGGACTGGGGCTGCCTATGACAAAACAGGGACACTCTCACCTCCAGTGAGCCCACAGGGGCAGGCAAAGTCACAAAAAAGGCCATGCTGAGAACTGTTAGAAAATGCCAAAAGTCTACTGGAGCTTCATCAGAAGGTCACAATTTTGACCTCGTGACATTTGTACTGATACACAAAAAGAGCCATATAGTTTTCTTTATATGATGTGCATATAGAACCTAGCAGAAAGAACCCTAAAATGGGCTTCTTGTGCATATTTGGAAGCTTTAACTGTAGCTCAGCTCTACAGAGAGAAAGCTGGCAATCCTCTTTAAGACAGCTATTGACTGACAGAAGTAAAAGAGAAAGGCACTTCTCCTTTCAAAAAGAAAAAATATAGAAGACAAATCTGCCCTTTAGAGAGGGCAGAACTCAGATTTTGCTTATTTTTTGAGTCCTCAGGATATCAGCTGTGACATAGCCCAAGATTTGGCTCAGTAACAACAGGTTTGGTGTGGGTTTTTAGTGGTTTTTGAGAGTTGTTTTTGACTCCTTTAGAAATTTTTTGAGCTGTCTTTGATTTATTTAGCCTTGGTATCCACATTTGCAAAAACAACCGTTTCTGCTTACATAGATGGAGTGTGCAAATGGGGGTGGGAATGAGGAGATCATAAAGCCATTCAGCAGCAAGGACCAACAACTTTTCACATGAGACCTGTATAAATTGCACCCAGTATAAATCACCAAGTTGGGCTAAACTTTCTCATCTCTCACCTCTCAGGATGTCACCATCCCCCAAACAAACTGCCCAACACAGTCCCCTTGTCCCATTTCCCCACCACACCAGGACAGGGGTTGCCCAACTGACTGTACTGCTTATTCACATTCAACCAAACTCTCCAGGTCAGAAAACATAAGAGAAAAAAGAGTTTTGTCTGCTCAATTTTATTTTAGAATCTTTTGCTTAACCTCTGTGTATAAATTTCCTTTGAGACTGCAAATCCTAGTACCAAAAGGGGCATTGCTGACCCTGTGTGCTTCTGGAGTTGGTAACTCCAAGTGGCACCTGGCACTGGGATTTCATTCTTTCCAGTAGGATTCAACTGGCTCAGTCATCACAGCAGCCAGAAAAATATTTTCCAGTTAAAGCATCATTCTGGAAATGATGGTTGAGACAATTACTTTGCTAGCAACCAGCCTGGATTTAGTAGTAACACAATGAAACCCAGTGATCACACAGCAGTCCAGTTGAGACCAATGGTGGGCTCTTTGACTCAGCCTTTTCCTCATATTCCCTCCTCTACCATCATTTCACCCATAACACTGTTGGTACAGACAGGGCTGCAGGCAAAGGCAGCATCCAAGTGCCTTGTGAGCAATTCCTGCTGAAGACATTTCTGCACAGCACACTCCTAAAACAGCCAGGGAACGCTGGTATTCTGCCTACAGCTGGCACATTGATTTTGTGACTGCTGCTAGCACTATATGGCTTTATAAAAATTATTTCTGACCTAATGTGCATGTTGTCTCAATTTTTCACTTGCCCTGAGCAGAAGCTCAAAATGAAATCAGTTTAATAGAAGAAATTTACTGCATGTAGATTTTGTCACAAGTATTGCTTACAGGATTACAAAACTCACTCTCTTCAAAGCACAGCTGGGATCTAAATTAAGCCTAGAGAAAATAGCTAGAACTCTGCCAGCCTACAAAGTGATGGTATTATTCTCTTATATTGGGCTTCACTGACATACAGATATACCCAGTGGGCACTAGAAACCAGTACAGAGTTTGTGAGACTTGACTGTTTCATAATAAAATTTATTGCTTCTATTTATTATTTTCCCAAAGAAGAAACCAAGATGAGAACAGGAAAACATAAGATAGAGAATTCTTCAGAAACCATGTTTGCATTGTGATTTCAAGAACAGCAATTTGAGAAGCAGAGAAGGAATATAAGACTCTTCAAATACAGAACTCTGATTTCTCTATTTCTAGAATTACATTATAGTATTCCTAGCACCACAAGTTCAGAAAAAGAAAATGAGAATGCAAATGCTAAAGTCTCAAAAATACAATTCCTTCTGCAAACGAGAAAAAAAAATAACATGATACTCTTTTGTTGTGGTATGACTTTCAGAGTGAATGCTTTATGGAAAGCAGTGTCAAGAGATTAATAAAAAAAATTGAGATGATTGCTAACATGCACAGATATGAAACACAGAGAGAGTAACAGTTATAAGAGAAAGAACTTTTTTCAAAACAGTCTTATTCACTCTGGTACCTTCTTTTCCACATCATATTTGTAAGAAATCCTTAATTTAGATGAAGAAACTTCTTCCCTCATATGATCCTTTTCCTGTTTGGTGATTCCCACTACCTTCCCATCTAAGGTACAACCACATCCACCCAGTGTCCTCTAGCAGTTTCAGAAATTTACTGCTTTGAGTCACTCTCCTTGCTGTTTTTCTATGCACATTTTGGGTGTAGACACAATCTGAAGGGAAGGCAGGGTAAGGGGCAGGACAAAGCATACCTGCAGTTCATCTGTACTTCAGACTACAAGGTGCAGGACCCATGTTTTCCTAAACAGGCAAAACTTTGTGAAATTATGCTAAAATATACACAGTAAATGGAACACTAGACTTGCAAAGTCAAGTGCCCAAGGGACAGCAAATGCCAGAAATAAGGTAACCCACATAACCTTAATCCAGGACCCATGGGCTTACATGTTGTGCTAGCATTATCAGTTTACAATACAGAATACTATATTTTCAAAATCATCATGCCTTGCTCACTGCACAAACCAGCTGGGCTCACAGAAAAGCAATCATTCAATATCTTTGTTGTTCACTGATCCAGGCTTTCTCTGCCATGTGTTTTTCTAATCCTGTTCTGGAAGCAGAAAAGCCCATCAGGAAACAACTTATTTTGATCATATCTTTGCCACAGTATTCAGGTAATCTCACAAATCTTTTTTTTTTTTTTTGCATTTATTTCACAAAAGCTATTATGTAGTGCAGGTTTTGTGACATGCAATACAGAGTAAGAAATAATTAATTTGAAGTGCTCATAACTTGCTCGGCTGCTGAGTTTTAGAGTACCCTATGCATCTGGCATGATTTTCCCATTCAAAGTGTAGCTTCCACCTGGCAGCAGGAGGAGCAGGAGCTCCTCCTAATTTATGCAAAACAACTCACAGACAAGGGGGGGGATTGTTATTGCCACCTATGAAAAGCTGAGTTTAAGTGATTTGCCCATTGTCACATACTATCATGTGGCAGTGGCAAGGATATAACTTTACTCTCTTAAATACTGTTTGCTGTAAACACACTTTCATTTTACTACCTGCACTCATGTGCCCACTCACTCATTCTTCTAGACAACCTTTTCTTTTCCCAGTTGCTCAGGCACATTTTCAAAGTGTTTCATAGTTGGCTGGAATTTCTAAATGCACAGCAGAATAGCTCTGGCCAAATAGTTGTATGGGTAGTAATCCTTGGCATGTTCTGCACATAGATACAGTATTACCATGTGGATGTGACACAGGTGCTGTCTCCCAGCAAAGCAGACAAAACACTCCCTAGCACTGCTGGGTTTACTGTGAACTCACACACATTGCTTCCCGAGGAGTCCAGGACAAAAAAGCTCACCAGAAAAAAACTATTTTGAATCAGATAATCTCAAGCATTTATTTGCATTTATTTTACAAAAGCTATTATGTGGCGCTGGTTTTGTGATGCACGATAGGAATGAGTGAGTATTAATTTGAAGTGCTCATAACACAGTTTTAGTTCCAATGCACTGGAAGGCCTTAACCTCCTATCCTACATGGTAATTCACCCTCAAAGCCTGGTTTTGTCTGCCTTTACTTGCAGAGAGCTTCACCGAGGTCCTGGAGCCTAAAAATGTACAAAGACTCTGAGAAATACTCGCAACTTCACAGAATGGGTCAGACTGGAAGGGACCACAGTCCACCTGGGCCCACCTCCCTGCTCAAGCAGGGTCATCCCACAGCACATGGCACAGGATTGTGTCCAGATGTGTCTGGAATATCTCCAGTGAGGGAGACCCTATGCCTTCTCTGGACAACCAGTTCCAGTGCTCGGTCACTGAGCAGGAAAGAAATTCTTCCTCATGCTCAGGTGGAAGTTCCTGGCCATCAGTTCCTGTCCCATTGCCCCACAGAGCAGAGCAGAGCCTGGTCCATGCCCTGACCCTCCCTGCAGACACAGACAGGGATCAGGGCCCCTCTCTGTCAGCCCCTCGAGGCTGGACAGGCCCAGCTCCCTCAGCCTATCCTCAGTCCCTCCATCATCTTCATCACCCTCCATTGGACCCAGTCATGATCCAGCTCCATGTCTGTCCTGTCCTGAGGAGCCCGGAACTGGTGATCCTCAGGTGATCCTCACAGGGCTGAGGAGCAGGACCACCTCCCCTGACTGTGATGATCATGGCATATCACAGGAATATTAAACATACACTCACCAAAGTGCACCACCTGCCTGTTCCTATCACTGGCACTGACAGCTGAAGTGAGACGAGCATGGCTGAGCCAGTCACTGAATTTTTTACTGGGATGTTCTCAACAAAATACAAGGAACAAACCACTGAAGGTTTAATAAAGTAACATACTACACATAATTATACATATGCATTATAAAAATATACAATATATTATACAAATTAGATAGCAGCATAGACAAGGGGAAGGACGAGATCAACGTTAGGACCCAAATGGGCCTCTCACAGCCCCACAGCCAAGGATATCCTCCCCACACGGCCACCGAGAGGGTGGGGCCGGCGCCCTGCTCTCTGAATGGTGCATTGGGATGTCAATCACATATTTGCCCCGCCCCATCGATGTCAGCCTGACGAGCATGGCCAGAGCAAACTCCCTATCCCTCACGCTCTGATTGGCTGAGCCAGTTGACTCCGCCTCCTCGCTGCTCCCTCTGGGTTTACGGTGCGAGGAGGAAAATGGTGCAGGACCTCTCGCGATCTGATTGGCCAAGTGGGAACGCCACTCAAACAAAGACTCCGCCCCCAGCTGAACAGCTGACTGCTCAGCTCCGTGACAGGGACGGCGCTGCGCTGGCGATTGGTCAGCCCTGCCGAGTCCCGCCCATCCATCCTGAATACCGCTCGCCGATTGGCTGCGGTGGCTATCGGTCAGGCGGCGGGCGGGGCGCTCGGGTGTCTGTCCGCGGCCCGGCAGTGGCGGCTGATGGCGGACATGGGGCGGTGCGGCGGGGCCGGCCGGGCCCTGGGGCTGGCAGCGCTGGTGGCTACGGCCTGTGTGGCCGGTGGGTGAGCGGGGCCGGCCCGGCGCGGGGCAGCGCCGAGGGGAGGGGGCAGGGCCGCCAGGCTGCTGCAAAGGGAGATTGCGGGAAAGGAGCTGGGCCGCGGTGCTGGGGTGGGGAAGGTGAGGGGAGAGGGTGAGGGGGGCTCTCTGTGTCTGTGGGTGCCAGGCTCAGGACCCAGGGGTGCCATCGGGGGCTGTCACTGTGCTGCAGCTCCCTGTCCCCATCCACCTCCAGAGACGGTGCTCGAACCCTTTTATCCAGTCCCTTTCAATCCAAGGGCTGGTTTATATTAAAGTATAAGTTTCTATCATTTTATTGTGTAAATTCGTTCTAGAAAATTAGTTTTATAATTACATCACAAAATTATAAGATCAATTTAGATAATAGATTATGTATTTTTATAATGCATATGTATAATTATGTGTAGTGTGTTACTTTATTAAATTAACTTATACTGTGCACAAATTATATTAAAATCCAGTTCTATAAGCTGAGACAGAGGGATTCAGATCAGAGACTAGAAACAATTTTTCCCTGCCAGGGTGAGCCATTGGAATAGCTTGCCCAGGGAGGTGATGGGGTCACCATCCCCGGAGGTGTTTAAGGGGCATCTGGACCTGGCACTGGGTGACCTGGTTTAGTGGTTTAGGGGTCACAGTGGCACTGCAGGGTTGATGGTTGGACTTGATAGTCTTAGAGGTCTCTTCCAGCTCTGCTGATTCTGTGATAGACACGCATAATTTTGTTATTTTGTACGAATTTTCACATTTTGCTGAGCTGTTTCTGTGGTCACTGCAGCCTCTCTGTTGCCTGCTGTGAGTCAGGCTCATGATGGCACTTCCAGGCCCTGTAAATATTTCCCACCCAATGTTCCTTGGCCTTCCAGGTTCACAAAGGCTTTTGAGAACCTGAGGTACAGCTTTGGCAGGGTAGGAATTAGGTTTTCTATTCCATAGGCAATTGGAGGGAATCTGCTGATGTTCCCAACTTCAAATTTAGTTTTAATCGTTGTAATCTTGAGCAACAATCTTGACTTTCCCTTCTAGTTGTGAAGGGTTCATGCTCTGATTCCATCCACCAGAGCAATCCTGCGCTAGGTAAAGCCAGTTTGCCCTGAATAAGGTGACTGTGTAACAGCCCTGTGGAGAGCAGCATGTGAAATCCTATGGATTTGTAGGCATTTTGTAAATTCTTACTTAAAGAAATTGGTCTGGAAACATTTATGCCCTTCAAAATGTGGGTTGATCCACCATTAAAATTGGTAGCAGACCACCCAAGGAACACATCAATTGAAATAAATTCTTGAATCTGCTCCATAAATATCACTTGGCTTGGCCTCTTTCCTTCCTTTTCCCCCTCCCCAGCCTGCACCTCAGAACTTTGTCCTTTGGTGTGTTTATCATAACATAGCTCAGATTTACTGTCAACATGTGTGTGCATGATCATGAGCCAGGATTTGGAACAGCATCTTCAAGGTCACATTAATTAAATTAATATTAGGGAGGTTTTTAGCTGCACAACACATCAGTTTACTATTGCATTGTTTTTGTAAATAGCCTTTAGATTTGTTGATGCCCTGGAAAACTGTTGTATATCACTGCTTGGATTGGTAACCAATTTTCAATGATCATATGAGTAAATACTTCTGGTTTTTTAGACAGTTACCTTATTCATGTAATTTTGAGGTATGCAGTCAGATTCATTGTATAATTAGAACTTGAGCATACAGGCATGCAAACAGTTATTACTCTGTTACTTGATTTTCTTATATCAAATCAGTTTTCTGGTGGCAACCTACTCAGATTGCTCACTGGGGGCCATATGCCCGAAATTTTGAATTGTGCATCTTTCAAACAAGTTTCAAAATTTATTTACATAAATGTTGGTGTACACAGTATTGCAGCTGTGCCTAAGTGACTTTAAGATAGGAAGCCAGGTTGAAACAAGCCCTTCTCTTATTTCTGTGGAGTCCTTTCTGACTTTATTGTGCAGTAAATTGCTGTCATCATAAAACATTTTAGAAATATGCTTTTAGTCAGCTTTGTTGTTCCAGGTAATGGGGAAGAGAGTGAAGGGGGATCCCAGAGCAGTGAAAACCCAATGTGGCAGATTGTGGCTCCACACAATCAGCTCAGGTCCAGCTGCATCCAAGGCAGACAAACATCTCCTGGTGTCATGAGGTGGAGGAGGCAGAGCAGGGACACCAGAGCTATTCTGCAGGAGCCAGGTTGTCCTGGCACTGCCTGGTTTAAGCCAGCCCTGACAAATTCCACTGGACTCTGGGCTCAGTGGCTCTGGCTGCTGCCTGCATGAACAGAGGGGTTGTGCCAAGCAGTCCTGGAAGTAGACAGAGCTGTGTTGGTGCTTTGTGAGCTTAACAGGGTTTTGGGGTCTTCCTGGCTCCATGGAGAGTTCACTTTACCAGGTCTGAACTGTGAGACTGCTTGTAGCTGTGCTGTTGTTGGAATAATTGTCCTGCTTTTGTTAATATGGGTCTCTTCATTCTTAGTCTCATTCCTGGCTTTCCATAAACTGATAGGCCTGGGAGGGAGGAAGAAGCAATGAAAGCTCAAATATATTTTTCCCCCGTTCCTGCAGGAGCTCTGACAGCTCTTTGTGTCTGTTTTCAGGTGTGTGTGGGGGTGAGTTCAGCATCCTACGGTCCCCTCAGTCGGTCGCATTCCGGGATGGGCGTTGGCCGATCCCGGGCGAGCGGATCCCGGACGTTGCTGCCCTCACCATGGGCTTTTCTGTTGAAGAAGTACGTTCCAGGTCTTGATTGTGAAACGCCTCTAGGCTACAGACCTGCTCACTCAAGATGCAAATCTTCCTGTCATGTGCTGGAATATATAAAATACTGCCCTGTTTGTCTTGAGGAATGCATGACTTGACAGAGGTGGTTCCAGGACAGAGCTGTGTGGGTCATGTGAGCAGCCAGAAGCTGTGCTAGCTGGCTAATTTGAGTCACCAGCTGTAAAAGGAAGCCTGCAGAGGCTGCTCCTCAGTTCCTCTGAAACCTAGCTGTGTGCTGTATCCCCCCCATCCATGGTCACAAACTGAGAACCCGTGGGACCACTGTCACTTCTTGCACACAAGCTCTCTGTAGGGCTCTGCTCCTGAAGACTGAGAATGGCTTGGCAAGGCAGGCATTTTGTCAGGTCAGCAAGCTGTCTGCTGAGCTGAGGTAGAACAAGTATGTTGGTTGCTTAGGAAATAATCCAAAACCTTGGAAACATGATTTGTGGTAGTGTTTCTCCACATTAAGTATTCAAATATAACTTTAGCAGTGTTTATAGTGGGGCACATGAACAGGAGCACTTGGATTGATTCCATCTTGCCTACTGAGTATTTTGCTGGTGTTCAGCAGGGATGAGTGGCTGTTGAAGCAGTAGATGAAAGTGTAATAGACAGATATCTTTGGCAGTGTCTGTGTGCAGCCAGATACTGAAATCTGCAGCCTGAGGCATTCTCACAGCGCTGGTGAGGGCAGCCAGTTCTCATTTCTTCCATACATCAGCTAGGGAAGAGGTCTGATAAGGCTGGTTTCAGTGCAAGGCTGCTTAGCCTGTGTTTTGGAATTTGAAAATACCTTCCTGTCAATTAATTCTGCTATTTTTGTCATCAAACTAGTAACAAACTTGTATGAGTAGTATGACTCAGGAGTAAATGTTGATTATTTTATCAGGAAAAAACAATTTATTGAATGGTATTGTGTGTGTTGCATATAAAGTCACCCAGAAAAACAGTGGAGTTTGGCCTGTTCTGTCCATTTGGCATCCTGGTCATCCAGGGGTATGTCATGGGTATGATGGAAGAACGTGTTCCAGTACTCACTCAGTGCTTTTGCCACAGCTTGGGATTCAGTTGTTGCAATGGGTCTGTAGCATCCTTTAGAAATAGTTCTGTTGCTATGAATTCAAATCCTAGAAGCAGGCAGGGAAGGAGGTGTTTGATTATTCAGTTCAGCCCTGCAACTGAGAGTTCCTCAAAGCTGTCCCTAAGGCAGAGGTCACTGTGTGTGCAGCTTCCAGCCCTGCTGAGGGGAGTACTGCAAAGCCCAGGCACTTCTGCAGCTCACATCAAAGCTGTGTCCAGGAACATAAACTGGCAGTGCAGCAAGGCCACTGGAGAGGATTTGGAATTCTTAGTACATTACAGTGGGAATTCTCAGAGAGAGTCATTCAATATTCTTCTCTTGTTAAAAGAAAACAAAACCAAACCCCATTTTTGTCCCTGGTGATGCTTCAAAGGGTTTTTCCTTTGTTTTTGTGAGGTGATACAAATCATAATGTTAATGACATTTAATTCTAAAATGCAATTAACTTGGCTTTCAAAAAAAAAAAAGGGGGAGTTATGTCATTTACACAGATGGGGAAATCTGTTTGCCTTTATTCCAGACAGATGAATTTGTATTTTGTGCCTGAATAAACCAGTCAGTAGCCTCCACTGTGCTCTTACTGATTTGTAATTGTAGTAAGCTACTAAGAAATCTTTTTATATTTCTGTGCAAGTTTGTACATTTAAGTTTAGTTGCCTGTTGTGATTGACATGTCCCTTTCTTCCCCTTCCTTTCCACCCTGTTTCTTTCTTGTACTGAAAATATAAAGATGTTAGTGGATTTTTTAAGTTCAGCCTTCACTTACTAAATACAGACTGAAGTATTTATAATTTAATTATGGGAAATAACTCCTCATGTATCCATTATATATAAAATGTTTTCTTAGTGTAGACTTTGCTATGAAGTTACTGGCAGCTTTTAAACTAACAGTTCCTTCATGGTTGACTGGAGGCATTTCTCAAAATGAAAGCAATGTAGTATTAACCTACTTCCCCATGAAATTTCCAATAGGCTGTCCTGCACAGAGGCATTAACAGGATAATAAGTTGTTTTGCTTTAATACTGGGAAGAACTCTTTCCTTTGCCTGTGAAATTTAACTTTTTTTGTTATTTTGTGCTAGGACCTCCCCTGGCCTGGGCTGGGCGTGGGTGATCTGTTTCACCGGCCCCAGGCCACCGTGCTGGTGACAGTGAAGGGTGTGGACAAGTTGCCTGTGAAAGGGTTTTCTTACCCCATTGAGAATGTGAGTATCCACTTTTGGAACTGTCACCTGATTCCTGGGACTCCTGTGCTCTAATGACAAGTACATGATTCTCTGCTGTAGGCCCTGATGTTCACTTATTTCCTGCTTCACTGGAAGTTTGCATATCCCCATAACTGATGGATCAATAACCTAGTCAGGATTCTATACAAGGTACAAGGCCCTTGAGACCACCCAGGGCTTCCTGTGTTGAGTTCAGTTCAACATGTTCTGCTTGAAGACAGCTGATTTTAATGTTTGTACCAATCCACTTCTTCCCACAGTAACTTAAGATTTTAAAATCAGAATTGTTAAGCTTCCTGCTTCAGCTGAGTGTGTGATAACATTTTATATGGAGTTGATTCTTTTGATGTACTGTATTGCCCTATAAGTGGTCTTTTGAGTTTTCCTCAAGTACTTGACTGTGAAATACAGCACTTAGAAACACCATTCCATTCTACTGAGAAGAAACCAACACACATTACATCACTGTCTATCTTTGCTAAGGCTTCTCAGGCTTCTTACAGCAACAGAGAATCCTTTAGGTTGGAAGGGAACTATGGAGATGCTCATCCAACACCCTGATCAAGCAGGATCAGCCAGAGCAGGCTGACAGCACTGTGTTCAGTCAGGAGATCAGCATCTCCACAAATGGAGACTCCATGACCTCTGGGCCATCTCTGCCAGTATTTTACCACCCTTGGAGTAAAAAACTTTGTTTTTGTGTTAAAATTTCCTGGGTTTAAATCTATGCTGTTGCCTCTTCTGTCATAGGATACTTTAGTAGTGAATGGAAGTGTGCCATTCTGTGTCTTTTTTTAATTAAACCCACAAATAAGTGTATAAAAAAATTAACAGTTCTATTTGCTTGCCAGTGATGGCACTATACTGTGTTAGCATTTCTTCTATTTTTAGTAGGGTTTTTTATATGTATCTTTTTTTTGTTTCAGCAGTTGGTCTTTCTGCTGGTATATTTTCACCCATCAGCTTTTTTTGTGGTTCATAACTTTCCATTTGCTGTGAGATTGTTTCCCTTTTGCATTGCTTCTATATTTGTTGGTCTTGTTTTACTGATAAACAAGGCTATACTCTAAGCCTAAATAACCCTCTTAATTCACAGTCATGGTCCCTTGGAGTTCTTCAGAGTGTATTGTGTCTGCCACTTAAATAAAATGTCTGTTCATAGATACACAGGTGATGTTTTGTTTTGCACAAAGGTTCTTATTACTTATTATCACTTTGGAAATGTGCATCCCTTTACTCTTCTTTCTTTGTTAAGCTCAGTAGCCCCTGTTTAACCCAAAAGTCTGACTTTGTCTTCCAGGCAGTTCCTTTCAGTCTGGACAGTGTTGCAAATGCCATCCATACTCTGTTTTCTGAGGAGACACCCGTGGTGCTGCAGCTGGCCCCCAGTGAGGAGGTGAGCATTGCTTCACTGCTGGTTCCATGTGTCCCAAATTGGGAATCCTCTTTCACTTGTGGAGGAGCTGAGCAGGGGGCTGTGCTGGCAGTAACCAGGGCTGTTCCTGCAGAGGGTGTACATGGTGGGCAAGGCCAACGCCGTGTTCGAGGATCTCTCCGTCACCCTGCGCCAGCTGCGCAACCGCCTCTTCCAGGACAGCTCCATCCTCAGCTCCCTCCCTCTCAACTCCCTCAGCAGGAACAACGAGGTAAAGCACATTCATCACTGGCAACTTCTGTGGGACTTTTTTTTTCTAATATTCTTAGTTACCGTGTGCTTTTCTCCTTTCTTGCTTTTTCTTCCCTCTTTCTTTGCCTAAGAGCCCACTCCTAATTTTTTCTAACTGAATTATCTAAGTTCAAACATTTTTTTTCTAAGTAACTTTATTGAAAGAGTTATTTCCTTCTAGCATGTTCTGATGTTGTAGCAGACAACTGTTATAAAATACTTGCAACAAAACAAGACTTCCCTAACTTGGGTTTCATCAAAGGAAAGACTTGTCTCTGCCTCTTCCCCCAGGTTGACTTGCTTTTTCTGTCAGAACTTCAAGTCCTACATGATATTGCAAGCCTGGTAAGGTGTTTTGAAACATTTTCACCTGTCTTGTGTCACAAACTTCAGAAATGTTTAAAGTAGAGAAGCCATAGCCAGGATACGTGGCAACCAGTGATACATAATTCTGTTGTGTTATCAGCTGGTTCCATCAGTTTAAATAATGAATTCTATTTGTATCAGCCTCATCACTGCAATTGTGAATGGGAACCTTAATCATCTGTAGTTTTCTTTTGTGTTGTGCTTGGTCAGAACAGGGGCAATTTTGAAATACTCAATGAAGAATTTGCTGGGGCTTTCTTTGGTGTCTAACTTGAGAAGTATAATGGTAGTTAAGAACACGTTCTTTGCCCTGTCCACCATTTTACTTCAAAATATCACTTTGTCTGAAAAGACTGGACTGACTTTTGTGCCATGAATAGTGATGGTGGTAAAAATGCTCCAATGGAGGGGTGAGCTTTTAATTCTGAGGATCTTTTTACTGAGAAGCTGCTGTCTTGTTGCTGTGATTTAGGGTTTGTTTTAGTGGGTCAGTGGTGTGTGGGTCTTTTTGTTTCATTTTGGTTTGGTTTTTTTCCTGTGTGTCCTTTAAGCTGCATCTCTTAGCTACTGAAGCGAAAGAAAGAATTGTGGAAAAACTCATATTATAAAAAATGTATAATAAAAGTGTATAAAAACTCAATATATAAAAAATTCATATTAGGTAAAGGGCTAGTGGAGAGAAATTGTGCTTTTGAGAAAATGAGGTAGAACAACTTGGTTTTGTTTTGCAAGCTAGAAATGCTGCAGTTTAAGTAGTTGGGAAGGTGGGATTAAATTGCTTGTTTTCAGAGGCTGTTGTCTTGTGCAGGCAAATATCAGTGCTGCATCTTCTCACCTGCAGAAATGCAAGAATGTCACTACTGTCCTTTGAGATAATTTGGATTGTATTAGTTGGATTTTCTGAATATTGGAAGATACTTCTCAGATAAACTACTTTTGTATGTGGACAACACAAGGTGGAAGTTGCATTCTACTGAGCTTTGCAAGGGCCAGCTTCAAACAAGGAAATGATAGTATCCAAGTCTTGTAGTTGTGTGGTTCTGTTTTCTCTGAGTTTTATTTTCATGGCAATTACAGAACAAAGATTCTGGTGTCAATAAGTATTCTATTTCTTTTTAGTACAGCTCTCTATTAGGTGGATGTAACTTCATGTTAGGAACAGATGCTACATAAAGATCATCTGCTTTCTTCTGTAGAATTAAAAAAAAAACCCAACAATTATGGACATCTTCTAGTTGGCAAGAATTCCATTTCCTGATTATGGAATATGACTGTAAAAGATGAGACAGGATTAGTCCAAGTAAATTGACATTGTGCAATGTGTTTTTAAAGTAATCTGTGTGTGAATTAATTTCTTTCTGCCCTCAATGTTGTGCCCAAGCTGTCTCGACACAAGCACTTAGCCAAAGATCACTCTCCAGACCTTTATTCCCTGGAGCTGTCTGGTTTGGAAGAGATTGGGAAACGATATGGGGAAGACTCTCAGCAGTTCAAGGATGCTTCTCAAATTCTTGTAGACTCTTTGCAAAAGGTATATTGTCTGCCTAATGAACAAAACTCATGGTAATACTAAGAAAATAATTTTTATTTTAACTACAATGAAGTAACTTCATTAGTGCTGGCTTGCCTAATGCTTGTTTTTGTTTGGTTTTAAAATGTTGTTGTTTTTTTGTTGTATTTTTTTGTTGTATTTTAAAATGTTTAAAATGCTGTTGTTTAGTTATAAAATGGAATGTTTCAATTTGCCTCTCTGGAAAGTGTTGGTGTGATTCTACAATGTGTTTAGATATTTTGAATTAAGGAGTAGGGGTATTGAAACCTTGTATCAACAGGACTTGATACGTTTGTTTTTCTTAAACAAACACCTTGCATTTGAAAGCATCAGAATGTCTCACAAAAAGAGGCTCTTGGAAATCTGGAAATATCTTTATCCCAAAATGCAGTGGTTAGTTTACCCTTGCCCACAAAGATATGTAAATGTAAATTTCTAAAACTGTAAAATAACTGCTGTTTATCCATCAGTGTGCTCAAGAAAGTAATTCTTCATTACATAATCATTAGTTAAATTTTTATTAAGATCAGTCACTTTTGAGAGCTTCCAGAGTGTGATGAAAAAATTCAAATCCATCAATTTGTTAAGCCAAGTACTTGTTTTCTCTAAGCATTGCTCTTTGGCCTCTTTGACCTTAAGGAAATATATTTAAATATTAGACATATTAGCATTTGATTAAAATATTCAGGTTCATAGTTTCCCAGTGGGAGTTTGAGAACCTGAATATTTTGCTGGAACTGACAGGCACGCAGTTAGGAATGATGTGGGGATAGGCCTTTTGTAAAAGGAATAGCAGATTAAGTTTCAGCCCAGAAAGCAGGCATAAGCCACAGTCTGCTGAACAGTGACTGGGGGTTTGAAAAGGCCTGGTAAACCAGGGGAAGGCTGACACTTGGTGAAATAGTATAAAAAAATAGTATAAACTTTTATAGCTTTCCATAATTATTCCTGAAGCTGACATTTTTATTTTACTACATCTTGCTAACAAAACTCTGCTTAATTCCTGGCTACAGTGTAGGCTTTCAATTAAACCACCTTTTCTTTTCCAGTTTGCAGATGAGATGTTTAATCTCTATGGTGGGAATGCAGTTGTAGAAGTGGTGGCTGTGAAGGAATTTAACTCTCCCCTCTCAAGGAAGACTCGCTCAATTCTCCAGGCTTCACAGGTAGTAGAGCCACGTTTTTCTACATCTCATTTATTAGAAGTGATCCAAAGTGTATCAGTTCACCTGAGTGTAACCTTTTTTTTAAGGACTAAAGTACTGACTGACTTAGATGTGGGTACAGCTTATTTATTTGTCATTCAGTAACTTCACTTGAGGAGGCCTCTGGAGGTCATCCAGTCCAACCTGCTGCTCAAAGCAGGGCTAATTTAGGAGCTAGATCAAGTTGCTCAGGTTCTTGTCCAGCCAAGTTCTTGGAAAGTCCATCCCTGGAAGTCCCACAGCCTCTCTTGCATTAACCACTTTCATGGTGAAAATTCTTTCCCTTATGCCTTGTTAGAATTTGCCTTTCTGTGTTGTCTTCCCAGTGCAGGCAAGTCCTGCCTCCCAGCTAAACATCTTTTTCTTGGTCCTGTGTCATTCCAGAGGCACTGCTGGCTCCTATTCCCCTTGTCCTCCAGGAGCTCCAGCCCTCTCTGCAGCTGCCCAGCTGCTCAGAGCCCTGTGCTGTCACCTGGGTTGTTCTGTGCTGTCACCTGGGTTGTTCTGCCCCAGGTTCAGGACTTTGGATTTCATTTTCCTGTCACTTTCTTCTTTTGGGTTCCACTAATGCCACTCACATCATCACTTTTTTGCATTCTGTGCCCTTGCATCAGATTTGTCTAGAGATAGACAAAAGTGCATCTCTCTCTTATTTAGCTTGTCAGACTTTGGGTGGAGTCAAGATGTTTGGTGTGCAAGCTCACTTTAAATTAATAAATATTTTCTTTATTGCAGAGTAAAAATGACAATCCATATAACCTTGCCTATCCGTATAACTACGACTACTCTGTAATCTTCAACATTGTTCTGTGGATGATGATAGGTCTTGCTTTAGCTGTGATAGTTATCTCCTACAACCTGTGGAACATGGATCCTGGCTATGACAGCATTATTTATAGGATGACAAATCAGAAGATAAGAATGGATTGAACTGCACCGTATTTCAGCGCAGGAAGATGATGAAGAGCAAGGTCTCCTTTAGCCTGTGTGGAAAAAAAAATGTTCTGATATGGTTAATTGTGGGAGTATTTTAAAGGTGTATTTATTTCTAAGTATTTTTCCCCCTTTCAAGACTATTTTAAATGTTAGTAGTAGCACCAGATGGGAATTAGGAATTGAAATCTGCTTGTTAAAAAAAACCAAAACAACACTCCCTGGAGTAATAGTTATTAAAGTGACATCATTCCATTTTTTTTATCTTGTAACATGAGTTTTTGAAATGGCCTGTACTGCCTCTGCCTGTGCAAACCAGATAAACTGAAATTATGATAGCAACATATTGTTTGAAACTTTGCACTGGAAGATCAAAAATTATACCTAAATTGTTGTGTTGTATATTATGAACCAGCTGTAAATGTTTGATGTAAATATTTATAATGGTTATATGTAACTTCAGAGAGGATAGTAAATATTCTTCAGTAAAATACTAAATATAGAAGTACTTCTATCAGCCTAGGACTCTAGTAGCATAAATGGCATTTTGATCTCATGTTGATGGCTCAGAAGTGAGCTGTACACAGAAAGATCCTTTCCCCAGGACTTCAGTGGCTGGGAAGTGAATAACACTGGTGTGACTGCTCTGTGCAGTGCAGTCTGGAAATCCTGAGGCAGCACCAGTCTGGTCATGGTCTAATGTCACAGTTGAGAGTTCCTGTTATGATGCTTCATGTTTCTTCCATTTGTGTTGATGTTATTATTAAAAAAATCAGTTCTTTTTGATGATGAGTGGACCAACACTTGATTTAAGTATACCTGGATTATAGTCCTGCTTCAACCATTCAATAAAACAAAGAACAGTTGTTCTGGAATGCATTTATTCCTTGTGGTTTTGTAGATGTGGATACTTCTGTTTAGGGTTTGTTCAGCTGACCAGGGCAGGTGTGGCAGCATTTGATGTGTGAAGGTGGCCCTAAGGCTGCAGCAAAAGAAAAATAGTCTTGTGTGAATTTTCCTAAGCCAAGATAGTGAGTGTAATTAAAACAAGTGGTCGATCTCTGGCTTGGGTCTTTTTTAGAACTACATCCTTCTTAGAAACTCATTTGCTCTTATGGTAAAAGGAGATCTTCCAGACTTACAGCAGCATGAATGGAAACTACATTTTTTATCATCTTGCCCTCTAATGTGCTGAGCTTTCCCTGCTGTTAGGAGATAATTGTTCTACTTCTAGAAAAGAGGTTCTCACTGAATCAGTCTCATTTGCTGGGAATGTCTGAATTGGGGGTGTTGAAATTTTTCATGTCTTGGAGATCCTGGCAGGGATTCAGGTTGAAATGAGCAGATTGCAGGTTTACCTTAGTCCAAGAAATCCAGTTCAGTATATGTTGCAATCACTTGAAATTACTTTTAATGGCATTTAAAGTTAATCTGGATGATTGATACCAGTAGATGGAAAGGAAGTGTTGCAGTGGCAGTTCCTCTGTCAGGAATGTAATTACTGAACGTGCTCTAATACACCATGACAGAGTAGGCAAGGGCAGGCTCTCAGCCAGGTCTGAGAAGTGGGACACAGTGATTATGTCAATGATTATGAGTAGATTTATTGCTAATACAGTATCTAAATA
Source organism: Molothrus ater (assembly GCF_012460135.2). Taxonomy (NCBI): domain Eukaryota; kingdom Metazoa; phylum Chordata; class Aves; order Passeriformes; family Icteridae; genus Molothrus; species Molothrus ater. The sequence continues at coordinate 8,138,736 of NC_050479.2, read as the reverse complement.
TTCCCAGTGCAGTATCTAAATAACAATTCTGCCATCTCTAACAATGGATTCAGAGGTTTGATCAGATTAGCAGTCCACTTCAGATACTGGTACAGAGTTTTACAGGAGCTGGTTGTTTAAGGGACTGTGTAATTAATGGGAAGTATTTAACAGTTGTATTTTAGTCAGTGTGAAGTTGGCAGTGTAGATTTTGTTTAAATGCAGGACCTGCCATTGAGATGGTCTCTGCATGTCAGCTCTCTCCCAGCTGCTGCTGTAGGCTCTAATTTTACTTTTTAAAGCTGGTCTTAGACTGCTTTGAAGGGTGAATTGCAATTCCCAGTTCTCCTGTTAGTACCACATTTGTTCCTTCTCATGGCTGTAGGCCTCCAGCTGGTACTAAAGGTGCTTTTGAGCACTGTCATGTGTGCTGTGTCTTAAATACCAAATGCTTTGTGCAGCACTGGCTGCATTTTGAACCACTCCAGAGCCCCTGTACTTCAGTTTGAGTTAGGAAAGCCAGACACACTTTATTATAAAACAATATTGGTCCATAACTGCTAATCAAACAGGCAATTACAGAAATAGCCTTTTCATACTTTGAATTAAGTTAATTAGAATGCAAGTGCCATTAACAGTGCCAGACCTGCTCTTGGTTGTTCTCTTTAAATTTAAAATCACCCCAAGAATATAAATTGTAAGAATATTTATGTGATATGGCAGAGATCATAGGTTTTGTGCACAGAACTATGATGAAAGCAGTGAAACTGTCAGGTGAAGGAAGGAAGGCAACAGGGAGAAGCCAAGGCAGGAAGGGGAGGCAAGGAAAATAACAGCTGGTATTGGGATCCTGTGTGCCCAAAGTGAGAAGGGCAGGAGGGTTGTTTTGCAGTATCTGGCAGCAAGCAGCTTTCACCAGGCTGGGACAGGCTCCACAGAGTGCTGGCAGTGGGATTTAGGATGCAACTGCAGCAGGAGTAGTGATCTGATCACCAAAGAAAGTTTTTCTTTGGGAGCTTGGCCTCTGGCACAAAGGGTGATGTGTGTTTGATTGGGTCTTCTTCAGACCCTGGTGTTTATGTTGTCCACTCTTTGGCTTGGGGTGTACCTAAGCTGTTCTCAAGAAGTGCTGAAATCTCTGAAGATGGAGAGAATCCTGAGTCAGAATTAAAGACTGAGTGTTGCTTTTGATACTTAGGTTAAAAAGAGAAAACAAGCCATAAAATAAAGGGTTCTTTGAAGAGTCAGTATTCTGCTTTTTCTAGATAATGCCCCAAAGTCTAAACCTGGCAGAAGGAGGTAAAATCAGCCTTTGTGCCTGCATCAACTTTCCAGACTTCTCTGTGGCAGGAATGGCAACTTTCAGAGTTCTTGCAGCTGTAGCAACACACAGGCAAGGGAAGCCTAAAGCAGATCTGAAATGTTATGTCTAAAAAAAGGAAGTGGAAATGAAGAAATGACATTGAAATGCAAATGTTGAGCAACCTGGCAAGTGATTGCTGAGATTTATAGGCCATTCTTCATGGATCTAAAAAGCACCCTGCCAGAGTCTAGGTAAGGAGATAAGCATCCCTCAAAACAAAACAAAAACCCTCCAAAACAATGACAGTCTGTATCCTATACTGACACAATTTTTGGCTATGGTGAAATGGGTGCTTTGAGGTAAAAGTCACAAATGTTCTCTTAAAAAAAAATTGTTTTTGCTCAGGTGAGGGTTTGGGACTCTCCTGCATTTTTTATTTTCCCTTCTGCAGGCTCTGAACCACATTCTTAGGAATTTTCATCTTTGTAGAAGCAAGGAGAACATTTCCACACAAGTATTGCAGGACATCAATGGAGCAAGACCAAGGAAGACAGAAAGTGGAACTATCAGATTTCAAATCTGCCAGAACAAAGGAAACTTGAAAAAAATGGGGAACCCAGAAGTTTCTTTCCTGTCCTGTTGTGCCACTAGAGCAGAGCATTGCTGTGGAGGAGCTGAATGTTAAAGGGCTCCTACAGCTCATGGTGTGCAATCACCACCCTGGTGTTCCTGCCCAGGCTTGTGCAACGTGTCCTGCCTGCCCAGGGCTGAGGGACAGGGACAGAAAGCCCAGGTGTCCATGCTCCTCTCAAATAAACAGAGCAGAAGCTGATGGATGGCACAAAGCCAAACATCCAAAGAGCCTGCTCCAGTGCCCTCTCCTACCTGAACTGCTGGAAAAGCAGCTGCTGCAGATGGTGTCTGTGTGTGGCAGGCAGGAGATGGGGCTGTCTAAAACCAGGAATGCATGGGACTTCCAGTGCTCTGGAAGTGTAAAGGTTCTCCTGGATCTCTGTAACAACTCTCATGAATTATTTTCTAGAACAGGTCAAAAAGGCATGTACTGCATCTGTACTCTGCAGTGGCTGAGGACAGCACCTAGACCCAATCCCATCCTTAAATAGGGAATTGCCTTGCTCATGTGCTTTCACAGTTATAGAAATTCCTCTGCTGCTGAAGGATGGATTCACACTAAAGGACTCTGGCAGTCAAATTTAGTATTATTGATGTCACCCAACATCAACAAAAATACATAGCTAAGTTCTTGGCATGAATACACATAATAAAATGTTTAAAATGTTTCATAAGGGGAACAAAATTGATGGTTGCACAAAATCACAAAGGCAGTCAAATTCCAATTAATTATGCTCCAGTGCATAAATTTGTGATGACAATTTTACATGTCCTTAATCTAGTCAGCATATGCTTTTCATTAGCCAGGGACACAGAAACAGTGACTGAGGTAAATAAATTCACAATATTTTAGCTGGTAGCTGATGGCCAGCACTGTAAAGTCACAGACTTGAATGACTTCAGTGCTACCAATCTGCTCACCTGATCAGCTCCTGTATTTAAATACTTCTTTACAATGGCATGGTCCAAGTACCCAAGCAATTGATATTAAAAAAAGTCTGCTGCAACACCTGAGTGATCAGTCAGAGCATTTGGAACACTGGAGGGCTAAATGGGAGCTCCAGCCACACCCTACAGCAGGTGATCAGTCAAAAATCTTGACTGTGGTATAGCATCAGCTTGGAAAGAAAAAAAAAAACAGCTCTTAACTATTTCTGTCACTTTTAGACTCTGCTGTAGGAAAAAAAAAAGAAAAAGGAGGGAAAAATTCACAAAAACAGCTGTACCAATAATTTTACATGAGCCCATCCCAGCTTTTCTGCAGGCTGCAGAGCCAAGAGGCAGCCACATCCTGCTGCCAGTGCTGCCCATAGCAGAGCTGCCAACTCCAGAGCACCTCTGCCTCCCTTTGGGACAGATGAGTCTGAACCATCTCTGCCCCACGGTGAATGTGCAGCTCTCCCCTCTGGAAATCTCCAGGGAGCTGTGTCCAAGCTGTGGTGGATTCCTTGGGAGCAGGGAGGCTCTGCTCCATGGCTGAATGGGGTCATGTTCCTCAGGGAAACCTGGTGGCACCCAAATGGCAGCAGCTCTGGATAACCCGACAGGAAAACAGGCTAGAAATAGGAAGTGCAATCAGCTGTCAGTCATGCAGAGAAGCAGATGGGGTGAGGAGGCTTAACTGGAAAAAGCACAAACTAAGCTAAGCTTTCTCTATATATGAAATGGTTTTGATCTCCTTCCTGCATGTTTGCATGCACACACACAGGGTTATTTGGGTCTTTACAAATGAAACCTTGGAAGAAGCTTCCTCCCCCCATTAAAAACAATACTTTTAATAAAAAGTGAAAATATTGTTAAGCTATATCCATATTTTAAAGGAGACTGAAAAAAAAAAGTATTCTCAATATTTGGTAAAGATGAGGATTTGTGAACTCAGAAGATGAACAGGAATACATCCACCTAAAAAAAGATGTCCAGGAAAAAATTCTGCAGGAAAACTGTGCCTATACCACTATCATCCCACAGGTGATGCTGACCAGAAGCTGTCTTTGGTGTGTATTACTTCTGGAGAAAAACAAAATAATCCATCAAAAATAAGCACAAGTGAATTAGGAGAATAGGCATGACACAAATAGTGCTGTTGGAGTGTAACAGCCCCAGTGCCAACCTGCAGCACAAGGCTCACTTTAATTTCACCTTTGTCCCTGAAGTGCTGTGTTTTATCCAAGGGAGTGGAAGAGTCAGCACTGAAGAGGAGACACAGGGAGTCAGAGGGGTTTACTCCTCACACTCCCCCAGGACCCAAAACAGCAGTGAGAAGCCTGAAATTTTAGAAAGTGATTTCAGGGCAGTGCTCCCTCCAGCTCTGCCTCCCCAACCGTCCCAGGGCAGAGCTGGAGTCTCCTGTGCTCCTGGTGAGGGGATAGCTGCCAGACAAACCACTCCATCCCAGGAACATCTCTCTGGAAAGCAGCTCTGACATGTCACAACTGCAGTCATGATCTTGTCATGAGACCAGCTTCCTGTCTGGGACAGACTGTCCAGACTGGAGCAGCACAAACAACCAGTCTGCAGTTTGCTTCCTCCTCTGCTCCCTTTCCCCCCGTTTTGTTTTGGTTTGGTTTTATTTTTTTCATTCTTATTTTGTTTTGTTTTGTTCCTTTGTTTGATTTTTTTCTGCTAACCCAGAGGTCCCCCGGAATTCATCAGCACAGGAATCACCTTTATTTCTACTTTCCACCCTGTGTTCAGCCACTTCCACGCCACAGACCTGATTCTTTAAAAATTCCACAGCTGCTGAAATATTCACATTGTTGGAAGTGGTGAAACAAGTCCTACTTGCCATCATTTCCAGCACTGTGTGGGAGTAATTGGTTACTGTAGCCTAAATTAACTATTTGGCAGAGGGGAAAATAAGCGGAAGTCTTTAAATACTGACAAATTCCTTTACGAATTTCCCTGTAACGTGCAGCTTAATCTTAGCTGGAAAATAAACACATATGCATTCTCAACTCCATTTTTTGTTCTCCTTAAGCTCTTCTTCTCTGGTCTCTGATAAAATTTGGTTTTTGCCATGTTTCTGTTTTTTGAAGCATTGTAGGCTCTGCACTCCAATCCTTCAAAGTCCTTCATAATCTGCACCTCTTGCCAGCATTGGAGTAGCACAAATGGACAAAACTATTCTGATGGAATTAACTATTCCTACACAGGACATTATTCCTCAGGACATCCCTCACTCAGGAGGACACATGAATGAATTCTCCAGGGCTGACCTGTTCCTGCACAGCTCAGGTGATCTTCATTTCATCAGCTGTAAGCTGCCCTCTGCCACTCCCTGAACTAGGCTGAGCCTGCACTGGCAACATGGGACACCCTGGCAAAGATTTGGGATGGGATGGAGGAGTATAAAATAAAAATACTTTTATTTGTTTATTTGAATGCCTGTTCAATTCAGACGGGGAGGAAAATTTGTAAAAGTGAAGAGAATCAGAGTAAGACTTTGATCTCTTTTGTTAAAAATGAAGGTTTGGAAAGCAGTGAAGAACAATAATGCAGGAAGGATATTCTGGCTCCCTCTGAGTTGCAGGGAGGATGTGCCAGCACCATGGCTGGGAGAGAGGCCACAGGGAAGGAGGGAAGAAGCAGCCAGGGGCTGTCCCTCTCTCCAGCCCTCTGCAGGACACTGGGCACCTCTGGGCCAGTCCCTGCTGCTCTCCTCCCTCTGCTCCCTCCACTCCTTAACTTTAACATCAGTCTTAGAAAGAGCTGAGGCTGTGTGGATTTTGTTGTTGTTCTTTGTGCCAAAGAAAGAAGCAAGATGCTTCTAAAATCACAACTTTAGAGCAGCTGCCTGACTCTGCTCCTAACTCTGCCCAAAGGGATTGAAACAAGATGGGAAAAGGGCAGGTTTTTTTCTTGGATTCTTACAAATATCACCTCATGCTCACAGCTTTCTCTGGCTGACTTCATCTCTGTAGTGCACCACAAAGCTCAGAGCAGTGAGGATCTCCATGAGCCTCCCTCCCTGAGGATTCAGGGAGGCCTTGGGAGTTTAGGCAAAAACCTGTAATTAAGACAGAGCCTGCCAAGTTTATAAACAGCATTTTACAGCACATTTGCCTGTAATTGATCTGGGTTTAGAGACACAGGAGGGCACTGCCAGTCCTACATTTCTTATGGAATCCAAAGCAGAACCCCTTCTTTTATTTTTCTTTTTACAGCTGTATGAGCTGTGGCACCTTCTGCACTGCATACAGTGAATCTTGTGTCTCCCTCCCAAATCCCTTTGGCTATGAGGAAGAAGAAACTCCCATTTCTGAGGAACACTGCAGCTCACTGAGGTCTCCAATCCGCCAGGGAGAAGGGAAGAGCTGCAGCAGTGCCCCTGCAGGGCCATGACTGTGCTGAGCTCAGCTCTGGCACTGCTGCCCCCAAACACCCTGCACAGTGTGGGGCTGTGCAGTGCTGTGTGCTGTGAAAGCAAAGAGGACTCTTGGGAAATACTCTGGTCAGGGTCTCCTCTATGACTTTCTGCTGATGTCTGTAGTCCCAAAAGTTCAAAGGATGGAGGAGAGCTGTTGTGCTCCACCAAACTGACCCAAAAAACTTTCATCTGCCCACAAGCCAAGGAAACCTGCACAGCAAAACCCACATGGCTGATGGGTCACCTTGGGCCTCAGCAAGCTCTGTCTGCGGCCACTACCCACCATGAATGCCACTGGAGTTTGAAATTAAATTAAACAACCTGGAATAATCCTCTTCCAGGATGCCCAGGATGTGCTATTTGCGTGCTGCAAACAACAGTGTGTTTGAATAAAAGGTTGATTCCTTCAACATTATCCCTGAAAATCTTCAGAAATCTTTCCCTGTTTGAGCAGCTGACTCTTGGGTAAGAGCTGCACACGGATGGTCCCACGCTGTGCCAAGCTGTGCAGCGAGCAAGAGGCAGGAGGTGTGTGGGCAAACTCTGGGTTTTTTTAAGGCACCCATCTGCAACAAAACAAAGCAGAAAAACAAATGCAAAAGTGTGTCAAGAAAAGCAACTTACAAACCCTATTCCACAGCTACCAAGTGTGTTTTCAAATCTAAAATGAATTGAAGTTGACTGTGACCAACTGTGGATGGATCTGATCACCCAAAGCATAGAAAAGAATTAATTTATTGCTAAAGATTGCCCTGGTCCCTGTCTGTGAGATACCATGAAAGGAAAGGCACTACCCACCAGTTGCTCCCACAGAAATCATAAGGAATTTATTGTTTCCCAGCATCCAGAGCTACCCTGAATGTGCATATTAGGCCTGTACATTCATCCTGGAGCTTTGTGAAAGGGAGGGACTGTGCCTACACTGCAAAGTGAGAGGGACAGGGCCCAGTGTGGGCCCTTGGGACAAACATCCCTGACTGACTCACACCCAAATGCTTCCACATCCACCCTTAGCCAATTCAGCTTGCAGAGATCTCACTGGAGCAGTCCCACACAGAGCCAGGGATCTTGTTGTCCTGCAGCTTCTGCACAGCAAGCCTGAGTCCCCTACCTGGCCCACTTTATCTAGCAGAGGAAAACACACCCAAGCAGAGACCACCCTTTGGAGACTCCTGCCAAGCTGAAAGCAGTGGGACCACTGCAAGGGGCCAAGAGTCTGGCAAAAGCCAAGGTCTGAGTTTGGGTTCCCAGCCAACTCCTGCCTGGCTGCTGGAGCTCTGTGATGGTGGAGAACACAAGGGCTGTTTCTCCACAGCAGTTGTGATTTTAGAAGCATCTTGCTTCTTTCTTTGGCACAAAGAACAGCAACAAAATCCACACAGCCTCAGCTGTTTCAAAGACTGTAGTTAATGTTAAGGAGTGGAGGGAGCAGAGGGAGGAGAGCAGCAGGGACTGGCCCAGAGGTGCCCAGTGTCCTGCAGAGGGCTGGAGAGAGGGACAGCCCCTGGCTGCTTCTTCCCTCCTTCCCTGTGGCCTCTCTCCCAGCCATGGTGCTGGCACATCCTCTAGCTGCTGGGCTGGTGCTGCTGGGAGAGTCACTGAGCAGCTTCTGGTGTGGTGTCCTGACACCTTAATCGAGAGCTGAACTGGAAAACTTGAACTCTGAGTGCAAAGCAGGTGGAAAGGGTAGAGCTGGGTTCAAACACGGGTTAGGTCCTAGCTTGGAGCTGGTAGCTCTCCTCTGGGCACTGAGGTGACAGCCAAGCAGGACTGAGCTAGGCTTAAGCAGCTGCTTCAGTGTGGGGGGAGGATGTCTCAGTAGTATTTGGAGTTACACTTCAGTTCTCACACAGTACTGTTGTCAAAATAGCTATTTTCACATAGCTAAATCCCTAGGTATCAGTCAGCTTTACAGGCTGTCCAAGGAGTTAAAGCATACATCTATTTTTCCTTTTTTTTTTCCAAGATCATTGATGGCACATGTGCACAAACACCTCTTTTCCTTGCCTTGTCCTTGTCCTCCTTTTGATGGGAGGACAGAGCACAGATGTAAGTAAACAAGATGTATCTGTCCTGCTAGCTGATGTTTACATAGATCAGCAAGTCAGAGTGTTATTCCACAGCACCAGTGGGATAATCCCAGTGTCAGCTTGTGGAGTAGCTTCCGTGGGGGCATATGCACTGGTGAGCAATGTGGTTTCCCAGCTGGGCGTGGAAACCATGACAAGTTCCTACAACATCTCAGCGCTTCACAAGCAGAGGCCTCGTGGGTACAAGGGGGAGAGGAGTGGCTGGAGGCAGCCCTGCAGGAAGGGACCTGGGGGAGTCAGTGATGCTCCAGCAGTCAGGAGTGCAGAGCCCATCCCGGGGTGCTCCAGCCATGGCACAGTGAGGTGCCAGCAGTGATTATCCCGCTGGACTCTGTGCTGGGCCCGTCTGTTTAACAAGGATGTTGAAATCCTTGAATGTGTCCAAAGGAGGGCAACAAAGCTGGTGTAAAGGCTGGAAGGAATGTCCTGTGAGGAGTGGTTGAGGACTCTGGGTGTGTGTCCTTTGGAGAAGAGGAGGATGAGAGGTGACCTCATTGCTCCCTGCATGTTCCTGAGGAGGGCAAATGGAGAGGGAGGCATTGAGATCTTCTCCCTGGGATCCAGGGACAGGATGTGTGGGAATGGCTCAAACCCACACTATCAGGAGACATTTAGACTGAACATCAGGAAGCATTTCTTTACTGAGAGGATGGTCAAACGTTGGGACAGGCTTCCTGCAGAGGTGGTCAATGCCCTGAGCCTGCCAGTGTTTAAGAGGCAGTTGGATTATGCCATTAACAACATGATTTAAATTTTGGTCAGCCCTGAATTGGTCAGGCAGTTGGACTAAAAGATCCTTGTAGGTCCTGTCCAACTGAAATAGTCCTATCCTATCCTATCCTATCCTATCCTATCCTATCCTATCCTATCCTATCCTATCCTATCCTATCCTATCCTTCCTCTGTAACCTCTAGCAGCAAGCTGGGAGCTCACATGCAGAGCAGCACCAGAGGCAGCACCACAGCTCCCAGCGCTGTGCCAGGCTGGCTCTGTCCCTGCTTTTTGGGATCGCCATCACAGAGATCTGTGCTGAAAGCACAGCAAGGCCCAGCCTGCCCTGCAGCCCCCCAGCTGCCCCCTCCCTCCTGCTGCAAAATCAGCTCCAAAGGACAGGAGTGCTTTTCTCCGTCTCTTTTAAATGCTGCTTTGCCAGCCTGCCAGCTGCTTTCAGCAGTGTACTCGTCACGGAGGAAGCCTTAAAACTACATGTGCAGGAAGGAGCGTTGTGCAGTGAGGCAGGGCCGCAGCACCAGAGCGCCCTGGGCAGGCCGGGGGTCCCGGGGGGCTGCAGGTGAGAGATGGGGTCCCTGCCCACACACACCGGCTCATCACAATGTGGAGATTTGAGCGCCTCAGGGCCACGGGCAGGGGCTCCCGAGGGTGGGTAGGACTCCTCGTCTGTTTTTGGTCAGCTGCCGTGACCCTGAGGGGGTTGGACATCCATGAGGGATGCACGACATCCATGAGGGAGGCACATGCCCGTGTGGGGCGCAGGAGAGGGAGGGGACCCCCTCTTGCCTGAACCCCCTGAGCTCAGGGAGCTGCCTCCCCTAACACCGGGCAGGGATGTCAGCAACCCCCTTCCCACCCTGGAGCTTTCACAGCCCCATTTTTGTAACTTCTGACGAGCTCCCCCTTCAGCCGCTGCCCTCCAAGAGCGCAGGCGCGGGTGACGCTCCCGGCGCTCTGGCAGCCTCAGTGCAGCCCTTCCACTGCCCCGTGTGGAGGTGGGGATGGCAGGAGGAGTAAAATCAGCCCGTGGCAAGGCTGAGCACGCTTTCCCCGCTGTGGGAGCCCTGTCCCGCCCAGCAGGGCCGCGTTTCCCGCAGCACCGGCTGTGAGCTGAGCTCTCCAGCAGCCCTGCTGTGCCTCCAGCCCTCCGGAGGCCCCTCCGAGCTCCTGTTCTAGGGCAGTGTGAAAAATGCGTATTTTGATTGGCTTTTCGCAAATATTAAAATGAATATTATATGTGTTGTGCTAGAAAGTAATGCTGTATTAATTCTCTTAAGTAGTGTGTTAAATATAGTTTTAGGCTTATAAAAAATGTTAAATAGAAACTATGCTATGTAGGATACTTTTTTTAAAGAAAGGACTTGCAGCGAGATAGCAGCCACAGGACACCTGAATCTTTCAGAGAAAGAGAATTTCTTGCCCTCTTATCAGAAGAAACGAACTTCTTCCCGCCTCGAAGGCGCTGTTAGGATTCAGAGGAAGAGGATGACGATGACCAGACAGAATCCTCTATTTGAATGGAATTTATGCATCATGTTTGAGGTGTATGAATATGTAACAGGCTATCGTTTTTAAGGGTTAATCCTCTGTTAACGGGTGTCCTTTTTCGGGCTCGTGCTGCCCAGAAAAGGTGCCTGGACGTCCGTAACTCATTGTCTCTATTGTCTCATATTGTCCTAATTCAAATTGTCCAGATTATTGTTACTCTAATTGTATTACTATTTTTATAACCATTTTATTACTATTAAACTTTTAAAATTATAAAAACAAGCGGTTGGCGTTTTTCACACAGGGATTGAAGCTGCCCAGGCTGAAGCTGCTGCATCCGTGCTGCCCTGCACAGCCTCACCCAGCCCTTCCCTCTCAGCATCCCTTATCTCCCGGAGCAGAGGCCGCACGCTTCCTGCCAGAGCCTCCACCAGGGTCATTTCCCAAAGAATTAATTCCTGCTCTGGAGGAACGTGAAGAGCTGGGAGCACGCGGGAGAGCGGCATGCAGTGAGGGGGCAGCTCTGCACCTGCTCCCGGAGCCAAAGTTCAGCCTTAAAAACATTCCCCTAAATAATGATCCACCCGCTGAGCAGCAAACCCCCGGCGGCTGCTGGAGCACCTCCGGAAAAGCGTCGTGCATTTGAAGTCAGCATGATTTAATCTAAATGTGAAAGTCTCAATTACATCGCTATTATGGGGTTACACAGAGTCACAGCTTGGTAATTACAGCCTCAATGCTATATATGGTTAATACATTTCAATTACACGTTAATTTATTGAAATACATTCTTACCTTAAAAACCTCTGAAATTCTGTGGTAGATGGAGAATTTGGGCCAGGGGAACAACTATAACCACTTGAGCTGAGATGGCCAGTGTGGCACAACTTCTGAAGTGACACCTTTGACAGACTAATCAAAGATCTGATTAAAATGACCCAAATATTCTCCGAGTAATCTATTTTTCATACAGAAGATTTTGCCTTAAAATGCCTGTGAACCACAGTAACTTCCAACTGACAGATGAAACCGAGCACATGCCTAAAGACAAACTGCAGCTCGTAAAGAAAAACAGCTTCTGGTTTTATGGAGCTTTGTTTTGTCTCAGCAGTTTATCATCAGAGCTTGTTTCCCTGCAGCCCTTGTAAACTCAGTTTAAAAAACACATCTGCAGACTCAAAGGTGACCGGTGGAACACTCAAACGTGGAAAGATAACAAAGAATTAAAACTTAGTTTCAAACCAAAATCCCCCACCACCTCACCTTGATTCTGCTCCTTGTCTGAGTATTTGCAGGGCTCAAAAAAGTCTCTTCCCTATTTTCTATCTTGAGGAAACCTTTAACAGGATCAGTATTTGTTATCTGGAAAGCCACAAAATCTATGGCTGCCATTGGGAATGGCTTTCTGGACATGTAAAATGTGTTTCCATCTGACACTGGCTAACATTTCTAAGCCAGAGCTGTGGATCAGCTCAGAACAACTATTTTTCCTCTCTATAATACAATCATTCAATAACTCATCCTTGTCCCACAGGTGGGTTGATCAGGAACTTAGAAACCTCTAGAAATACAGAAGGATGTGGAGTCACTGCAGCACTTTCAGTGACATAAATGGACAAAGAAATCCACCATACGGAAGAAATCTACAAATAGTCTCAATGCAGCAGGTGGTCACATCATCTGGCTGCCAGAAAAAGGGAATGAACACATGGAAAATGAAACTTAAAACTGAAGTTGTAAATACACATGGAAAACAAAACTTAAAACTGCAATTGTAAGAGTCCTTGCTTTGAAAGGAACAAGTGCATCTGGTGAGTGGGAAATGCTTCCTTTTACTAGTAGTGCTTACCTACAGAATTTAATTTTTAAGGAGAAATGTTTAAAATGTGGTGTATGTTATGAGTGCTGTGTATAATATAAACCAAAATTCAACCTTCCCATCATCTGGGATTTGGAGTGCCAGTCCATAACCATCTGTCAGTAGTTACATGGTTTGTTTTCTCTGCCCTGTGGGGAGGCCTCTCCTCTCCCTTTTATTTCCAAGTGCTGAAACTCTGCTACCGCCACACTTGACATCTCCTGCCCCTTCCCACAACGGGCAGCAGGTACTGCTCAATTTTAAAACATTAGTTTAGCTGAAAAAGGCAGAAATATGGGCTCTTTCCAACTGAGCAGCAGCAGCAGCATTTAGAAACTGCAGGTTTTCACTCCAGGGGATGGGTTTTGCTGTTCAGAAGCAGAAGCTGTATAACCATCTGTTAGATACTAACAGGTGAGAGCAGCAGTGACACAGAACCCACTCTCACACCACAGGTCCAAGGATGAAATCTGAGGTGGGCACCAAGCAAAAGGTGATTTCTAGCAACAAGAGGTTCACAGAAAGAAGCACTGTAAGGGCAATGGGCAGCCTTGGAGACAACAAGGTATCATTCACTAAAAGATATTTAAAATTAGTTTGAAGCATCCTTCAGCTGAGCAGGGCTTAGCTGCCAGAGCTCTGCAAAGGCAGGGAGGCAGCATGACTGGAAGTCACTGTTGTAAGAAGTCAGGAAACCAACTTCAACTCCATAAAAATTTGAGAATACTCATCCAAGAGGACAAATGGTTAAATGACAGAGTAACTCCTAAGGATAGACATTTTATTCAATTACAAGAGCCTTCAGTCGTTACTGACAAAATTATCTACAAACATCCAATTCAGGAAGTTAAGTGTGAGGTTGTTTCTTTTTTGGATCATCCTCTCCAATTTTGTGGTAGCAGGTCCAGCTTCTACCTTACCTGCCTCTACAATAAGACAAGAGTCTGTTATTACAGATTACATAGAAGATGACAAAAGGTTCTTTCTTCTACTAAGCTTTGCTTTTGGGACAGAAGAGATGTAGTTCTTGATACAAGAAATGAAGCACCATTTTAAGTAGTTACTGATTATTTTTACAACCAGGAAAATGAACAAACTCTGTTCTGCTCTGATTTGGAACAAACGGAACCCAGAGGATAAATAAATAAATAAAGATTTGTTTGGGTTTTTAAGTTAGCAGCAAGTGTGTGTGTGAGTAACCAAGATCACATGCAGAGATAGTGCAGGAAGTGTGAACATAAGAGATCTGATCAGTAACTACACAGGAGAGGAATAAAGTTTAAGATGATACAACATCCAGTTTAAGATTTTTTAATCCAGTTTATTAAATATTGCTTTTTGGGGACATGTTTACAACAAGCCCAAATAAATTGTTTAAGGATTCAAAGCAGTCATATTAAAATACAGCTTCAATATAAAGTTTGTCACAGTTTTACAGTATTCAAAAATGACAGACCTGCCTTAAAAAAAGACTATTACACCAAAACATAAGAAAAACAGAAAAACAAACAAGTTTGGCATTTTCATAATCTTTATAGTATAAAACAGAATATTAAATCTATTACCAGCAAGCTGATACTTCAATCTATTACCTAGTCTGAAGTGTCTCCCATTAAAACACACTATACAACAGCACTATACAAAAGTCGTGGTGATACTCATGTGATGAAAGTGCATCCCTGAAAGTTTGCCAGTTTATAGTTAGCTCTTAGAAAAAAAGGTAAAATTAAAACGTCCTCTTTTAACTGAAGGCTTTATTTTATTTTTTTTTTAATTTTTTTTTGCTGTTTTTTCTCACTTTCAGCCTTCTTTTAAAAGTGTCTAGGGACGCCCCCCAGGGGGCAGCGTAAGATTAACCATCAAATCACGAACGGCTGCAAATATTGTGCATTCACCTGGAACAGGGAAAAGAGACAGGTTAGCACCGCGCCCCGGACAGCCCTTCCTCACTCTGGAGCAGGGAAAAGAGACAGGTTAGCCCCACACCCACAGCCCTTCCTCACTGAGCCCCCTGAGCCCCCAGGCCAGAGCCCAGGGTCCAGAGGCTGCCACTCCCACACCCCAGCAACCTCCAGGGATGTCGGGATTTGTGGGAGCTACCTGCTGAAGGAGCTCCAGCTTTCCCAGCAGGACTGCTCTTGTTGCTGGTGGAATTGCAAGTAGCTCTTAACTCTTAATTGTTTTTGAATGTCAAGATTGAATCTATGCTAGAATTGATTGCACATGGACTGTGGTCCGATTTTTTCTGTATGTTATTAATTAAGTGCACCTCATCTTAAGAAAAGAAAACCCCAACTTTTTCAAATTTTATTTCTATTGATTACAAGCAGAAACTAAATATTTTGAAAGACTCAAGTCTGAAACAGCTGGAAGATGTTTTCTGTCCTAAGCTTAGTCTTGGAAACATTTCTAATTCCAAGACTGGGCAACAGCCAGGAATCTGTTTCTTTCAACCAAATTGCTCTGGCTCTACCCTTAACATCCAAACTGCAAAATAAAATACAGAGCAGGTGGACTTTGTTTCAAACAGCTGAGATTCAATACTGAGAGGAAAAACCAGCCACAGCTACCCCAAGTTTTAAATAGCACTTGTTGACAAAAACACACACGTTTTGAATAGCTTAAAGAAGTTAAAACCAACAGAAGCGAAAGGGTTAAAGAAGAACAACAAAAGATGAAGCAACAGGCAGCTGTGATTTTCATCTACTATTTCCTGCTAAGAGAATACAATTAGTAGCCACTGTTGTACCCTGGTCACTGTGGGCTGAATTTTTCCTGCATATTTCAAGAAATATAAATTAGAAGACATTGAATTTTGCTGCTGAAGGAGCAACAGTGTGAGCAGAGAGATAAGAGCAGAGCCTGTTGGGATGCATTAATCTGAACTGCCAGACTAGGGATTCCCAAGATTATTTTGGGTAAGTCATTATCATATCAAAGCTACAAATCTGGACTAAATACCATCCACTGCATCACTGAAAATCAGACACTGAAAAATGTTTAGTTGTGAAGTGCTTTAAGAATCATCACGAGTCCCTTGAGCTCCTCTCTCAGGGTCATCTCCAGCATCCGTAGGGACTTTAATTTCCTTACCAGATTGATGTCCACTACATACTGTAGGTTTTGGACTTACAGCTCAAGTTTAAACTTATTATTGCAGGGCATTGATTTCCTCTCAGTTCATGCAAGTATTTCCCCAAAGTAAAGTATTTTCTCCCATGGAGGCATAGGTAAAGGGGTCTTAGACAACGTGTACTCACAATGAGTCAACACTTTACTGTTAAACACAGCAGAATGTGTTTGCCCACAGATCTGAAAAGAAAACTCTTTCAAAAGAACTTACTTTTCAGGCACTACCATTTTATTAAGAGGAAAATTAAGCTGAATACAAAATACTTTCTCACAAAGAGAGAAAGGTAAAAAAGATACAGCCAGAACAAGGCAACACTGATTCCAGGTTACAACGACAGTGCCAGTAACATCAGCTGTGCACGATGGGAGGCCCTGCTCCTTCCTGACTCAAACAGTGAAAAATTCCCTTAACCAAGCAGATTGCAATTAGTGCAGCAGAGAGCTAACAGGTAGGAAAGACAGGAAAATCCTGGGTACAGCACAGGAGCAGCAGAAGAGAAAGGAGCATCAGACGACAAAGGACACACATCTGGGATCTCCCATCTCCTGCTGTTTTAAGAGAAGTCTCCCAGCTATATACCTTCATCTGTTGGCTCTCCTATCACCTTTCAATGGTCAAGAAAAGAAGGTATTCTTGTTGCTATAACAATGTATGTTTTGACAACAAGAACAGAGGAAATTGCATTTCAAGTGTCCTCAGGGAAGATCCTACTTTTGCTGGGTGATGGTGGAAATAAATAAAATCATACAGACTAATTCTTTCTTTTGGAAGTTAGAGGAAGGACTACTAGAAATTTCCTCTGCTCAGCCAGCTACATTTTCCTTTGCCTGGACAAGGTTCTGCTTGTGGCTCCAATGCTTTTCCTATGCTTTTTCCCCATCTATACTTTGCTCCCTGTAGTGGATTCCAAAACTACTTCAAAACTTGCACAACAAACAAAAATTGTCCATTTTGATCTATCTAGTGACCATCAGAAAACATCTCACCACGCATCTCCAGAGCACCTTTGACAGTTACTCGCTCTGCCTGTGGTATTTTGTGGAGGGTTTACTTTAAAGCACAACTCAGGGCAATAACGAACAGCAAAGCAACAACCTACCCTTCCCCACACCAGGGGAAATCTGTGGGGAAGCACCTTCCAAAAGCAACACGTGAAGTTTAGTTAATGTATTTTGAAATAAAAGTGCTATACAAACAACAGCTCTTTTCCACATACAGAACTCCTACAGGGAACTCCACATGCTCTCAAGGTTATTTTCTCTCCTATTTACCTACACTATTACTACATGTTAAACAGAAAGTGCATATTAATTTAAATCCCATCACAAGTTTCAGAAATGTATGCATATCCACACCAATTTAAGGTAAACATTTCTCATGTTCTACCAATTGAAATAATCCATCAAGCATAGTTAAAATTACTGCATAACAACGAGATGAATAATTATACAAAAGAGAAGTAAGAGTCAACTTCTGGATTCACAACTTCCATCTATTCACTGGGTTACTGGAAAAAATTATGTTCTTCATCAGAACTGAAAGTTACTTTTCTTATGAACCATCCGTGTACTAGGACCCCAAACCACTGCTTACAGACAACATGCTGCCCCCAAAGGACCTGCTACTGTTTTTCCATGTTTTAGATAATAAAAGAAAAATAAAAGGTATGATAAACAAGAGGGAAAGCAAAGCACAACGCTGCTCACAGTGCACTACCTACAGGCCAATGAACACTCAGAACAACCTAGCTCAAACACTTCACAGCACGTCTGGTGGACAGAACTGTATGCACCTCTGCTAGTGGACACACTGACAAAGGAGTATACAACCACTGCAATTAGTTTTAAATCATTCACAGCACGTGGACAAGTTCTGGTAACTATTTTAAGATCCCTTTACATGCTACTGTTAAGCTGAGTAACTTCATAATTAACCATGAAAACTGACACTTGGCCATAGCATATTTCTTGTGACTCATTCTAGGCCCATTTGTCAAAAAGTTTGACTCTTACTGAGCAGCAAGAGTTGGGCCAACAAGAGGTGGGTGCATTCTATCACTTGGGCAGAACAGCAAAACCCAGCCTGAATCATCAGTGCAACCTTCTGCTGTGTTGCCAGTACTTCCTATTAATTATGTATTGCCTGTCACATCAGGAGTTTGTAATCACTAAAGAAGCAAGATAGAAACCAAGAAGAATTCAGACTTAAGAGAGGTTTAGTTTTACACTGGAGATTTGTCACAGATGTCTGAGTGAAGAGAATATATCTACTGGACATGTACAGTACCTGGTCGTGGTGAATTCAGTTCAGCAAACCTCTTTAGAATATTGCTAACCATCATTGGAGCAGCAACAGAAGAGTTCTGCTGCCTGGGAATGTCAGCCTGTTGCGTTGTACCCGAAGCCATATCATAAATAATTGGGACAATAATACTAACAGCTTCCTGTGGGACTGTTGTTTTCTGTGTTAGCTGAAGCTGTGGAGAAACAACCCAAAAAGTGTGTTAAATGAAATGACCACGAACTTCAGTGCAACTTCTGATACAGTTAAACACTCCAGGCCTACAGCATGTACTCCCGCCTCCCTGTTTTCAAACATCAATTCTGTAACAGAGAAATTATCAGTCAGGTGGAGACTATTGTCTTCCCAAAAGCACCCCACAGTGAGCATTGCCTCGGGCACAACACTAATGCAGATTTGTTCTGAACATCTCATCCCTCTCTCCTCTCCCAGCACCACTAATGTGCACTTCACCCATCTAGGTGGTTAGTGCCTCAAAGAACAACTAAACACCCACAAGGGGAGCACTTGAAAATGCAGCCCAGAGGGAGCTGAACTTTATATACTGTCAACATCTCTCCAAGAACACGAAACACGAGGAGTTGCTGTGCTTTAGTAGGAAGGAGAGTAGGAACACAAACCAAACTCATTACAAAAGAGATCGAAGCAAATCGAGGATTCCAAACAGCACAACACTTTTAGCTATTACAGCTGTCAGATACAGTGGGTTTATGTTTTGCTATGAACTCATGATGATCTCAGAGACATGCAGGGTTAGAATTTTAAAACAGATAGCTCTACTTACAAAAAACAACATTTTGGATTTCAGCACAACAGCAGGTGTTCCTGGAGGCGCAATTGGTGGAGCACTGGGAGGGATTGTTAAACAAAACTGCACGTTCCATTTCAGCTGACTTGCCTGGTCAGGGAACTGCTCAGAGAGCAGCACAGAGAAAGAATAGCAAAGTTCTCATGTCAGTGACATACACAGCTATGAAACAGGGAAGCACCACAAAGCAGAATGTGCCTCTTTAGCTAAACCTGCAGATGTTGCCAGGTTTAGAGAAATCAGAGTAACTCTGAAAGAACTGAGCACAGTAACTCAATCAGAAAGATTCTGGTCAGTCTATACACGTGCCTGCTGTAATATGTCTGCAGCTCCTTAGAATCATAAGTTTAAAGGAAATTTAAATTTCCTTTAAAAGGAAATTTTGAGCGTTTCCAGGAAAGCTAGTAGCAAAATGAAAACTTCTCCAATAACATTAAATAACTTATGTATAAATTTAGAATAATTTGTGTGTTTGTAGATAAAGACACATCAGTTTTTTTTCAAAAATATAACAACTAAAGTTGTGTGAACTAAATAAATAGAACAGTTGACTTACCAGCTCCAATTTCATGATGTGTACACAGTCCCTGAGGATGTGTGTGGGAGCCCCTAGTAACTTGGTGAAGGCTATCAGGGTGTTTGCTTTAAAAGGTGGTCCTGCAACCTAAAGAAAGACACTATTTAGTAGTGCCTATTTAGATAATAAATATATCATTTAATATGCAACCAGCATGCACAGCTGACATTATATCTTTTGCAGCTCTAACACATGCCAGTGAAAGTCAGCAGGACCACTCAAAACAACACCAGAGATTAAAAGCAAAGCACGAAAACATCAACATGCTTGATTTCAGTACATACCCTTGTTTCAAAGAACTTCTCCAAAACCTGTAACTCCTCTGATTTCCACTGTCCTGTATTTTCAGGTGTTACTTTCAGCTGCAAGGTCTGGTTGGTTTTGGGATTGAGAGCAACCCTGCATTTCAGTGCCTCTGTCTTAAACATTATGACACCTGGTTCATTGGAGTTTATTAACTGTAGCTGCATAAAAAGGAGATTCACAGTCAATTAGTCATTCATTAAATGGCACACACACACAAACACACACACACTCTCACTCCCTCCCCAAAGTGTAGTGATCAACCTCCCTTTCCAGAAAGAAACACATGGTATTTTAATACAGGTAAATTTGCCTTGAGAATTAAGCTTATGCCAGATTTGGTTTCTCTGTCACTGAATCCACGCCATAGAAGTGAAGAGGCACATTTGTCTGTCCCAAACCCTAAAGTAACATTCCCAACTGAGTATTAACTAGTAACTCACTTCCCTGGCTATCCTGCCAAGGAGTGCTATCCACAGTAACCCCGTGGCTGTTCTAGTAAACTCCCAATGGACATGCTAAACCCAAAGAACCCATAGCATCTGAAACTTAGATCATATACTTGGTCATAGACTTGCTATTTTAACAATTACCAAATATCACCTGACCAAATCTAATTTGTGCGGAAAAGAAGTGGAACTAAAAGATTTCTCTAAATTTTGACACTTTAGATGGCAAAAATCAGAAGTAGAGCACAAGCCTAACAGCAAACAGTTATTTTTTTGAAGCATTTCAGTTTATGCCTGATTTGAAAGACACAGAGCAGTCACATACCCACAGGTCCATTCAAACTGAAGCCCTACCGTTTCCTGCTGAATGATCCTCTGAAGATGCCTCCTCATAATCACTGACCCAAGGAATCGCTCAAGAGGGGAGCACAGATAGCTGCCAGCTAGTCCTGGCACAAGCCCAGGGGTAGGAGAGGGCAAGAGCAGAATATTCAAGGCACTGTGGGTGAGGATTGTAGGAATGGATGCAGCCCAAGAGCGCTGAGGTAGTTTCCGAGGTGGAGGCATGCTTGTTGGCATGACTTGGGAACCTGTGGGGACACAAGGACTTGCAGTAAGGGAGGATTTAAGCTGAAACATTAGATACATGTTTCACTTTAATTGCTTCTATTCATATATAAGTCCTCTGGACCAAAGCTCAATCCTTCTTATTTAAGAATTTGCCTGCCTAGTGATAGGCATCAGACAGACAAGGAATTAGTTTTGACCCTGAACCCATGCAAAGAGTCTCAGTAACATTAAAATCCTCCTCCCTTCTCCTCTTTCTGCAGCATGCCAGCAGACAGCAGGTTTGCACAACAAACTCAATGGGATGTAAAAATGGCTAAATCAGTCGTGCAAGAGCACCATTACAAATCTATGATGTGAAAAGTTAGTATTTGGGTTGGCAAATGTGCCTATCATTGCTCTCACTCTGAAGACTTTTCTCTTAGTCATGGAGTTCAATAGTTTCAGACTGATTTCTGCACTTCAACAAAAGCTATCATCAATCCTGCTGACATTTATGCTGTATGCTTTAGGTCACTTTTCCAATTTGTTATTGAAGATTTGAAGTAGGACAGAATCAAGGCTTAATTTCCTTAGACATTTTACTGCACAAGGACAGTAAGGACTGTTAGACTGACACAAAAACTACCAAAAAGAACACAGCTAGAAATGTTAAACATGAGTGTTTCACAGTTATAACACTGATAAAGAAGCCTACTTGTTCCAGCTCGTGGGGAATGAGAGGCATCAGGGACAGGTGAATGAAGGGAAGGGTTGGCTGGTGACATTCCAGGCATCCGTGCTGCTGGTGATGGACCAGAGACCTGGGGAGATCCTGGCCAATTCCCTGCACGCTGACTGGGTGACATCATGGTGTAGGGTGAGCTTGGGTCTATGGTACCTACAGATGTTACAAGACCATTATTATTTCTTTAAAAAGTAAAAGGCTTCCTAATAGAGAAATCTAAAAGAGGCTTACTAAAATCTGTACAGCATGAAAGTGCCTGCAAGCTTTCAGACTACTTTTTACAACCATACAAAACACATGAGTGGGGGCAGAGAGTAAAAATCAAGATACAGACTTCAAGGGTTTCCAGGTTGTATTTTTTAAAAAGTAGAATGCTAAGGAAAATAGTCATGTTCAACAAGTAATGGGTTCTAAGCCAAAAGGAGCTCTTGCCTACAGACCTGGACTTCTACTGCTCCTTGGCAAAGGAAGCCTCAGCCAGACAGTTCCTTATTTATTCAGTATCTTACAGTTATTGCTGCAAAGGTATCTCTGCTCTACAGACTGAGCAGAACCTTAAACCTACTCTGTGGTACATCTCTCTCACTTTGTTCATCTCAACAGTCAAACTGATGTGTGGTAATTATCATCTGAACTGTTCATTTGTTGTGATGTATAGAACAGTTTCCAATGCACTGTGATTACACAAAGGATTATTTTGGCAGCTTTCCAAAAAACCCAACCAAATTAATAAAGAAAACAACCAAAAAGCAGGTTGCTCACACACAGATATGTCAAACCAGCCAGATTTTGACAACATTTTCCCATTGCAAGTATGTGAATTTCTAACCTGTTCCAGTTATTTTTCCAGGAAATGTAAGCAGTGAAAATCCACTAACTAATCTAACAAAAGAAAATGCTCATTAAAAGCTGCAGCCACTGTTCTGCTACAAGACCACATTGAATTTCCCTACATTAGTAAGCAGAAAGAAGTGACTGAGAGTCAATTTTTACCATGTTAGGAACACCTCAACATGCCATGCAGCTACTTTTGACTACTGTTAACAATTAACACTCACATATATGAAAACAGCTACTTGAGCCAATTACAAACCATGAATTTTTCTCAATTACCTTAGGTCTGCTCTGGAAGACTTAATTTTAAGAAGCAAATCCGCCCTCCCTGTTACTACATATACTCCTGCCAGTAAAGAACTCACCATGTGGGCTGGCAAAATTAGCTGTTTGTCCCATTGTGATTCCAAGAGAGGAAGGTGAAGGAGTTGGACCAAAGGATGCTGGTGATGGTGCTCTTAAAGCCCCGCTAGGTGAGCTTGCAGCATGCAAATTTCCTGATCAAAGACATCACATCACTTGACATACACATTTCCCATCTTTCTGTTCTATTTTTTTTCTATCAACTGCTCCCTCCTATTTAGGGAGACAGCAAACAAGATTCAGGAGAATTTGTTTTTGCACTCAATGACTTTATTTTGTACATGCATGACTGTTATATTTTTCAGGTTGATTTACCACACAAAGGAAACTTCCCATGATATCTGGCTTGAAGAATGGCATTTCCCCTGTGCCCAGCCCTTCCTCAAATTTAAACACTTTCAGCTGTTGTTCTACAACAGCTGGGAGCAGAAAGCAGAGCTTTGGTGATGAAAAGCTTTTCTGAAAAAGCAGGTATTGAAAATTAACAGGTTTATGTCTTAGCAAATTATAAACAGTAATGATGAAACACCCCAAATATTACACAGCTAAAGATGGCAGTTTTACTTAATCGGATTTTTTAGCTTCAAAATGTACTTTCAAAAACATGCATGGCAGGACCCTGCTTTTTTTCCCCACAGTGTAAGGTGCATTCTCTTGGCTAGTCTGGGGCTAAACACAGCTCAAATAATAGAAAAAACACACAAGCACAAAGACCTATTTTTCTAGGACAGGACCAGCTCCCAGCCATCCTACCTGGTGACTGTGTGTGCATCATGGACGGGGAGGGTGTCACTGTGTTGTGGTAGGAGGTGGGTGGTGAGGTGAGAGGATATGCTCCAGAGGCTCCTGCCTGTTTTGCAAATGGCTGAAATTGTCAACACAGGACAATTAAAACTTTTGATCATTTTGTACCAAAACAAAAATTAAGTATATGCAGGAGAATACTAATGAGGCTTTGGTCTTACAGGTTCATCCACACAGTTGTTTGATTTTCTAGACTATCTTGTTTAGTGCTCACTGTTTTTTTCAGTTTCTTCTAAAGACATAATACCTCTGTACCTCTCTCCTTTTATCTGTCACCCTGCAACAGCAAAGCCTCCTGACTCTCCCTCCCATCTTTTATCTTAAACAGTTGTTTTCCCTCCCTTAGTCCTTTGCTTCTAGGCAGCAAGTCTCATGTGACCTTCCAAAGCTGCTGTTCATATGCTATGGGCTGTTTACACTGGAATGAGAAATGCAAAATAAATTAATACATTTTGCCTGAAGGGGAATTCTACAGCAGAGTGGGTTTATAGTCTCCCTTTCCATTTTGTTACTGCTAATCCCTTTAGAACATGAAGTTCTTAGAAATCTACTATTGTGGAAGGCAATAAACATTTATTTTGCCTGAAGGGTACCTGTTGCTGTGGCTGCTGTGGTGGCTGCTGGGGCTGGAGCTGTGATATCAAAGAATCCATCATGTCTCCTCCGATAGGAGAGGGTGGGTTATCATCTTCATTTACAGATCGTCTCCGTGCATCCTGGTTGCTGTCAACAAACATGTTCAGGAATGTCTGTGGAAAAAGCACTTTTGTTAGCAGTTTGCCCATTTAAATTTTACTATACAAATGAAGGCAGTATTTGCTAAGCTTTAAAACTACCTTTATCACCTACAGCACATAGGAGACAGGCAAGTCTCTGGAACTAAATACTAGTGGGCATTCATTAATTACAGTGTAATTAGTCTGCAAATATATCAATTAATAAATAGACCTGGCTCTATAACAAGAAATATTTCCAGTAAATAGAAATACCAACATTTTATTCTCTCTTTAAAGATAAGGAAAAGTTTGCAGTTAGAAATACCTTTTCCAGAACAACTCCTGAGTATCCAGAACCTACAGGGCTGTTGTATCACATCTGCAACTGCCCTGTTTAGTTAAGAACATCTAAGTCACTTGCTCCACA
Source organism: Molothrus ater (assembly GCF_012460135.2). Taxonomy (NCBI): domain Eukaryota; kingdom Metazoa; phylum Chordata; class Aves; order Passeriformes; family Icteridae; genus Molothrus; species Molothrus ater. The sequence goes on along the minus strand of NC_050479.2, from coordinate 8,114,278 downwards.
GCATTCTTTTCTACCCAGAGGAACCTGCCAACTTTATTGAATTAATTCCTCCTCTACTTTCCCATTTCCATTCTCTTCTACCACTTTACACTGGTATCTACAATCTCCTTCTTTCCATTAACCTTTCATTTGGCATTTTTTAAAGAGGCAGATGTTCAGGATCAGTTAAATGAAATATGAGAAAATCAATATTCAGTTGCAACTGTCAGAAAAAAAACTGGCAAATTAACCTGTTTCTCAAAGGGAGCCATTTTACAGTATTTCAGTATAACTAGCACTGATACAGGTATAATACCTGGTACAGGTATTCTGTCAGTGTGCAGAGATTCCTTTTTAAGAAAGAGTGAACCAGCACTGCATTTAGAGGCAAAGCCACAGGCTCCTGCACACATGCTGATGGGAAGTGTTTTAAAGAGAAGTTTCTGTCTAGAATCATCTGACATGGAGTGTTGTCCCACCTGCAACTTGTGAGCACTGTACTGCCACACAGAACAGTCTGTGAGGAGCAGCTGCTGCTAATCCTGGAGCACACATCTAGCCTAGACACAAGTTTCAACAAAAGGATGCCTGAATACACAGATAAGAAAAAAAAGCCTAGCACTTGATGTTATTTTTTTTCAAAGGAAATGTTTTAATTCAAACTAATTAACAGATCTACCAACAAATCAAAAACTTCCTTCTATGCTCAAAATTTTGGAAGGGCCCGCAGAGCTCCACAAAGAACACCTTCACCAAGCTCTTCACCTCACATTCACACTTCCAAGTGAGAAGCTCATTTATTTACAAGCTGCCAGAAAACACAGGGGTGCTCACCTTTAGCCCAGGGGCGGGGTAGAAGCCCTCGACGATTTTGCTGTTGTCGAAGAGGCTGTAGGCGCCGTCGCGGATGGCCACCACGCCGCGGCTGCGGCAGTAGATGTCGATGCAGTACATGTTCCTGAAGGCCAGCCTGATGTGCGTGGGGGACTGGGGCAGGATGGAGAAGCACTGGTAGGCAGTGTTGGTGCGCTGCGTCAGCCCCAGCATGGGCACGGTTGGGAGTTTGTTGATGGCGTTTAGTGGAGCCTGAGTGTCAAACAAAACCTGGGAGAGAGCAGAGAGTGAGAGGTCAGGTAGCTCATCCAAAAGGAAAGGTCAGGGAAAATGAGGCATAGCAGGGAAAATTTGATGCTTTCTGGCAATGAGATTCATAAACAATAACACCCTTGAAGAGAACAGTTTAATCTGAATTCAGCTCCCTAGTGTATTGCAATTCTCTTGATACAAGATTTGAGAACATTACCTGTAACAACTGCACCACGTTTGGTGTCTTATTAAACATCTCCTGGAGCTGGTGCAGAATTGTGTTATGACAGTTACTGCAACCTGAGTTTGGGCCAACTGTTCCCAGTGAAATATGGAACTTCTGGAGGATGGAGTTCCACTGAATGCTGATCTGCAATGTCACAAACATAAAATGGTCTTGGAAGCTAGAACAAGTAGGTTGTAATAACTTACTTATTCTACTTTTATATTACAGGTTGTAATAACCTGTAATATAAGAGGTTATAGTAAGAGATTATAACAAGAAAGTTGGTCAGATTTAATCTTCCCCCCATTTTCTATGAAATCTCAACAGATTCATAATTCGCCTTCTTCAAAAGCTGCTGAGGCTGTGAAGAAAAAAAAAAAGGCACCCTCAGGTTTAACACCTATTTAGCTGCCTGGATTGTTGGCAATCACAGAACTGGACACTTATATCAGCAACTCAACCAAAAACCAAAAGAATCTTTTCTGCCAAAGTGAGAGAGAGAAAATTAAACTTGGAGAGATTTGTGGTGTGGAAAACTGATTAGTGAGTTGCTGGAGGTGGACTGGTTTTCTTAAGTTACATTACACAAAAATGAGTACTGGATAATATGTAAGGAAGTTAAATGCAAAGTCCATACTGCTGCTCTGGCTACTTACATACATATAACATACATATGTACGTATGTATACATATATATATATATTTACACACACTTCCCATGAAAATGCATGTAAAAATACTTTTTAAAAAAATTCAGCTTAGAAAATGAACACACAAAGGTCCCAGGAAGCAAATTTCAAGTGTATGAAGCTACTTCACATCAGTTGCACCCAAAACTATATTCTTAATCTGAAATAAACGTGCACTTACTTCCTCCTCTACCTTGCACTTAACACAAAGATGTGAGCAAGTAATCAGTTATTTAATTAATAAGTTGCAAATTCAAATATTACAGAGGAAGCTAGAGTTCTGAACAAGGTAACAGCATTGCTACAAAATAATCAATGAATACCTCATTGAAAGCACAGCACCATATTTAAAACTTTATTAGTCCTCTCTTTTAAGGCAGAATTAGGCATTCAGTTTACACATATCCATCCATATATCCCAGTACAGCAGTGAGCAGTAACAACACTTACACAAAGTTTTTCAGAAAAAGGCTGCCACACCAGCTTTCATCAGTCAGAAGCACACAACTGTCCTTCCCACAATATAAAACATCTAACAGAAATTCTCAAAACCACTGAACTTCCAGCAGCGCAGCAAATCAGCAATGTGGCACCCTCTGTCTTTTCTACATTCATCTACATTAATTCCACTACAAAGAAAAATTGTGCAGCAAAATTCTGAGAAGTCTAAGCCTACACATTCTGTTTTCAGTCATACATTTGAAGCCTATTTAGGAGTTACTCACTGAGCTCCCCTTGGTAGTTCCGTAACAAAGGATAAGTTTTCGATAGTTGTAGATCCGAACTTCTGAGAAAACGTTTAAGTGGTTGGGGATGTCTGTGAAGAGGGGAGGGAAGAGAGAGTGAGAAAATTACAGTCATCTGTGAGCCCACCACTTTGACAAAAAGGAGGTGATTTCTGTACCTGGTAAGGACCGTGCAAACTCCAGGACACACTCGTACAGCCGAGCAATACTGTTCCAGTCATTGAGGAACATCTCGACCACCTTGCGCCCTCCAACTGGTTCAGACAACTGGTTCTCATACGTCAGGTAAACATGGCGGGTTGGTCCTGCAGTGTGAGGAGATGGGAAATACTGATCAACCCAGTGGTTCCTGAGCTGTGGTTTACAGACTGTAAAGTGGCAAGTGACCAGGAAGCACATTGAAATAACAAAAATGCATCAACTCAGCAGTCAGAATTTTGATCAAGGTACACTACGGTTTATTAGAAATCTTAGAAGCAGACAGCTGTCCAGTTACACCAAGACACTAAAACTACTGGACCAGACAATGTAAACTACAAAGCAAGAAAATTTACCAGTGTTCCTCAATGAAACTTGCCTTGTTCCCTGGATGAAGTGCTGTTCAGAGGGCAGTTTGCAAACACCAGCTCGGCCACCCACGTGCGATTATTTCTACCTTGTAGTCGGAAAGTGCAATCAAGAAGAGATCGGTCCAGAGCCTTCTGCGTTTCCTCGTTTACACCTTTACAGGGAGGAATTCTATACATGACAAAAACAGAATCTCCATTAGACACAGTGCAGTTCCACAAGTAACAACACTACCTTCTACCATTTCCTGAAGGACTCTCAAGGGACATGAAAGAATGAACAAATCAACAGCAAAGGCAGCTGGACTGCTCAGTGAGATAACCTGTTCCTCTTCAAGGACTGTAATAAGTGTGTCACAAAAGCACTCTGAGCTAAGACCACTTTTTATACAGGATTCAACACCTGCAAATTACAGACTGTTAAAGGATCTCTTGAATTGTCCTTATCTCCTGGTGAACTAAGAGCTCACCAATATAAAGCTCTTATACAGAGGAATAAGCCAAAAAAGATGAAAATAACTAAGTTCTGTGGCAATCTGAATTCATTTGCCTTGTAGAACAAGCTTGCTCTACACGCAATGAACACCCTGGCAGTTCCCTTAGTACTCACTAATTTATTCATATCCCAACGTGTGAATTGAGCTCAGGGGACAGACTAAATAAAGCTTAAGTAAAAACATGCCAAACTCTTTTTCAAATTCCTTGAGGATCTAGCCAGAAATCTCATGTTCTACCCTTAACTTCAGCTCACAAGTTCTCTGCTCATATGCAAAGTTAAAAAGGTAGGGCCTGATGCATTTGGACACTGCTGCCTTTATGTCACTGTACATTTTTGCAGCAGAAAAGGAGTTACAAAGGTTTCACTCTAGGAGGTGTCTTTGGGGTTTGTGGTTTTCTGCTTTAAACTTTATTTGTTGCAGATCTAGTTAGTGGCTGCTTGTGGCTGGATTCCTCAGGGTTAACACAGAGGCAGATACTATTGGCCTGCTATTAAGAATTTCAATATAACTATTTCAGTAGCCTATATGATACAGAAGAATAGTAAATTTGCAGATGATGACAAACTGAAGGGAGCACTTAACATGCTGGAGGTCAGGGCTGCCCTTCAGAGAGATCACAGATGGCTGGAGGAACAAGTTAACAGGAATCTTATGAAGTTCCATGAAAACAAATGCAAAGTCGTGCACTTGGGCCTAAATATCCTATTAAATTACTGCATGATTCTCAGATATTTCCTCTACAACCTCTTCACCATGCAATTGTCTTTTCTGGGATTCCTGGCATTTTCCTCTGCAGTTTCACATAATTGTCAAATACCATATGGAGTATGTAGGCCTCTGATCTGATCTAAAATTGCATGAATCATGAATCATCACCACTTCTTCCTTAGCACTGCCTGGATTTAAGGATGGAGGACTGTCAAACTGTTTTCAGAGCCCCTCAGTTTAGGCTAATGAAGTGAAAAAATTGTAGTTGGCTTAGTCTACTCTAATTTTCCCCTTTCTCTAGCACTGCTTCACATCCAAGTAGAAGACACACAGTATTAACATGCCTCCAAAAAAAATAAAAGGAAAAAAAACCCCAAAATAAAAAACCAAAAATCCTGTCCCTGTCCTGATATTCTTATTGTTATCTCCAAACAAGCCTTTTTTCCCCTCTCAAGTGTATGTACAGTAATAAATGAAACACAGAGAATATCCTCTTACTTTAATAAACGTATTGCATGGCTGAAGCCATCTCCTTCTACTTGTACTCCCTGGTGAGGAATGTCCATATTGGATAACTAGGAGTGAACAAGAAAAATGTTATTCCAAGTAAAAAGGCAAGCAAAGAACTTGCAACATTTTCAAGGACTTTTTTATTTCCCCCTGAGGGTGACAGATGTTTCACATCCTCAAGCACTGGAAAGCCAAAAAACAGTCTGTGCAAATCTGGTATAAAGTTATTTCCCAACCCTTCCCACAAGTGCATCTTTCATCCTCATGTTCCCTTTTCCCTCAACTTTTCAAGCTTTTTGCAGTGCTTTGTACCAAGAGAAGCAGCTCTAACAAGTCAGACTAGAGCAACACAGTGCAGAAGACTGAGTCACCCGGGCTCAGCTGGCAGGGGAACTCCAGAGTGAGCACATGACCACAATAGTCACATCTAGACACCAAAATCAGGAGCAGGGGAGGGGAAGAAGGGAAAAAAATATTTTTTTAATACCTACCTCTATCCGAAGCCCTATAAAGGGCATATTTGTATCACACATGGCTACAATATGAGCTAGCACTTTATTGAAGGCACACATTTCTCCCGACCGTTTTGGTTTCTTGGGTTCTATGGAGCATGGATCTCCAGATAACTAGAATTAAAATAAAGACCAATGTAATTGCATATTTGGAGTAAACACTGAAGATATGTCAGAGAATAACCTCATTCATCTAAGTGTTAAATGAATCACACTCTAAGCAGACTCTTGGAAGGATCCACTTCAGGACTGAAACAATTCAGTTAAAGCCTGTACTTAAAACAGTACTTGTAGATCACTAAGCCATGTCAGCCTGGCCCCAAGAAATAACTCTTATCAGCCCCTGCAAGTCCTTCAAAATCCACACATGGCCCAAAGTGTATCACCCAGATAGCAGCACTCCACATGTACAATATACACACTTCTCTGCACAGAGCTCTGCCTTGGCTCTGAGAGCAGCGGAGCAGGCCTGGCATGAACTGAAGGACAACTGTTACAAAACACTTTCCCAGCATCTCCCTAGGGAAGCAGTCCAAAGGAAGATGTCAGTCATACAAACACTGGAAACATGGCTACTAAAGCTGGAATTGATGCTCAGAACGTGTGTTGAGCTTTCATGCTCTGTAACCACCCCAGTGGCTTTTGGAACACGTACCTTGCGCTTGACACCACTTTTCATTTGTTTGCCACTTTTTGTGTCCAGTACCAACTCTTCAATGTTTGGTTTGAACTGCTGTAGTAAAAGTGCAGTGGCAGGGCTGTCATCTCCTTCAGCATAGCTCACAGACAGAAAATGGTACTTGTACTCTAGCTCTGTAGGGTTGCCAGGAACATCAAACATTTCTACAACCTGTATTTAAACAAAACAAATTGAGAAGATTCTCAAGCTAAGAGTAAGCCTAATTCAGTTCCTATCCTTTCCTTTTCAAAGAACAGACATTAGTTTTTTTCAATCTATTAATACTGTGGATAGGAAAGGTATCCAAGAAGAGAAGAAAGACCAAATCTTTCAGGAAACACAGAGAATGGGAAGGTTGCTGAGTAATAAATCTGTATGTGCCTTCTTCTGTATGAGCCTGAGTGCTTAACAAACCCAGAGGAGAAGGGAGGGAGAGGAGAGAATTAAGCATTACATCAATCACTTGCTAATGTCAAGAGTTAACAGTACAACAGACTGCCTGGGATATCCATGACAGGGAGCAAAAGACAGAAGCACTTTTCAGTTACTTACAATGTAGTACTGGGGAAGGCGAGTGAGTTTGATGAACAGTTTGTGTTTGGAAAGGTTTCCCACTGGGTGGCTGGCATAATTAGCTAGCTGAAGAGTTTCACTGCTCACTGTAGGCAGATGTTTTATAGACTGTTTGCAGCGCTGCTGTCCAAGCCAGAACCTTGCATGGAAATAAAGGTGTTAGTACCCTGAGATGGTTTCATGATTCTAATACACTGCAGTGTATTAGAGCATTAGTGTCAAATCAGGAGTCAGTCATATTCTAAGCCAACATCTATCACTGCATCACAAGTTAAATAAAGAAAAATCACATAGAAAATATCATTACTTCGTATTTTCTTATCACTATCTTTACATCTTGTCTTCAGCTTAACAGACAGCTGTTAGTTCAAGAAGAAAAGCCCTGAAATTATTTGCTGAATAAATTTTTATATACTACAATATGAAATTACAAACATAAAACATAGAAGGAAAACATAAAAAAACATGCAGATTGCAATCATCTGACAATCTGGAATCTTCAATCACGTTTTGGTATAGAAAGAAAAATCTTTGCTCCCATATGCTGCTAAACAATACAGTAAAAAAAAGTCACTGAAGCTGGATGTCACTCTGAGCTATGTTATTAACAAACTCATTCACCTGAATAAGTTTGGAGATGAAGACACTAAATTTGTTCTCATGTTTGGAATTAAAATTTTGTCCTACTCCAATGATTTTGCCTATAGTGGCAAGGCCGGGGAGACCAGCTAGGCTTGAAAGGGGCTCAGAAATGCATGGCTTGGGTATTCAGTCAAACTTCCACTGACAACAGCAGTGGGAAGTGTGGGTGCTCAGCACCTCTCCATCACAACACAGCACATTTATTGTCACAGATACATGTCAGATACAGCTGTCCTAAAAGACATTCTCTGGACTGCCGAGCTTCCCCAGAAACTGCAGCACTACCCAAGCCATTATCTCAAGTACATTATTTATAACAAAGGGAGGTTGATTAGTTTCTCCAGGGTGCCAGTGCTTCATGCATCATCAAGCTTCTTTTAGAAGCAGAATTCCTCAAATAGAGATTTCACCCTGCAATTAACTCAGAGCACTGGGAATTTCCAAAACGACAGAGCAGGTGGAACTCAGTTCTCATGCAGATGCAAACTGTGTTTGTATTATTTGCTACAACCTCTTATGGGAGCCAAATGTATCTTGTGCTTATATCTCAGGGCTTTATGGAAGGAAGATTAGAGACTTAAACCAGCAAGGGCTGAAGTGCAAGAAGATAAACAGGTATTATTTAAATCATCCTAGGCCACTTCCTGGTTTTTCCTCTGTACTGTGAGAAGTGAGATCATTCTTGTTGAGAAACAAGCAGAGTTCAGCTGTAGAAATAGAGTGAAATAAAGGACATAGAAGATGAACATGAACAGAAAAAGAGATTCTCAGGAAGCAAGTGGTCTGCTATTTCAAAGTGAAAAGACTGAAAGCAAAGTGTGCATATAGCAATGCATGAGGCTACATGTGAGGGGGAAAATTAAAGCAGGGCTATGGAATCAATTCCAAATAAAACCAGACTTTCCTTCACTGCTTAGAAGAGATGACAAATACTCAAGGTTGCTTACAACAGTGAGAAAGTATAACCCCTAGTGTGGTACAACACAAAGCCATGCAAGTGTCCTCATCCAGAATACAAATGTGGTGATTCATCCATGCACACAAAGTGAATTGTACAAGTCACTCACTTGAGCTGCTGAAGCCAAGGAATGATTCGCTTCATATCATCATTAACAGACTTCTCTATGTCATCGAGTGTCAGCTGATCTGCAAGAACATCAGGTGGGAGAATGGTCTTAGCACCAGTCCTTCAAACAAAACTTCAAACTTTCACTGAAAGTGTCTCATCTAACTGATCTCATAATCACATAACAGCCCAGGTTTGGGCTTCAAAGGGGACCTTCTGGTCCAAACTTTTGTGGGAAAGGGAACAGAGATGAGATTATCTAACTGCATCTTGAACATCTCCCAGTGATACAGACTCCACCAAAACTCTCCGGGGGTTGTTTCATTTCTCTGTAAAGAATTGCTTTCTCATATTGAGATTAAACTTCTAGTGCAACTTGTAACTGTTGTCTCTTGCACCAACAGATGATCCATAATGCTTTAAAGACCACAGCAGGATGTTATTAACCAAATAAACTAAAAGAACTTCCTTTCTTTTCTTAAGCAATGTGAAACCTGAAGCTGAGACTTGAACAAAAGTAACTCAAGGTGTATAAGGTCACATCATACAATTCTCACTCAGGTCCACGTGAAATGACCCCATCCATTAACAGCACAAGCCAGGAATCATGAGTCATAAAGAATATGAACTGCATTGACCCCCAACAATAATTACTCTGTTGTCCTCTTAAAATAATCTTAACTGAACTGTGACACTTAGCACCAAGATCCTCTTTTCTATTCCTCAAACTCCAATACCTAGATTTTGACCCAAGCGTGGGGTTCATTTGCTCACAAAACTTTGCAGATCTGATAGAATTGCTCCCACAAAATTACCTCATAGTGCAGGATTCTTGCAAGATATGAAATACCTCCTGGTTTTGTGCCTACTTACCAACACCATACAGCATCAGCTGGAACATTCCAGAGTGGAGATCAACAAATACATGCAGGCATTCTGATCGACCACATGGTTCCAAAATTGGAATTACAAGAGTTGGGAGGGCCGTCTCAATGAACGCTAAACAAAAAATGGTGTTAATAATTTCACTCAAAATTCAAGCTTATTATTATTGTTATTATTATTCAAGCTTATATTAAAACTTAGCCAATTATCATCAAAAACCCTGTATGTTTTTAGAGAAACAAACTTTACTTGCACATTATTATAGTGTTGACATAGAGAGGAATCTGAATATAAGAATTTCTCTGTGAAAACAGTGACAAACCAATGAGAAAAGGCAGACCAAATTTGAAGATTATTAATTCTCAAATATCTTTTAACTCACTGCTTCACAATTATCAATCTAAATCCCAAAAGTTTCAACAGCAGTTTAAGGAAAGTCTCATCCAAAACTAGTTTAAAAAATTTGCTTTCAATTCTGAACACAAACAACTTTTACAGTAGGCAAATTTTAACCCTTCAAGCCAGACTACAATATTCTACCAGCTTCATTTATTATACTGCATTTAGATGCATGGCTATTTTACAATTACCAATGCAGAATAATTCAAAGCTAAGTTTTGTTAATTTTGAACACATTTCCCTTGATTTTTTAAAATTTAAATTAATGAAAACAAGAAACATCAAGAGAAAAGGAAACCATCCTAGACACAACTGGAAATGAACTAGAAAAACTTCATCAGAAAACACGTACAATTGTCATTAACATTGTAGCTCTTAAGAATGGCTTTCAGCTCCTGGAGTTTTTGATGAGATCTTGCATGGACACTGTCTATTAGGAGTTTTTCTATTGATAGGTGGTCAATCTGTAAAAAAGAAAAATACTTGAGTAAGCTCATATTTGATGTGTAGACTGGAACAAAGGTACTTGATGAAAAAATCACTTCAGAAATAATTTGCTTAGAACTGTGGTGAGCCACATTGACTATTAACTCGAGTATTTGGAGCACTATAAAATACAACAAGCTGCCATGAGATTCTGTCTGTGCAGCAGGCAGTGGGAGGAGCTTTGAGCTGAGATCAGAAGAAGGTGTAAAAGACAGTTCACAAATTATGCTGTTGCCACTCCCTGTGCAGACCTACTTGTTCTGGATCAAGGTTGGTCCATTTTCAGCTTAGCTTTTTTTTCTCAGCCATTGGTAACTAGCTTAAGCTAAAGAAAAAAGACTACAAACACAAAACACCCCAAAGCAACACTTCATTAGGATATGGTTGCCTCTACACAAACATGCAGCTGAAACATGAAATCCAACAAGTTTAACAGGGTAACAATGCAGTGACAGACACTGAGTATGGCCAATCCTACTGAACACAGAAGTATCTAGGGGCATGCATCAACATTCTGTTGCACTGCCAGTGCTGAAGCTCATGCCACCACTTATATTCACTGTAACTTACTTGTACAATCTAAATTAGAGCATTTGCAATCACATTCATTCACATTCCAGTCACATTATTCACATATTTTGCATAAGCAAAGCTCCAGATTACAGCAAAACCTTTTTTTCTAGGTAACCTAACATTGCTTTGAGAGCTGTTCAAGCTGAATTAAACTCAGATTTTATTCTGGTGTAGGAGATAAATGCAGAAGAGTATTATACTATATTTGATGCAAGCTTTTGCATACCAGAATGACCTTCCCCTAAAGACAAGCTTTCCAAGACAAGGCCTTAAAAATCATGTTTTTTCCACTACAACATTTCACCTCAACAGCTGCAATGGGTTAAATCTTCCCCACTAAGTGATTACATGTTTTATAGCTCCATCCAATTTTCAGTAGGTTAATGCAGAACAACCTGCTCAGATAAACATGTTTGTTTGTGCCACTGCTTTATACAGTATCTTAAACAAACAGAAACCCAGTGTGCCATCTACGTCATTACAGCTGAGATCATTATTCAAACACTACAACAGCACTGTATTTACCACAGCTGATAATTTTTCTAAGCAAGTCCTCATAAAGGGGGACAGCATTAACTTTGATACATCTCAAATTTACAGGGGCCTCATATCTTAATTTACAGGCTGCAGACTTGATTCAGTGAGCTTAGATTGTGTCAGCTCCAGGGGATCTTCAGCAGATGCTGAAAATAAAGAGTATGTTCTTAGATTTACACATAAATACAGCATCTTCACTAAATCAACCCTATATTTAGTAGCTGAATTAGTAAATGTAGTATATATTTACTATACTAACAGTAGAATTCCTACTCTAGAAGGAGAGTAGAAGGCTACCATGCTTCACTAGGCTTCCCACATCCATCTGTAGCTGAAACCTTGGTAGTTCTTGACATTCACCATACAGACTTGTCTGTCAGCACTGGTAACGTGATGGGCCAAGAGGCTGAAACACAAAGTATGTACAGGAGGGGGAGGATACCATCAGGAGGAAGTGACAGGTGAAAGATCTGAGCTGGGGAGCTTCTCCCTGTGGAAAAACTCTACTGAAAGTATGAAGACTACCCCATTCACTCCAGTTTACCAACTCTCCTAAACCCAAACACTGAAAGAAATAATGACAGACATTCTGATATATCACAGCCACATTTGCTGAAGGACTTACAGAGGATTTATTATGATACCCAGAATGCAGTTTTTCTTAACTATCTTTAACCTACATCTAGAATTATCCCCAGTGAAGCATGATCCAAGTAGGAAGTTGACTGCAGTTACTCATTTTGAATCATTGCAACAATCCCACCTTTAAAATACAGGAATTTGAACATTCAGATAAACCACATGATATAATCTGGTTAGTGATAATGTAAAACCAAGTTTCACCTAACACTTGTAACAAACAAACCACATGAGCTCTTCAGGACAAGATTTCCAAATCATAATGTAAGATTTTCTAAAGTGCATAGCACTGCTAGGGAGCCAACTCCAGTGATAAGGGGAAGCTGATTTTCAAAGGAGCTCCAAGACAGGAAAGGGAGGAACTGTGTCTCTAAAAAGCATTTCAAGCCAAACCCTAATAGTAACTGATACGTTGCTGTTGTTTCCCCCCAGCCTCAGCATTCCATCTCACAAGTGGTATAATGCACTGTGAAGTAGGTGCAATTTTTAAGATTAAGTCAAGGCCAATAATTTGTAACAACAATTTGAGGTCCTCACATAAACATTACACAACCTACAGTAACTGCTTACTAGAAATCTTAGAAACAGCTTCTTAAATAGAATCAAAGTTGAACAGACTGACAGTGTAAAGTAGTTGAGTTTTTGATTCACAATATTAGATGCCTCCTGCAAAGCAAACCTTTACCTTCATGGCTCTTTCTATCAGTTTGGAATCACAGGCTGGCAGTGGAGGCTCATGAGATATTTGTAAGGGTTTTGAGACATCAGTTTCATCAATTTTTATAGTGACCTTATGGACAGATGCAGTCCCTGTTTTCCTGCCAAGTACCTGTTGACTTAAAATAAATAGAATAATTAAACCATGCAACTGGAAGAACAGAAAATATGTTTTTCAGTAGCTAAACCTTGATTCTGTGTGCTCTGGTTAAAAACAACATTATGCCAGCTGAACTGAAAAAGGCATTTGTTTCAGATGACATTTTAAAGCAGAACTGTTGGTAAACTGTAACTACATGAAGAATTTTAGATGACTGCAAATTTAACACCATCAGAAGTGTACTCGGATTGCTTTTTAAAATTTTATCTAGTGCAAGTCAAGCAATAAATACAGTAGAAGCCTGACAGATCTAATCAATTTTTAGGTATCTGTGTAAATACAAACTCATTCATAACTGCATCCACTGCTCTTCTGTACATTAATTTGCAAATCATGTAACACATGTAGGTACTTAATTACAAGAATTTAGTAGTCTCACATCAAAAAGAAAGTACAATTCTGAAAATTATGACTCAAGCTTGGTAAATATAATCCCTCCTGTTATTTCATTTATTGTTTGTTAACAGTCCTTTTGAAATGAACTTACTTCCAAACAGAGAGTGAGAGACATTTCCCTGCATGGTACCGCTCCACTTGCACAAGGTCACCCCAGCGCTCTCGGATCAGCATTAGTGTTTGTGAATGCAGGACTTCCAGCTGAAGAGCCAGGCAGAAGGAGTCTAATGCATGGAGCTAAGGAAATACAAGATGTCCAGGAAGTCTGTGTACTACACACACCTGTTTCTGTAAACTGCATCAAACCTTCTGTCATCTAAGCCACATAAGATGCTGTCTGAAAACACTACCACTAATCCAGAGATAAAGACATATAAACAGCACAAGTATTTCTCAAAGGGGTTTATTTTTGTGGTTTTCTAAACTCTAACCTAGCACAGATTGATGGACAGGACAGTCACAGCCCAGTTTTACAGATTTCTGGTTGTCATCATCTTTTACTGAAAAGATGATTACTAACAGAAATTCCACTCACCCTATAGTTACCACTAACCCAATCTCCCATGGTCACCCTAAAAAAACATTATTCTTTTTGCAGACAGACTTTCACTGAAATCCATTTCACACTGTCAAGCAATCTGCCCTTTCCAAGTGGAAAATCACTGCACATCCTGTATCTTCTCTCATTATTTACACAGATACAATAGAGTTAACACACCCTCATCAACTACACTTTACTGCTGTTCTTGGTAGCAAGAACTGCCAACTCCCAGAACTTCCAAGTCAGCTCTGTATTTCATCTCCAAAATTACCTGCTGCTGCTGCTGCTGCACTGACTTACCACACAACCTGCTGCCTTGAATACCTCACCTTCACCTTTGCTAATTTAGTGTGTAGAATTAAATTTGACATGCACCTGAGAATTACTGCTTCCAAGGCTATCCTTTACTTCAAGGCCACCATAACTTCATGCCCAGACATTTCCCCCAAGCTTAGCAGGGAATCCATCTTTCCTGACTTGCAGCTAATAAGAGCAAGGCTGCATTAGACCCCTAATTCAGAAGCCCCTTTCGGAAGGATACGTAGGCAGTTGTACATGTCCTGGAGGGGCTTCTCATCAGCAAACAGCCTGGACTGGACCAGCTGATGGATGAAATTGATCTGCATGCTGTGAACCAAGGCTCGACCATCTTTAGCAAATGAAAAATAAGTCACATTAGCCATCAGGAAAGTAGGTATTTAAAATAATTCAGAAAATTGATAAAATAAAAATAAAAAAGATACAACTGTACCGAGAAATTTCCATATCAGGTATTACAACAAAATGAGAAAATTCTTGGTTTACTCTGGAAATGTCAGTCATTTTACTACACTGTATAGCTTTGCTAAGGTATTAAAAGCCCATAAAGCAAGGTCAAAACAGGACAAGTACATATAACTTCATTCTCTTAAGTGATGATACGCAGAAAATCCAGCATAAACAAGACTTATACAGTGTCAGAGATGAATATCATGTTAAAAACAAAGTGTAAAGGTTTGATTTTTTTTCTTTACCACCAGTTTCCTTGTCTTCAACCAAAATTTCCAGCTTGAGAAGGCGCCAGGGGATGTCAGGGTCATCACCCATCACTGTCAAGGTGGCCTCAAACTCACCCTCAACTCGGAACTTCACACGGCCATTGGCTAAGGAAGACAAGAATGTTTTATTTCACTTAGCCTCCTAAGATGCCTAAAAAGTAACAGTGTGGTAGCTCCTGGCACTCATAATGGATTACTTCCCCATCATTTCTGCTCTGTTGCTTATGTT
Source organism: Molothrus ater (assembly GCF_012460135.2). Taxonomy (NCBI): domain Eukaryota; kingdom Metazoa; phylum Chordata; class Aves; order Passeriformes; family Icteridae; genus Molothrus; species Molothrus ater. The sequence continues at coordinate 8,099,197 of NC_050479.2, read as the reverse complement.
TCCGTGCAACTGTGAACATTTTACAGTCTGCAACAGACCCAATGTCAATAAGCAGCATAGAGAGATGTACAAACTGTCCTGAGGTTAACTTGTTAAATCTGATAACTTGTTAACATTTGTGCTTCTGTAATACAGAGTAACACTGAGCTGACTACCAGCCTGACAAACAAAACATCTGGCTGAAATATTCCTATTCTTTGCTACTATCAACAATGAATGCTTTCAGCAATACTCAAATGACATTCAGAACATGGATCTCAGCCCAGGCTAAAATCCAGCCCCAAAACCACATCTCACTGCAAAGCATTCATTTAATATTAGAATATTTTAAATCCATTTTCATGTGAGGAAGATCATCTTTTGCAGAATTTATATATACACAACAAGCAAAGTTTATGCACATTATTTATCTAATTGACATGTGCATCCTCACACCTGTGAACACTATCTGTTTCACAAATTGGGAGCAAGGACTTTAAAACTGTGCAAGCAAGGTCATAAAAAGAATGAGAGGCAGAGCAAACAAGTAAGTACAAGTCTTTACTCTGACATGCAGGTCAACGTTCTCAATCGTTTAACCAACTATGTTATATACCTTTACAATTAAAGACATTTAGCAATATTCCTGCAAAATATTTAACTATTTAACTCAAGAAATATAATTTTCAAGAGCACCCCAGACATGCTCTTAAAACAAACCACAATCTAAACCAGAAAATAGTAGTCATTGAAATGTTTAGCTAACTGAAAACTCTTAAGAGCTCAGACATATTATTCATATATCATTCAAATATACTTCCATTAGCAAAAATACCTCTAATACTGATACTGCAAGCACTCACACAGGGACTAGAGAAAGCTGGCACTAAGATTCTTCAGGAACATCTTTGATCTAGGTCTGTGGGGAATGGTTTACAAATGGCTAACCTTGTCTTGGTTAAAAGCATGGACTAGGCCCATTCCCACCCTGTTCTCTGTGAATCTGCAATAACCTGGTCCAGTTTATAGCCATCCTTCCTGTACAAAAGGTTGTCTTAATGTTTGGGCTAAATGAAAACAGATCTCAAAACAGTTTAAGAGATCTGCACTGTGGTGAGCCACTGAACAAAAGGCATGCATAAATATGAATAAATTCTCTGCCTGAACATGAATATCAAAACAGCTTAAAAAAGCAACATTGAGTGACTTGTTTAAACTCAAGTTCAAAGAGTTTCTGCAGAAAGACCTAACATTTTAACTAATTATAAAATTAAATTAAGATGAAGTAGCCCAAAGACTTTCACAAAACATTTACTGAAAGAGCAAGACAATGTCTAAAACTCTTTGGCATTACCTGCACAGGATTTCTTCTTGAAAATAAGCAATATTTCAGCAATTTTATCAGTGCTCTCATTTTTCAAACAGGGGGAAAAAGCACATGTTTTGATGTCATAGAGAGACAGGATCCCAGTATTAAGAGATGAAGCATCCTGAATGCTGTCAACTAAGCTATCATTTAGCTTTGCTTTAGTGCTAAAACAGCAGTTTTATATCTGCCTGCAATAATGTATCCTTCAAGAAATAATTGCAGTTCTTACCTACTGTAAGATTTGCCAGCTGTGGAGGGAGATCTGTGGTCACCAGTCGATGGCGAAGGATCTGGTTTAGCTGATGAAGTGTAGTTTGCTTCTCACTCTTTGTTATTGGGTCAGGAGGGATTATTTTATCCTGTTACAATAAACACAAGCAAGTCTATGTACCTCAAACACGTGTAACAGATTCATTGCAGCAATTGTGAAAACCAACCAGACCAGAAGTCTGAAAATATAAATACTACAGGCCATTACCCAGTGAAGTTTATGTCTTACACTCAGATTTGTTTTCTAGCTGATTACATTTGACCCAAGACTGACCACTGAATAAAATCACTGAATTTGGCGGAACTAAATAAATGGAGGGAATGCTTTAGTGGGAGAGCATAACTTGTTCAAACAGGAAGTGTTCTGCATGAGAAACTGACACTGCAGAGACTTGGCACTAGGCCTGTATTGAGCTACAGCTCCATCTGCACACAGACAATTAGTTTGATTACTGTGCATTTGATACCATCCAGGGGATTCCCACACCCCCCAGCCAGGGCAGTTACTCACCCTAATGCAGGTGGGCAGCCGAGGGTAGGATCCAGTTGTCAGAACATCAATTGCATATGGGATGGCAAAGCTGGGCAGCCGGGCATGAACTAAAGCATCTCGAGCCAGAGATGCCAGACGATCAGCAGTGTCCACAAACAGGATGGCTTGCTGATCTAAGAAACTGGATATCATCTGCAGAGGACAAGGAGTTTAAAAAAAAAAAAGAAGCAAATTAAAAAAATGCACAAATCAATGGCCCTTTATATTTAGTTTATCTGTCACTTCCAATTCAAGTAACTGCATTTACAAAACAAAGAAAGAATGAATATTCTGACCACTGCTTACATTCACATGCAAGGACACTCACTTAAAATCCACATGCCTTTCCTGCTGCTGTGGGGGATCTGTACAGCTCACAGCTCTTTATCTGCTGATTGCTACTGGAATGCAACCATACTTGTTTGTAATCAGTAGGGGCTTGTTTTTCTGCAACATTCTGGACTTTATTCTTATTTATCCAAGATCAGGATGAAAGTGATAAAAAGAACTAACACACTCAGATCACCATCTTCCCTGTCCTGTTATCTTAACCCAAATCACTCCTGACATTATGTGCAGAAAAGCCTTTCATTTTATGCCGCTGATGAGTTTTTGGGAATACGACCTGTTAAATAACAAGATTATACAATTCCTAAACAGGAATATTTTTTAAAATTTCTGTAGTAGGAAGAAGTCAGGGTGCAGCAATATCCCTCAGAGCCTGTTTCGTGCTAGTCTGTGTCTAACTTACCGCGCACTTTTCCACCTTCCCAGCATTATTAGCCCACTTGACCAAGGCTAACAAACGAACAAACAGCTGACGAGTGCGACTTGCAAACTGCACTATCTCTATTTTTCTGGAAAAAAATAAATGGTACATTAAGCCAATGTTCAGATATATAATAAAGCTGTAATTTAAGTGTGTGACAATTTTAAAAAAAGAGCTGCAATGATAACTTTTAATTGCGTTAATGCAGGCATCAGTAATATGCAGTGGCTTGTTTGATTAAGAGCAAAGGGGGGAAAAAGTCTCTGTTTTGAATACCTAACAACATACATGGATTCTAACAAATCATGACTGACTGGTGAAACAAAAAGCATATTAATAGGAATTAATTACTGACTGTAAAAGAAACAATTCCATAGTGAGCTCAACTAAATTATCTTTACAGCTTTTATAGGATTTCCCCAAGGCTTAAGATTAAGTTTAAAGTAGGCAACATACCCAAGGATTACAGGACCTGACAGTAACAATACACTTATATTCACTATAAATAGATAGATAAATAAATAAATAAGATACTAAACAAAATATCACTCTAGCATTTTTACAATATCTTTACACAGTAGGCTACAATATGGAAATAGGGTGGTGGTGGGGAAGACCACAAAAACCCCATCCTTTAACTTTGCTTTCCATTCCCTCCTTGCAAAGAAATTAAGGTAAGAACTTACTGACTCTCAATATTCCCCCCACCATTTTTGTACAGTCAAAATGAAGGAGTGTATGTCTGCATGTCTTCAGAGCTAATTTTTGTAAAAGAGAATGCAATAGGGGCACATGAAGATTTTCATGCTTTATTACAGATCTACACTGGAGATGCATCAGAGAAGACACAGATCTACTGTGTAGATCTGTAGTACCATACACTCTGAAATACCACTTCATCAACACTTTATAGAGGTTTTCCCCTCCTTCTATGTGTTCAGTTTACTAATTTCACCATGATTTTCTACTTAGTTTGGAAAAAAACCCAAACCTAAGCTGTTTTCCTGATATGGTTTTCTGAAGCAACAGAAGCATTTGGACAAAAAGAACATTAATTAGTGCATAAGATATTGGCCTCTACAAAACAAAAGCTGCATCTCCTTCTGATCCCAATCTGTAAAACACAAACTCATAACACAAAAAGAGCCTGATTCTGCTGAAAGGGCTGGTTGTAATGAGGCTAACTCTTCTGTGCAAGCATTATCTGCTTGTAGCAGATGAACATGTAAGGCCAGAAGCACAACTAATACCATCTGGTCCTGTTTCTTCCATTACATACTGTGAACCTCATCCAATGACTTGGGCATTAAGCCAGTAATGTCTCTGTGTTCTAGAGCACATGTTTTGGAATGGCATTCAGCCTGATATTAAGATCTCAAGTGGTGGACAAGCTGCTATACGTACACATTGCTCTAACAGTAACCACACTATGAAAACAATATGTTGAGAATTTTGAAAGATTCAGGAAAACTTTATGAGATTTGAAAGATGACTACAGTGAGACTTTAGAAAGCCAGCAATCTAATCTCTCAGATGAACTCCACATAGAAGTTGCTAAAATCCAGTAGTTATGTCAAACATCTATGGTGAAAGCAGCACAATAGCAGGAAAAATTCGAATTGATGTTCTGTGACTGAAAAGAAATTTTAAAAAAAAGCTCCCAAAAAGCACAACAATTTAATAATGAAAATGACTGACATATCTAGACAGAGTATTCTGGTAACTGTTCCACTAATACCACTTAAATGAAGTTAGAGAAGATTTGTTACTTTGATTTGACAGAACCCTGCTTCCAGAACCAGCTCCATCATCCCTGAATGACAACTGCATTGGGAACCTACTTCTCTAATAAAACATAAAGGCCTTCAAATTTGCTACATTGCATTTCATTATAGGTACATGACCTCATGCTGGGCTACACAAAAATAAACATTCAAGGAAGATGAAACTTCAGGAAAGAAGATCAAGAAACAAAAATTAAAATTTTTTTTAACAACTCTGTTGCTCAGTGCATTTTTTACCCTTGGTCTTCACTGCTAAATTTGGATCTCAGGTTTAAGATCCTTCAGACTAATGCCTGAGTCTGGGGAGTAAAGCATTAGCTACAGTAGAATTAAAACAGTTAAGGACCACTTAAGCAAGCTTGACATAAAAAAATCCATTGGAGTAGATGGGTTTCATCCAAGGATTCTGAGGGAGCTGATCCATGCCACTGTAAAGATGCTCTCTATCATTTTCAAAACCCACAGTGATCAAAGGTCTTGATGACAGCAAAAAGGCAAGCACCATGTCCTTCTTCAAGAGGGCAAAGGAGGATCTGGGGACCTATAGGTCACTTGGCCTAAGTTCAGTTCAGAAAAAATTTCATAGGACAAATCTATCTCTAAGCTATGTCCTGATAAACACCAAGCATGAAATTAAACTGGAAACAATCATCAGAAATTTGCCAAAGGCAAACCACCCCTGATCAATAAACTATCTTCTGCAGGATGAACTGCTCTGTGATCAAGGGGAGATCAGAAGATGGATTTACATTCACAGAAAACATGTGGAATACAAGGATGGGCTGGGGAAGCTGCATTTGCTCCTGCTTAAGAAGAAAAGGCTGTGGCAAGATCCTACTGACATCTTCAAGTATCTAAAGGGTATTGTAGGGAAGATGGAACCAGACACTTTTCAGAAGTGCAAAAGGCCAAGGTACAACAGCTACAAACTAAACCAGTGAAAAACTAGTTAGATGTGAGGAAAATAAACAAACACAGTGTGGTCAAAGACTGAAGTAGGTCATCCAGAGAATGATAACAATACTGTGCAAAACTCAGTCTCCATTACCAAGAAGAAAGCCCCTGGATTTCCCCCACAACTCAGCACTATTAATTTTCCAGCACAGTACTAATGGTTTTTTTAATCCAACCACTCTCATGTAAGAGTTATTTATTCCTACAATTGATAACTAATAAATGACCCTGGAAAAAAAAGCACTATATTATACCATGATGCATAATTTCTCATCAGTTTTTCTTATCCCAGCATCTTTCAAATAGCATTGTAGTACAGAATTTATATTTTATGTGAGCTTTATTAGAGGATAACACCACCACATTTTCACCAAAGTGTATGTGCCATGTGATCAGGCTCTAGCTCCAAGAAACAGCTTGAAGCCCAACTAGAGAATCCATCAGAGTCTCAAAGCTAGAGAAAATATGGATAATTAAGCCACGTTCCTACAGATGAACTCCTCCAAGAGCTGGAAATCCAATTCACCAAGAGGAGTTCTAAGTCAAAGCTAACAAGGATGTGAACATTTAATTTCAAGACAATTTCAGATGTAGGACATTTTTTGTACATTGAAGGCTGTCTTATTTTCTCTTCTCTAACCCATTAGGATTTAAGTGGTTACCCCACACCCTTTGTTGTTGCCCAACAAATTAGAATCCAACTTTACCTAGAAATGCTAAATATCTAGATGGGAAAAGCCTGCCCATGAGTACAAGGGAGCTCTGGACCCAGGTCAGAAGTAATTTCTTCAGTAAATACTGTGATAATTAAAAATCCAAACTAAACCAAATCAAAACCCACACTGTTTCTCTTAATAAAATAGTATGCTAAAGGAAAATGGGTACAAGTAATCATTCCAGGTTATCCCATGAAAATGGAATTAATTCCACATGTTATGAGAGTTTTGGAAGGTTTGAGATAATAATTAATGATCACCCTGGTACACAGAATTCTTTATTAAGATTCTTAGAAACATCATAGCTCCTATATCTAAAATGTAAGTCAATTAACATGTTAAATAAAGGGAGCAATATTCTGACAAGTTTCATAACATTTATTATGAGAAACAGAAAAGTAAATGGATTTTTTTCATCTGAGCAGGATGCTGTTCTGGTCTCTTACATTTGCTCTCTAATAATTTTCACACTTCAAAACCACATAGAACAGGAGCAGAAAACTGTTCATGATAAGAAAGACCAAGTAACATGGAAAAATGCAGAAAAAGGGTTTTTTACCTTGTTGTCATTGTTGAACTGTTTCTTCTGAAGAAAACATTTCTTTATCACACTAACTAGAATCTATTAAATTCTAAAGTTCCCTTTCACATCAGCTTTACTGTCAATTCATTGCTTCAAGATTCATGAAGAGAAAAACACCCTTAGCAGAGTTCACCTATTATAACAGCAACAAAAAAACCCCAAAAATCTATAAACCCAAACACCAACAAAATCCAATATTGACAGGATGCTGAGAAAAATCTTGAAACTATGTAACGACAGCAAGACAGACAAAGTTTATTTTCTTGCAAAAAATCTAAAACTACATGAAAAAGATTTTATTTAAGCAACAGTATATTAACATTAACATCCCAAACAAGTTCTGTATTTTAACATACATTACAGATTCTCTTATCATAACTCACCTTTCCATATCAGTCTTTCTTGGTAATCTATATGAAAGAGAGGGGGAAAAAAGAAGATGGATTATATATCATTCTATTACAGTCCAGAAATTTTGTTAGACACTTTCAGTTACAGGAACTTCTACACAATTACAAAGTATATACAAAATAACACCATGGGTCACCTGTCACTAAAACACTGGAACTACTCAAATTAACTGAAAAGTTTGATGAAGGCTGCTGAGATCAGTCACTCTACACACACCATAAACATACAGAAGGGACTTCTTGTCTGATATTTTGGAAGTTTTTTCAAAGCAAACTAAAAGTCTAAAATTCCTTGTCCTTTCCAGAGTTTGAACATTCTTTAACTCACACCAGGCAAACTTCTGTTTGCACCAGACATGGTACTGTACAAGAGCTATACCTCTCTTTTCCCATTTGTTCTGTATGTCACTTCTTGAAAAACACAGCTTCCCCACAAGAACCTCTACAGTTAAACAAAGTAAAAGGGAAACAGGTTTATTCAGAGTCCAAATGCTTTCAGTGGAGTTTTTCTTGGCCCAAAAACATCCCTTTGTTTTGCCACTTCAAACGCAACAACATCAGCACAGCAAATCATTAAGTAAATGTAAATAACTTATTTCCCAAAAATAATCAAATGGTATTTTAAAAACTACTGAGGTAAGTCAAGGAGTTGCAGCATCTGAAAATATCTCCGTTTCAGACATTCTAGTTTCACATTTTTTATATCAGTACCAGCACTCCAGTTGGGGTTTTTTGGCAGTAACTTGGGGGCAAACTTAAGCATAAGCAGCCAATCTGCAGCTGCTCTCAGTTCTCAGAGCCATTTTCTCTGTTTATGACAGATCACTCAGAGCTTTCACTGTGCCCCTGGACACAGCCTGATGCAGAGACCGACCTGCCTGCACAGGCATCTCCCCAGGTGGGAGGATGGACAAGGGTATTTATGAGAGGACGACAACGGGGAATGGGTTCAAATGGAAAAAGACTAAGTTTAGGTTAGATATCAGGAAAAAATTCTTCCCTGATCGGCTGGTGAGGCACTGGCACAGGCTGCCCAGAGAAGCTGTGGATGCCCCATCCCTGGCAGTGTTCAAGGCCAGGCTGGATGGGACTCAGAGCAACCAGGGCTAGGGGAAGGTGTCCCTTCCCATGGCAGGGGGCTGGAACTGGGTGATCTTTAAGGTCCCTTCAAAACCAAATCATTTTATGAATGGGAAATCGCGACCACCTCCCCCCACTCCAGCCTCGGATGAGCTCCGGGACAGATCTGGCCAGGCCTCCGCATCCTCCCGGGATGCTGCGAGGCGGCACGGCCAGCCGGGCACGGAGGGATCCGCGGCACTCACAGGTCGGCCAGCACGGTGAGCTCGGCGTAGGTGCGGTGCAGGAGGAACTCGATGAGGGTGCTGAGGCGGTAGCCGGGGCTGGCGGCGGCTGTCACAGCACCGGGGGCCGGCGGGGCCGGGGCTGACGCGGGGCCGGCCGGCACCAGCTGGGCGCTCTCCAGCTGCACCGGCGCCATGGCGGCGGCGGCGCCTCGGCCCCGGGCAGGAGCCGCGCGGCAGCCCGGGAACGGCTCCCGGCGGCGCCGGCACCGCGCCCGGCTCGCCCCGCACGGACGGAGCGGGGAAGGGGCGGCGGGAGCGGGGCGGCTCCGCAGCGCTCAGAGCCCGCCGGGCGCAGGGGCCGCCGCCATGATGGGGCACGGGACCGGAAGCGAAAGGGGACCCTTTCCGGGAAGCGCGGGCGGGGCGGGGGCAGCGGGACGGGGGGACAGAGGCGGGACAGAGGGACACGAGACGGGACTGAGGGACACAGGGACACACGGTCACAGGGACACACGCGGGACATGGGGATGGCGCTGGCCGTGTGCCACGGGACCGCTCGATCCCGGGATGGGTCAGGCTGGAAGGGACCACAGTGCGCCATCTGGTCCCACCTCCCTGGTCAAGCGGGGCCATCCCAGAGCACATGGCCCAGGATTGTGTCCGGACCGTTCTGGAATATCTCCAGTGAGGGAGGCTACACACCCTCTCTGGGCAGTCTGTCGCAGTGCTCGGTCGCTGCACAGCAAAGAAATTCTTCCTCATGTTCAGGTGGAAGTTCTGGGCATCAATCTGCCTGTTCCTCTGTCCCATCGCCCCACGGAGCAGACCCTGATCCATGCCCTGACCCTCCCTGCAGACACAGGCAGACAGGGATGAGGGGCCTCGGGGCTGGACAGGCCCAGCTCCCTCAGCCTGTCCTCAGGGAGATGCTCCAGTCCCTCCATCATCTTCATCACCCTCCACTGGATCAGCTCCAGGAGCTCCATGTCTCTCCTGTCCTGAGGAGCCCAGAACTGGACACAGCACTCCAGGCAATCCTCACAGGGCTGAGCAGAGGGGCAGGATTCCCTCCCTGCCCCTGTATTTGCTGATGATACTGAAACCCAGGGTGAAGGAGAACCAGATTATAAACTTGGTGCCTCAAAAAGTGCCTTTCATGCAGCTCTTGGGGCTGTCAAGGGCCAGTGAGCTCTGCTGGACACCAGGCTGGCCAGTCCCTTCCTGATGATCCATTCGTGAGGGGTGTCCAGATGAGAAGCACTAGTGGAACATCGACCTTTGAGGTCATTGTTAAAGAGGGAAAAGGGAGCCATGAGCAGCAGAACATCCAGTGGGATTCGGGGATAAACACAAAGCATTGGGAACTTTTTCATATTTCTGCCTTACAGATCAACTGGCACAGCTGAAGGGAGGGAGAGGGGAGGTCTGCAAACAGCTGAAGATTGATGTGTTGTGTACTGGTTACCAAAGGGGACTGTGTAAGGAAACTATAAATCCTGGGTGGTTTGTGTCATGATTCAGTCAAGTGTTAAATCATAAATTCTTGCCTTATGATTACAAAGAAACCCCTGAAATAAACATAATAAATACCCAAACTCCTCCAAGTTTAATAAAAAGAAGGAGAGGTCCTATTTGTTTTGTATGAAGTGCAGGCTTTAAAAAACCTCTCATTTTACCCATATCTTTCCAGGAAAGTTAAATATTAAAGGAAACATTTTTCAACCTGAGAAGTGTGTAATCAGTTTAATAATAATAACAATAGCAATAACCCATCCAGGTAGGAAGGGCAGTACTGCTGCAGCTGTGAGCCATGCAAGGTTTGTCACAGTAAGATGAACTTTTGAACTGGGGGTGGATGATGATTGTTGACTGGGAATTTTTTACTCCTAAAATCACTATGTGTTTATACCTTTTTTTTTTTAATTAGTTGAGAGGTTTGTTTTTTTTTTTTAATACAGATGAAAGAAATTTTTGTTCTGTTTATATAAATTAATCTCTAAAGGATTGATAAAGGATAGAATGATAAATACTTTCTGGATCATGTTTTGATATAAATTATTGGCTTAATGTATTCTAAGTTCTGGTCTGCTCATTTCAAAGATTTTTTTTTTTCCAAATGTATGAAAATCTTTTATTTTTTTCACTTTAGATGCATGAATAAATGCAGTGTACTCATTTTTACAGCCAACTAGCTGCACTAATGAAGAAAATACTGACTTACATGCACAGGAATCTGATTAGGGTCTTTATAAGAACTGTAACATAGAAATACAGGATTTTTAGTTGTTTTCCCTCCTTATTCCCATCTCTTCACTTCTGATTTAGTCTGTAATAAAGTTCCCATTGATTTCAGTGGCACAAGCTCCTTTGATTTTGGTGGCACAAGCTCAAACTTTGTTGATGAAAAAGCAGGTGGGAAATTCTGATGCAGTTTAACTTCGCTGCTGTTAGAATCCTTCCTCAGAAAAGCTCTGGTCTTGGTGAAGTTTTCAGCATTGGTTGGAGGGATGGATGTCTTCAGTGTGTCTGCCTTGCTCCATTCCTCTTGGAGAGAAGTTCATCAGTGCTATGGCACAAATTGTGCTGGGCTCTCCTCTCACATGGCTGCATAGGAGAGAAACTCTTGATACTGTTTTCAAAGAAAGGAGGAACAGCTACTGAGAAATTTCAGGAGGTCAAGGCTTACAGTTTTGCACCCACAGCAATTGTGCTGTTGGGAGACTTGGCAAGATCGTTGTTTAACTGATGGAGATGAGCGGTAGGAGTTCAAAAACAATTGTCTGGCCTACATAATAGTAGTGAAAAAGAAATATTTAAGTTTCCTGCTTCTTGTTGCCTTTCTGAGGTTGGCAGGGCGACCTTTCTTTGACATGAGTACTTTGAGGAAGGATGAGCATTGTGCCTAAATTCAAAACTTCAGCTTGAAGGAACTGGAAGTAGGTTCCAGAAATCTGTTGAGGTGGAAAAAGCAGAACTATGTGAGGCAGAAAGCTGGGCCAGTGGGGTTGCTGGAAAGAGTAGCAAGACTTCTGGGGTAGAGAGGTCTCCTTGCAAAAGCTACTGTATTTTCATTTGTGTTTATTCTCTTCATTCAGCAGATTCCAACTTCTGCCATTTAAACCTGGTGACAAATTTTCTCATAGCAATGGAAGAGAACAGGCCTGGTAAGTCTCATACAAGCCTTGGCTCTGACCTCAGGCTTTCTGCAGACAAACAACCCCTCACACAGACACTCAGAGTGGCACTGGGTCCTGCTGAGTGACCAGTGTCACACAGACTCTCAGAGTGGCACTGGGTCCTGCTGAGTGACCAATGTCACACAGACTCTCAGAGTGGCACTGGGTCCTGCCCAGTGACCAGTGTCACACAGACACTCAGAGTGGCACTGGGTCCTGCCCAGTGACCAGTGTCACACAGACACTCAGAGTGGCACTGGGTCCTGCCCAGTGACCAGATGTGCAGGCTTGACTGGCCCATACACACAACGAATGTGCATTTCTCCACCCCAAAAGATTTCTGGAATGTACTTCCAGTTCCTTCAAGCTGAAGTAGTGAATTTAGGCACAATGCTCAACCCATCATAGAATGGCTTGGGTTGGAAGGGACCTTAAAGATCATCTTGTTCCAATCCCCCTGCCATGGACAGGGACACCTTTCAATCACTACAGCATGTTGCTCAAACTTCATCCAACCTGGTTTTGAACACTTCCAGGGATGGGGCATCCACAGTTTCTCTGGTCACCCTGTGGCAGGGCCTCACACCCTCACAGTAAAGCAGCCATCTTGATGAGCAGCTCTGCCTGGCTCTGTCATGGAGCACAGACAGGGCCTGAGAGCCATAGGGGAAGGAGGGAAGCCTGGCAGGAGGATGTGGTAGGGACCCAGAGGATGGGGGTGATGGCCCAGCATTGCATCCAGTCTCTGGGTCAGCCTGGCCAGCTCCTGCTGTGTGTGCCCCACTGTGTGACATGAGGATGGAGAAGGGTCTGCAGGGGAAGCTGTGTGAGAAGCAGCAGAGTGCACTTGGTGTGTTCAGCCTGGAGAAGAGGAAACTGAAGGGAGACCTCACTGCAGTTACAGCTTCCTTGTGAGGGGCAGAGGAGATGCAGGTACAGATCTCTTCTCTCTCATGACCAGTGACAGGACTCAAGGGAATGGCCTGAAGTTGTGTCAGGGGAGGTTAAGGCTGGGTATCCGAAAAAGGTTCTTCCCCCAGAGGGTGGCTGGGCACTGGAGCAGGCTCCCCAAGGCAGTGGTCACAGCACCAAACCTGACAGAGCTTGAGAAGTGTTTGGACAATGCTCTCAGGCACATGGTGTGACTCTTGGGGTGTCCTGTGCTGGGCCAGGAGTTGGACTTGATGATCCTGATGGGTCTCTTCCAACTCAGCTTATTCTATGATCCCACGTTTCTAGTCACTGCACCCCTGTATATGTAAAAAGCCTTACTGGGGAGCCCAGAAGCCTGACTTCAGATAGGGATTTGTTGGTTGATCAGAACCTGTTGCTATTAACTGTGGAGCTGACAGGGTTACAGAGCTAATGGGAAGGACAGCAGGTGACTTTCTGTTTCCAGGGAAGTTAAACATTTACTGTTCTTGGAGCCCTGGGGTGAATGTTCAGTGTATTGTGCTCTACAAGGCAGGCTCTGAGCTGTCCTGTGTTTGTGAGGCTCAGAGCGTGGGCATTCCATTTCTCTGTCAGGCTTTTAAATCAGAGAAATGTTTAATGACACAGGCACCTCCTGGACTTGACATTTAAGTATTTTTTTAAATAATAAAAAATAATACTATGCAAATATAGTGCAAAGATTTCTTGTTAATCATTTAATTCATACAGTGTTGGGATGTTCAGCAATGTTATATCCAAATGCCCATATAAATTAGGAGTAATAAGAGTTTCATGTCTTTCGTTCTTTTTAGAAGGCGTGAGAAAATCAGATATAGTGTGGGAGAGCTCCCACATACAGTATCAGTAATTGCAGTGCTACATATTATATACTTACAGAGCTTACAATTCAATAAAAGATATATATTTAAATTCTAATGAGCTTTCATGTGTAACTATTAAATCAAACACACACCAATACTGAAAAAAGATTAGATTTTTCTATTATAACACTTGCATGAATGTAAGACTTTTTCTATAACGTTATGCTGAAAGTCCAGTGGAAAAATATCAGTGACCTTTTAATCACAAATTATTTTATGTCCTATATCTTTGTTATCTATTATTTTTTAATTAAAAGTACTTTTTAAATTAATTAATTTGTTGACAGTCCTGTACTTCAAGCCACAAATCACTCTTTTGTGATTTGTGCAGGGCTTACTGCACCAAAAATAAAGCATTCTTTGCAAAATTGTGTGTGTGTGTGTTAAAGGAAGAGGGTTTGTAGCTGGTTACTGCAGGTGCTCTGCTTTTTTTCTGTTTATTAAAGGGTCACAAAGGGAATCAACTAAAAAAAGAAAAAGCCTCCAACTTAAAAGCTTTAAAGTTATAATTTTACATCTCTTTTTTGATCTGCTTTGTCTGTGGGATTAAGTTTGACAACTATTTGTTTGAATGATAGGAGACCTATAGTAACAGATTGAGAGTTCTCCATCAGTCAGTCTGGTTAGTGAGACAGAGAATCTCTTGTGTGGTGTGTAGTAAAGTACACCCCAGTTCTAATTATGTGTTGTGAACAACTTAAGAAAAGCAACATTCTCCAAGTCATAAAATAGAATCTTTGATTTACTTGAATTTACAAAAGTCCCCTTTCTTATTATAGGGCAAAATGGATGATTTTTTTTTAATACTGAACATAGCTGTATTACTCTGAGCTTCTTTTGGGGCTTCTTTACTAACAATGTTGATATCCAGTGTAAATTTTAAATTGATTTATTTCTGTCAGACTGGAACTAAAGCCAGCTAAAGACCTTGCTATCCTCAAAAGACTGTATTTTCATTATTATTGCCATTAAGTTAATTACAACTCAATTTACTATTTTAACCACAGAAGATGCATTTTTTTCTGTGCATAAAAAAATGCTTTGTTCACAAGTAATTCTGAAATGGGAGCAAAACAGTGACATCCTTTCTGAACCCCACATCTTTGAAAAGCTAACAAAGGAGAAAGAGCCCCTGATCTGGCAATCTGGCACAAAGGGGTAAAGTGATGAATTGCACTGTTCAGTCATGGACTTGGACAATTTGACAATACCTTCCAAACCCTGTGATTTCTCCCCATCTAACCATCCCTGGGTGTTACTCAGTATTTGAAAAAGATACATGTGTGCTGAAAAAATACAAAGTGAGCCCTTATTTCAACATGAAAGCACTTTGGGGCAGAAAGAATTTATCTGTGCAAACACCTAAAAGAGATGGAGAGAATGTCAGGGAAGTGGATGTGATTAGTCATACCCAGTGGGAGCAGGCCTGCAGCTGTGAAGAATTCTGTCCTGACCTTAGAAGTAGGCAGCTCGATTGTGTTTAACTGTTGCTGCCTAATACATTCAGACAGTGCAAACTCTCACGCTCCTCTAAAGACAAAGGTGGGTACCAGAACATGCTTAATTGCAAATTCTTTGTAGATCTCAGCTGTGCTCAGATAAGGTTTAAATGCTGACCCTCTCTCTCAGAAGTAAGGACATGCAGAATTGTGTCTGAGCTGCCATCCTCCACTCAGACTTTGGATGTGAAGGAAGTTTCTGGGTTAAGATGCTATCCAAGAAATTTCCTTCTTGCACAGCTTCTAGACTGGGATATTTTTTTCCCCAGAAGGGATAAACCAGCATTTTTTTGTAGCAGTTAGAATCTTATCTAACCACTGCCTGTGTCACAAAGCTCCAAGATGCCAGCTCTGACAACAGGGAATGCCAGAAGAGATTTGGCTCCAGACTGAAGAGCTGATTACATGTTTAACTCTGTGACTGCAAACTTGGTTGACTTAGTGAACTCCAGCAACTATTCACTGTCCCTTAAAATTGAAGAGTACTGTAAAAAGGCAAACTCGTATCTGTAGCAGTGCAGGAATACTGGCTCTCTAGTAGATTATAAGGTATTTTGCTAATGGGCAAGAGGTGCAGGTTGCTCTCAGATGCTATAGGGGCTTCCATGCAGGCAGCAAGTTTGGCCAGTGCCAGTTTTGGAAGATCAGAAATTGTAGTTTGAGGGTGGAATCGTCTCTCTTCAAGGATTGTATTTCACCTGGAAACACCAACTTCTCACACCTACCCAGATAGAGCCTGTTGTGGCAGAGAAACAGGAAATCCTTTGTGTGGGGCCAGGCAGCACCTGGCTGAGAGATTGTTCAGAGATTTTTGTGGAGCACAGACCACATCCTGAGAACTGCATGTAGCCCACAGTTCATGCTGCTTACAGTTAAGCCTGGAAGATTCCCTGCCCTACTGATTGCAGAAGTAATTAATAGCCTGTGGCTAGTTGCAGCATCGTGCAAAATGCTAAAAATTGTTACTTTTCTGCACAGCTGTAGAATGCAGAAGACACAGTTGAATCTCAGTAAATCCTGGCAATGTTTTATTTTCAGTTGGGGTTCAGCCAGGAGAGCTGTAGCCCCTTCTATCCCCCTTCTATATTTTGTTTGTTTGGTTTATAGGAAATTATTTGATCCTGAAAGTGAACACTTTTTGTGAAAATGTGCTTTCACCAGAATGCACAGCACTGCCCAGTGGCGCCGTAGTACAAACAAAACAAATTGTGTGGGGAAATGACTGTGCTTCACCTCAGAATGTCACTTACTGGAACTGATTCCTTCAGGCCTGAGAGCAAGATTGGAAAGAAGAGCAACAACAGAGCAGTATCTCTCCCTCTAGTGCCTACAGACCCAGACTTCCCAGAGTATGACAGCTCAAAGGAAGACTGAAAGAGAAGAAAAAAAAAATCTGTCTTTCTGCAATGCATTTAGGACAAGCAAAAGCACATTCACAGCTAATTTTAAGCAGCCTTCAGAATGCAACACCTTATTAACTCACTTGTAGCTAATCCTTGCATTCTGGTATTTTTAGAAGGCATCATGCAATTCAGCAGTAGTTTCAGCCCATGTCTCCTTTGTAATAGGACACCACTCTATTTCTCATTTTATAAGAATTAGTTTCTGACAATAAGCCTTGCTCACATAACACATACTGATTTAACTAAATGAATTTAGAAATGATATTAGATACACATGGACACTCTTATTTCTCCCCACCTCTAAGGTGGCATTCATAGTTTGGTTTAAGAGAGCCCTATGACGAGTCTAGGTGGAACAGGTTGAGACCTGCCTCCACCACTTGCCTGTCTCATCCTCTGCACCAGGAGGAGAGTTTGGTCTAATTTCCTATCTGAAACTGTAGGACGGGTAAAGTCACCTCCATAGGCTAAGGGTGCTTTTCTTGGGCACCTTTATAGTACAAGAACCACCCCCAGTACTGGACTGCAGCAATTTGAGTGCATGGATTTTGAAGCATTTGAAGACAATGCCTCTTCCTTTGGTGGCTTATTATTTTTTGATTTTGTGGGAACTCAGGGTACAGCTGTATCAAGTGCAAACAGTGCTATTTTGTCTGTGCCTGGTTTTATCCTGATCCAGTATCTCCCAGCCAGGAGGCTTAGGTTAGCTCTGGGCTGCCTCTAATGAGCTGCAAACGAAAACAAAGTCCTCTAGCCCGTGGTTTCTCTCTGTTATGTGTTATCTAATCAGGGCTCTCTGGAACAGGACTTTGGAAACCTGTTCCCTGCACAAGCATATGAACAAGACTTATCAGTGGTTTGTGTTAAGGCTGCTTTGGAGCAGACAGAAATATAGAGCGGTCTTTTTGATTTTTTTTTCCATAAATGTAATGTTTTCTTACAAAGACAGACATAAAAAAATCCTCCTTCTCTTTAGCATCTTGTAGAACCCAGAGGTACAGTACATAAAATACCAGTACATCAGGAGAGAAAAACTGAACATTTTCTGGAATAAAACAAGGAATTAAAACTAAAACCAATTCCTGTTCCTTTGACTTGCTAGAATGTAGATAAAAACCCTAACATTTCTAGGGATGGGTTTGTGTACATGGGAAAGCTGCTGAAAATCAGTGAAATATGTACTTAAAAGCTGATTATTCTGCACCTTTCCCTGGATAGATCCTTTAATACTGTACAAACAGTGTCCTTCTGCAGGGTAGGTTAATCTGTTTCTAATAGGTAAAAAGAGACCACGTAGTACTGTAGTGCAAAATGTCTGCTGCCAGAGTAGCTGGGCAGAGCCTTTTCTCCCTGCAAAGAAGGTCTATCTTAATTGCAGTTAATCCAGTCAGAAAAGAGCAACAAATCTCTACACAAACCTCTACAAGAGGTATTTATCAGTCTAAAATGTGACAGGAAAACAATGAAGATTTCCCCACAGAGTGCTGAGTCTGAGCTCTTATCTGGAGCTGTCCCTTCATTTCACCCCAAAGTTTCCCTGTTGAAGAGGTTCCCAAAACTTAGGCATGTATCACATCACCTCCTTGTTTGTAACATCACATTGCATGAGGAAATTGTGTCCAGGGCTTCACTGTGCTGGCAAATTGTATCCCCACATCTTGGAGAGGGGTGAGAAGGGACAAGTGAAGGACAGGGCAGGTGTTTATCAGCTCTGGCTGTTTTACCTGGGAGGACTCTGACTCTTGCCGTGCTCTGAGCTGCATCCAGCTGGGTGCCCAAGGGGGCAGAGGTGACAGGAGCCCCTGTGCACACACACAGGCTCTGGAGGTGTCCATCTGTGTGCACAGCACAGAGCAGCAGGCAGGGATCAGGGCATTAATCTCTCCTGTGATAAGAGCCATAAATCACAGTGTTCAGAGCATGCAGGAGAAGTGGCAAAGAGCACTGAAGATGGGGGATGTCATCCTCCCTGCCTACCCTGAAGTAGTAAAGCCTGTCTTGTAGCCCACAACAATTTCACCCATTAGTCTGTTTAGTCCTTCCTGTCAGAGCACTGTTTCATTTTCAAACACAAAAACTTTCAAACTATCTTGAAATAATAATTAATTTAATTCCCTAAGCAGACCCACCTGCAAATGGTATTTCTCCCATCTGCCTCCAGTATCTCAGTATATCAGAAGGCTTTCCCTACTCTCCTAATTTTTTAAGGACTCACCTGAGCCCTTTGTCTCAATGACTGATAATCTTCTACAGCCTAAAAATAACTGTTCTTAAAATGGGTCAGTCTCTGAACAGATGTGATTTCCTTAGTGTGGGTGATGTTGCAACAGGAAACCATCTTGCTACAGAACAGAGTCATTATTTACACTAGTCCTGGGCCATGGATAGAAACCTGTCACAAATTTTAGCTCAGAAAAACAAATGTTAGTCATAGGAAAAAGGGAGAAAGTTAGAGAAATGAAGGAACTGTAGGAAGCCAGACTAGTTTTAAATTGAGGGAGGAGAAATGCAGTCCATAACTTGTCATGACTGATGGGGATGAAAGCTAACTAGGATACTGGTTAGACCACTGGAGGACTCTGATTCAAGGAGTTTTACAGAAACACTTTTTAAAAAAAGACTTACAGACTATTGCCAGGGCAGGCACCCACCACTTTAATGTCTGTAGTTCAGACTGGATTTGTCTGCATGTGTTCTGAATGTCAGAAGTGATAATGAAGATAGGAAATGAAAATATTTCTCCTTAACCCATGAAGAGAGGCTGAGAGCCTTGTTGAAATAAAATATCTTCTGCAGATTTTGCAATCAGAATAGAGATTACATTTTCAGGGCCTTGAAGGTCTCCATGTGGTATATAACCCTTTGATGCGCATTCTGCTTTGTGCTTCCATCACAGTCTGAGAAGGAAAGTCTGGGGCAGAGCATATAATTTCTTACACCATGGGAGAAGCAGAAGTGACAAAAGCATTTCCAGAACATTGCTAGGAGAATGCTGAGATGCCACATGTGCATTCAAAAATTACTTTTCTAAAAACAGAGAGGACACCTGCAATTGCTGTAATTGCTGGTTTGGTGCTCATGTCCACAGATCAAAAGAAAAGGAGCTCTCCTCCTGTTAGATAAGGATTACTAATGCAAAGTGAAGGACATTGGGAGAAGTCCTCTTTGTTTTGGAAGAACAATGGGAATTGGTTGTGCCCATTAAGTAAAAAGTCTTGCTTTGGTGTAGTTTTTTTCTCTTTGTGTAATCAGTGCTTTACAGATTTATGGAATATGAGATTATTTTCTTTGACCTTCAATATATCACAGAACCTTCAGTTTCACTGAACTGACATTGTTGCTGAGCAGAACATGTTGTGTACCTTATGCTTGGCACAGTGTACCATGAAGAAAGTGCCCAGTCTTGGTGTGGAGGCATCAAAAAATGGAGCAGCCAAGGTTTTATTTCATTGTCACAGTTTCACTTTCACAGTCTGACAACTGTGCTGCTCTAAGCTCCCCTCATGTGATTCTCCACTAGAGTCCATGACAGAGCAGGTCATAGTTGATACCTAATGGTTTTCAGTGCTTCTTGTATTTGTGAAACATCTGAGAGACAGATTTTCTTAGCAGTGTAGAGATGCTGTGCTTGAAGGGGGTCTCTGTAACACTCTCAGGCTATGAATTGTGGTAGAACATGCCAGCTGAGCATAGAAGGGAAAGAAAACGAAATATAAATTTGTTACTGCAGAGCCAGAATAGCAAGGATAAATTCTGTCTGTTTCCAGGCATCTACTTTATATTCCCACCTAAGGATACCATTAGTGGAGACAAACTGAGCTCTTTTGATCACTTTCCACTGTGAAAAGGGTCAATCTTCCTTGCTCTTCACACTCCCTCCTACATGATCCTGACTCACCCTTGGGCTGACTTTCATATTCATTGAGCTGATGCAGCTCATTAACCCATCAGAAAACTGTTCTTTTTTTTTTTTTTTTTTTTTACTTCTCTGGATTTATTTTCTGTCAGTTCAATGAGCTGAATCTGCTCAGCCAGGGGTCAGGTAAGTGTCAAAAGTAAGGAAGCACGGGTGGGAAGCAGGTAGGATTAGGGGAAGGAAGAGGAGGAAGACGGGAAAAAGCACACAAGGTGAAGGAACAAGACTGCTTCTTTCAGTGACAGAAAGCCTTAAAATCAGCTGCCATGTCTGAGTATATCCTTAGGGAGGTGATTTCCCTGGAATTCCTGTGGGTTCAGTGTAGAAGAGGGAGTTTCTTTACAGGTTGATTAAAAAGGAAATAAAAGGAAGTAATCTAATTTAGGCACATAGGTTAGGCAATATAAATAGGCCTGTTCTTTACTGCAAAGACCCCTGTGACCAAAGCTTTAAAACACAGTTAGTGACTAAATGCCTGCAAAAACAAAACAGTTGTCTCTAAATGGAGCAGTGTCTTCAGAGAGCTCCAGAAGGCCTCAAGTGCAGTCAGAAAGACCATGCAAGGCCAGGGAGCAGGGCATGAGCCCCAGCTGGGTTGGCTGCGGGAGTCAGAGTGCAGCAAAGGCTGGTGAAGCTGGTGTCACTTGGAATTTGCTCAGGCTCTGCCTGAGGAGGAAATCAGGAGCACTCCTCTGGCATACACCTTGTTTTCAGCACAGCAGAGCTCTCCCCTGCCATTCCCTGCGTGCCACCAGCTCTCTCCTTAACTTTGTTTCTGTCTTGCTCTTTTTTCACTTCTTGCCATTATTTGTAAAACTACTACTGAAAATGACCTACATAAATAAATAAATTGAATGAATAAATCATGAGGGAGAGAATGAATGTGTGAGTGTGTAGGTGGATGACACAGAGAGCCGGGCTGGTGGGAGCAGCAGGAGCTATCAGTTCATTTGCTGTCAGCAGCAGAGCCCCAGGGAGGGTAAGGACATTAAGTACCTGATTGTGCAAGGTGCTCAGTGCCTTCATCTTCTGTCGTTTTTGGAGATAATCAAAAGCATTTCCAGACCTTGCCAGTAGAGGCTTCCAGGAAGGATGAAGAAGGCAGGAGACTAAACCTGTGACTTTTATCCTTTGTTTTTTCAGTTTTCAGATCCCTAAGGATTTTTTCCCCGTAATGAATCTTTTGAAAATTACCTTTCATGGAGCCTTTTAAAACAATCAATGGACCCTCAAGGGTGCAACTGAGTTTCTGGCCTTCAGATAATGTAAGGCAGGAGAAACTTCCCTTTTGCAAAAGCAAGTCTGGAAGGGTAATTTCAGAGTTTATATTGGTTGTATCCTCTCAGGTATGACTTTTTCTCCATGGAAGACACTTGTAAGCCACTGGCCCCTTGCCACACCACTGAACCCTGGGACTTTTCTGTATTGGAGCATGAGGTGAACTCTGCAGTTCAGGGAGGATTTTGATGCTCCTTTGAGATTTGCCACATCTCACCCCAGAGATGAAATGTGCCCATTATGCTGACAGCTTTGCTCTTCAGAATGAGGCATATACAGCTGGAATTCAACTGATTGCAGAAATGCAAGGTATTATTAAATGGACAAATTCTGACCAAAAAAAAAAAAAAAAGATAAAGTGGTTTAATTATCAGTGGTGTTTGCAGTGAGTACTCAGTGCTTCTGACCTTGCAGCAGTCCTCCCTTTTTGTTTCTGAGAAATTCAGACCTTTGTGTGATATGTCCAGAGGATAAGGTTGTATTATGGTATGAGGTAGATAGAGCAGCTTTTTAAAGAATGCTTGGAAACGTGTGTCCATGCCTGTGGGTTTTGTATATGTACATTTTCTTTTCACCTTTTTAAAATATGTGGCTCTTTAGCACTCATCACAGGAGTCTAGACATACCTCCTAAATTATAAGTAGTGGATTAGAACTAAAGAAATTGTCTTGAATTTCTCTTCAAGTCAAGTGTGGCTTGTTCCTGTTCTCTTCTAAAAGTTTGCTCTGCCACAAACATTACAATTGACCATTGGAGGTGTTGTGGGAGATCCAAGTGACACACAGTGCAGCCAGCCCTTGGGGACATTATGCACTTCCCTGAAGAGCCCAGGAAAGGAACACAGGATTTTTCACTTTCTTTTTCAGTATTCAGGGTAGCAGCAGAATTGAGAATAGGATGTAGAGGATGAGGTATTGTTGGTTGCAGGCTGTGCTTTTGAGAAGATGTGATGTTCTAAATTGATTTCCTCTTTAAACTTGGCAATTGTATATGGAGGAATAGGGAATTACAATAACAAAGTTTGGAATTCATAAATACACTATAACTCTGGTCAAGTGCAAAGCCCTCAGGTGGTGAGGAAGGCACAGTGAGCCTATCAGTCACAGGTAGAACAGTCTCCACAGATTTCTACAGAGATTGCTCAGAATCAACCATTTATTCAGCTCTGAGATGCTGTTCACATACAAAGTGGGCCAGGATGTCACCTGACTGTGGCTGACAGCCAGTCACTGACTGTGGCTTATTGCATATGTGTAAGTCCAAGGTTACCTAAGCTAACTCAACAAGAAAGAGAAAATTCAAAGGAAAATGTGGGCAGCTGCACCAGAAACCTCATTATTGTAAATCTGGGAGAATGTCTTGTGAACATCCCTGTCAGGTCAAACATTATTGCCCCCCATTCCTCCAGATAATACTGCTCCCTCTAGGACCTGATGGGTCAATATCACTGGCAAACTGCATGAGCTTCCTTTGTGCCAGGGCTGGGCAGGACATGTCCAGCCCTTCCAAGTGGTTTTGAGCCTGTGACAGCAGGCCATGGCCAGGAGGGATGCAGGAGCTGTGCTCCTTGTCACCCTGGGAATGCCACCACCTTTCTGGATCCTTCCTGGCCTTGGATTTCTTCTGTCCATCCTCACAGTGTAGTCCTGAAGCAATGGATGAAGAAGGGAGTTGTGGCCATAGGCTGATGTGTGTGACGGTGGTGAAGTAAGAGACGAGAATGTTGACTCCATGATCAGAAGGCTTGATTTATTATTTTATGATATATATATTACATTATAACTATACTAAAAAGAAAAAGAAGGGAAAGGTTTTCTCAGAAACTAGCTAAGCTAAGAACAGAATAGAAAATAATGAAAACAAAAGGCAGCTCTCTCAGACTCTGTCCGAGATAGCTCTGTCTTGATTGGCCATTAATTATACACATTCAAGATGGGCCAATCAAAAATCCACCTGTTGCATTCCACAGCAACAGATAACCATTGTTTACATTCATTTTTCTGGGGTCTCAGCATCCCAGAAGGGAAAATCCTAAAGAAAGGATTTTTAGTGAAAAGATGTCTGCGACAGATGTGGGCAGCCACACAAGTGCTGCCCTGTTAGAGATTCTGTGCCTTATCTTCCATTTGATCTCTTTTCCAGATGGGTGAAAACAATAGAAATTAAGAGGTATTTACCTGATGCAGAAGCCTCCATTCCACCTTCAGGGGGAACTGAGCCATCTAGGTACATAAAGCCTCAGTGACAGTCAGTGGGCTGGATCCTATAGAATGGAAAGGGGAAGACAAAACACCACACTTGGTGGGATTTCCAGAAGGATTTCATTACTTAAGGTTCACACTGATTTAAGAGCAGGTGCCTAACTACATAAGCACATTTGTAAACCTATCAAGTGGGGATTTGTATGTGTAGATGTCTAAATATTTACCTTTGTACAGCATTTAGTAACTCTGAAATAAGTGTTCCTGTCCAGCTCCAGTGCAGGAGCCTGTACAGTCATGCAAACATGGCCCTGCCTCTCAGCAGGGGATATTAAGTCTGGCACTACATGGATTTAACTCAGACATTTGGCTTCTCAACCAGAACTGCACTTGAATGCTTTTTCAAATGCTCCCTTATTCATCTAGAGCAAGAAGTGGTGTTAGCACACCACCTGTCAGTGCCCTGCACTCCTTTGGGTAAGGATTGTCCCTTGGTGAAGACAGCATCCATGGAAACTACAGAGGTGGCTGCTCTCCACTCTTTTCCAGGCATACCCTTGTCAGCTTTCTTGTATGTTTCTCAGCATTTGAATCTAAAAAAGCTATTAAAAACCTTAAAAGGATCAGAGATAACATTTACTTACTATTTACACACCTATTCCCAGTCAGATAACTCACAGTGCCTCGGCCACCTTGCCTGATAATCAGGACAGCATATGGAATAGTATGTGCTTCTCCCTTTCACCTCCACTCTCTCCATCACTGCTGCAATCCAGTACCCAGAGCACTGTCCTGAATACAGATTTCCTTCTTCCTGCTCTGCTTATTTCCTTTAAGGCATTTTTCCCCCTCTTGTGGATTGACAGACTTATCAACACCAGCTAAGATTCATTTAATATGCCCAGCATAAGCCCAAACAGGATCCCGGCCTGTCTCTCCATATTCTTTTCTCACAAAGAAATGGTTTTAGCTGCAATTATTTGCATTGTCTGCTGAAATATTTAGCAAATGCAATAGTTTGGTAGTCAGGTGTTGCTGTAACCTACCCTGAATGTTAAGTCTATAAGCCAATTCTGCAGATGCTTGCTTGGATTTTTGTTTTGTTTTTCTTCCTGGCTGTGATGAGACGATATCCCCAGGAAGCAGGGACACAGCAGCACCCTGGGCTGGATGCTGCACTCCTGGTCTCTCTGTTGGAGATGTGCAGGGGCATCCACACACAGCAAGCCTGCAGAATTAATCCCAGATGCCAAATGTGGAGATGAGTATCACGTGGCAAAGCTTTGAATTTTTCATTTTTCATTCATTCAAAGGCAGTCAAAAAGAAAAAAGCTTCGTTCTCATCCTCTTGAGTGCTGTCACACTCACTCATATGCGCACATACACTGCTGCCTTTCCAGTTAATACCAAGGGATGTAATGCCACAGTAAGCAGAGAACTGTAGCAGATTTCCATGGATTATGGAGTATATATTTATGGATCCAATTGCAAAAGAATCATTGCTATTTTTTTTTTTTGAGGTTTTAGTGTCTCACAAAAATATTTCTCTTTTTTTTCCTCTCTGTCCAATTTAAAATCTCCTCTGGCATTAGGCAAAATGTTTCTCTTATTAATCCCCATCAGTATAGTCCTAGTTTGCTGCAGATGCTCTGCTGCATGTTAGAACATGCAGCACCTGAATGTGCTTACCTACCTGTAGGAATTCCCTCCTTGGGTACCACAGCGTTCCTGCAGGCAAGGAGCAGCTATCCATGGGCAGCAGCATGCACAGGCACTCAGAGGCATCCCTTTAATCTGAGGTTACAGGCCACTGTCAAGTGCTGGTGGACAGAGTGCAGGCCAGACTGTCAGAGGTGCCAGCTGAATGCAGAGCAGTCACATGGATATCGCCTCTTGGTGATAACAGCAGAGGAAAAAATGCCTTTATTCACTGTAAAGAACATTGGCAAGGCATGCCCAACTCACCCACAGCCCTGAAATCGAATGGAGAAAAGGAAAGACTTGCATCTCTGTCTCTCTGTTTATAAACCTGTCTGTAACACACTCCAGGGCTCCATGCTCCTTTTCTGATAGATGTGCAAAGCCTGCAGATGGTGACTTTGTCCAGCTTCCATGCTAACACAGGGCCATATCTGGGACATCCTGGGGGTTATGCTCTTGATGTTGGCACATCAGAGTCTGTGACATCAGAGGATATCCTGCCTGCAGCTTCCCAAAATTACTGGAAAGGCTTTTATGGGAGATTGTACCTTTTTACAGTGTGTCACTGATAGACAGCGGTGATGCTGTCACTCTTAGGGAAGTGACAAGGTTCCTGCCTCCACAGCACGTTCACCTTGGTGCATGTGTTCTGATTTAAGAGTTGAAAAAACCATCTTAAAAGAATTCTCTCAGCGTGTAACTGATATTGACACATCAAGGACACAATTATCATTCTGCTCACATGGAAGGGAAATGTTGAAAAGTAACCCTTCAGCCCATTCCTAGTATTTTCTATTTATCATTCACCAAATGTACACTTTTAAAATTGTAGTATTTGACTAGATTTTTTTTTTAAGTGTTGAGTTTTGGGGGTTTTTTTCTCCATTAGCCCTCTCTCTGTCATCAGGCCAATGGCTTGGGGAAGTCCCCACAAGTCACCTGGGAGCACTTGTTGAACAGTTGGAGTTACAGAGCAGCATTCACCTTTGGCAAGAGCTGTCTCTGATCCTCAGGACAGCATGGGAAGTGCATACAGGGCATTCTAATCCTTGCAGGCAGATATTTGTCCTTGTGAAAAAAAAGCATCTTCATGGCATGGGAAATCTGTCCCAGGAATCTTTGTACAGGCAAGTCCTTGAGCTATGGACTTCTAGAAACAGGGAAATTAAGGAAAATACTTGCCCTCTACTTCTAAACTCTTCTAGGCATCTGGTTTTGGCCCTTTTTGGATAAATAATTATTGAGCTAGATAGACTACAGGTCTAACTGAGTGGGATATTTGTTATTAGAAGGGATGATATTTGTTATTTTGGGATATTTTTTATTAGAAGTAGTTAATGCCTGAAAAAAACCAGCTAATCAGGAAACCATTTTTCATGCATTTTTTTCACCTCAATTGGCTTCAGCCATAATGACAGGTCCCAGATCAGAATCACGCCAGTGGCTGAGAAGTGTTTTTTTCAGTACAAGCAAGAATTTCCTGTTCTGTTCAAGTTGGTTGGGTCCACTGAATAGCCTCTGTGATCTATTTCAGCACTGAGAGGCAAGTGTAAGCCACATCTCGGGGATGACATATTCTGTCGTGGTCAAAGGGCAGCAGATGGAAATGAAAGTTGGTGAAGTAAACAGTTAGGAGAAGGTGCTTGTCATATAACAAACAGAAGTGACTCATGCAATGTCCCCTTCCCCCTCCAGCCATTACATGAATCACCTCACCTGTGTCCAAGGAAAGGTCAAACCAATTTCTCAGTTCTTGGAAGAGTTTTCAATTTAAAAGTACCGCAGGATCGTGACATTATTTAGTGTGAAGAGTTGTATGGGCTCTGATTCAGTTTAACATGGGATTACAATTCTATTAGAACTGTCTCGATTACACAATGTGATTAATGTACATCTTGACTAGCTCTCACTGCCAACACAGATTTTCCTATTCCAAACTCCTTTAGTGCTCTCTCTAGCTCTCCCTTGTTATTTGTAATTGTTTGGCTTAGAAATAAAAAGTGAGGAGATGGAGGATAGTATACTTTCACTGGAGGAAGAAGCATAGACTCATTTTAAGAGGGTGAGGAATTGCGATTATAAAATAATTACTCTTCATGGTTTCAACTGCAAACCCATCCCAGTTATGCTAAGGAGGATGTTCACTCTTTTTTGCCTCTCCCTCACATGTGGGCTCAACTGGCCTCTTCTCTGTATTATTCAGAACCTAAAGGGAGGATAAGTGCTGCTCTGGAAAATTTCAACTTGTCAGAAGTGACACAGTGTTGGTAGCAGGAAGGGTTCTTTCATCCCTGGCTTTTCCATGACTCTCCTCCTGCTCCCAGCCCCATTTGTTTCCATATTACATGCTTGTTACCGGGAAGAATACAGGAAGAAATTAATCCTGGTATGGATTTCTTTCAAGGCACATTTCTCTCATTTCCATTTTGGCTTGATCCTCTGTTAACTGTCATAAGATAAAATCAGGCAGCTTGACATTTTTATTTTGTTCTCCACACAACAGGTTGGGTTAACCTATGTGGGATTCCCATATGTAATTTACCCAGCTAATTTATGTGGAAAATACCAGCTCTCTTGCCCTAGCTTGAATTTGAGTTTGACTGAGTTTCCTTAGCATAAAAGCAAACCTCATTTCCAAATGAAGACATGCTTTTTCCCCTTCTGAAGTAGTTTGTCCTCCTGCATAGATGTGATATAAAGGAGCATATATTCTGTTTTTCTGCCATTTAATTTTCCTCTTTTCAATTGTACACTCCAAAAGCAGGGGGTGAATGGGAAGGAGATGTCTTGGCAAATCTGGTCACTGCCATTATCATACCTGTAAATGAATTAGGAGGCAAGTGAACCTTTTAAAAGAAGATGTTTAAATTCTGTACATAGGATCATGCTTGATTTTTATAATAAAATCCACATATTTCTGTCTGCATCTCATGCAAGACTGCACCCATCCTGGAAAAATCAATTGAAGTGTTTCTGTGTTATGAAACATAGGCACTTATTTTTTAATTATTGCACTCAGCTTGAGGCTATGCTTCTCTGTGACTGGCTAACCTGGATCTGTTATAACTCCATTACAACTCAAAATTCAACAGCATTAGCAGTTTTCATCACACTAAATTGTTATTGGAAATGTTTGTGCTGAGTCTCACTCCAAATATAACTAAAGCAACTAAAATGTTAGTTCTTCCTATAGATTACTTAGCCTAACTAGAAATTAATAAGGATGCAAGACTCCATTTTTATGTTTTGAAAGAATTTATTTGCTTGTTTGTAGGAGCCAGAAAGTAAGTTGAGGTGAATGAAGTGGAAAGAGCACTTTTGCTCAGTGAACTATAGGCTTGAGATTGAACAAAATCATTGACAGTTTTACCAGAGAGGGCTTGCAGATGCCCATCAAAATGTCTGCACACAGACTGGCCCTGCAGCATGGGAGCAGCAGAACACACTGCCACGAGGGAGATCTGGCTGGGTATTTATACCCTGCTCATTGCCATGGAAACAGAAAGTCTTATGAAATGCAGACATTGCATACAGAGGTGTTTGTGCTTTCCTGCCTCTCTCACACTCACTCTTTCCTTCCCCCCAGCCCTGGGGCTTTTATGGCTGGTGGAATAGTGAGGAGGCCCAGTGTCAGCCAACAGCTTGAACAGACTCCCAAAGCCTTGGGATCCCTGGGGCAGTGCCTGCTGGAGGGTGCCCTCAGCACTGGATCCTCCAGCCCTGCAGTGACCCACCTGTCACAGGAGCTCCTGAGCCCCTCTGAGTGCCTGGCCACTCCAGGCAGGGCTGGGAAGTCCTTCAGCAATACCTGAAGGTCACAGCTGTGGAGAAGGAGCACCAAGACTTAACTCACATCGTGCCTCCTGCCTCCCCAGGGATGCAGAGAGTTACAGCCGTGGGGTGGGAGGTCCTGAGCTCAGAGTTTGGTGGTGGGCTCTCTGCCAGGAGCTGAGGGGGGGTTTCCAAGCTCTGGACCAGCACACATCCCCTGCTTCTTACACAAAACATTTCCTCTTTAAGCAGCCCACATGCCAGGGTCGTTCAAAATGGGAGCTCTTCCTCCTGTGGTCACATCTGGCACTGACTGTGTGAATTTTAGGTAGGTATTAATGATGTTTTTGCACCTCCATACTTCACTGGCATGTTGTGCCACTTTTTTTCATCAATATCACTGTAATGTACCTGGGAGCTTATCAAATAAAGCCAATAGCAATAAAAGTATCCTAGCTGACTTAAAAATAAATTAGTCTTTTTCTGCTTCTGTCTATAAAAGAAGTCTACCCTAAGAGCTGGGTAATTGGTAAGCTCTGGCCCTCTTAGCCCACATCTACATAATTTGCAAAGCTGAGGTTAACATGATGCTTCAAGTCAGTATGCTGACACAATCTAATTTTCTAAAGGAAAAGGCTGACTACAGGTCTTCAGAAATTCTTAAAAATGTTCTGCTTAGTCTTATGGCAGTATGTTGTACTAGCCAAGAAAAATGCAAAACCGGGTTTTGGGTGTTTTGGAGCAGTTAAGATTCAGGAGTGCTGTGGAAGGAAAGGGAAGTTACCTCTTGTTTCCTGTGAACATCTTCTCCATGCTATAAGATATTGCTCACTCTCTTTGACCAGAGAAGAAATTTATAAATGGCAGAGAAATCAAGAATCCAGAAGGCTCTGGAACTGGGAATTTTGATGTCTAAAGCAAATGAAACGGTGCATTTCAATGACAGTATATTGTTGTTTTTATGAATTTGTTAGTCTTTTGATTTAGAAATGGTTGTATTGTTAACATAGTACTTCTTTTGCTGTAGCTACACACTTAAGTAGTCATGGTACAACACCCAAAATTGCTACCTAGAGATACAGTATTTTGTACACAGTAGGATTTCTAATTGCTTGAATAATACTACACAATGGAATAATTTCTCACACAGTGAGAGCTGTTTCTCACTGCTTGAGCTATAATAACCTCTTGGGAAGTCATGGAGCTGCAAACTGTAATGATCTATGTAGAGCATTTTTGCTCAGTCTCTACTCTTAAAATGCTCAGCATTCACTAAAAAATGAATCAGGAGAAACTGGTAAAAATAAGTTGCAGAAACAGAATGAGATGGCTCTTCAGATTTATATATAGAAGGCTTTTTAGACGCCCACATCCCCTATATTAAAAACAGTGATTCAGAAAATCAGCCAGTGGATTCCTGAACCAAAGTATTGTGTGTGATTTTTGCAGTCCACATTTAAAGAGATGCATTGTTTACAAGAATGAAATGGGCATTACAAGGCACTTTTGCAATACAGCTGCCTTGTAGTGTAGTCTCTTTACTTGGATGAGATGATGCCAGTTTTAATTTACCAGTTTAGGTTGCTATATGCATCTATGCATTAATAAAAACAGACTTTCTTCTCAGAAATATATATGAAACAATTCACCCAGAAGTGTACATGGTAATAATAAATAACCAAAACAGAGTGAGCCTGAAAAGAGTAGCAAAGTCACATATCTGTTGCCTACAGCAAAGAACTGGAGTTGGGAAGATTTTGTGCTTAAACCTGCCTGCAAGTCAAATATTTGCCATCCAAATCCAGAATCCTCTTTTTGAAAGGACAGAAGGAGCTGACTACAGCCCAAACTCTCTACATCACTCTTCCAATCCTCCTTAAAGGCGAGGGGCCACTGGAAACACTTTGGTTTGTTGGTCAAACCACAGTGGCAAATGTTAATTAAACTTCCTGTCACAACCTGTGGAATTGAGATAAGGGGGAGGTTCCCAAAATGATGCCACCTACTCCTCTGGCATGGCATGTCCAAGGCCAGGGAGGTGCCCTGGGACCTCAGTGCCAAGGATCCAGCTGGCAGCAGGACCTGGTACAGGGGCAGCAGCTGCCCTGGACCCACCTCCCAGACTGGAACTTCCACTGACTGGAACCTAAGGCAGTGCCAAATGCAGGATGATACATTTTGAATGGTCATGTGCCCCCCAAAAAATTTATATTGGTGTGTACTGATGAGCCTAGGTGTAGTTTTTAATAAAGTTCTTTGTGTTTTTGACCCACCTACCCAGGATTGTGAGCCCAGACTGCAAAACTCCAAGCAGACTGACAGCTTGGCACCAAGAGTGGGGACTCTGCTTTCCCAGATGGAGAAGCTGCTGTGCAAGAGCTGCCAGCCCTGACAGCAGCTGCCCAGGGGGAGGCGAGAATGCCTCAGAAGGACAGCTCCTTGCTCAAACCCTGCTCAAAAGACACAAAAGAGAGGAATCACATACTGCAGAAACCCTCCTTCCCCACCAGAGAAGACAGCCTAGGACCTTCTTGAATGCCCTTGCCCAGCTGAGTGCTTGATTTTTGTCCTGAATTATATTCTAGACTCAGTGTGGAACAGCACTGATGGTGGCTGTGCATGTTATATAGGCATGTGAATAGACTGAAATCTGACAATTTTAAAATTATCAGATTTAATTTAAAATATCTAATAATTTTTAAAAATACACACCCTAAGGACTTTTTAGGCACTAGGGGTACCTAGTGGGACTGAAGAACTTTAGTTATTCAGTTTAGTTATTTAGTTATTTAGAACTTTAGCCCTTCCTGGCTCCTCTGCTAGAAGAGCAGCGCAGAAACTTTTTAAAATATCAGTCAGTGTTTCACCCACTGCCATCTATGCTCTTTTTCAGGACAGAATTAATGTTGGAAGGGCTTTTCTGGATGGAAATTAAGAGTAGGTCTAGTACTTCAGAGAAACAACAAGCCTTTTTTTCCCTTCCAGTGTTACAAGGAAGAGAGGTTTGCTGTACAGGCTATGACATAACTAAAAGTAGCTGTCACAGAGGATGAAAGTTAAGAATAAGGTACATATTCAAAATACCTCTGTGTGCTCTTTCAGACTAGAAATCAGTGCTGTGCCATCTTCTGGGTTGATGTGGAGATCAGGCTTTGCTGGATGCTACACAAAGGGAGCAATCACTGGCAGAGCTCCCATAGGCGTTAAGGAAAGGCAGGACTCACACCGAAGGAATTTGAAGCAGTCAGTTCCATTCAGAGTGTGGCCTCTCGTGTGCTATTTCTCCTCTGCTTTTCAAAACTAAGCTGGTGATCACAGAAAGGCTTGTCCTGCATGCCTTCATTCCAGAGGAATTTTATTTATCCCAGAATAAAGTCACCCCCCCATGCATTGGCAAGACAAGGCTTCCTGCTTAGTCCCCTTTTATCCTGTCAGGCTGTGCTGGAGCAGCCTGCTCTTAAAGGAAGTGTGAGACCCAGCTGGGGTTGACCTCTGCCAGCAAATGGAACAGCAGCTCAGCCAGTGTGGCCAGTGGAAACAGCCCAGGTAGGATCTGAGATGGTCATTTGTGTGTGGACAGTCCAGGGCAGTTTCAGGAAGCAATGGGTTAAGTCCACACTGGTGACAAAGATGGTGACACACACATGGGGAGTTTTGTTCTATTGCTGTCACTTGGGGAATTAGAGCCCTTGGAGGTGGCACCAGGAAGAAGTGAAGCCCTCAAAGAAAGCTGTGTTTGAGGCAAAGGAGATTCCCCTAATAAATCTCTCACTCTCTCTCTCTCAGGTTGTGACAGCCTGTCACAAGTCTGCAACACTTTTGTCTGAAACTCCACATAACCCAGAGCTAGAAAAACAGCATTTCACAAATGCAAGAGATCCTGCAAGTGATGGTTGCCTGATCTGTCCTAGGGGGAATACACCAGAGGGATCCTGCAGTGTGGGATTTCTGGGAAGGGTTGCCTTTAACTCTGGGCTCTGGCTGTGGGAGCTGCCCCTGTGGGGCATTGTGCAGGGTTGTATAATCCCAGTGAAAGACCTTTTTGTGATGGGTGCTGCTTATGGCATAGGAAATTGTTGTGAGATTCTCAGGCTGAAGTCTCCTGTTAACTCTATCCCAGCACTGTGCTATTTGTGCAGAGATTGTGCCATGCTCTCATAAAGAGCTTTTGGAAGACAGTCCAAGTGAAAGATGTGTATGCTGGAAAGGAATAAAAGAAAAGAAAACCAGTGTATGGGTTGCAAAAGTAGAGGTATACTGGAAACCCCACCATTTTCTAGCCTTCTACAGTGAAGCATTGCATCCATTGAGCATAACATTTTTCTTTCTTCTTATCCTTCAATTTTGTATTTAATGAAGAATATTAATGCATATTTAAATTAGGATAAAACCACAAAGTTGATAAAGCTCCATGTGGACAGACTGGAGCATTAGAGAAGAATCCAGGAGACTAAACATAAAAGATCAAGGCATCAATAGGACTAAAAATTGTTTAAACCTATGTCTGGACTACCAAAATATCAACTGTCACGTCAGATCACTTTTCAGATATTTGGAAGCCATACAAAGTTTCCTCTGTTAGTTAATTACTCCCTTAACTGTCCACTACAGAGTTTCTTTCATTTCCTCTCCCAAACATCTGGCAGTAGATGCTGCAGAAGCCCACAGTCAGCAGGATACACAAGCAGGTGCCTAACTTTAGTTCATGAGTCATCTCTGTGGCTCCAGTGGGACAGTTCAGGTGGTTAAAGTTAAGCATGTACTTGAGCACTTTGCAGAAATGAAATGGATCTGTGCCAGAGGGAGGTTGCTGCCTAGGTGAGAACTGGCTGTTCACTTCTCCTTAACCATTTATAAAAGAGGTTTGTATAAATATAAAGTCACCCCTCTGCTGTGAGAGCAATGATTCCTGATTTTTAAAAGTAGACCCCCATCAGCATTTACAGTCTCTCTCAGCTCCCCTGTTTTTATCCAGCCATTAGTTGGAAATACTTTGATGGGGTTCAGCAGAGCAGAGAGTGACTGCTCACCCTCACCTTCCCCAGCTGAGTGAGCCTGCAGGGCACAGAGAGACAATCCCTGCTCCAGGGTTCCTGCTCTGTTACAAATGTTCTGTTCTCCTGGTAGCCCCAGTGCAGCTGCTGACCTGGAGCTGTGTTTGCAGGAAAGCTGTCAGTCTGTGCAGTCACCATCTGCAACCAGCCCTTCCCACTGCAGGGACATGGAACCAGAGAGCTTCCTCTCCTTCACCAAATATTCATGGAGCTTTAAAAAATCCTTATTCTTTAAAACTCCACTTGGAGCTCTCTTATCCAGGCCATGGAGAGCGCATTCTCTGGAGCCCTGATCACCACAAGGCCTGCAATTAATTCTGCTCGGGCTGTGCTCCTGTCTCCACCACACCCTGTTTGCCTTGCCCTGGCTCCAGTGCCACCAACCCAAGCACAGGTGACCAGGTGGTGGGTCAGATGAGCTGCAGCTTCAGGGGAATCCTGCTCATGCAGAATACAAGACTTGTATTGTTGTACCTATACAGGAGCTGTAAGATGTGTCCCAATAATCCCTTTAATAAAATCAGATAGCGATTTGTAGCTGAAAGAATGGTTTCAAAGCTCTTTAAGAGTACCTGTGTCACCTGTAATTCCTTTTTTTCTGAACATAAAAAATGAAAATCAACTTTTGCCAAATAGAGAGCAATTTTTCCTGAGCCCTAATATCTGTGAAGTATTTCTCCTTGCACATTTTTCCCAACCTGTCAGAATCATAAGACTGAATATTATAAAGCCAGCAGCTTTGCTAGAAAATGTCAGGCAGCCACACATTTTTCAGAGGAACACAGTCTACTTTATGCTGGGTAGCATTGTTTGAAATTGAGTTTTCAAAGTGCACAATTTTTCATTTCCAAGCCCAGGCTAATGGAAAAATTTCACTTCCAAAGGTGAGATATGGAGCAACTGAAAAGAGAGATTTAGAAAAGAACTGCCATCTCAGCAATCATTTTGAACATTAGGATCATTTGACATTTTAAAACTGGTGGCAGTGATTCACTTATCAGAGGGACTTAACTAGGATTTGTTTATATGTCTTTCAAATGCTAAGTGTAAATCATCAGTCTTCTGTGTCTCTGTTTTCTCCTCTGCAGGGTTCTCTAAGCTCCCAGAGTTTCTCTCACCTATTGAATCATCATGGGAAATGGACTTGAATATTTACACCCCATCCAGTATTAAGCACTTCCTTCCTTCCTTCCTTCCTTCCTTCCTTCCTTCCTTCCTTCCTTCCTTCCTTCCTTCCTTCCTTCCTTCCTTCCTTCCTTCCTTCCTTCCTTCCTTCCTTCCTTCCTTCCTTCCTTCCTTCCTTCCTTCCTTCCTTCCTTCCTTCCTTCCTTCCTTCCTTCCTTCCTTCCTTCCTCCTTCCTCCCTCCCTCCCTCCCTCCCTCCCTCCCTCCCTCCCTCCCTCCCTCCTCTATTAGGAGACTCTAGAACTTTAATAGGAGTCTCTATTCCTACCTGCCTCAGTGGCCAAGATCATTCACATGAAAGGCAGATTATTACAAATTAATTAAGAAAAGGAGCATGAGAGTGAGTAACAGCATTATAGAAAACTACAGAGGAAAGTTTTGGGTTGACATGTTTAAGAGAAGTCAACTCAGGGGACTTTTTTTTCCATGCATTGCATGGGAAGGTTGCTTTAGTCAGATCCCAGGGAATGGATGCAGGGCAACATTGTCACACACTAATGCCCTCCTGCTGCTAAGCAAATATCATGGCCTTTATTTAAATACACATGCATAATAAATCTTTGCCAAACAACCCATGACAATTACCAGCAGTTTCCTTGAGATTAGGAATACTCAAGTATTTCTTCATTGCAAGAAATTTTTGGTGCAATGCCTCTGTTCTACCTGAAAAGCCTTTTCTGGCCCTGCCACATAATTAATTCCCACCTTCCTCTGAAAATCCTGCTAGAAAACAGAGTGGCAGCCTGCTGCCCTGGGCCAGGGTGCTGTCTGATTTAATTTCAAGGCAGGCAGAGGAAAAAAATGTGGGAGAGGAGGAGCACTGAAAGGGCACATGGGAATGAGCTACCATGGCAAAGGGGAAGAGTGGTGGAGTCAAGAAACAAAGCCATTTTCTCCACAGGATCATCATCTACACCATTTAAATATGGTCCTTGCAGAAATGCTTCCTGCTTGTTTTGACTAGAGGAAATAAGGTAGCAGGGAATATAAAAGTGTCAGGCAAAAGGATTTGTGTCAAATTACAGCTTGTACAGCTGTCCCTGGAGCTAGACTAGGCTGCCCAAAGAAGGCTACAGAGGAGAAAAACTCTAGCAGAAAGAAATCCTTCTTTCTGCTCTTCTTTCTGCTCCTCACATCTCTTTTCCCTTCCCATACCTTTTGCCAGACTCTTCTGTCCTGCTTTCATTCCTTATAGTAACCTAAAAAATGCTGGTAGCTTGACATTAATCTTGTCACCATTTCTTGTGCAACTGAGTAAAGAGTACAGCCTGAGCAAGAAGGCTGAGCATCACACACCAGAGTTTGGAATTAGCCTTGTATACATCTTGGATTTTCCCTCTTGTCCCTATTTAGGTGCTTCATACTGAATTTATCTATAGCCTGGTCTCACATGCTGGTGTCAATGAGTTTTTCTTTTAGCAGTCATTTATCTATGATCCAACAGGCTCATAGATTTCATAAAACTTCCTTTAAAAAGCCTTTTACTTTGCATTAATAGCAGCCAAGATGTATTCTCTTGAAATGCATGCCTGAACTTGCACATCTATTGTGTCTGCCACTTACAGAATCACAACAATCTTCTGGATTACTGGTCCCTAAACATGGAGTTTATCACTCCAAACACTTGAATATCTTTCTAGAGGGCAAAGGCTTTTATCCAGGGCAATTACTTACCTAATGCAAAATTTTCTGAGGATCACTTTCATTTAGAGAAGAGGTCAAGAAAAGAAAACCTGCTGAAAAAATTCATTTTAAAGTGCTTTGTGTGAAAGGACTGCAAGTGTTTCATGCAGTAGTCATATTAATGTGCTTGCTAACTCTGTCTGGAACAGGAAAGGAATATAAACAAATTATTTCATACAGTGTACTTCTCTCTGTCTGAGAGGAAGTGAAACTGCAATGACACCATTTAACCCTTGCAGGATCAGGTACTAGCAGCCTGGTTTAAATGACAGCATTGTTTTTTAAGTTTTCTCATCCCATGTAGAAGCAGAGGCAAAGGGATATGCATTCTTCTTAAAGAGAAAGGACCTGTCAGTGTGTGCCTGCGTCCTTTCCAAGATGTTACAGGAGGGCATGGTTTTTACAAAACCAAGTAAAAGTTGTTATTCAATGGCAGTTGTGACCCCTCATTTAAATAAAACAGCAAGTGTAGCCAAAATTTAAGGAGGGAGAAGAACTTATTGTTAAACATATTTTACACTTCCATAAGCATCTCAGACATATTAAAAATGAATGTAATTTGAATAGATGCATATTATTTAGTAAGCTAATGCAAGGGAAGTTTAGCAATCTGTGATGAAGTGTGACTGACAGAGTGTTTATTTCCATTAATATGCTAAAGAGCCCATCACCAGCAGCCCCAGACTGAGTGAGTTGAAATCAGCAGTGTGTGGTATTTTCAGGGTCCCCCATGGCAGGAAGGAAATGATGAATCTGACTCCATGTTCTTAGAAGGCTAATTCATTATTTGATGTTACTATATTATATAAAAGAATGCTATACTAAAACTATACTAAAGAATAGAGAAAGGATACTTCCAGAAGGTTTAAAAATATACAAATGAAAAACCCATGACTCTCTCCAGAGTCCCAACACAGCTGGACTGTGACTGGTCATTAAGTTAAAACAATTCACATGAAGCCAATCAAACAACCACCTGTTGGATAAACACTCTCCGACCACATTCCAAAGCAGCAAAACACAGGAGAAGCAAATGAGATAATATTGTTTTCCTTTTTCTCTGAGGCTTCTCAGCTTCCCAGGAGAAGAAATCCTGCAGAAGGGATTTTTTCCAGAAAATATGACAGTGACAAGCAGTGGAAACCTTTTACTTAAAGAAATAAAATGCACAGACATCAAGGTGAAGCACACAGGTACCACTTTTGCTGCACAAAAGTCCAGCCTGTGCACTCCACTGACAAACTGTCCCTG
Organism: Molothrus ater; assembly: GCF_012460135.2. Taxonomy (NCBI): domain Eukaryota; kingdom Metazoa; phylum Chordata; class Aves; order Passeriformes; family Icteridae; genus Molothrus; species Molothrus ater. Next base: position 8,060,593 of record NC_050479.2, on the reverse strand, counting down.
CTGCAGTAAAAGGACCAACCTTTGTTCCTCGCTGCCACAGAGATGCAGCCCCTGGAGGGAAGGAGTGCTGCCAGTGCTGCCACTGTGACTGTGACTGCACAAGGGGTTTCTTCTGGCAGCAGAGAGGCAGCTCTGCCTCTCTATACCCCCAGGAGATGGAGGTGGCAGCTCCTCACAGCTGGCAGAGCTCTGTACCTGCGGCCTGGGCATCCACACTGAACAGTGCAGTCTGCTTCTGAGCAATTATTGCTGTGAGGGTTCACACACCCATAAAGGTATACTGATGTTCAGGAAAAAATTCTAGTAGCATCCACCTTTGGCTTTAGAGGGGGACAAATAACATTTTGTTAAACAAAAGAATACATCTGAAGATGCTAATGGCAAGAGAAACCAAACCAACAGAGTTCATTACAGGTGTTAAGGCTTAGCTGCAAAGGGCAGCTGTGTGGCCAGCATCACACTGCATAGAAATATCTGCTCCAGTCCAGAACAAAACTGAATTTGTGGCAGTTTTCTTCTTCTTTCAAAAGCTTTTTTGGTTTTTGGAGAATGGAATGCTGCTCCTTCTTTCATCACTATGTTTCCCTCGGAGTCTGATGCAATTTTTAGTTATTGCTTTGCGAGGAGAATTGTTTATCATTCTGCAAACATGGAGAAATATGTTACTCACATTTCCTCATCCTTCAGGTCCTGGGAGAGAAATGGTGGGAGAGAAATTCTTCTGGCCAAGTGTGCACTCCTGCAAGCCACCAAAGGATCTCTGCAGTGTCACATGGAAAAAAGGAGGCCCTCATAAGGCATGACCCTCTCATTTAAAAACAGTTGCCCATGGAGAACTTAGCCTTTTTAAAATATCAGAGAAATATTTATCACCTTTAGCTGTGTGCATCTAGACCAGGATGGGATGAAGTGCATCCTAAAAGGGCTTTGCTCCTCCTCAGTTGACTCTAAAGGGAGCCTTGCCAGGCATGCTGTTGCAGCTGTCTATACTGCAGAGGTCTAAAGTTCATAGAGACCAGTTTTGTCCCAAAACGTCCCTCCACATCAGCCTTTTCAGTCACAGCACTGCACAGGGATTGTGCTCAGCATGTGCTTCATATTTCTGTAATTCTCATCTGACATCCTTGGCTGTGTTTGACAAGAACCCAGGTACTGTCTGTCCAGCACACAGAGGTCTCAGCTCTCCAGGGCCACCCCTGCAGCTAATAGGGCTCACCTGGTGATTGAACACTTCCTTTAAGGCTGCAGGGAATGCCAGCCTTGGCTGGGAAGGCCATTGCTCTAACAGTGTGACAGTAAAGTGGAGCAATGGCAGAAGGCCATGTCACCCGGCCCACACGCTCACAGCACACAGCTCCACGCTGGTGTAACTCCAGGTGTGGTTTGACATACAGCAAAAGCCTGTCTAACCACTCTGTGCAGCTGAAAACTCCCCCTCTGCTGTGCCCAGCACCTGTTCCCACCCTTCCTCCTCCTCCTCCTCCTCACTGGCACTGGGAGTTCTCTTGGGAGCTGGTTAAACTCACCCTTCAGAAGAAAGGATTTTCTTTCTCTCCTTTTGTCTCCCTGGTCTGGCTCACATGAGTATCTAAGGAGTGCTGGTGGGGAGGGCAGGAAGACAAAGGTGAGGCCACCAGGATGGGAAAGGGCAGGGACTGCCCTGGCTGAACCTTCAGGGAGAGGTTTTCTGTCAAGGCTCAATACCTTGCAGCTGAAGCTTGCTCAGAACCAGTTACCTTACCTTGGGTGATGAGAAATTACATGATCAACTCCAGTAACTTTATATTTACTTTAAACTTGTGCTTCCCAGCTCTTAAAACATGAGAGCATTTCATTTGAAATGCTGCTTGTTCATGTGCTAGGTGTGCTTCCATCAAGCATGGTGTGGTGGGTTCAGTGCTGGCCAAACACCAGTGCGCTCACTAGAATGTACTTACTCATTTCCTGTGTGAGATAGGATTAGGAGGAAGGTAAAGCAGGCTCAAAATTTTGAAAGGGTATAAAGAAAAGTTTATTAACAGTAACTAAAAGAAAGGGTAATAAGAAACCGAACAAAACCTTCAGAACACTTATCCTCCCCCTACAACCTTTTATTTCCCACTGACAATGTGAAGAGACAAACCCTAAAATTTTCAGTCAGTTTACCACCTCTATAATAGTCTTTCTTCAATTCACACAGGGAGAGAAGTCCCTCTTGTTAATGTTAACTTATTTCTGGGCTAAACAGATGAATGGGGATGCAAGCATCATAAAGTCACTCCAGGACACATGGGTAGCCTTCTTCTCTAAGGCAGAGATAACAGGGGGAGTTCAAAACCCTGAGATTGTTACCTGCTCATCTACTGCCTCTTCTGCTTCAGACAGGAGACACTGCACTGACAGGAGACAGATGCCTTCAAACCTTGCCTAGGCTGTCACCTCAAAGTTCACCTGCCTCCAAAATGGCAACACAGTAGAGCCAGCAGGTGAGCAGTGAAGCAGCAGTGATCACCAGAGCTGTGTTCAACCAAAATGGATTGTGGTTTTCTTACTGCCCTTAACATTAATCCATAATATTTTCAAATAACTGTCTCTTTATTACCATATTTTAATTCTTGGCATCATAAAAAGAGATTAGTCTGATTATTTTCTGTAATTTGAAGTAATCACCAGTCTGTGGCCTCTTTTCATCTCCTGTTTCTTGTTTCTCCAACAATGGACTAGCCTAGTAGCTCATGAGAAAACTACCTTCAAGAGCCAGAGCTTAGTTAAGTCAAGCCTAAATCATATCCCAGGATTCTCAAATAAGGCTTCAACAAAAAGGCAAGTGTGGGAACAAAGACCATGCTGAGTTAGAAAAGCTTCTTCTGTCATTATCATTTTCATGAGCACCACAACTTCTCTTCCCTGATCCAAAGAGACCAACACAAGGCCAGGGCTGGGTCCTTTTTCTTGCTAAATGAGATGTCCCAATTTATCTCACGGCTACGTATGTGATAAAAGCTTCAAAGAGCTTTAACCAAAGTCATTTGCCAGCGCTTGGTTGTCTGGCAGCCCTGAGGAAAAGAGCACCTCTCCCTGCCCTGCTTCCCTGGGGCTGCTCTCTGCAGTGGTGGGAGGCCCTTGCAAGTCTCACCTCCCTCTGGAAGATGAGATGATCGAGACCCTGCCCCTCATCCCAGGAGGTTCCTCTCAGGTCCCTCGTTGCCTGGCAGCAGCTTCTGATCACTCCTGAGCAACACATCCACATCCTTCTCAGGAGCAGTTGCCATCCTCAAATCCTCCAGGCTGTCCTGATTTTCCTATACCACTTATTAATGTTCATAATTGCAAAATAATTGGGCCTGCTGAGTTTGTAATGAAGGCACAATTTTAAATGCTGTAATCAAAGAACTTTCAATTGGATTAAGACTCGAGTGTCCTGGTGGTTTAATTACAGGCCCAGGTAAGCACTAACAAGCTTTGGGTTTACTCCTGTCTTTCAGATAGGCCACAGCAAAGTCTTTGTGCCCACTTGGTATCACTGAATATTTGACACTAATTGAAGGTTGAACCCCAGTAGCCAGGACTCCTGTGTGGCACCCCAGGCAGTGAGAGTCAGCCCCAGACAGGCACAGATCCCAGGGTGAGGCACCCCTAGATTTGCTTAGTCAACATGACAAATATCAGTGAAGAATTCCTTAGGAGGAGACACCATCCTGTGAAATAAAAGGCTGAACTGAAGGGTGTGCAGCCTGACAAATGCTCCAAATCAGCACAGCCACTGAAAGGTGGTGCCCTCCTCTCCCCTTGCTCCCAGCCATCGTTCTCAGCCATCCTGCCTCCTCTCTCTGGCAAAATTGCTTCAATCTCCACATGGAAAAGTAAATATGGTTAAAGGCCACTTTTTTATTTGTTTCCTTTTTTTTTTTACTTGGAGGAACCGCACAAATATTTACAATAGCATGGTGAAGCAGGGAGCCCAGGGACAGGGACAAGATGCTGGTGGTGAGAGGAACCCCTTAAGAGAGATGTGAGCATCAGAACCCACATGCTGAAATGGTGGTCAAATTGAATCCTAAGGAGAAAGGTGAGAATGACTTAAGTCTAAAGGGGGTTATTTAAGCTGGAGTCCTATAAGGACAAACAGTTATTTCTGCCCTGCCCTCTGGAAAGGGCAATGTATTTCAACAGCATTAGAAAATGGGATCTATCAAACAGGCTTCAGACAGTCCCTGGTGACAAACCTGCTAATCTGAGGCACGGGGAGACGTGGCACTGCAAGGGAGGTCTGAGCAATAGGCAAAACACTCTGGGACTTCAGTTTCACTTCTGCTTTGGCTCTTTGCAGCCCAGTCCTTTTCTAGTTGCAGTCTTTGAACTCCTCCCAAGCACACTCAGGGACTGGTTGGTAGGCAGGATTTGCTGCAACTGCCAGAGAGATTAATTGGAAGAGAAGTGTAGATCAACACCATCAGCTGCACACACACAAAAGTATCAATTTAACTTCTCCAATTTAGAAAAGATTGAGATAAATTGGTACAATCTTCTTTCTGGACAAGGTTAGAATGTAGATGCTTTCAGCTTGCCAGGTGCAAAACCAGACAGCTACAGCACCAACCACCAGGAAAGGGAAAATATATCTGTGGGTCCATGCCAGTTATAAAAGTGTTATAACCAAATATATGAAAATAGGTAGGGGCTGCCCATATTTTTGCAAAAATTGCATCTACATATGTTATACTAAGTTTAATTGTAGTTGATAGCATTTTTCTAGTAGCACAGTGGTTGTTTTATTTTACTGTGGGGTGGTTTTTCTTCATCTCACTGGGATGTGTCTGCTTTGATGCCCTATTGAAGTCCCTAAAAAGCTGTGAGTTATTTTGGGGTCACCAGGAGTTCACATTAAACGATAAACCTCAATGCAAGAAGAACTTAACAAATGCAAATCTGTAGTCATTGAATTTTGACTGTTATGTAATTCCGGAGGTTTCATGGGCATCCATATTATATTTACGCAGTTTAGAGGTAAGAGGTACAAACAGAAATTTATTATTTCAAAGAGAAAAAAATCAACAAATTGCCTTTACTAGGCCAAAGCATCCATGAAAGTGTCTAAATGCAATTTATCTTCATTATAAAGACTCAACATTGAGACATGGGTTGTCTGCTGCTGATCATACTAGAAATTATTCCAGCTCCATTTTCACATATTGGTAATAATGATACTAAATTATATTTCATAATTATAACCATTATATTGTATGTGTACAGATTTTATTTAAGAGGTTAAAATGATAATCTAATCTTATTAGCAAATAATCATCTTTGGTCTATCTTTTAGGGGGGAAAATAGAATAAAAGCTACAAGGTGGGAGATCCAGCTGTCCAAAGGTAAATGTGTTGCCTTTTCAGAGAGAGGCCCTTTGGCTGCCTTTAGGCAGCACAGAGGTGGATGCCATGGGAATGATTGCTCTTAGTCTAGAGCAGCCCAAACAAACCTATTTTGCCACTTTTTACACTCCTAAATGTACACAGGGACACCACCTGATGTTTTATTTACTCAGTAAATTTGAGCAGACATCAGACATTAGTCTTTCCAAGAGCAGAGAAAAAGCCACAGTTTTGTCAAATGTGACTGAAGATGGAAAATTATGAGGGAAACAGCTGCTCTGCCTTACGTCTGTAAGTGCTGCACAGGGTCCACGAGCACATTTAGGGGGAAAGGGGAAAGCAGTGTTTGCTAAATTGATTTATTTGTGATAGGTATGCAATATAAACATCCCAGAAGCTATTCCAAGATAATTTCTCTTAACAGGGTGAGGAGAGCTGAACCTCCCCTGTGGTCCTGAACCAAACCCATCACCTTCATCCAGGTGCCCTTGAGGGGACGTGGGGATGTTCCAAACCCCTCTACAGCAGCTGAAGGGGAAGTTTAAATAAACTGTGTGCTTCCTCAGCACTAAATCCTCCTGCTCCTGAAGTACTTGCTGACAAAGTGAAGTGGATTTTTCTTGAAGCTAATGTCCCTTTAAGAATTCATGTAAATCCTTCATGGGTTTTGCTTTCATTTTCAGAATGACTGAATTTTATGGTGGAATCATATCAACTCTTCCATTTTAAATTCAGTCTTGCACCAAGGGATGTTTTCTATCATTATGTCTATAGTTAGTAAAAGCAAGGCTTTACCATCTGAGCTGCACAAAAACCAGCTAAAACACTTTACAGACCCTGTTTTCCTTTTCACAGTAGTTAGTTCCTCAGACAATAAGCAAATATATCACTCTTCTAGAGGGGAGTTTCATTTCCTCCTTATGTACATTACCTCAGGAATGATTAAACTTTGGGCTTAGTTTGCAGCATCCAATTTCTGCTTCATCCAGCAGCTCTTGGCAGGTTGTTTTTGGGATTATGTGGCACAGAGTCAGTGTTGGCAGCACTGTCCACCCATGAGGATGCCCCTGACACATCCCAGGGGGTGTGAGGAAGAAATGCCCTCCTTTGCCTGTCTCAGAAGGCTGTGGCAGGAAAGAGGGAGCTCAGAGCCACCCTCTTTGGAAGAGCAAACAAGACATCAGCTGCTTCCTGAGGTCTCCCTGGGAAACGCACAGCTCATAGGAGCTCTGGATCTTGTGGTTCTTCTCCATGAATGTGGCCTAAAAATAGAGCTGAAATGTGGCTGTTCAGATACAGCCTTGTGGTAAACAAGGAAATTGAGCACATAGCCATGAAAGTTTTGCTTATTTTTTTCTATTGTGGTCTGTAAACTGTTAAAATCTATTGACTGTAGCTTTTTATTTTAGGGTCAATTGCCAATAAGCTTAAGAAAATCTTCTGTTGTTCCACTAGTCCAGCTTGGTGCAGATCTCAGGGGCTTCTTGCCTGTTTCCAAGGTTTTTTCCAGCAGGCACTCTGATTCAGTTAGCTTACAATGTAAATGGTATTTGTAGATACATGCCAAGTAGTATAGACATTTACAGGATGATTGCCTAAAACTGTCCATTATAACTTAATTTTCAGTTGTCTATCACTTGGGTGGACATTTTCCAGAATTTCCATCAGGTTGAAAGTAGAAGCCATTTGCATGTGCATGCTGGACTCTTTCAGAGCCACAGACAGGGAACATCACACACTGGCCTTGCCACAGTGAGCTGAGCCTCTCAGGGGAGACAAAGACAAAACTGATAAAACTTTTCCAGGCTTGCTTTGTCAAGGACAGCCATGACTCTGAAATTGCCAAACTCATCCTGAAGGATCCTTTAGTGCAGATGGCATAACCTGGGGTGTTTCCATGGCCAGAGCTTTACTTCCTTATCTCAATCTTTCCCAAGACATTTTGGAGAAAGGCTGTTTGGGAGGGACTGCTGCTCAAGAGAGATTCTGGAGGGTCTGACAATAAGGGATCTAGAAAGTCTAATATCAACCTCCCTCCTTTCCCAGCTTCCTCTGGAGGAGCACAGCTCTGTCTTTCTCAGGATACAGGAGTGGGAGGAGGGGTGAGACAAGGATGTGTGAGACAGCTGAACCTAGCTACCAAAAAAGCTGCTGCCCTCCCTTGTTTAGAGATGTACCCAAGCTGAACTTGCAAGCCTTGCTTTAATGATGACTCCACATCCACTGTGAGCTGCCTTCCCACTTATCCATTATATATTGTGGAAGTAGAATATGCAGCTGAAGCTTCTCCATCACTCTTTAAATCTGCTGTACACTCCTCCTTAGGCTCCACTTTTGGGACCTGGGATGTTTTGTTTTATTCTATGTGGTCTTTAACCCCATAACTCACCTGGGCTCTGCCAAGCTCATGCAGGCAGGTCAGGAGGCCATGCAGACATTCTTGCATGGAACAAAGGCTCCAGAAACCTCATTTTTTTGTCACACCACTCCAGTTTTTCACCATTATTGTGCCAGAAATGGCACCCCTGGCCATTGACAGGAAAAGCTGTCAGCACTGGTGGAGGCAGTGAAGATGTTGGGCAGCAATACTGCAAGGTGGAAGCCATAAACTGGGCTGCTTTTCTCCTCTGACACCAAGGCATCAAAGACAGCCCAGAAAAGACAGAAAGAGGACAAAACCAAGAGCATGGAGACTTGAGCAATGAGGATTCAGCAATGTCTATGTTAAAGGCTTGTCAAAGGTCATGTTCTTTTAGGGGGCCTGCATCCCATGTCTTGCTGTCCTGCCTCCCCTCAGCATGCCTGACATGTTTTGCATCTTTGTTTCCCTCACCACCACTCCCCTTATGGATATCTATCACCAGCCTAGTTCCTTTCCTAAAGAAGGAGTTGATTTCCTAAATCCTTCCATCATGCCCTTGGCTTCCTCTGGTTTCTCCCACATTCTTGCTGTATCTCCTTCCAGCTTGGGAAGATGATGCCTGCACATTTGTCATGCAGCAGGAATGTCATCCAGTCCATGAATGTAGCCAGGAGGGCAAACTTTGTGGTTTTTTTTTTTCCCCCTGCAACTGACTGACCCTTCCTGTCACCAATTTATCATGCTTTCATCTAGCTCTGAAAAATCCTGTTAGAGTGTTGCAGTAGGGCACCACACCAGTCTGAGATGCTTCTTCTCTTCCTTTCAGAAGAGAAAGGAAATTTCAGAAATCTCATGGGTATTTTTCTTTAGTGTCTCACCTGGAAAAGGATCAAGGAACATAACCTTGAAATAAAGGCCTGCTAGCTACCCCCCAAAACTCAATATGGACAACCAGCTTTACTTTACATTTTATAAAAACCGTGGTGCTGGGTGCTGTAATGTTTACAGATGTATTTTTATTAAATTTACACCTACAGTTTTTGTGCAGTCAATCTCACAAATGGCAAACACAGGACTACTAATAAGTCAGCTGAAAGCTGCACGGAGGGACCAGGCTGGGATGGAAAGGATTTTGTTGTTGTTGTTGTTAAGGATGGCATGAACAAGGGGAAGCAATGAATGCATGGTTTTTCATTGCCTTGGCAGGATAAGAGCTCTGAAGGAGCCCAGGCATGCCCAGTCCATCAGAAGAGGAAAAAAGAGAACTGCAGATAACATTCTCTCCAGAGTGCAAAAGAAGAACCGAGACTATCAGAAGATGTCACAGGGAAGGCAGAAGTAAACACAAAGCCAGCTGGAGAGTTCCTGGAACAGGGGAGGAGTGGGAAGGCCTGTGAGGCTGGGAATTGACTGAATCCTCTGTGCAGTCACTCTGGGCACAGTTTATCCTCTCTTCTCCCTGGAGTGGGCAAGCAGGAAACTGGGTTATGCTCCCTCAACTTCTGGCTGCATGTGCACATGCCCAGGGAGAGGCTGCAGAGGGACCAGGCAGGGAACATATGGGATGACACAATGTGGATAAATGGAAATTTTGCCCAGGTCAAACTGTCAGGACAGAAGACAAGGTAGGAGCATGCAATGGGGTTAGATGTACTCCTGACTCTATACAATACATATCCTTAAATGCCTCAGTCCTGAAAACATAGCATTCTGAAAGCAAACTGTCCCTTGTCCTCTGCAACAGGCACACCTTTCCAGCACTGCCCTTCTCTTGGCACGGGGGGTGACAGAAGAACATCAGAAACTAAAGGTCCAGGGCAGCTGGAGTGAAGAAAGGGAACCCAGAGAGAGAAAAGGCATCTCCCAGTGAACCACAGGGAGCAGAGGCAGAAGGGTGCAAGGCAAGGGGTGAGGGGTAGAATGGGAGATAAAATTATGATGAATGGTATGGGAGAGGTAATTGTGTCACTGAAGGTCAGAGAAGGGAGAGGAGAAGAGAGAGAGAAGAGAAGAGAAGAGAAGAGAAGAGAAGAGAAGAGAAGAGAAGAGAAGAGAAGAGAAGAGAAGAGAAGAGAAGAGAAGAGAGCAAATGCAAAGAGAAGCCAGCAGGACTGAGGAAGAGGAGAATATGCAGGAAGAATTGGGTGATGAGATCCCCTTGGAAAGAGGAGTGGTGTTGGTGTAGTGACTTTCACAGCACTCTGGGAGGGACTCACAGCTCCGTGACCTGCACTCACACCCAGTGGCTGATGCTGCCTTGGAAGTACAAACCTACGTGTCCTGAGCAGTGACTCTCTTTCTTCTGGGCAGCAAAGAAGCTCAGAAGCTTCTGCTGCTCACACTGAGGGCTTTGGCACTGGCAGGAGCTGTTGCCATGTACATTTACAAAGGTCCCCACCTCCAGCAGCACCCAGGCACACCAGGAACTCTCCCAAGCCAAGGCAGCCAGGTGCACATCTGCCTACAGGGTGTGATGGTCACTGCTAACAATTTTGTAGCTCATCGAGGCAGCCCCTGCCCATTCTGCTGTGCACTGAGGGGCAAGCTCCCAGCACACCCATTTAACTCACATTCATAACAGATTATAATTTTCAAATATTTGTAAAGAATTATTAAGAGCTATGCCAGAAATTATCTGTACATCAGAGTCACTTATAAAGTGCAGGAGAATGCCTGGAGAAGCTGAGGTTTAGATTGCAAATAATGTGGTATCATGACAGCTTTTCACTGGGAGTTGCAGCACGTGCGTTTGCACTTCTATTATAAAGCCTTACTCAGCTGCTGAAGGGGCTAAAGCCATTCTTAGGTTCTCTAAAAGATCTTTTTAATTTTCAGCTCTCCCTGTGGGAGGCTGGAGGCCAGCTATTCTTTCCACTTGAAGAGTAGGTACCTACAATTCTTGACAAGCAAAGTTCTTTGTAGGCAGACAAAAGTAGGCTAAAAGCAAAGATGCCTGTTAGGAGTTTTTCACCACGTACAGAAACTGAGAATTGTTGGTTCTTATCCTAACTTGTCACCCCATTTCTAACATATGCTAAAGATGGTTATTTTTGAAGAAAAGACCTTTATCATAAAGAAAAAAAATTATATTTGTATTGCTCATAACAGAGTATAAAATGTCACTAAGAAAACTATTCAGCAAAGGCCAATAAAGTATTTAAGTGCTCACCTATGACAATTTAAAATATTCACTCATTTATATGTCAGTGGATGAAAAGTAACCCCTCTAGAACAAGTTTATTAGAATCTTCTCCTGGTTTTGTGTCAGTGGTGCCCTCAGGTGTGTCCTGGACATGGCTGGTAGGTTTGGAAGGCAGCATGGTCCTGATGCAGAACCCAAACCTTTGTCCTCCAGACTGTACCCAGGAGGGCACATCTGACAGATCAAAGCAGTGGAAGTCCTGAAGACCCAGAGGCTTAGCTCAGCCATCATTGCAGTGCTAAGCTTCCTACAAAAACCTCTGAAATGTCCAGCCTCCAAACAGAATAAAAATATTCAATAAAGCTTCAGAAAACTACCATTCTATACCTTTAACACAAACACAGTTATACTTTTAAATAAATCTGATTTTGTTTTTGTAGGCTGAGTTTGTTCCTTAGTGCCTAATTTTATCTCAGGAGACTTAGTTGCCTAAATCAATATTTACTGCAATGGTTCAGTAAGACCACCAAATACAACATGTTATAGAATCACAGCATCTTCATATTGTATTTTAAAAGACATCAATTTTATGAATTGGGATGTATGAAATGTAAGCCTGGAATTATCCACCCTAATTTTTATGCACTAGGTAAAGTTTATTTCTATAAATGAATGCCTGTAAAGCAAGACACTATTTTTATCATCCCTTTAACTCATGTTAGATTAACAGATTCGGAGTCATTCAGATAATAATACGGGGTTTAGGTTATAATAAAAAGAGGATTAATAGCACCAACATTATCCACATGATATATTCCTTATGCCACCAGCTCTCCACTATCTCAGACAGCCTGAGCTTGGCACCACAGACAGGAAAACCCAGTGGCAGAACTCTTGCAGACTCCAGAGTCACTCTGGCATCCCTGTAGCACATTCCAGGTTTTGCAAGTGCTCATGAGTGGAGCTGGCTCCTCACAGATAAGAAATGAAAACATTACACAGTCAACTCATGGCTGAATAATCTTCCCATGGGCTTTGGAGGCTGAATGATCTTAGCAAGTCTTCAGACTCTCAGAAAGCAGATTTTCTAGGTCTAAGACAATGTTCTTGATATCGTATCCTCCTTGTCAGCAGAGAAGAAAGCAATGAACCCTTTCTTTTCTAGATCTTTCTCTTTATTTAGCAGCTTTTCCCAATGTAACATTTTAAACTGGCCATCTTGATGTATGCAACAGCCTTCCTAGAAGCAATTAATGAATCCAGAAAATTATTTTGAAAAAATTGTAACTATTATTTGAGTTTGATTTCATGGTCTGTTTGCTACACATTTGTTGAAGACCATTTGAATTTTTGCTTAAACTGGAATGCACTCCTAACACAGCATAAAATATTAAACATTTATATTCTCATTTTTTTTTCAGCCAGATCCTATCTGTTAAGACTTCTTAGATCTTTCAAATGTTCATCCACTTCCAAACCAAGGTTCTCAGAGTCCTGCTCCAGCATACAGAGGCATGCTGTGGGGTTTTTGTTTGTTTTTTCTTCAGTTCCTCCCTAATACCCAACGTTTTGAGCTTTTACATTTTAAGAAAGGCAATTTTGTCATCTGCAAGTCCATCACATTATGTTTTTAATGCTTTTGTTAATAAAAAGGCAAAACCTGGTGCATTTCCTTTTATGATCTTGGAATTAATCTTCCAGGATAAAGAAAAATGAAACAAACCTTCTTGCTGGCTGCATTAGAGATATTTACCCTTGGCATTAGTTACTTATTATGAACTTTTCTCCTGCATTATCTCATTTCTTATTGTGGAGGTGAACTTTTTCATGTTATATAATGTTCTTGTAAGTTTTACCACTGACAAAAATACAGCAGGAGTGAAGCTGGTGGTTTTAAGCAAACTCCTGTGTTTTACTTTCACTCTCAAGCAGAAATAGCTCTTTAAAGTAATAAGTTTTATTTTGAAGAGATATTCAGTGTTCTGACTGTTGCATACCTTGCCTTCTAATCTATGCAGAAAATCATGAAGTTCTAACATTCCTTAGAGGAGAAGCTTTTACTTGGTAAGATGGACAGAGCTGTCCATCCTTGCCTTCAAGCCATTCTTCATTCCCACCAAGGGTGTGAGCAGCAGAAAAGTCACAGCCTAGAGTAAACCAGGCACACCCAGACTGCAGCCAGCCAAACAATGTGGAACTCAGCAATTCCTGCCCATCACCGCTGCAGAGGAAATACCAACTACAGCAGAACAATCTTGGATCCTATCCCTGAGTGTCCAAGAATGTGACATGTTTCCTCCAGTGCACGACTGAGAGAAAGCCAGGTAAATAACCATTGTGACTCAGGAAGAATTCACACAAAATGCCCATAGGGGAAGAAACACCTACTTGGCAGTCAGTGGTTGTTTCTCAAAAGGGTCATTTCATCCTAATCATTCAGTCTGGACCCTCAGGGGAAACTTCCTGAGGATGAGCCTGGTAACTATGGACTCATTTATAACTCTGCACAATCACAGAAATAAGAGGATTTTCAGAGACTTATTTTTGACATTTTATAAACTCTCTTGTCCACTGCTAAGCTCTCCATGCTATACAGGTTATAGACTACAAGTCTCTCTATTTTTTTGCCCTAGAAGGGAGCAAACCTGAAATTTCTCCATATTTCATGCATCCTCCTCTCTCCTGCAGTGAGGAGCCCCATTCTTCACAGGGACCCATCACCTGCACTATTAAGCACTATAACTAACCCAAGCAATCAAATTGGTTCATACCCATCTAAGCCCTGAGCCATCATCCTCCATTCATCTTTATCTTACAGACTCAAAAAATCATGGAATAGTTTGTGCTGGAAACGATCTTTAAAGAACATCCAGTCCAACCCCCAGATTTTTGAAATCTGTTGCTTTTATTTCAGAACAATGCCTTTGTGTGTCTGAGATATTTTCTGAATTCTTCAACTATGACAGTTGGCATGTTAGAAAATTATTTCCTCTCCCTACAAGCCTCATAGCTGCAGCAAAATAACCCACACTACCTTTATCTGATGTTCCACCATCAATATATCTATGCCTTGTTAAGGTTCTAGAAAAGCCATTCCATACTTTACAGTCATTTTTTAGTTTTTAATTAAGAATAAATTATGGACAATATGTCCATCATTTAACAATACACTGCATACACAAGCATGACAGGGAGGGACTGAAGACTGTGTGGGTTTTTTTCACATTTATTCCTATGTGAACAGCTGTGTGGTTGTACCACTGCATTAAACACTTCTATATATTGATTTTATGTTTCTAATAAAATTGACAGTGATAGCTCATATTTTGATTACCATAGGATAGATCTTTTTACTGTAATTTGCCTGTGTGGAATACATAAGGCAATACAAAAAGCAATATTCAAAATATACAAAAATAATATTCAATTTCTCATCTCCCATTTTGGTCTTTCACTATGAGATTAAATAGTTAGGAAACAATATTCCTTCCAGAAAATAAAGAAACAGAGATTGAGAAAACTCTTTTCCAGACAGTTTTGAATATATCTATGCCTTGTTAAGGTGCTAGAAAAGCCATTCCATACTTTACAGTCATTTTTTAGTTTTTAATTAAGCATGCACAATATGTCCATCATTTAACAATACACTGCATACACAAGCATGACAGGGAGGGACTGAAGACTGTGGGTTTTTTCACATTTATTCCTATGTGAACAGCTGTGTGGTTGTACCACTGCATTAAACACTTCTATATATGTATTTAATACTTCTCATAAAATTGACAGTGATAGCTCATATTTTGATTACCATAGGATAGATCTTTTTACTGTAATTTTCCTGTGTGGAATACATAACCCATTTCTGCTGTACAAAGGAACAGAATTTACAGATGAGTCCATCTTGCAGTGCTAGGGATCTCTGTGAAGTTGAAGTTCTCTGCATCCATGGAAGAAATAGCAAGACAAAGCTAATTAGTGCAGTGAAAATCTGGGAGGAGAAGTTGCTTCCTGTCTTTGAAATTTTCCACATCTTGGGTGAGCTGATCAGGCAGTGAGTGCTTTGTGACAAGCTGCAAGGCTGATGGTACACCTTCGTTTGCTATGTGTTTTAAATGATATTTCCACACTAATATGCAGTTGTTTCCTAAGTGAATATGTGTTTACTTAGGCAAGAAAAATACTCTTTTTTGTATTTACAAGACAGTTGGCTTTAAAATTTTGCATTCATAGAAGCTGAGTAATGCACTTAATGGTAAGTAATTTTTTTCCCTTTACTCCCCAGTAGGTTTCAGTGAGAGAAGCTTCCTTAAGAGATGTGTCAGAAGAGAGGAAAATATGCTGGTCTATTACAGCAATGTGGGAAACAGTAATGTAGTAATTGTAATATTTATTAAGCTTCAGATTTTATACAAGCTACAACTTTTAGCTTGTATTTTTCTTTCATCAGATAAAGAAATCAGGGATTTAGAAAGAATAACAGAGCTTTCTAGCACATTCAAAATTCAGCGTGTCATGCCCTGGTGTATGAAATTGGAGATGTTCCAAACAATATTCATTGAAAACCAGCAACTTTTTCTCACTTCATAGTTTTGTATCCAGCCAATATGAGTGTAAATATTATTAATCAGAAATTTAGATGGTCTTTCATGAACAAAAGAAAGGGAAATGAGGAAGGCAAGAATGCCTTTCTTCTTGTTTCTCTGCTTCTGTTGCTGTCCCTGTATAATATGAAGCAACATGAAGTCTGTAAATGTGCTGCAAGTTAACTTCAGTAGTGTCACAAAAGCAATATTCAATTTCTCATCTCCCTCTTTGGTCTTTCACTATGAGATGAAATAGTTAGGAAACAATATTCCTTCCAGAAAATAAAGAAATAGAGATTGAGAAAACTCTTTTCCAGAGGGTTTTGAATTGATCAGGCACTTATCCCAGATAGTAAGATATACCGGCATGACTTAAAATACTTGATACTAAATTTTGCCATTAAGGGCATCTGTATAACTTTGAAGGATGACCTTTGCATACTATTAAAGGTATGCAAAAACTGATCAGCCACATGTAGAAATTGAAAAAACCCAGGTATGATCTTGATGAATTCTTCACATGTATGACACAGAGCCAGTCTGTAATTTATTTGTTCTTGCAAGCAACATCAACATCTAAATTTAGCATTCATAAGTCAACTCCAAGATTCTACACCTGAAAACTGTGTGCAATGTGATAAGTCCTGCATTTCCAGAGTCCATGTGAAAATTTTTAAGCAATTCTTTGAAGAATAAATTTATGTGTGGCTCCCAAGAAAAGCTGGACAAAGAATTTTCAATCTACACGTGAAGCAATGGTTGTCTTGTAATTTCTACTCCCTGATAAAATGAATTAAGCCTTTCAAGGAGGGAAATGAACAACAGTGAAGTTGAGCAGTGAGGATTTTCCTGTGCAGGACAGACAGAAGATCAGCCAGAAGAACAGCTGACCAAAGCTGGAATCACACAAGTGTCCACAAACACTAAGCAGAGGGCATAAATGTGGTTGAGTCCAACAGCTGTTTGCTATTAGAATGAGGGTTTTCAAGTACTGTGTAGGTAATACTTGGACAGTGTAGCCCATTGTTTAGGGTGAGTTAAAGAAACCATTCCTGGAAAGAATTGTTTGTGGTCAGACTCTCATTATCACAGCTCTTTTCTCACCCCATCTTTCTCTCTCACTGGCTGCCCTGGCACCTCATCTGTGTCTGGTGAAACAGATAAGTGGTTGTCATGAAGCCAGGACAGGCAGCAGTCATTCCATCTGCTCCCTGAGCACCTCTGATGCTGTGGGCAGCACATTTCTGATCCTGTGGCCCAGGCAGTTTGTGCCCCACTTGCTGTCTGTGTGCTAGGAGGGGAACTGTGGTGGGCCCACCAAAGCCACTCTGTCACTCCCCTCCTCAGCTGGGCAGGGCAGAGAAAATCCACCAGAAGGTTCATGTGTGAGGTGAGGACAGGGACAGGTCACTCACCAGTCACTGTCATGGGCAAAACAGGCTCAACTTTAGGAAATTACTTTAATTTGTCACCAATCAAATCAGCGTTGGGTAATGAGAAAGAAACCCAAAGCTTAAAAAGCACTTTCCCCCCAGCCCTCCCTTCTGCCTGGGCTCAGCTTCTCCTGACAGCTTACCTCCTCCCCTAGGCAGTGCAGAGGGATGGGGAATGGGGACTGCAGTCAGTTCACTGCACATTTTCTCTACCGCTTCTTCCTCCTCTGAGGGAGGACATCTCAAACTCTCTCCTGCCCCAACATGGGTTCTTCCCTCGGGCTGCAGTTCTTCATTAATTGCTCCAGTGTGAGGCCCTCCCTCGGCGTGCAGTCCTTTGGGAACAGTCGGCCCCAACACGGCTCCTCCATGTTCCAAGGCCTGCCAGCAAACCTGTCCCAGCCTGGGCCCCTCTCTCCATGGGTCACAGCTTCTGCCAGGAGCCTGCTCCAGTGCAGGGGTCTCTGCCTCCTCTGGTATCCACCTGCTCCAGCATGGGATCCTCCAGGGGCTGCAGGGGATCTCTGCATCCCCGTGCCCTCCATGGGCTGTGGGGGAATCTTGACTCCAGCCCCTGGAGCAGCTCCTGCCCCTCCCTCTGCACTGACCTCGGTGTCTGCAGGCTCTTCCTCTCACACCTCCTCACTCCTCTCTTTGGCTGTCGTTGAGCTACAGGGTTTTTTCCCCCTCTCTTAACTAAGTTATGCCAGAGGTGCTCCCACCATTGCTGATGGGCTCAGCCCTGGCCAGCTGGGCTGTCTCAGAGCTGGTTTTGACTCCACAGGACACAGGGGAAGCTTCCAGCAGCTCCTCACAGAAGCCACCCCCGTACCCCTCGGCACCAAAACCTGGTCCCACAAACACAGGGTTCTTCTTGGCTTCCTGAGCCATTGCTCATCTTGCTTGCAGCTGCAAAACTCACTCCTGGGCAGACACCCCACTCGCTGAGAACCCAAATTTCATTTCATAACTATGCCAAGATGAAAGTTACATAGCCATTCACTTTTTCTCTGCAGCTACTGGGGAAGGGAAAGCAGCTGTGGAGGGCAAAGGTGGAATATAAATTCCACCATTAGGGCAAGCTGTGCTCAGGGAGTGCTGCCCTTCCCCACGGTCTGCCCAGAGATGCCAGGGAGCCACCTCTGACAAGGTGCCCCATTTGTAGGTGGTTACAGCCCAGTGAGACGGATACAGCTGAAATGAGTATTATTTGCCATGCTGGGAGCCTCACTCTCCTTTGAAATAGAGACAGACTTTTGATGGATTTAGCCCACTAAGTAGAGGCTGGAGCTGTGCAGTCGGCTGCAGTCTTTCAGCCATATGGTTTTGATACTCATAACATTCCTCGAATTAAGGTTCAAGGAAAACTTCAAAGTCTACTATTACTTGGTGAAATTAATACTATTACAGGCATTAATCTGTGGACTTCAGTTGGATTCTTCACCTGAGAAGAAGAAGGAATTAGTCTTTTGTACTGATGTGTAGTCAAAAAATCCTTAAGAACTGTTGGCCATTTGGTCCATCTTATTCAGAGGGGAAAAAAAGGAGCACAAAATATGGGTGACTTGAGATTTTTTCCTGTCATTTCAGAAAGTAAAGGAATAATTACTTTGTCTCCAGGAAGTTAAAACACATTATTTTGTCCATTTTTGTTTTATTTTATATTTCGGTTAAATATGTTAAGATTTTCCGTAATAGATTTTAAAAAACCAGAAGTATGTCTAACCATGTCTTACTACATGTGCACCTAAAAGTACAAACTCAAGGAAAAAGCAGATAATTAAAGGGATGTTATGATATGAAATTTTATTCTCATTTTAACCTTGGAAATAACCAGCAATAAGTTTAAAAGCAGAAGAACTCCAGAACTATAGTAGTTTAGATTTCAAAAAGAAAATTAACTTGTAGATATCAGATTTGTCCATTTGGTCTCAATTTGTAACTGAGAGCAGTGCAAACTACAGAAGTAGTGACAAGTGAATTGTACTTTAAAGAGCTTTTTGCTTGATATTCAAAAAAGTCAAATCACAGAAATAATCCTCTGTTTACAGCATAAACTTTAGCTTTTGTCCATTGATGTTATTTCCACATATTTAGATTCTGAATTACACTTACCTTCCCAAGATAATGGTATAGAAAAAGAATAAATGGAAAAGAACTAGTGTGCTAAAAAAAAAGCAGATTGCCTCTGGATGATGCAAGATCTACTTAAATATTGTTTCAGTAGACCAACTGATATGTCTAGTAAAAACAGACAAGCTTTGATGCATACAAGCCTGTTTTCAGATCTAATAAAAGATATTACCCTCTATACAAGTTCTGGCTTGCTTAATGCCTTATACCATCCTGGCTACAAAGACACAGCTATTGCTCAAACATTATTGCTACTGTGAACCTTCCAGCCAAAATATCACTGCTGCTGCACAAGTCCTGCTATGAGTTACTTCACATTTATCCAAGATATTTTAATGTAATCTCTCAGAAAGGCTGCAGGGCTACATAAAATACAGCATGGCCACAGTTAATCTGCATTATGTTCTGAAGTGACCTGCCACAGACTCTTGATGGAACAGCAGTAGCAGTTATCAAAATTCAGTCCTTGCAAATCATCCATGTAAACTGGCATTTGCTTACTGTACCATTTCATCAAAAGAGAAATAATGATTGTTTTGGACAATGGGAATTATTTTTGTAGGTAACTGGCAATAAAATAGTTGAGAAAAACTTCTGGACAAAGTTAAAAAAGGAAAGCATGGAATGAAAGCACATAACTAAAGGTTCCAAAATCCTACTAGTCTGCATGCTACTGTATGAAATCCCTCTTTAGACTGAAGAAAGAAAGTCTTTAGTCACATGAAAGGAAAAAACCCTAGCTTTACAAAATTGCAAACTTTCTTCCTGTAAATATTTTTAGATTTAAGCCTTTCTCAGAAGCTATTTTTATAAAGCTCAGATAAAACCATTGATACAAGATCTGAAATGAATCTGTGTTTCTGTTCAAATCATGTTTGCGTGTTTGTTTCAAAATCTGTGGTTTACTCTTAAATAATATTTTCCTATTGTTTCTGATCACATCTTTTTTTTTTTTTTCCCATTTCAAATGTGTAGTGGCAACCCTTCTCCTTTCAGACTACCCCGTTTTGAAGTTTTGAAACTTCTCATGGTTTTTTTAATGACACTGGTTCCACATGAGCCCATTGTCTGGCTCTGCCTCTGCCTGTTGGTTCCCCTTGATTCTTTCAGCCAATTTCAGTAAACCCTGAATGAGGAAAAAGGGCTTTTCAAAGAGATACTAATTCCTACAAAATTTTAGGAAGAGGAAGAAGAAATGCCAAAGAAATGCCCAGAGTGGGAAAGGGAAGTACAACTCAGTTATTACTCCTCCTGCTTGCTATAGCTAATGAAGCTCCTGCCTAGCCCAGCATATCCAACATAAACCAGGCACTCCAGCCCATGAGGAATGTAATTTGGGGTTGAAGGGAGATCAGGGCTGGAAGGATGGAGGATGCTCAGCCCTAGGAAAAGAAGCTGCTTCCCTTCTGCTGCACCCATAGCAACACTGATGTTTACAAACCCAGCTGAGGAGGAGAAAATGGCCATGACGTGGTGGCTGGGGTTTGTGAACAACAGACTCCCTCAGTTCCCCACCAGTGCCATGACAAACACTCTGTGTGCACAGGCATTCAGAAAAGCTGAGGAAATTCACAAACCTACAGAATTTCTTGCTGTTCTTTTTGAACAATGTCCTCATCTAGCACATTTAGGAACAACATTGACAAGTTTTAAGAACAGTTTCCCTTCTTCCCTCACTCTACTCTTAAGGCTGGAAGGAAGTCAAACTTCTTCAAGGTTCATGTGGATGAAGAGGACCATATGGCTGTCAAATCCATTTTTTGAACTCTGTCCAAGTCCTACGAGACGGATGCTTTTCACATGGACACCACATGGTTTATCTGAGGACAGTTCAGCTAGCAATGAACTAGACAGGGAAAATATTTTGAATTGCTCCCTCTCCAAAAGATAGGGGAGATACTCTTTTAAGCCTATAAACAGACTTTTTGACAAATGGTCTCTGCAACATCTTCTGAGTATTTGGTAGGCACTCTGAGAATTTCTGTTCATGCTGTTCATTTAACCCATAAGTGCACAACTAAATGAATAACAGGAAAATGCCACACCATGTTTCTCTTATCATAAGAATTGTTCCTAATCAGATAACATCCTTTCCTCAACGTGAGAGACCACAGAATCTTTTCCTTATAAAATCTACAGAATCCTTTTCTTATAAAATTTCTATGATTTCTGCCTAAGCAACCATTCTTTTGCAGCTGTAAGTATGGAGCACAAACTGGATTTAACTGCTTCTATGAGTCTTTTAAGAGTGACATTATGCCCATTCCAACATCACTGTTAATATCTCTTACAATCAGAAGTTAAAAGATGGAAAGTGAGTGACAACTATGAAGAGAAGTCTTACACTGATGTGAGGAATGGTAATTAAAGCAGTCACCTCAGGAGAAACTAAAATGAAATGTCTATACTTAACCTTTATTTGCAACAAAAAAGAGATAGAGCATCACTTCAGGAGAGTTTTTACAACTTATAGATACATCATTATCATGGGATTTTTTCCCTAATTTTGAATGCTAATTTATATGTAAAGTACTGTCACACAACCTGTTGTTTTCTGAGTGTTGGTGAACAGTGTGTGATGCAGCATCCAAGGGGCTGAACCAGAAAAAAAAGATCTTTTGTGGGTCTGTGGAAAAATTCTGCTTTCTCCCATCTGTTATTCCTCCTTTTGCTACCCCACTGCAAAACTCCACAGCTTTACTCTGCATCAGCAGCGTTGTGAATTTCATTTTTGTCTACTCATGGAGCAGTGCAGCCTCAACCAGAGTTTAAGAACTGGGAATAAACACACCCATTAACAGAGATTTTCTAAATTCTGAGTAATTCCCTCACCAGAATGTTTTGGTTTTCCTTTTCAGCTAGTTCACAACTGGTTTCGCTTTTTGTTTGATGGGCTAGCTGCAGTGCTGGAGCAGGGGAAGCCTTCAGGGAACTGCTTCCCTTCCCCACATTTTCACACTGAATTAAAGATGTCATAAAAGCATTTCTAATCATATCAACAATTTCTAATCATACCAACAGTTGTGTACAGCGGGGAATTAACCAGAATTCTGTCACAGAATTTGGAGCACTTAGTCAGATTTGTGAATTCCTACTGACTTCTGTCTTCATCTCATGGGTATTCTTTAATCAGCAATTTATCTCGCTTGTATTCTTGTGTTTCCACAGCTGCTGCACAAAGACAAACTGGTAACATTTATTTGCAGTGTTGGGGTGTGTGAACCTATTGAGGCAGAAGAGTGTAGCACAAGGTGAGCCACAGCAATGCTCTCAGAAGCCTGAGCAAAGAGGGGCAGGCAGAGATTCCTGTCTGGGCAGGAAGAATTCCCCAGCCAGGAGTCCATGTGCAGATTGCTGGTTCAGGAACCACACAGGGTTATTGCAGACCCACTACCTTCTTTTATTTGGTGCCATAAATAGCTGTGTGCTTCAGCCTATTGTGACCTTTGATTAGCATAGCTTCAAGCTGCTGCTGTCAAGGCACTCCAGAAGACACCTTTAAACCAGGCAGGAGGGCAGCTATAAACAATAGTTTTGGTTTTTTCCCCATGCAAAATTCCTCTGGTATTGCTGTGCTTCTGCAAATTGTACATCAAGTAGAATCTAAAACCTGAAAAGTACCAGCAAAGGTCCTGGGGAGCTGAAGAGCAATCAGTTCTTCATCTCTTCCAAGCCTAAGGCTTCAATTAAAATAATCAAAGTTCCCACTCTTGCTCTTGGCTGAAGAAATGCTTTTTCAACAGAGGGAATTCTTGCCACAAGTTGTACCACCATTGTTTCCACAACTACTGTTCATATCTTTTTGTTGTTGTTGTTGACTTTTATGTGACCTGACAGTCAATTTCTTGGTGGACAATTGCCCACATTATAAAAATCCACTGATGTGTCACTCTTTGGCTCTGCCAAAAAAAAGCCATGGTACTCAGAAGGAACACAGTATTTGGCCTGTCTTTAAAACAAGGGACTGTTTAAACAATAAAAGAAATTACCATCAACAAACACAGCAGTTTATTTTTAAAGTTAAGTGTCAAAATATAAGCAACTACATTTGTTTGAGATGTCACCATGCCTCTGTAAGTTATCATAAACAGTGAAGGGCTTGAGGGAGAATACTGTGGTGGCAAAGGAAGGTACAAGCATTATAGGTGCAGCTATTTTAAGTGCTTTCCCTGGAAAACAAAGTGGATTAATGGGAAATAGGGGGAAAAGCTGAAAGTTGATAAGGGACAAAAAAGGAGACCACAATAACATGCCCAGAAGCATGAAAATCCCACAGATAAAATGGCTGTTTTGATATGATTACGTGTATTTCTAACCCAAACACGAAACACAGACACTTGCAAACTTTCATCATGGTTATGGCTTATTTTTATTGCTGAAGAAAATGCACATACAGCTATTCCTTCAGTAAACAAACTGTTGCATTTGTACAGTGATGAAGCAGCTGCATCCCTTGTTTTGTTTACTGAGTGGCTAACACAGCAACATACTTCAGATTTCCATCCCAAAACATAC
Organism: Molothrus ater; assembly: GCF_012460135.2. Classification (NCBI taxonomy): domain Eukaryota; kingdom Metazoa; phylum Chordata; class Aves; order Passeriformes; family Icteridae; genus Molothrus; species Molothrus ater. The sequence continues at coordinate 8,037,073 of NC_050479.2, read as the reverse complement.
CATCTAATGATCAGCAAAAAACCTAATAATTTTGCTAAATTAGGAAGCATCAGAACTTATCACCACTTGATTTTGAGCTCCAGCTTTTTATTGAAAAACACCCACCCAATGCTGTTCATCTCCTGCAATGAGCAATGGTATTTTAGTTTCTAAGTCTTTTGTCACTGAGTGGTCCAAAAGATAAAATATTTTGCACTAGAGTTAAGGTTGTTGGTCTGAGCCTCTCCAGCAAACTCCAGCATGGGTAGCCTAAATTCCTCCCGTGTTTTCAGCTCAATACCGTATCTTTCACCTCCTGTTCGAAATTCTTGAACTATGTTGCTAATATGAGACTTTGATCTTGGAATTAATAAAACTTTAAGCACTACTTCAGGTATTCCTGAAGTCCGAGTTCGCCATATGTGCCAAACTTCTGTCCTGCCCCAAGCATCCTTTCCCAGGTTTTAAATCCAGGCTTGAAGTCCTCTCGGTCGCTATATAAAGCAGGTATGGAGTGGGGTTCTACCCATCTCCTACTGTGGCAATGTAAATGCAGACGCATCATAGGAAAAAGAATCAAAAAAATCACAGAATATTCAGAGTTGGAAGGAGCCGTGGAGATCATGGACTCCAACTGCAGGCCCTGCGCAGGACACCCTGAGAGCCACCCATGAGCCCTGAGCGCCTTGTCCCTGAGCTCTGCCAGGCTCGGAGCTGCGCCCGCTGCCCCGGGGAGCCTGCAAGAAGGAACAAAAGCTCTGTCCAGCTTTCGGAAAGCGCCGGTGACCCGGAGCGAGGTGCGAGCTCTGCTCTGCGGGCCCTGAGGGCCGGAGCCGCCGCGCCGCCCGCGCTCCCGTCCCGCTCCCCTCCCGGCCCCAGCGCGGCGGGAGGCGGCCGCGCTGACGTCACCACCGTCACCGCCCTGACGTCACCATCCGGGCCCCGGCGCGCGCCCGGCGGCGCGGCGCGGGCCACAATGGAGAGCGCGCGCGCGCCCAACCGACGCGAAGCAGGCCCCGCGCGCGCCCGCGCGCCGCTGGCCGTGCGTGCGTGCGTGTGTTTGTGTGTGTCCCACAGCCCTCGTCCTTCCCTCACCGCCGCCCCGCACACCGACACACCGAGGGGGGGCCGGCCGGGAGCGGCGGCCCCGGGCGGGCACACGGGCAGCGCGTCACCGCCGCGCTCGGGTGGCCGAACCGCCGCCGCGCTGGGCCGGGTGCGGAAGGCGCTGCCGGCGCCGCCATCTTGCCCACGGGGCCCCGCCAGACGCGGCTGCGCCGCCGCCGCCGGGAGCGCGAGGAGCCGCCGCCACTGCCGCCTCCCTCCGCGCTGCCTCCCCCGCACCGCCGAGCCCTGAGCGCGGAGCTCCCGCCGCCCGGCCCGGCCCCGCCACCCCCGCCCGGCCGAGCCCCGGGCGCGCGTCCGCCCACCCCCCCCGCGTGCGCCCGGTGCCCGGACGGGGCGGAGCGGAGCGCGCAGGCCCCGGCCCAGCCCCAGCCCGAGCCCAGGCAGGGCCGCCGCCGCCGCCGCCGGGCAGCAGCTGGTGACGCAGGAAAAACGCCCCAGAGAGAGAGAAGCGCTCAGGGCCGGCACCCGGAGCGCGGGCAGCGGCGCCGGATTTGCCCTCCCGCTTCCCGCCGCAGCGCAGCCGAGTGGGAACCGGGGGAAGCGGAGCCGCCCCCTCAGAGCCGCGGCCTGGCATGAGACCGTGCCCCGCCGGCCGCCGGGCATGAGGCAGCGCCCAGGAGGGCTCCGGGCCGCCGCAGCAGCCGCCGCGGGACGAGGGGAAGCGGTGCGGGGGTGAGTGCGGAGCGGTGCCCGGGCGGGGCCGGGCAGCTGTTTGTGCTCCCCGGGGATGGGGCTCCGCGGGCCGGGGCGCGGCTGGGGGCGAGGACGGAGCTCCCCGGGACCCGCGGGGCGTGAGGCGGCGGCAGCGCCTCCCTCGGAGCCCCGGCGTGTCGGCCCCGCACCGCCGTGTTTTGGAGGGCGAGGGAAAATGGCTGACGGCTCCTCATCCCCGGCTGCCGGCGGGGGGGAGCGCCCGGCGCCCTCGGGGGGCTCTGGCCGCCTCTCCGGGGCCCCTCTGGCCGGACCCCCCCGGTGAGGAGGGCCCGGTGCGTCCCCGCAGCGCTGCACCGGCATCGCCTCCCCTGGTTCTCGCTTCCCTTCGCCCCGAACGCCATTACTGAGGTGGAGTGATTGGGGCCGCGTAGGCCCGGGCGACGCCTGGAAATCAGGCCCTGCCGAGGCGCTTTCCCGACGGTCTCAATGAAATCCAGCAGCAGCAGCTCGTTCACGCCCGCTGTAAACACTGTTAACACGTAGGCCACTCCTCTGGCCTCGGCTTCCAGCGCCCCGGCTTCCATGTACGAAAAACGTTCGTGGCTTTTTCATCTAATTCCTGCAGTTCACCGCGCCGCTTCTCCTCGGAGTTGTGTCTTAGGGCTTGTCTGTAGCGATTTATTTTAGGCAGGACAGCCCTCTTCCCTTGCCCGACGTGTACGGCAGAGGTAGTTGCGTGTAGTTTGGCCGCAGATACTCAGTGTTATTGTCCTCGAGAAAACGGGATTTCACCAGTTGGATGGCTTGTTGGGGTTTTTGTGTGTTAGTTACCACTGTGTTAACATGTGCTGTCCCACTTTGTGCAGCTTTGTTTGTATACAGTGGGAATACCTTTTGAAAATTACTTATTTTGTTCTTGAGTGATTTTTTTTTTCTTTTAGAGGTTTCCAAAAATGTTGGGGTAGTTTTTAAGATGCCGTATTTAATTTTCAGCTTGCTCCTTCAGAAGTCCAGTTAGGTATTTTGGAGATTTGCAGTAGCTCGCAGCTGTACAGGAAAAAAAGAACCTTTCAGAAAAGATTTGTTCTAATTAAATGTTCAAAGGACTCCCAGGCTCGCTGCAGACATATTGTGTCTGTCTCAGCTGTTTTCATGTTATCTGTACAACTCGGTTGATATTCGCAGTTTTGCAGCTGTGTTCATATCACTGGACGTTTGTATCAGCCCAAAGACCCTCTGAAGTCGCAGGCTCAAAGCCAGCACCAGGCCTGCTTTTGCTGACCTACTTGCAGAACTGGGGCCTGTATTTTTTTAAAAAGTTGTCGAATTGAGATACTGTTATGCGTTCTTCAGCATACTGTGGCAACACTTGCTATGACAGATCACGTAACCTGGGTTTTTTGGCAGCTTCTCAGAGGCCTGACAAATGGCTGGTAAAATTGTTACATTTAGGAAGGGGCTATTGATGGCTGTTTGGGGGATTGACCTTTATTGATTATGGAATAGAAACTGTGTCCCTAGTAAGTAAGGGTTAGGGGTGGCTGAAAGCTGTAGGCAGCTAACTTTATTATTCATATTGTACTTGGGAATTTCCTTTTTTCATATTTTACTTGAGAAATTGTCAGGCCTCCCCACCAAAAGTGTTGCTGATCAAGTTGCATATTTATTTCAGCAAAACCCAAGTCATACATGAGGGAGTTGGTTTGTTTGGGCTTTTTGTTTTGTTTTGTTTTCTAAAACAATGCTTTTGATTCTTGGAGTTGAAGTAATGTTTATTCTTTGAACCAACAAACTACGGTAGTGATACCAAGAATTTCAAGGAGGCATATAGAATATGTGTATTGATTATTCTGTTGCAATACACCAGACAACAGTGATACTTAATGATAGCTGTGTACAAAACCCAAAAACATAATCATAAAGCTGCAGTGGAAGAAACTCAAATTATCAGCATGTTTACGGGGAGGGAGTTAACCAGAAATAAATGTAAGATTGTATCATAGTAACTTTTCCCTCTCCAGAGGGTCTTGTACTTTCCTTTTGTGTAGTTTTCTTCGGGGTGTTTCTTTTGGGAAGCTTCTGTCTTAATCTTGCCTGGCTGCTGCTTCATGTCTTGCAGAATTTGCCTTTGTGGCAATTTCTCTGCCCATGGAATTGACAGGAAGACTACATCTGGAGGTGGCAATCAATAAAGATAGTGGTAGCAAAACTGTTTTCCATCTCTGTGGAACACTGTCACCCTTACATAAACATTTTATTCCTCACATTGTGGTGCCTTTGTGCTCAGACCAGTGCAACTACTCTGTGTTCTAAAGGCACACTTTTAGGTTTATGCATTTTATTAATATGCTGAAATTCATAGATGAGAGACTCAAAATAAACTAAAATAGTTATTAGTGTCTATTTTGCAAAATTAAATAGACTTCTGAGAAAATAAAGGTACCTGTAATACCTTTGTTCCAAGACATCTTATATTTGAAATTAAAATTAGTTTAGGACCTTCCAGTATGAATGCAGCCTTGGGTAAGAATGAATAGGAATTAATTTATTTATTAGTTTGAACAATTTATTTTTAAATGGCTTTGAAGTTCTGTTTCTGTCAGGTGTGTATTTAAAATATATTAAATTCCATGGAAAGTATTTCTGCCCTTCCTGCTATGGTTTGGACAAGTTCAGAACTTATTTTGGATATTTGAATGGAAAGTACTCTGAGTGTAGAGATATATCTGTATATGTGTATATAGATATATATATATAGATGTGTGTGTATGTATTTACTCAATTTTTAAAAAGAAACACTGTTTTAATCTATTCTAAGAGATCAAAAATAGGTATATTTTGAAAACATCCAGATCAAGATAGCCTCATTTCTGAAGTAAATGAATGGATCAAAGGTGTCCCTCACTGTTTTAACTTAAAGCAGGATTGTATGTTTTTTAAGGACAATCCAAACCCTGCAAAACCCTTGAAACTATAGTACTAAGTTTAATTCTTTCTCTTGTAAACACAAGAGCCTTGCTTATCCAGCACTTGCAGAGGCCAGAGTGAAGATGTAAGAAACTTTGCTGGACTTTGTGTTCATTTGAAAAGTTGTAAATACGCTTTTGTGTGCAGTTGCTTGCTGAGTGTGAGCATTAACAGTAGTCTGGATGTGGATTCTCTTGTGCAGGTATCTTAATTTTTTTTATGTGGATGTGTCTTCTCTTCACCCTCTGCATAGCTGCACCCAGTTTTATTGTCCATATCACCCCTGTTTGAAATCAGAATTCCAAGTTTACAGCTGGACTTCAGGGTGTGTTTTGGGAACGCAGCTTGGTAGTGTCTGTCTTTCAGTGTAGTCCTTGTCTTTTGCAAAGCTGGCAGCGCTGTGTGCTGTTCCTGTGGACCTGTCTCATACCACACTTGTTATGTGTGATCTCTAAATACACAGCATTACCTTTATTTTTTAACATAACTGAGCGTGGTTCTGATAGTGCAGAGCAGAGGCCAAGAAGGTCTTCTGTTAGCACATACTTGCATGCAGTGAGACTTGAATCTTTCTGTCTGGGAAGTTGGAGCTACTTCAGATTCTGTGTTAGAAAAACACAATTACCTTTTTCCATGTATTAAATCTAGTTTTTTGTTCTCTTACTAATGTAGGAACATCTGAAAGTTCTCACACTCTTATTATGAAGGCCACAATTCTTTATGAGTTCCCTTTTTAGAACAGTTATGTTGTATTGGCTGCTTCTCTTATGCTTAGGGCTAGAACGTGACTTGAGAATATGGTTAACAGAGGTGTCCTCTGCACTTGGGGATTTGGATATTTTGTTTAGAGTTTTCAGTAGATAGGGCAGAAAACTGTTCTGTCACTACCTTGCACCCTCAAATGTCAACTGCTGCCTTTCTGATCCATTGCAGAGCCCACCTGAGCCCACTGGTGCATTGAGCATGTTCTGTAGACTGGGTTGGTGAAGTAATTTAAAATGGGGTGTTGGTGACATTACAGGAGAGCTGTTAATAACTGTCCTCACTGCAGAGGGTAGGAGGAAAATAAGTAAGGTCTTAAAGTAGCCAGTTGTGACTTGGTATTAAAACTTTTTGCTTCTCTTTCATTTTTTTTTTCCTTGAGGGAGCTTAACAGCACAACTGGTTTCTTCTGCATTTTGTGTTGTGAATTTTCTAGTATTTGCTTTGTTTTATAAGAAGCCATTAGTTACTCATTTTATTTGAGAGTTGAATTCAGTCTGCTTGTTATTAAGGCTTTTTGGTTGACACGTTTTCAAATAAAAATTATAATGCTTGAAATGAAAACCTCTGGGATATAGGTATGTTCCCAAGCTTGCTTTTTAAAAGAACATTGTTGAAATATGATTTTCTTAAAGAATTATTTACTCTTGACTATGAGAATGATTACTTGCTTTTGGTTGACTTTGTGTCAGTACAGCTCTGAAAGAGATCCATGGGATGTAGATTTAAGGTGTAGGCATATTTTGAAGGCTGATATTATCAACCATTTCCTTGAAGTCAGGTTGAAGATGCTTTGGAGGTTATGGGTAACTATCAGGAATGTTACTGTGGGAAGCTTGTATTTGTATCATCCTTGATCTACAAAACCACTGTGTAACCCTGTTTAGTGACTTAGTTTTTGTTACACGTGTAACTGCTGAGAAAAATGTGATTTTCTTGCATTTATCTCTTTGCATGGAGGTTTCAGCAAATCCTACTGTTTGGTTGTTAGCATTCAGCTGTGGATTTACTCAGAAGAGGGGAATTCCACATTGCATCATTCCTTAGAGATGTGCTTTTTTTCCAAATTCTGTTTTTAAGCTGGGATTCAAGACTGTGTGGAAGGCAAGACATCCTTGTTGCATGAGTTTCCTCATATCCTCTCTGTTACAAATTGCAGAAGACTTCTTTTTTTAACAGAAGTGTTCAAGTGACTGCTTCAAAGTAATGAAAAGTATGTGGAGGGAATTTCAGGGCTGTCTTTTCATTAAGCTTTCATGTAAAATACCCAAAACTCAAGTAATAGAAAATTATCCCTAGAAAAGCCTTTAAGACAAGTAGCAATTTTTTGTAACAGTCAAATGGCACATGGAATGAGAGAAAAATGTTCCAAATTCCACAGAGTTCCGTCCTTAAATAATTTAGTTGCTGGTTAACCTTTTCTTGAGCTTCAGTGGGACTGGGTGTGGGAAGAGGAAAAGGTTTGGTTTGTCTTAGCTGTAGCAACATGAAATGGTGAAAGAAGGAAAAAAAGATTGTTTAGAAATGTGTTCAGTAAGAAAAATCAGTAGTGATGTGTGTCAGTTATGATCTCTCTGTTACCAGAGAGGCTTTTTTGGTTGGAGGAGGGTGTCCTCACTGCCACTGTGCTGTGGGATAGTGGGGACAGGCCTGTGTTGGCTGTGGGTGGAACTTCAGTTTTCTTGTCCAGAAATAAATTTGACAGTGGGGTGAAGAAAAGTGTCATTTTAAATATAAGATAGGAATGAATGTTGTTGTCAAAACGTTCTTGGTAAATTAGCCTTGAGTTGTTTATGGTTTATGTTTTTCTGTCGTTTTAGCAATAAAGTACTTCAGTGTGTTTTTTAGTAAATTTCAACAGGACAAGTTCCTGAATTTGAAAGTTAAATGAGAAAGACGTATCTGTTTAACTTAATTTATAAGTAAATATGTTGATGCAATGCTGAAATTTTGATAAACCAAAACATTATACTATACATTAAACTATAGTTTAAACTGTATTTTAGACTTTGTGAATTTCTGATTTAGAAATAGAATATTAATGGTTTGATAATTTCTGATGTTTTCTTTTAATGTGTTTTCCTGAATCCTTTAGCTGTGAGGATTTCCTTTTTAAAATCTTAAATTGTGACATAAATCCTCTGGAGGTTGAAGATATAACTCAAGTGGCTGGTTCTACAGTTTCAGGTTCCAGTTTTGCACAGCTCTCCATGTGTGTTGACCTGTCTTTCAGACAGTGTTTTATTAACCACAGTGGCACCTTAAAATCCCAGGTGCTTTCCCTTGAATACTTGCAGTGGTGTGTGTGTATGTAGAAACACATGTGCAGACAATCATGCACTGGGACTTTTTCTAGGATGATGTACTGACTTTTTTTCTTAGGTGAGGTGATAATGTCAGATTTCTGAATTGCTTTGCAGTTCTCTTGCTGTGTCAGGATGTCCTTGTGATAGTTTTGGTAATTAGGCAGAAACACAGCCTGAAAATTCTTACAGTGTGTGTTCTTGTAGCAGTTCAGCCGGGTTCCTGTGGTTGACAGTTTGTCACATGTCTAGTGAAGATGCAGCTGAAAACATGAATTCCCTTTGTGCCATTTGAGAAGCCTTTTTTTCCCTTTCCTTCCATGTATAGGATTGGAAAACTGAAGTTGGTTTTTTTGTTGTTTTTTTTTGAATGGATGCAGCAACCATCAGTTGAGTGATGTTCAGTGAGATGTCAGTGATTCAATGAGGTAGTGAAGCCTTGCTGTAAGCTAATGTGTCATGAAAAAACCCCAATCAGTCCCAGCCTCTGGTTAGCAGGTGTATGGCTGGAATTTTCCACCTATCTGCACCATTCTGAGATTTTTGACTAGATGAAGCAGAGTTTGATAATTCATCCTGTCGTGAATGTTCCTTTTATTTTCTGTCACTTTCCTGATAATGGTATGAGTATTTGGGACCAGTAGAACCCCGCATATGTTGCCTGGAGGCAGCTGGAGGAGGACAATGGTTAGTTTAGTTTCATTGTTGGCAGGTGAGAGCCAATATAAGAGTTTAATTGGAAGGTTCCACTGCCCTGTGTTGGTTGATCCTTAGATGATACTTGAGGAAATCATCTTTGTCTGAACATGGAATTGTACCGGTACTCAGTGCACTGTTTGTGTCACATTTCCCCAGGTACAGGTATCACCCTGAGGGCTGAGGTGTTGTGCAGGTTATGGACTCGTGTAGGCCAGCAGTGAGTAACTCAACAGTTGAGAGCAGAGGATCAAACTCTCTCCCGCTTCGTGCTCTCAAGTATGTGCTTACACTGTGCTACACCTGAAACACACTTTGAGGGTTTGGCAGTGTTGATGAGTCACTGAAGTTCTTTGTGGGTGTGAAAATACAATAAATAAGTAGTAGTTCATGCTTAAAATGAAGACTAACCTTGTAGTTCTACTTTCAGTTTTACAGCAAAATTGCTTTAAATGTGAGTTTATCATTGTATGTCACTTAAGTTCTAAATTGCAGTTGTCCACTAGAATTCTTTATTCCATATATTTGACATAATCAGTTTCTCTAGTGTGTTTCATCAATTTAAGTTCTTGTCTTAGAACTTCCTTCCAGAAATGAAGTGGGGGGGGAGAAGCCTGAACAACCATGTTGACTTTTAAACAGTTCAGTTGCAATGATTTTTCTTTTGATAAGAATTGTGAAGAAGTTACTTTGGGGATACATTTCTATAGGTATAACAAAACTTTGCTTCTCACATAGGCTACCAAAGTGTTTGTTTTCTCTTAAGCTATTTTCATGGTTTTTGTGATGATTTTCTTTTAATAAGAAAATATTAAAATCTTTGTAGTTTGCTCCTACTTGCCTGTTTGGTCAGGTATTAGTAGTCTGCTTTCAAGGAGAGTTGTCTTGTCTCTACTGAATAGCTGATGTTCTGTTTCCCCAGAATTGGTGATGCTAGGGGTATACTTTGGAGACACTTTGTAGCTGTCAATAAGAAAGTGTCTGCATTACACACAACAGCTTGTCACAGGGTGCATGTAATCAGTTGAGTTTTTCCTTTGCCTTGCTGCATTTGTAAATATGAAGTTGATATTTGAGGTGCCTTGTTCTTGTACAGATTCTTGATAAATGGAAGTGAAAAGTTTTCTTCATATTATTTCATCAGGACATGGGGTTTGTATTTCAGAGTGATTTTCTCTACAGAACTAAAAGCTTATTTTTAAAAATGCGTCCATTATTCATTTTTTAGCCGAATTGTCAGATGGCTTAGTGAAATTACTTTAAAATTGTGTGTGGTGAAAAACAAATGATGCAAGGAGCCTTGGGAAAAAAATTATGAATCATGGCCTATATAAGCATTTTGATCATTTAAGAACCATTTAGGGGGATAGCAGATGGATCCTGTGATCCAACCTGGCCTTGAACACTTGCAGCAGTGTGACATCCACAACTCTGGGCAACCTGCTGGAGTGCTTCACCGCCTTCACAGTAAAGATTTTGTTCCTGGCCCATCATCTAAATCCACCCTCTTCCAGCTTAAAGCAATCCCTCTTGTCCTGTCTCTACATGCCCTTGTCAGAAGTCCCTCTCCAGCTTTTTTCAAAGTCCTCTTTATGTACTGGAAGGTGCTTTAATGTCTCCCCAGAGCCTTCTCTTCTCCAGGCTGAGCAACCCCAGCTCTCTCAGCCTGTCTTTATGGCAGAGTTGCTCTTGTCCTCTGGTCCTTTTCCTGATCCCCTCTGGACCTGCTCCATGTCTTTCTTGTGCTGGGGACCCCAGGGCTGGACACAGCACTGGGGGTGGGATGTCAGCAGAGCAGAGTAGGGAACAGAGTCCCCTCCTTTGCCCTGCTGCCCACACAGCTCTGAATGCAGCCCAGGACTTGTTTGGCTTTCTGGGCTGGGAGTGCACATTGCCTGGGTTGTGTTGTGCTTCCTGTCCCCCAGCACACCCAAGTCCTTCTTCTCCTCAAAGCTGCTCTCATTCCATCCTTTACCTGGCCTGTACTTGTGTTTCGGGTTGCTCTGACCCATATGTAGGAGCTTGCACTTGGTCTTGAACTTCAGGTTCCTCTGAGTTTATATAAACATGGAAAATGGGGAAATAGGAGAATGAAGCTTGTCATTAAACTGGTGTTTCCCTCACACCCCTTAATTAGGAGCTCTTCCTCCCGTTGGATCCTTGACTCATTCAGTCAGATGGAATTGGATTGTCATTCAGTATTTTATCTGTGGAATTCTTTCTGTAAATGCATGTGTGACATCAGTCTAAATACTGAGTAGAATTATTCCTCTCTTAATAAGGAAGCTTGATAGGTTCTTTAGGTTCTTTCTATTCTCCTCCTGTATATGTTACCCAATCATTAATCAATCAGCTTGTGTTGTCTTTGTGTTATTGATGAAGAGCTGAGACACAGAGGCTGTGAACTCCAAACCTACCTATTGCCATAGCTTTTCAGTGGATTTTTGTTAGATATTCAGGAGTTACAGAGTTTTTTGGGCTTAAGTTTCTGCTGTGCCTCCTCACTCTTTCTCAGTTTTCTCTTTCTCTCAATACCAAGAGGAATGAGAGGAGGATGAAAAGGTGAATCTGAAAAAGGCCAGTGTGTTCTCCAACAATGTTTTTGAACAAGACATAGATTTAACTTTGGGGATTTCTATATACCTGCCTTATAAGCCAGAGATTTCCCTTTTATTTCTGAAGTTCTGTTTCTTTCCTTATAAAACATCATTAAACTTCTGTGACAAATAAGGTACAGACAATTTTTCTTCCTGGTGCCTCAGTTGATTACTGTTTACCCAGGGGACTTAGTTCAATGGGAATGAAATTACAGTGGAAACCAGATTACTCTGAAAATTCCAATTAGGTAGGAGAAAAATGACAAATTCAGCCTTTGACAAATACAGAGAACATGTTGTGTCTGTCTCTCATGCAGTTTTGTTAAATGAAAACTTGTGAAAAAGTCCTAAGATGTTGACTGTCACAGTGAATGTAGCTGTTGTACTCAGCTACTCGTGCTCTATCTCCAGTTCCATTTTGGTTTTTGCCTGAGTTTCCAGGTAATGTTTGAGTTGTAGAGTTTTGCTTACAGTTTGATAGCTCTGGCTTTTTTTTTTTTTGTCATCAGAAATAAAATTTTTGCCACCCTCTGTGTTTTACAACTTCTGTGTTACCTGCTGTGGCTTTGTCATTAAGTTGTCTGCTTGTAGTGAGAATATTCAAAGTATTACTGCCAAATAATTTTCCTGACTCATAGTGATCTGCTGAGTATTCCACTGGCTTTATCATAATTTCCAGAACAGTTTGTTGCCTTCACCTTCTCAGACTTCTTGCACTTGGCATTATTTGCTGTGGCTGCTTAATATTTCTTTCATGACTGAACTTGTGCTGTTGGTGGACTGACATTCCTGGCATTTATCATCTGCTAAACAGCTTTCTCTATGTACATTTTCCTGTGATATCCATTGTGCTTGGGAAGAATTTTGCTCCTTATGACTTTTCTGTGTTGTAAAGGCTCATTTGTGCTATAATGTACATGAACCTTGATTATATATTAGTTAAATATGTGCTAATTCTAATTGACTGTGTTCTGTTTCCTTCCCTTTCCCTTCTCTTCTAGGGTGTAATTTCATGAGAGATTTGCAGTGATGCTGAAAGAGTTGGTTCTATTCATGGTTATGTGTTCTTCCTGTTTCTCCTGCCATTGTTAGTGTTCATATGGCATATGATGCAGCTGAAAACTAAAATTATTTTATTCCTATCCTCTAGTTACCTTTCAGCCAGCTTGGCTTCTTGATCTGGCTGGTGGTGTGGTGATGCAAGGGCTAATTCCATAGTGGTGAAAAAGTGGTTAGGATGGAAGGCAGCAGGATTGCCCTCCTTCCCTTCTTGTCACAGTGGAGACTTCCCTGATTTCAAATGGACTGAGAGGCTTTACAGTGGGTGAAGGCCTGTCCACATGCAGAAATCCAATGAGACTTATTTTCTAAAACTGATCAGGATATAATACTTGTACTGGGGGATGAGATTGCTGTTGCACACTGAGATTCTAACAGTAGAAGCAGAATAGATCCATGCACACACTGTGGTAGCAAAACCACCTTATTGGAGTCCTGTCACTCTCATGTGGTGCTGGTTTAAGCACTGTCCCTGAGAAGAACCGGTCCAGTCTCCTCTTGTCTCTCCTGGCCTGTTGGTCAGCCCAGCTCAGAAGTGGGATCTTTGTAGGCTGTTTTGTGAGGGAATGAGGGCTCATTAGCTAGGGGGTTTATGGGATTGGCAGTTTATGGGATTATTTCAGTGCAGGGAGAACAGCAGCAGTTGTTGTGGATTTTTTTATTTTGTGTGTGGTGGGTTGTGGTTTTTTTGAATGACTTTCTGGTTTTCAGATAGCTGCAACAGAGTTCTTAAACCCATCCTGAGCCTTTAGGATGATTGTTTTCTCCCTTAGTTGATTGTTTTCTCCTGCATTTCTCAGTAAAGAGGGTTATGACATGCTTTTTAATAGGCTTTATGGATGCAGGAATATTGTGTTTCTGGGACAGTGGTGTCACTTCTTGCTTCTGTGGGGGGGGAGTGAACATAATGGAAATAATTCTCTTATTTCCAGCCCTGCTTTGTTCTTAGTGTACTTTCTAGGGGCTTCTTGTTCCTTTCCAACCTTCTCTGCTATGTATCTTTTTGCATTTATATCAAACTACAGCCTTTTGTGTTGGCAGAAGGAGCATGAAGACAGAAGACAAAACTGCTGTTCTGTTGCCACTTCTTACTTCCCTATAGAGAGGCCAAGATTTTTAAGGGGAGTTGTTACACAAGTTCTCTGGAGCAGGTGGATAGTTTTCAGGGATTTCTGGAGCATTCTGGAGCATTTCAGGGCTTTCTGGGGCATTCATCTGCCTGGGAAAATGGGCTTGTATGAGTTTGGTCGGAATGGAGCACATTTAAGGCAGACAATATTAAAAGACGTGAGCTGTCATCTTGTAACACCTCTAGGGAGCTTGTGCAAGCTTGATTTTTCAGTGTAAGTATCTTCTGACTGAAATGGTAGTAAGGCAGCAGAAAATGTCAAAATGTTTACTGGCAGTTATCTGGCATGGAACAGTACAAAAACCGCCAGGCTGAGTAGGCAGTTGGTACGTTGAAACTATTTGGAAGTTGGGCTAAATTGTTAAATAGTTGTTTGTTAAATAGTTGTTAAATAGTTTGTTTGTTAAATAGTTGTGAAGAAGCTTATTGAAACACAAATTTTAATGCTGGTGTCACTTTCGTCTGTATTAGAGATATTTGAATTACACTTGACAATGATGATGGTAGAGTTTGGGTTCTTGTGCTTACTTTGTGCTGATTAAACATTACATGAAAAGTAGAGTTTAAAAAAAAAGTAAAATTAACGCTAGTACAGTTACAGGAATGCTTAGATATTTGAATTTAAAGCGTTTAAAAATATCTAGGTATTTCACAAAGTTGTTAGGATTCAATAATGTAATCTGCTTCCAGCTTAATACCTCTGTTAGGTGTTGTATCATGCTTTAATTATTTACAATTAACCAAGCAGTAAGTTGTATTGGTTTTATGCATTGTGTGAAAATTTCCATGTGTTGATAATGTCACAGAATATTAGATGTAAAGACTACTACCAATTAATTGATTTTCTTTAGAACTGTGTTTAACATAGTTTAGAGAAGGCATTAAGTTTTCCATAGGGCACATGAAGCAAGCCAGAGGGGCTCAGCCTGAGTTTTGCAGGCCAGTTTTAAACTCCACTTTTTTACCAGAATCTTTACAGTCCAGTTGCAGTGTTGGCATGGGGTGCTGCACACCACAGTGACACATCAGGAACTGGGCATAAGCAGGGTTTAAGAAACAGTGCACAAGTAACATGTAACAATAACGTTGTAGTAATATCCCTAATTTACTGGCTGAATGACTTCAGCCAACATTTCAAATATTTATAGCCCTGAGTTTTGCAAAGCCTTAAGTGCAGTATATATACTATAAATAAGGCCATGTTTTAAAGCTGCAAGTGCAACAAAGCTGCAAGATGCCATTATCCTTCCCTTCAGATACTTGAGAAAGAATGGAGGTAGCAAAAGTTGTTCAGCACTTACCAGTGGCCTCATAAAATGCATGAATCTCATCAGAAATTACAGAATCCACAATGTGTTTATGTATCTCAGGAAGAAACCAAGGCCAGGGATGGCACTGAACATGAGTGAGGATTTGGACCTTGGTATGGTTTGGCACAGTCTTCCAGGCATGGAATGTTGAAGAGTTATTTTGTTTTTTACTCTGTTCTGTAGAAGAATTGGAGTTGTGAATGGTATTAAATGGCTCCAGTACCTCAAAGGGAATGTTTTGATTTAAACTTTTCTAATTAACTTGTTTAGATTTTTGTCAGCAGTTAGTATTATCTGTAATCCTGAGGCAGTTGGACTAGATGATCATTGGAGGTCCCATGCAGATGAACAAAAGAATTCTATTCTTAAATATTCCTAGGATGGAAGGAGGAAGTAGATACCTCATTATTTTAGCTTCATCAATCCTGCCTACGAAATTGTGTTTAAAAAAACCCTGAGCTTTCTTTGTGAGCCCTGCAGCAAAAGAAGGAAACAACATCCAAGGAAGTTTCAGAGGTTTATCTTCTGTTTATCCTCTATTAGAGCTAGGGTACAAAAGTTCTTAACAATTATGAAGGGCTTGTGCCTCACTCATAAAAAGAAGTGAGATGTTCTGTGGATGTCTTTTGGAATTTACAGGACCCCTGTTCTTCTCTACTTAACTGTAGGACCTGGCTTAGAGAGACATTCTAGAATCTAATGCAACCTAAAATAACAGCAAAACCTTCCTGCATAGATTGCAGAGCTGAAGTACTATCAGTGGCTTCACCACTACCCTCACAATATTTGATACAAACCCCAATATTTTTAGCAAGTTAAAGGTCCGAGCATTTGATGATGAAAGGAGAAGGCCTTGAGCATTGCCAGGGTTGGGCATCCACAGCCTCCGTGGGCAGTGTATTCCAGTGTCTCACCATCCTCAAACTTAAAAATTTCTTCCTAATATTTAACCTAAATTTCCCTTCTTTCAGTTTGTGCCCATTACTCCTTTTCCTGTCACTGCCACTCCTGATGAAGAGTTGCTCTCCAGTTTCCCTGTAGACCCCCTTCAGATATTGGGAAGTTGCTGTGATGTCTCCACTCAATCTTCTCCTCTCCAGGCTGACCAGCCCAGCTTTCTCAGCCTGTCTTTGTTAGGGAGATGCTTTTACCAACGTTGTGGCCTCCTCTGGACTTGCTCCAACAGTTCCATGTCCTTGTATTGGGGACACCAGAACTGTACACAGCGCTCCCAAGTGGGGTCTCACCAGAGCAGAGTAGAGGAGGAGAATCAAAAGATTTTAGAGACTACCTGAATTTTTGTACTGCATTGTAACACAGTCTGATTAAATTTACAGGGAAAAAATAGAGTTTTAAAAAAATAAACCTTTACTGAGTGAAACCAGAATTATTATCATGATTTTAACAAACAGGAACACATTCCTAGCCAAACCCTTTACCTAGCAATTTGCAATTTCATACTGTTAATATATTACCAATTACGTAGATAAAGCTATAAAATTACTAGAGCCCATCACAGAGTAACATGAGTTATCTGGTAAGACTGGCACAATAGAATGTGCACTAACAGCCAAGTGTCAGGTCATTTACCTAAAAAAGCACATACAGAAAACTTTGTCTGTATTGGTGAACATGACAGAAAGCACAGTTATTTTACAAAAGCAACTGCCTGCGAGCAATTGTTACACATACATACACATACATAAATACTCATACAAACATACACCAATTGTATGTTTGTAGCAGGAATGAGTCTTAGCTCTGTTTTTTAATAGAAACATATAATTTTGGTTACACAACTGATAAGAAACTTGTGAATTACAGCCTTTTACATCTAGAAAAAAAATAACTAGCCAGGAAGTTCTCCCTCCACATCAATTTGCTGCCCCAGTGAAATGACAATGCAGTGGGATGAATCAAATATCTGAGCCCATTACAGAACATGAGAGACCATCCATTGCCAAGGTAGCCTGACTGTTCTGGGGTTTGCAACTATTTATCTACTCCCTTGCAGTTAGGGAATAAAGATGTCCTTTTAAGATTGCTGTTTCTATTCTCTTTGACTTCTGGGCTTATCAAAGAAGAAAAAGAACTGAGAAATCAGCAGACAAGAACTACACAAAGTGTACTTTTAACTGACACTTTCCTTTCAAAACTATCAGAACTGCCAATCAGGCACACAGACAAAATCAGGAAGAGCAGAAGAACCTACCTTTTGGTCCAACTTTTGAGAGGAGTTTACAGCATTTCCTCCACAAGACATGGCATCTCCTCCTTGGTTCTGAAGCCCCAAATTATAAATACAGTAAGGCATTATTTTGAGCTAGGAGTTTTTAAGCTGTGGAGTTCAAGAACAGAACCAATCCATCTAAAATGTGTGTTTTGCAGGTCTTTTAGCTTGTGCTGCAAGAAAACACCTGACTGCTTGAATTAGCACACTGAGCTAAGAAAAGCAGCTGATACCACTATCTCCTATATATAGATACACTTTCAATTAAGAATAATGTACATACACAGAAACCATCTCTAAACATAAGTCTGAAAGCACAAATGATAAAGAGTAACATATTCAGTAAAAGTGTTCTTTGTGCAAGTGAAAAGGGAGGATGCCAGATACATTCCCAGAACACTGGGACTGTTTTTGCTCAAGTGTGATTGAACTTTGCTGATGAATTTTGCTCCATGGCTTGCAGAGGTGTAGCTGTCACATCCATTTTTGAATTGGATGAATCCAGGACCAAGCTGTTGGTTTAACAATCAGAAGTAAGGGACCAAGAGCATTTAATCAGTCTTCAGTGCAAACTTTAGACATGCTATTTTCTTGAAGTAGTGACAGATGTAACAATACAATAACAATTACTCCACAGATGATAGATTACCAACTGCTGATGTATTCCTTGTCCTTGCCTGAACTGTTCTATGGCTGCCTGAAAAGGACTGGGTTTGCACTTGGACCTGAAGCATCAGCTCAGTCCTGATTGGCTCTATTGCCAAGAACACATTTTTTGAGTTGCAGAAGGACAGCTTTGTGCATAAATAAACTGTAGCATAATTGGGAAAAAATATAACATAACAGTGTGAATTGGGTCTGACTGAAACAAGTTATATTCTGAAGTTCTTTGATATTTTTGTTGTTTTAGTTTTGAAAGTATTTCCTGTTGTAGCTTGTTCTATTAATAAAAGGTAAAAGGAAGTCTTACCCACTTCTTTGCATGTTCATTGGGAATTCAAGAAAAGGGCTTTATAGTTAGTGAAAGTCATGGTTCAAACAATTTAAGCATTTTAAGATAGATTTTTGCATTTACTAGATAGAAATCACTTAGTAAGTTTGCTTTTCTTATGTTCCAGTGTGTGCATTTTCCAGTGCTTTTTATATTTACTGGATTCTGTTCTTGAAAAGTCTGGATTCTTTTACTGTCATAACTACAATTTTCATCTCCCATCATAAAACCCCATATTATTTAGCTACTTATCAGAATGTAGTTTCTTCATTGCTGGGAAATATTTAGACCAGTAGTTTAAATAATAGAATTTTAGGGGCTGAACATTTATGTCCCTCTTCCTTCTGTTACTGAGATACACTGGATATCCTTGAGGATGTATTTTAGTACCAGTTGAACCAGTATGACCCCCAGTGAAAGCTCCTGAGAGTGCAGGGTGGTTGTACAGGATGAGGCCCAGTCTTGCTCATCCCTTTGTCTGTGGCAGCAGCCTGGGACGTGCACCTATGGCAAAGCATGACAGCAGGGCCACAGCTCCCTGAGGGGAATCAGGTAATTGTCTTAACATTCGGTGGGTTTTTGTCTAAGGCATTGACTGGCTGCTGTATATTTGGATTCGTCTCTGTTTACTGTCACATGAGCAAAACACTTGTTCAGAAGAGGAGCTGAAACTGTTTTTTCCATCTGGTAGCCAGAATGAAGTGTGTGATCTGAAGGTCTGTCCTTGCAATACATTATTTGTGAAAAAGCATCATGTGCTATAAGTAAGCAGAGGTGCACTCTCTGACTGTTTCATGTCCCAGGAAGTATTGGCAGGTGAATGTCTTTTGGAGAAAGACACTTGCTGCTGCTCTCCAGTTCCCTTTCAGTGCCTGGCCTTCAGCAATTACTGCTTTGAAGCAAGACAGTCCTTTGATGTAAAGGGTTTCCTTTTTTTATTTAAGTCTTTTGGGAAGTTACTCCACATGGAAGCACCTTTCCTCTGAAGTCACACTGACATGCTTGGGAGTGTTTAGCCTGGAGAAGGCTCTGGGGAGACCCTAGAGCCCCTCCTAGTATGGAGAGGGGGCTTACAGGACAGGCATGCAGTGATAGGACAGGGAGAAGGGCTTTAAACTGAGAGTAGGTTTAGAATAGATGTTAGGAAGAAATTATTTCCTGTAGTGAAGCACTAGTGCAAGTTGCCCAGAGAAGTTTTGGATGCCCCATCCTTGAAAGTATTGAAGGCCAGATTGGATCAAAGGAACAGCCTGGTCTAGTGGAAGGCGTCCTGTCCATGGCAGGGGGTTGGAGCTGAATGATCACTGCAGTCCCTTCCAAGCCAAACCATTCTGTGATGCTGTGAAACAAGTTAATAGATTTTGGGTATATTGGCTTTGTTGCCTTGATGTGCAGAACCAAATCCTGTTGTCAGCCTTGGCTTGAATACAGTTTGTTTTAATTAGAATTTCTTGGGCTTCAAGTTTAAAAGATCACTTTCTGTGCTCTTACTGCTTGCTTAAACTCATGTGAGTGCTGCATGCATCTTGAACAAAGTGAAGTTGGATACTGTTAAGTAGATGTATCTTAGCCCCAACACCAAGTTTTGAAATTAAAAAGAAAAGAATCCTGAAAGAACTGAGGTATGTTTCCAGACAATTCCCCTTTATTTTGTTATCTGAATTTGAGGGCAAATAGAATTGTATGTTTACATAGATGTTCTAAATGTTTCAGAAACTTATGCTGCCAAATGACTTAATTTCAGGTGTATTGTGTGGAATGATCACCAAAAAAGGTTACTTGAAGTAACCTGGTCTTCAGTGAGAACAGTTTCGTTTGTAACCATCACAGTTACTCAAATTCTGTCTTGTACTGTACCATTAAGACATTTATTGCTTTGAACTAATGTTGGAACCTGATGCAGTTGACTATGTCTCATATATACTCACTTCTTTAGGAGAAGGAGCTTAAAGTGGTTTTTTTTGTAATATTTGCTATTTGAGATAACATCTTCTGACTGCTGCTTATCAGGTATTTTTTAAATGTTGAAAGTTAGACACTTCTTGCTCTTCTGAATAGTAGCTTAATGACAGGTTTTGTATTAATCATTGAATGCATTTCACTTTCACTGCATGTCAGTGTTGATGAGTGAAATGCTGTGACCTCCAGTTCTCTATTCTGATTATGTAAATAATTTCCTCCTTCCTGAAAGATACAAGGCACAGGGAGGAAAGAAAATGGAAAATGTGTGGGGGTGTCTATATGTTGTAACTACTGAATTAGGTCAGTGTTACAGATTTGGGGGAGGTGTTTCTAGTTAAAAAGTCGTTCTGGTTGAAATAAAGGCATAGGGTAGAAGTCTAGAATTTTTAAACTAGAATCACATCATAATCCTTGTGATGAGTCAGTACTTATTAAGGCAGTTCCTAGAATCATCTATGAAACAAATCAGTGATACCTTTCAACCCCAAATTTGTGTTGCTGCTGTTGAGCCTTTTTGCAGTACACGTCACACTTGTAATGAAGCACATCTGTGAGCTCCCATTTCATGGGAACATCATTCTGTAAATAAATTGGTGTATGGTTGTTAGAAAGCTCTGTTGTTACATGTTAAGCAACTCTTACTCTGGCATTCATTGTTACCACATGGCAAAGTCGATTTTGTGACATATGTCTCACTTGTGTATAACCAGGAAAAATAGGTCTGTCCCCCTAGATAGGGCTTAGGTAATGCTCATGAATAGTAAAATGTGTTTTGAGGTCTGCCTCTGTCATCTGGTACCTTGCATTTGCTTTTTTCTGAGACTCTGTATTTTAAGTAGCTAATTCAGGGATAAGGACTGTATGTAGTGGGGTATTTCAGTTACTTTTGAAGAGGAGACTGAGAAACTCAAATGAAGGCCATTCTAGAAGTCAGCTGTATTAGAAAAATATATTTGTTCCTTCATCATTGTGTGCTAAGATCATCCTTCGTGTTATCCTTAACAGAGTATTGTGTACATGTTTGCTTCTTGCCTGCTACTTATCCAGGAACCCACATCTGATTTTTCCCCCCTGGCTTTTGAAAAGCTTGATTTCTCCCCAAACCAAAATTAACCTATTCTGCCATGTAGGCATAAGGCTGCAGCCTGTGGAAGCTGAGGTGAGGTTCAGGTGTGCAGCTGTAGTGGCTGGTTGAGTCTGGAAGCAGAGGCCTCTCCTGGAGGACAATCTTGCACCTGGTGTCCTCTGTGTGGGCAGCAGGGGCTCTCGTGGAGCTCCTGGGTGATGCCTTCTGAATGGGGACCATAGGGAGTCAAAAAATCTAGAGTTGTCTTTTTCTGGGGCTGCTGAAATTCCAGGGAGTCAGGTGGAGCAAAAACTGACTTTCACTTGTGATTTAGTGGTGGATCAGGGTGACAAAAGGAGATGGGAAAAGCATGTCAAATAGGAATTTTCTCAGTGTGCTTCAAAAGCAAGAGTCAGTGGGATTCATTTGACTCAGTCTTCATAGCCTCATAAAGTGCCAGATTAGCAGTAAAGGAGTGAGTTTGTCACTTAGCAGGGTTCTGTCTCCATCTTGACCCCGTGTTAAAACATCCATTCAGAGCTTTGGGTAGAGGTGGTAACTTGTACCTGTGGTATAGGGCAACCCTGGATGTATGGGCAGACTGGGCAAGGAGGTACTGGAAGGCAGTGCTGCAGAAAGGGACCTGGGAGTCCTGGTCTGTGGAGAGTTGAAGGTGGGTCAGCAGTGCCCTGGCAGCCAGGAGGGACATCTGTGACCTGAGGGACATCAGGCACAGCATCACCAGCTGGGCAAGGGAGGGGACTGTCCCCTGCTCTGTGGCGGCTTCGCTGGTGCACCTAAGCTGGTACACGATGATGTAAGAAAGACATGAAGTTCTTAGAGGATATCCAAAGGAGGGCCATGAGGATAGTGAGGGGCCTTGAGGGGAAGCCATGTGAGGAGCAGCTGAGGTCCCTTGGTCTGTTCAGCCTGGAGGAGACTGCGGGGAGACCTCACTGCAGTCACAGCTTCCTTGTGAGTGGAGCAGGAGGGACAGGCACTGATCTCTGCTCTGTGTGACAGTGACAGGACCCGAGGGAATGGCCTGAAGTTGCGTCAGGGGAGGTTTAGGTTGGATGTTAGGAAAAGGTTCTTCTCCAGAGGGTGGCTGGTCATGGAACAGGCTCCCCAGGGCAGGGGTCACAGCACCAGCCTGGCAGAGCTCAAGAAACATTTGGTGAATATTCTTGGGCACATGGTGTGACTCCTGGGGATGGTTCTGTGCAGGGCCAGGAGTTGGACTGGATGATCCTTGTGGGGCCCTTTCCAACTCAGTGTATTCTGTTGATTCTAGGATAGTGTGGTGAATCCAAAGTCAGAAATAGTAGAAATGAGATGTATATAAAAATTAACAGGGTATTCATTAGAATTCAGCTGAATTGTTCTATTGGGCTGTACACTTATATATACATATATGTCACTGCATCAGTTTACATTTGTTTATAAATTATCAAATTCATTATAAATAGGTAAAAAGGCAATTCTTGAGCTGAGCCAAACTGTGCCTTGATGTGTTGCAACTCTAAAAAATTGAATTGAATAGCCTGAATTAAAGAAATTATGAGAATTCAAAGTTTCATGCTTTATTAGTTCTAGAGAGGTTAAAGCAGTGGTGTTCTCTGTGGGCATGTAGTTTGATGTTTTCTCTGAAACAGAAATGGTGAATGAGTGGCTGAAAACAGGACTGGTGAACCACTGCCTTCTAATACTATTTAAATTGCATGAATTGGATTATAATTGCATTTCAGTTGCATTGAAAGTATGTTTGTATATTCTGTAATTAAAAGGAAAATACTTGAACAAGGATATCCCTGCAATTGAGAACATGCCTCTGACTACAAGAAGCACTCAGATGATTTATTGGAAATGGAATGTTTTTAGTTAGCTGCAGCATAACTTGAAGTTACTATTGTGTGTCTTGAGGACATCACATAAACTTGGAGGAAGAAGTGATGGACTCACTGACGAAGTTGGCCTTGTCTAATGCACATGACTAAGACAAGTGAAACTGTGTAAGCCCTGAAATACGCTTTCCTGGGAATGTAATTTAAGTAATATGCATGGAGAATCATCATTAGACTCTAAAGCAAATAACCCCTAAATAAGAGGAAGAAAAAATAGATGAGTCCTTCATGTAAATGTTTTGTATTTACTGGCATCTACAAAATTCATAATATTTTTCTTAGATTTTATTTCATTCTATGAATTTGTAAGATTTTGAGTAAATTGGTTATTTCAGTCGTAGCTTTCTTGTATCTTCTTAAGTTGTGCTACTTTTCTTGAGCAGGTCAGTGTCAAATGGAATTTACAAAAATGCTTTGCCCACATCCTTCAGCTAAGCACAGAGGCAAATCTGAGGGTAAGTTCACGCTAGTGTCAGTCAGTCTGGCAGGAGAGCTGCAGTTTGTCCTGGTTCCCTGGCTGGCATTAGGGTGAGTACTCTCTGGCCTTGCAGTGCACTACTTCAGATAATTAAAGAAACTGAAAAATAATCAGTCTTTGTACATTTGGTGGGGTTTTGTTGTTGTTTCCTTTAGGAGTCTGAACCAGCTCACTTCATGATAATTCAGCCCAAAGCATTAGAACAGGGAAGAGATGAAATCAAGCAGCTTGCCCTTGGCACCAGCTATTTTGGAACTGCAGCTGTTGGTGGACACTTCTGCCTGCAGTTTAAGCCAGCCTGGGCCAGGATTGCTGCTGAAATGAGCTGTTTTACCATTTTCCTGCTTCTTTGCTACCTCGCTTCTTGTGCCAACACAAGTTTTTTATGTGGCTGTTCTGTGACCCAGCCCTGTTAAGGAAGAATGGTGGTGATTAAAGAAGGTTTATTGTGGTGGTGGTTGGCTTAGGGCTGCGGAAAAGTGCAGTTGGCAGCAGTTTGATTTCACTGGTTTATGTGAGTACCTCCAAACCTCCATCAGGTAGTGCAGAAGTGACTGCATTGAACTGCAGTAGACTGCAGTGTGTGTGTGTTTGTATATATAATGTGTGGCAGGAAACTTACTCTTGCTGGTACTTTCTACTTAGTGATCTTTATAGACATCAGCAGAAACCAATTAAATACCCAGGAGGGCATTTTTAAAAAAGCACGGATTAAATACCGAATACATTCATTTCAAAAATTGCATTTCAAAAATCAGTTTCTTCGTAAGGAAAGTTTTGAGTTGTTAATGCATTTGTTCTGGACTTAGTAGGCTTACTAAGCCTTATGAATATGAATTATGAAAGCTAGAGATGGATAATAGTTGAGTGTTTTGAAACAGTACAATTTTACTGAAAAGTGAACATTATTCTAATGACATTATAGAGATCTCTAAGTTTGTTGGTGCTGTTAATACTAGAGACTAGGCAGAGGAGTTAGAGTGTATTCAGTCAATTTTTATTGTATATGATATGCCTTGCAAATTCACACAATATAAGAAAAGATTTTAAAGTGTCTTGGAGAAAGATAACAGCATTGAAATTTAACTTGAGATGAGACATCATAATAAAACACTTGGGAATATGCATAGTGTTACACAGAAATTTCACTCCAGTTGTTAACTTGAGGTTTTGGTGATTGGATCAGGAACTCAGCACTGCCAAATTCATCTTCCTGGAAACTCATACAACTCTTTGTATCAACTTACTTGGCTTTTTAACTTCCTGGGAACTGTTTTTGTTTTATGGGGTGTTTGGAAGTCTGAGTTGCTCTGGGAAATTACATTTCAGATTCCGTGGTTATACAATGCCTGGTGGTATCTAGTGGAATTGGTGATATAACTTAATGCAGCTCTTTTTGTCTGTGTATAACACAGTGAAGTTGAAACACAGTGAATATGGAACTGTTGGTATGGCATTACAAGTTCAACCAATCTGATGTCACAATTTTCTACATATAATCTGCTAAACCACTTGGTGGGGATGTGATGGGCTTTGTAGTGGGGCTGAAAGGCCAGTGGACTCAGGCTTTCATAGGCACATGCTGGGTAAAGGGAATACAAGTCAAATTCCCTGGGTGAATACTGATGTGCTAAGAGGAATTCAGCTGCAGGTAGAATCAGCTGAGGTAGAATCAGTCTCTTAACTCCCTCTGCATCTGCAGTTAGACACTGTCAGGAGGAGACTACTGCAAAGATTACAAATTTGGCTTTTTAGGCTCTTAAGCAAGTCATTTCTACATAGACCTTGAGCAGCACCATGAATTCAGATGGAGAATCTACTGTAGGAATTCAGGCACAAAAGAGCCAGAGCAAAGAGCTGCACAGATTTACTCTGAACACAGAGACAACAGACACACATTTGGAATGTGTGTCAGCGTCTCAATGGTATAAAGGCAGTTGTAAGTGTAATTTTTACTTAGAACATTAAAATAATGTTAAATATTTCAAATGTGACATTGTCAGTTGTATTCAATAAGAAGAAATAATAAGTCTAAAATAAAAGATTCTCTATAGCAGTGTATTTGTTTCTGTAATGTTCTTTTCCAGGTGTGGATTGAGTTTCCGTACATATGTTAATACAGGATGTTGTCTTTTTTTTTCCTCCTCAGATTATGCAATGGTCTCTGCAAGATGGCATGTTCTTGAGTTGGAGCTTTTTAAGGCAAGCATATGCTGGTACTTCAACTTTACTAAGTGGACTATAATTTCTTCTCTCACATCAACTACATAAGCAGACAAAATTGCAAAGATCTGCCCTGTGTCGAGTATGACAGCCACGACTCGTGGCTCTCCGGTAGGAGGGAATGATAGCCAGGGCCAGGCTCCTGATGGACAGTCCCAGCCTCCCCTCCAGCAGAATCAGGTATGGTATTAACAATCAATTCATCTAAAAATAAAGGACTTTGTTCTTTAGAAATAGTGTTCCTGAATTATTTGAATTTGTATATTTCTGGAGATCTCTAGTTAAGTTAGAGGCTTTTGTGTGCATGTCTGGAAGAACAACAATATTTCGAGGGATGAAGGCGGTGGTATTGGCAAAGTAAATATGGTTAGAGAGCATGGCATTGCAAAAATGCTTCCTTTTCAGGCAGTGGCATAATTCCTTCAATCATACCTGTTTTGGATAAAAAGGCTTCTTGGATTAATACCAGAAGCTTCCTCAGAACCACATTGTAAAACCTGCCACAGATTGGTAAAACCACTCTGTGAGTTTGGTTTCTGCTCAGTTTTGCAAAAGCACCTTCTGGATAAAGCAGCTTACTCAGGTATCAGCCCTTCCAGAGCAGCTGCATCCGGGTCTCTGTTCATTGTACTTGACTTCCTGAACAGCTTCTCATGTTCCTTGCTTTCAGAAGAAAAGCAAAAGCTTTCATATATTGCATCACAGTGTAATACAGTGTAATGACTCTTTTTTGTTGGGGAAAAAAATACCGGAGAAGATGCAGTATCATGTAAAGCCAAAACCATTTAAGAGAAGAACCATGCTTTGTTATTTCAGTGTGAAGATGGTATTTTTTTAATACCATAAGGTTTAGTGATTGCTCCTTCCTGAGAGTGAGTTGTACTTTGATATGTGTGGTGGGCTGGCCCTGAACTGCCAAGGAAGTCTCCACTGTCTGACTCCCTCTGCCTCAGTGGGATGGGGAAGAGAATTGGAAGGAAAAAGTGAGGAACTGTTTGGGCTGAGATAAATGCAGTTTAGTAAATGAAAGGGGTAGGGGGAACAAGTGATGCAAGTGCCATCACTCACTACCAGCTGATGATGCCCAACCAGTCCCCAAGCAACAGCTGCCTTGGGAAAAGAACCCCTTTGTTTTATTGCCAAGTGTGACGCTCTGTGGCATGGAGTGTCTTTTGGGTCATTTCAGGTCAACTCTCCTGGCTGTGTCCCCTCCCAGCCTCTTGCCCTGCTGACTGCTGGGGGCAAAGTGAGAATCACAGGATGGGTACGATTCAAAGGGACAGCTAGTGGCCATCTAATCCAGGTTGCCTGCTCAAGCAGGGTTCCCTAGACCACCTTACTGGGGATTGTGACCAGACAATATATCTCCAGAGAAGGAGACCCCACAACTTCTCAGGGTAATCCATTCCAGTGCTTAGTCAGCCTCACTGTTAAGTTCTTCCTTATGTTCAGGTGGAACTTCTGTGTTTCAGTTTTTGCCCATTGCCTCTTGTCCTATTCTTGGGCATCATGGGGCAGAGGTCCATTCTCTGGCACCTTTCTGCTATTATTGAGATTCCCTCTAAGCCATCTCCAGGTTAAATAGGCCCAACTCCCTCAGCCTTTCCTCAGTGAGATGCTCCAGTTCCTTCATCATCTTTGCCATTCTCTGCTGGACCTGCTCCAGGAGCTCCACCTCTCTCCTGTACTTACGAGCCCCACATTGGACACAGCACTCCAGGTGATCCTCACAGGGCTGAGCAGAGTGGCAGCATCACCTCCCTGACCTGCTGGCAGTGCTCTTCCTAATGCACCCCAGGATCCCATTGGCCCTCTTGGCCACAGGGACACGGTGCTGGCTTGGGGACAGCTCATTGTCCACCAGGAGCCCCAGGTCCTTCCCCCCAGAGCAGCTTCCCAGCAGGTCAGTCCCAGCCTGTCCTGGTGCCTGGGGTTGTTCTTCCCCAGGGCAGGACCCTGCATTTGCCCTTGCTGGATTTCAGGAGGTTCTCTGCCCATCTCTCCATCCTTTTGAGGTCCTTCCCAAGGGCTGCAGGGCTCTCTGGGGTACTGGCCCCTCCTCCCAGCCTTGTGTCACCAGAGAACTCACTGAGGAGGCTTCTGCCCTCAGCCAGGTCATTGATGAATAAGTAAAACAGTCCTGGCCCAAGTATTGAACCTTGGGGGCCACCACTGGTGCCAGGCCTCCAACAGGACCCTGTGCCACTGAGTAGCCACCTCTGGGATCTGCCATTCAGGCTCTTCTCAGTCCACCTCAGTGTCCACTCACCCTGTCCTTGCTTCTTGAGTTTGTGAATGCAGAGGCTCTGAGAGACCGTGTGAAGTCGAGGCAGACAGCATCCCCTGCTCTCCCCTCATCCATCCAGGTTGTTGTTTCATCATGGAGAGCAATCAGGCTGGTCAGACATGATTTACCTTTAGTGAATCCATGCTGACCTCTCCTGATCTCCTTCTTGTCTTCCATGTGGGTAGAGGTGGCCTCCAGAGTGAACTATTCTGTCACCTCTCCAGGGGTTGAAGTGAGGCTGACTGGCCAGTAGTTCCCTAGGTCCTCCATCTTGCCCTTAGTGAAGACTGGGGTGACATTTGCTTTCTTCCAGCCCTCAGGCACCTCTCCTGCCTCACTATGATTCCAGCAGTTCTCTCAGCACTTGTGGGTGCATCCCATCAGGGCCCATGGACCTGTGGATATGAAGTTTAATTACACGGTCTCCACCCGTGTAATTAAACTTCTCAGCCAAAGGAAACTTCCTTCCTCTAGACCTTCTCCTCAGTCTCCTGGCTGAGGCAGCAACAGGACCACATCTTCCCATGTATTTATTTTGGTTATGATGTATTTGAAGAAGCCCTTGTTGGTACCCTTGACGTTTGGCTAATCCCTAGCCAGGTTTTATTCCAAGTGAGCCTTGGCTTGCTTCATTGCATCTCTTCAGACTCTGACAACATCCCAGGTGGCCTTTCCTGCTTCCACCTCATGGTATCTCCTGCCTATGTCTGAGTTCTGTCAGGAGTTATCAAAGAGAAAAACAGGCCTTGAGTCTGTGATAGCACTGTTCACCAACAGACAAAACACTGATGTGTTCCCAGTGCTGTTTTGGTCCCAAATCCAAAACCTAGCACCCTACAGGCTGCTGTGAAGAAAATAACACTCTCTGCCAAACAGATGTGGCACAGCAGGTGAAAAATGTTCTTGAGGTTTTGTCTAAGTGTTGCTCTTATTGTCAGTTCATACTATTTCTGTGTATGAATAATAAGAGACATCTGCATAACGTGTTATATTTTGCATGGCCCATCAAAGTGGATTTAACTTTGTTCTTCAAGGTTGATTAGTAGGTGGTTATAGTAATGAGTCACTCATGTTTAGCAAACTCTTTAAGAAAGTGTTTTTCATGATTGTTTTCCTCTGTGCTTTTGTTGAAAACTATCTCTCTACTTAAAGTAATCAACTTTTCTGGACAAGATTTATAAAAACTGGAGCTTCAGTGTATTTATTTCACCTTCTGGAAACATGATCTGCTGAAAGTAGAAGCCATTACCAAAAAAAACCCCACTTTCCTTGCTGCGAAAGTAGCTTGATTTTTAAACTGCCAAGATAGAAAAATATAGCACATTTTATGCTCTATTTTTGTTAATAAATCTGAAATAAAACTATTTTATATTGATACGTACTTGAGCTGATTCTTTGGAATGCAAACTGCCAAAACAAGTGGAACACAAGTGCAGGTAGTACTTGAAGTATTTTCCATCTTTATTTTAGACTTCTTCACCTGATTCTTCAAATGAGAACTCCCCAGCTACCCCGCCTGATGAGCAGGGCCAAGCTGATGCTCCACCCCAGCTTGAAGATGAGGAGCCTGCATTTCCACACACAGACCTGGCAAAGTTGGATGACATGATCAACAGGTATTTTCACACTTTTTTTAAAAGGTGTTGATGATTTGTGCAAACATCTTGATAGTGGAATCAGAATTTTTATATCTTTGTTTCACTGGACTTCTTGAAATGCTTTTTTTGTTGGGTTAAAGTTGTAAAGAAAAAGAAGCTTGAAGCAGAATGTGGTTTTCTTTGGGTTGGTTAGTGTAATACTTGTCAGGACATTTAAAAATCTATGTACTGAGCCTATATTTAAAAGCATTACAATAGGGCAAGAATTCTTGATTTTTCAGAAGCACAATTGAAATTGGGTTTGTTTGTTTTTGAATATAGGCCTCGATGGGTTGTTCCTGTATTGCCGAAGGGGGAATTAGAAGTTCTTCTAGAAGCTGCTATTGACCTAAGTAAAAAAGGTAACTGAAAGACATTTGATTATTGGACTGGTGTGCAAAGTTCTTTTTTGTCTTTTGAATCCCTGGTGAAGGCTTAAAAATTCTTAATAATTTCTGTTACAACCCTGGTCTTGAAGATTGTATCAGAGTGCTATGCAAAATCTTATGAGAACTTTAAAAAAGCCATGAATGTAGTTAGAAATAGGTGCCTTAGCATGAGTAGGGAAGTTGAATAAGCTCAGAGACATAAAAATCCTGTCATTCCTGTCATACCTGTTTTCTGTATTCACTTTGATATCAAACCTAGTGGGTTTGGTCTTTATAGCAGATGCTAAAACGCAAAGAATTCTAGTTGTTTTTATTTTTTGATAAGTTTCTAGTCTACCTTTCAAATGTCTTGCCAGAAATTTTTCTTCAGATTTGGCACTCTTATACTTTTAAGAATATCAGAGAAAAGTTAGAATTTTAAACAGCATGGCTTAGACTAATAGTGCTACCAGTGCTTGCTGGTGTCTGACTTGGGAGTAAGAGGGTTCCATATCAGGACAGTGTATGTGCCTGTTAAATTGTACTGGTCAGATTGACAGGTTTGCCATGTGTTCTGGAAAGTTTTGTTCTCCTGGGAAGTTGCTTATGAGTTGAGCAAGATTGCTTTGAGTAATAGCAAGAGTCACAGCAAAATAAATTTTTAGGATATCTACACTCACCAGCTCTTTGTGTTTCGAGTATAGTGTTATACAAAGTGCCTGCTCTTTCTTCTGCATAGGTGCTGGCCCAGAACAACTTCATTTCCATGTTAATAGATGTTATTCTTAGGCAGCTTTAAGACTAAAAAGCTGATTGTGGTCATGATATTCTGGGTTGTCTTGATTGTCAAGTCTCTTTTGCTTTGGAGCACTCTATGGAGAAACAAAAGTTAGGGTGCATTCTTGTGATCCAGCAAGGATAATGACATATTGTTGCCAACACTGATTTATCAGCTCTAGTTGTGCTTGGAATTGGTGGCTTTGTGTGTAGCTGGGCCTGGCAGGAATCCTCAAGCAAGTGTAGGATGTTCAAGGGATCACATCTGTTCTGAAGGGAAAAGAATGCCAGCTTTTCAAGAGAAAGTGCAGCCACCTTTGTGTCTGCGTGGTTGGAACAGTGCAGTAAGAAGAAATGATCTGCTTGTTATTTGTGAGAGAGGAGAAGTATATTCTGCCAGCTGTTAAGTCATCTTTAAAAAGAAAAACAACCCAAAACCTAAAGGCTGTCAATGCAGTGAAGTAATAAGAGCAGAATGAGATTTCTAACTACTCCTGACATCAATGTACTTCCCCAAAGCATCAGGCTTAGTTGAAAGTTCCCCAAAAGAAAAGCTTATTTTTCCTGTTGAAGTTGTGAAAAACAGTGGAAACATATTCATATGCTTTTGCACTTTGATTTTAATTAAGTTGTTGGTGTGCAATTCTAAAAAGTACTTCTGTGCTGCTACTTAATTATGTTTCCTCTTGCCCTTTAGATGAATTGCTGTGTGTAAACACTAGGATTATTGGAAAAGGAGAAAACAAGCAAAGCTCTTAAAACTAGGTGTTTACTGTGTTATCTTTACAGCTTCATCCTAGATTTTTGGAGGGTTTTTTGCTGCTTGAAGTTACATGATGGCTAATGTGGTTCCTTCTAAATAACTTCCAGTTCCCAAGGAATATGATAGGGTGTAACTGACACCGTTTGGGTAGCTCAGAGCTTGGCAGACACTGTTTGAGAGTGGGGTATATATAGAGAGGCAATAGAAATGGTTTGGTTGTGTATATTTCTAAATAGATTAAACTGCTCCATTATCTCAGTAACATCTACAATTCAACCCCTTGCTACCTGTCTGTGGGAATTTTTCATATTCTGACAAGATCTGTTTCCAAAAGGAGGAACTGAAAGGATATACTGAGAAATAATCAGCTTTTGAATTACATAAACTCTGTATTTATGACTGTATCCTATTTAAATAGTGAAGGAACAAAACCTAGAAAGACATCACTCACTACATGTTTTTGCAGGCTCTATTTTCTTGTGGCTGGGGCTCTTAAAAACCTTTTATTCCTAACACAGCCCATGGCCATCAGCATTCTGGAGTGACTTCACAGTAGCTACTTCTTTGTGACCCTGGCTATAAAATAAGAGTGATATTTGCATCATCTTTAAATCTTTTCAGGAGCAATTGAAAGGGACATAACTAAACTAATTGAAAGTACTTATATGAATGAAATGTCAACATTACCACCTTCAAGTGGAAGGAACGAATTTGACAGAGTAGTGTGAATCCTGTTAGACTGTGACTTGCATTATTCCTGGCAGATGCACCCATTTATGGAAAATTCTCTTTTTATGTGTAGGCATCGATGTATTATTCTTTGTTAAACAATGAGCCATGCAACTATCAACAGATAGTCTGGAGTTATTTGCTAATAGAAGAAAACCTATTTGAAAAATAACATTTAATAGCTAGACTGATGTTTATCTTCACAATAAATCTGGAATACTTATGGAGTATTTTCAGTAATGAGATTTGCTCCAGAAGTAAATGCCGTGGTGAATTGGATACTATAAATTTAAAAAATAAAAAATTGTTTATTCTAAGGTTTTGGTTTTTTATAGGCAAGAATATTCTCCACTTTTTCTTCAGAACGATTTTATTGCTCTTAACATTTACACTCAGTTTTTAAAATGCTGCCAGAACTTTACAATGTGACATACGCAAGCAAGATGCAAGACAACTTCTGAATTTATAACTAACTTAAACCGAAATGAGATTTCACTACACAATGTAAACCTTCATACTTGATCCCAAATCTGTGGTTTTGATGAATTGCATGGAATGGGAGAGAGAGGGAGGCCCTAGGGACAAAAAAAATTAAATCCATGTGTGCATGGGCACGTGTGCATCCAAAAGTTAGGCTAGCCCAGCAATGGGAGTTGTTTCCAGCACCCTCTAAAGACCATCTCCATCTCTCTCAAGATTATTCATCTGCATTTCTGTGGGACCACTACTGAGTTCCTTACTGAAGCTGTATCTTCTGCATTTCCTTGAAATAGTTATTTTTACCTCTCTTCACTCACTGGTTTTGCTGTTAGCAAGTAGATAAGAGAGAACATAAAGAAGAATGGAAGATAAAGACTGTACTTACTCTTATTTTTGCTAGTATATCTATCGAAGTATTTTGTAAACATGGGGGAAAAAACCAACCCAAAGCACATGTTTTTAAAAACAATTTAAAAACTACATAAAAGAGTGTAATTTTTTGAGGTGGTTTTGCTAGAACATTAATCCAACGAGTTTATTGTCCATTTAAGCCTATGTAAGTTTGTTTTCATCCAAACTTGTTTAGAATCACTTCTGAAACTTTAAACACCGAACCTTTGAAGTCCAAATGTTGTGATTTAACCCCAGCCAGCAGCTAAGCACCACACAGCCACTTGCTCACTGCCCCTCCACTGGGATGGGGGAGAGAATCAGAAAGGAAAAAGTTAAAAAACTCATGGGTTGGGATAAAGACAGTTTAAGAGGTAAAACAAAAGCCTTCTGTGCCAGCAAAGCAAACCAAGGAATTCATGCACCACTTCCCATGGCTGGGCAGGTGTTCAGCCATCCCCAGGACAGCAGGGCTCCATCACATGTGACAGTGACTTGGGAAGACAAACAACATCACTCCAAACTTCTCCCCCTTCCTTCTTCCTCAGCTCTGTAGGCTGATCATGACACCATATGGTCTGGGATATCCCTGTGGTCCTTTAGGCTCAGCTATCCTGACTGTATCCCCTCCCAAATCCTTGTGCACCCTCAGCTTACTTCCTGGCAGGGTGGTGTGAGAAGCAGGAAAACCTTGGATGTGAGAGCCCTGCTCAGCAGTAGAGAAAACATCCCTGTGTTACCAACACTGTTTCCAGCCCAAGTCAAAACACAGCCCCTGTACAAGCTACTGAGAAGAACTTACCAACACCAGCACACCAAATCTCTGCTTTCAACATGTAAAATGTTCATGTAACTGCTAATGAAATTCCATGTCTAATAGTTTGTTGTTCTTTCTTATTTTAAATAGGCCTTGATGTCAAAAGTGAAGCATGCCAGCGATTTTTTCGAGATGGGTTAACAATATCCTTCACAAAAATCCTTACAGACGAGGCAGTGAGCGGCTGGAAGTTTGAAATTCATGTGAGTTTTTAAAGTTGTGTTTCTGAAGAGTGTGGTAATTTAAAAAGGAAGGAGACTGCCATTGTGATTAGGGGGAGACTGTAAAAACTGGAGCTAATCTTTCAAACTCATTTTTGAGTTGTGAGAAAACTGATATGCATGGATCTGGACAGGCAGTGGGGAGTCATCTTTCTGTCAGTGTTTCACTTTATTGCCTCCAGAGTTTTGGAAGGAAATAAAACATGAGAGATGATTTGGGGAGAACTAGAACCGTGTATGTTCTGAGTTTATAGTTCATATTCATTGTTCAATCCCCTGCCACATTCTTATTTGTTCTTTTTTTTTATGAACAGAGATGTATTATTAACAACACTCATAGACTAGTGGAACTCTGTGTGGCCAAGCTGTCCCAAGATTGGTTTCCCCTTCTTGAACTTCTTGCCATGGCCTTAAATCCTCACTGCAAATTCCATCTATACAATGGTACTCGTCCCTCAGAAACAGTTCCTGCAGGAGTCCAGCTCGCTGAAGATGAACTTTATGCCCGTCCTCCTGACCCACGATCACCAAAGGTGTGAGAGCCTTTCCAGACCCCTGTGTTTTATTCTGTGCAGTGTTACCTAATGACACAGCAGCTGTAGAGAAGTGTTCTTAGAGTGGAGGCCAAAAGCCCTCTGCATTCTTCTGTCACTAAGATATTCTGTTGGTTATGACTCCTGATTTAATGTGCATTTCTCCTCTTACTCCTCCTGTCTTTGGTCCACCATCAAACTCTGTCACGTGTTTCTGTGGTAAGCTGGCACAACTGCTGGAATGCCATTCCTACTGTGTTAATTGGCTTGCTTGTATTTGCCAGTTGATGGATTTACCTTCTCCCTTAGCATGAAACTTTGTAGGTGATACACTTTGAGAAGGAGATTATGTGATAAATTAGGAATTTTCTCTTCCTTACAGTTTCCAGTGGTGGAAGAAATGTTTTTTAATTGGACATGAGATACCACTGTCAGTGTGGTTTTTTCAGTGGCTTTGGTTTGGTTTGGTTTGGTTTTCTTTTGGGGGGATGTTGAAGGTTTGGGTTTTTTGGTTGTTTGTGTTTTATAGTTGTGGTTTCTTGGGGTTTTGTTTTTGTTGTTTTATTTTTTTAACTATAAGTGAAGATTAGCCATCTGTCCTGGTTCTTGAGTCTGAAGTTTTCAGAATTGATCTCCAAATGGCATTGATAAGACTTCAGGAGTTAACTGAATTTTGTTTATTTTATATATATATATACACAGCTTTTTAGAGTGGGTGTTTTTTAGTTTTTTAATTTTTTTTCTTTAGTGGAACTGCTGACTTACTTGCTTGTAAGAACCAAGGATAAAAAAAGTCTCAGCGTCCTTGGGCTTCCTTTGCATTACTAGCTGTGTTTAGAAGAATGTTACTTTGCATTCTTAATGTTTTTATATATGACATTATCACATCCAGGACAACGAAAAAATACCAGAACTGTCAGACTTTCCAGCTAAAGCTGGACCTAAATTATAGTCAGTGTTATTCCTAAATAAATTTTCTTGAGTAGCTCATCTACAGCATCTGCTCTTTGACATGATAACAGAAAAAATCTTGTTGCCTGTTTCTGAGCATTTCCTTGAAACTGAATATGTAAACTGTGTAAAGACTATTTTAAAGAAAATGTTGTTATTAAAAGGTACTTGAAGGTATTTCTAAATGGTACTTAGTAAAAACCAGAAAATAACTGTTTGTTTTATTACAGGGTTGGCTAGTAGATCTTATCAACAAGTTTGGCACACTAAATGGATTTCAGGTCTTGCATGATCGATTCATGAGTGGATCAGCATTGAATGTTCAGATCATTGCAGCTCTCATCAAGTAAGCTTTTTTCTAAATAATGATTTATGCATTTGCAAAAGTTGGGCTCAGTATAAAATACTGTGTTAGCAGAAAGCTTAAGACTTCTATTGAAGCACTTCCTTTCACTCCATCTCTTCATTCTGCTGGTTGTGTCTACCTTCACCATTTCATGTGCTTCTAAGTAGATATGAGTTTCTTTAAATAATTGCACCTCCTTAGCATAATGTTGCATGACTATTGATTATGACACTTTCCTTTTTTTTCTTTGTTTTTTAGGCCATTTGGACAATGTTTTGAATTTTTAACATTACATACAGTGAAGAAATACTTCCTTCCAATTATAGAAATGGTTCCACAGTTTTTAGAAAATTTAACAGATGATGAACTGAAAAAAGAAGCAAAGAATGAAGCCAAAAATGATGCTCTGTCAATGATAATCAAATCTCTAAAGAACTTAGCTTCAAGAGTTCCAGGACAAGAAGAAACTGTAAAAAATTTAGAAATATTTAGGTTAAAAATGATTCTTAGGTAAGATGCTACTTCTAATATAATATGCCACTGGTGACATTTTTTTCCACATGTCTTACATTAAATTTTTCTCACAGGTTGTTACAAATTTCCTCTTTCAATGGTAAAATGAATGCACTAAATGAAGTTAACAAAGTAATATCCAGTGTGTCATACTACACTCATCGACATGGTAATCCTGAAGAGGAAGAGTGGCTCACAGCTGAGAGAATGGCAGTAAGTGCTCCTTTTCAGTGAAGTTCCTTGCACAGATTTGGTTTCTCCTTTGTACTTCAACTGTAGAAGTAGCTCTGTATTGTGGATCCAGCACACATTGTTTGTTTTCATATACAGTGTTAGAAACATTAGGCATCATGTCCTGGTAAAAAAGCACTTTATAGTAGCCTTTCTGTGAAAAAATGCTGCATTTGTGTCAAAACTACTGTTGAGAATTATTTTCAGTGCTGCTAAAATCATGGCGTAAAAGTGGATCCTTGGATAGTGTGGGTTTTATATAGAGTTTTAAAAAAACAGAGAAACCTAAATAAAACAAATGTGATTCATTTGCAGCTGCAGTGTTGCAGTAACTAGAAATGTAATGGTCATTTAAATAAGGATGTAGTCTGGATTTGGTGCTTCAACTTTTTCTCATTAGAGTTCTAAGTGACTGCTCTGCTTCTCACATTTCAGAAGCTGGATGCTTCACTACAGAAAACTCTAGATACCACATTTTTGTTTTAATCAATATTTTTGTATTATGAATACTTTTGCTTGAGTGTATGTATAGGGAAGTATGAAAATGAGCAATTGTAAAACTAAAATAAGAACTATTTTCTCTTAATTTTTGTGAAATCTAGTTGTGTTAAGTGATTTTTACACTGTTCTGCCCCATCTTTCTGACTGGCCACCTGTTGTGAGGTTTGTAATCTACAAGAGGACATCTGACAAGAAAAAATAACTGCAGTTTGGACTTTTTAGAGCAATAGGAGGAAATAGGTCTATTTTTTACACATTTCCTACAGTTTGGCATCTCATACAGGACCTGTGTTTTTAACTGAAAATGCCTAGATTTCATTATTTCGTGAGACCAGCTTGAATATTGTAAGTCTGATCAAGGACAGTGTTGAAGGTGATGATTCTGTGGGTGTTTTCTCTGTCAGTGCTCAGAGTACATCTTGCTTTGCTTCACTTGGAACAAAATGGTCTGACTCTGTCAGTGACACCACTGAGAAAATTGCATCTCCTTAAATATGACTTGAATATTTGCCTGTGGTTCAATTAGAACCAGGTTCAATTAGAAACATTTAAAAAACCCTAAAAGTGGTAGTACTTAAATAATAATTTTTATATTTCAGTCCTTGCTTAAGTCTTTTTTATGGGATATGCTCTAAGTGTACCAGTAGAGTTAGACGTGTCTTAATTTGGTTTTGATACTTAATGACTGTGAATTGGAAGATAAAAATTTTGTTGTTTGAATAGAAGAGTTAACTCCTCTTCATGTGGGCTTTTTATGTTTGAAATTGTTTGAGCATTTTCCAATATAATCCAGAAATATATTGGATTATTTTAAATGGTGATTTTTTTGAGAGAGAGGAAATTAAAGATGAAAGCCTTTCTGTTGTGCTGCATCTTTTTTAATCTGTAACAGGTTAGATTTTTGTTTTGTAGTTTAAATATTAATGATGGCACCTGAATAATTTGAGATGGCACTACTTTCTTTTTATATTCAGGAATGGATCCAGCAGAACAACATTTTATCAATTGTATTAAGAGATAGTCTTCATCAACCTCAATATGTAGAAAAACTTGAGAAAATTCTCCGGTTTGTCATCAAAGAGAAAGCTCTCACTTTGCAGGATCTTGACAACATTTGGGCTGCACAGGTAAATAATTCAGCTGCTTGTCTGCTGCTGCACAAGAGGCATCTCCTTGTATGACGTGTGGAGGAGAGAGCCTGAGCTGCTTCTGCTCTGTGTTAGGCAAAGCTAAAGAAAATTTGAGGTGAAATGGTGTTTGTTTTTGGGGTCTTAGAGCTTAAAATTGCCATCTGAAGTGTCTCTAGTGGAAGGGGTCAGCCACAGGTATATGTAAAACCTGAGGGAACAGCTCAGAACATGGTGCAGAGATGATCCTTCTTAAGTATTAACAAACCTTCAGCATTGAGCAGAGACATGATACACAATAGCTTAGCATTTTAAAATGCATGGAGAAATAAATATGTGTTGCTAATCTCTGAGTTCCATGCAGTTGTGTAAGTTTTTCCTGGGCAGAGTGTGATTAGTAAGGCTTATAATAATGACTGTTCTAGAAGTTATTTAGCTGCAAGTTCTTTTCCTTGTGTTGCAATAATGATTTTTGAAAAGTTCCGAATTTTGCAATACTGATTTTTTTTACTTGCTTGACTGGTGAAGTGGATTTCCCTAGCTGTGGACTGCATGATTCTAATACACAGACTAGGCAGCTGGAGAGACAAAATCATTGAGAATTACTAAGTATACAGAAAATTTTAAAAAATAGGATTGAAACATAAATAATGGGTAGTGAAACTCTGATTGTACAAAAAGGTCTTCAGGCCAGTCCTTCGAGTGTGGGAAGGCTAACTCTGGTTTCCAAGGCAGGGAGGGAGGGCTGTACTGATTTGAGCAGGGACAGAGTTACATTTCTCCATAGCAGCTTCTGTACTAACTATGTTATCTCAGCTCTGTTTTCTCACTTTCCCTCTGGTCACTCTCTTCCCCATGGAACTGTGGGGTTGACAGTTGAGT
Organism: Molothrus ater; assembly: GCF_012460135.2. Lineage (NCBI taxonomy): Eukaryota > Metazoa > Chordata > Aves > Passeriformes > Icteridae > Molothrus > Molothrus ater. The sequence goes on along the minus strand of NC_050479.2, from coordinate 7,998,082 downwards.
GAGCAGCTCTGTGGTGCTCATTTGCCAGCTGGGTTATACCCTGACAAAGGCCAATACAAGTTTGGTTATTTTGATAGCACAGTTTACGTGTGTCATGCTGTTCTGAGACTAGAACAGTTTGGCTTAAGTGGACTTATTGTCAGGTTACATTTATAACACTTGGGACTGCAGGTGATGTAGGGGAGATCTCTGGTGTTGCACGTAATTTCATCATGCCTGGGCTTCAGTTCCAGCATGGCAGTAGCTGCACAGGCTGAAACTCAATACAGTCTTTTCTTATTATCCCAAAATCCTGTTAAGAAAATTTCATCATGTAGCACAGCAATACACAGATTACTTGAATTAAGGTCTGGGATCATACTCTTAGTTTCAGCTTGCACTCTGTAGATCTTTCCAGATGACAAGATACCTGTAGGGGGAAAAAAAACCCACAAAACTTGAGAGGTTAGTTTGCTGTTAGTAGGCCTCTTTTACCTATTTTAGAGCCTCACTTTTAATAAGAGGAGAAAAAATCAGAAATTTGGGGAAAAAAGTCTTCCAAGCAATTACCTTGCTCCTAGTGCTTGGAGATAGGACATGTGGATAAGCTAGTGGAAGTCAAACTTTCTACCCTTCCAGAAAAATGTGAATACATCATGCAACCCTTAAGAAATTGGGATAGTCCACCTTACCAGTTGAAAAGTAGGTGGCTTCTGCAGTGCTCTGGCTGTAATTTTGCCCTGTACTTTTTTTTTTTGTGAAAGTAACTCTTATTCAGGTAGATGGTTTCACTGTGGCTTTAACCATGGGATTATAATGGACTAAAAATTAAGAATCCTAGAATTTGTTAATAGAAAATGATTTTCACCTACTTCACTACTCCCTGTGTATAGTAGTTTTTAAAAGTTCTTATTAAATGACTGCTCCTGAGAGCAGCTGGGGCACGAAATTCAGTAGTGAGGAGTTGATTTACTGTGTAGCTTTATATAACAAGCTATTTTAGCTTGGCCTCAGTGCAGCAGTGGGGGGGTTTTGCTTTCAGGCTCAAGAACTTGTGTTGCTGCCTGGCTTTAGAGGCTCAGCCTGCACCTGAGACTCTTAGTATTACTAAAAGTAAGACAATTATGCTGCTTTTGCCTTTCAAAGGCAACCTAAGTTTTAATTTTATTGAAGTGTTTTCATGTCTTACAAAGCTAGTGGTCACAATATAGGAGTGCATTTGATTAAAGGAGTAATGTTGTAAGTTTCTAAATGCAAGCATTAAGTTGCAGGGGAAGATGCAGCTGTACAAAATACAGAATGGCAGAGGTTGAGGTCTCATGACTTATGTTCTGGAGTATTTAACTGGAACTTCATAGTTATTTCCCTGTTCCTGTGCAGCAAGCTGGCAGGTCACACACCAGGTTCCTTACCTCCTCCCACTGTCTGGTTTTGCTTCCCCAGACCCTTTAGTGCTTCACAGCTTCCCCATATCTGTTAAAAACCTCCCAAATCAGGGTTTTTACCTGCTTTATTCTTGCTCCCCCCAGGAGCTGGCCATGCTGCTCCTTTTATTTGTTATATTATAGATGCTCTTTCTGCCTTGCATGCTCTCAGTTTTTCTTTCTGTCCAGGAAATGGTAAGAGGAAAAAAGTTACATGATGTTTTCCAAAGTCAAGTGGAATTATGGGTTTAGTAATCCCCTCTCTTGTAATCTGACTCATAATGTGAAAACAAACATTACTGCTTAAAATGACTTTTTTTAAAACAAAAATTTAGGACACCTTATAAAGAATTTAAGGCACAGCATGTAACAAAGCTATTAGTCTGGGTTTGGTTTTTAGTTTTGGTTTTAAATTACTGATGGAAGCTTTTAGTAGGAATTGAATTTCAAAAGTGCTTATACATGTATTTTTAATAGTGTACAAGATTAATTACACCAGAATGTGTATTCTAGGTATTTGTTTTGCATTTTTTATTTCTCACTTACAACAAAAATTTTACAGTAAATCAGCTATTGATTCTCATAGTCCATATTTGTTGGTTTTGACTGCAGATGTAAAGTACAGGATGTGTTTTCCAGCTTGGGCAGAAAATGTTCTTCATGCTTGGAGTTAAATGAAACTAGCTTTGTTTGCCCTCATTGCCTTCCTCCTTAAATGTCAAAATTGTGATCTACACCACACTCTCATTTAAAACTGTGTCTAGTATAAAGCTCAACATCTTGTCTTTAGTTGTTTCATTGCTGGATTTGTAAGTTTAAAAGCTGCTGGACTTCAAAACATTGTCTGGTAACAAGTTGTTTGTAATAGAAGGCTTTAGTTGTCTGTGAATCCACTAACACAAAGGAGGTACTTCAGCCTGAGAAACTGGTGAAATACTAAAGATTGGTTTACACCTTAAAATGCCCCAGTGAAATTCAGAAGTGTATTTTGAGTCACTCGTTATAAAAAAAACCCCAAACCATAAAAACCCACACAAAACAACATAAAAATGCCAGTTTGTAAGTTAAAATACCCTTTTAGATTTTATTGTCCTCTGTCCCAGCTTGATTTTGTAGCAGGAACAAAAAAATTAAATATTTTGATGCTGCAGTATTTATGGTCTAAATAAATACTTGTGTGCACACCTACAAAGCACACTTAAATACTTGCACTTAAAAGGGAAATCTAAATATTTTGAATTCCCAATGAAGTATTCCATTTGCTGTGCTGTTCCCATAGCATCAGCTTTTCTTGCTGGCCACCTCTAATAGTCTTCCTTATAAAAATTCTGTAGAATGTCTTGCTGCTTGACTTATTATGAATTGTTGGTGGATTCTTTTTTTTTCTTCCTGACAGGCAGGAAAACATGAAGCCATTGTAAAAAATGTACATGATCTACTTGCAAAATTAGCTTGGGATTTCTCTCCTGAACAGCTTGATCACCTGTTTGATTGTTTTAAGGTAATTTTGTGTTTTGACTGTATTCAGGAAACGGGTTGTGAGACTGTGTGTAAATTCGTGGCTTTTTTACTGTCTTTCTATCTCCTTTTAGATTTGCTCAGTTTCTCTGTGTTAAAAGACTTCTTAATGTGTAGCAACAGTCTGTAATATTTAATTCTATAATGAGCACTCCTTGTGAGATTTTCTGTTTACTTCCTGTCTAAAACAAAGGCCTCTTATTTTTGTTTAGTAGACAGTTTTGTTTTCTGGTTTGAACTCTTCAGGATAATGCAGGTCTGTGAAGCCTGTAGTATTAAAGCTACATTTAGCAATCCTAGGAATATAGAATTTTCCAAATAAAATAAGTTATTTGTCTTAGATACTTTTTTGCATTTGTTCCAAATTAAGAAGTGTTGGTGATTTAGTAAATTATGGTTTTTTTCCTGGCATTAGAGTAGGTTTTGTCAGGTTTACTGGGCAGTGCTACTTTTGATCTTTAAGTAGAGGAGATCAAGGACTTCCGTTCCCTGCTCCCCCAACTTCCTCTTTATCATGTAATAACTTTTCTCTGTTTAGCTTACATACAAAATGAAACAGTCTCAGGAAGATAAAGTTGAATGTTTATAAACACACAGTGATTTGTTTGAAATGACAAAACAACTTGTTTCTGAAAGTTTATGTTATTCACTGGCTTTTATTTGCAGCTTCCAGTAGTGGTGCTCTCTGGCTTGTTTTACTGTTTCACTTTCAGGACATGATCTGCTGTACTGCTTGAAAATGCAAGCCAGCTTTGTAGACTCTGCTTTCTCTTTTTAGATAAATGCATTATAGTCATATTTTGGCTTACATGCAATTTGTACTTTGTTTGTTGTGGTCCTGTAGTTTGGTGAATGTGGGTCTAATGTTCTGTAGTTCAGATACTTAACCCAGTGCTCAGAACTGCTGTGTGTAAACTGTTGTGTCTGACCTTGAGATGGATATGAAGTGATGGCATATTGAAAACTTATTCAGGAGAAGGTTAATGGAATGCTGGGGCCATGTGTTTCACTCTGATTCAGAGGCATGAATGATACTAAAGTTTTACTTATGTAGTGATTATAAGTTATTTAAGAGATCTTTTAAGTGTAAGCACTGGAGTTTCGTGAAAGCATTTAAAAGAAACAGCTGAGCCCACTCTGTGGGTGCAATTGTCAATGGTAATGTTAACTTTTAAAACACATCTGTGATCTTTGAATAAAGAGCCATCTTTTTTTGAGTTTCAAGATGAATATGCTGTAGTTGTAAATACAATACTGAAGAGAAGAGCTCTTCAGTTGTGTTTGGCTTATGTATTGCTCTAATTTGCTATATATTATTAATGACAGGAATTAATGGGAAAGTTTTTTATGTAGTTGCATCACTTTATTGTTGCATTGTTTGTTAACAGTGCGGGTTATGTGTGGAATTTTTAAAAAAAGACTTTTATAATTTTTTTTAAATACTCTCTTAGGCAAGTTGGACGAATGCAAGCAAGAAACAGCGTGAGAAACTGCTGGAGTTAATTCGTCGCCTTGCAGAGGATGACAAGGATGGTGTGATGGCACACAAAGTGCTGAACCTTTTGTGGAATTTGGCTCACAGTGATGATGTGCCAGTTGATATCATGGACCAGGCTCTTAGTGCCCATATAAAAATCTTAGATTACAGCTGTTCACAGGTGAGTAAACCAGTATGAAATCAGGTCTCTGAGTTTCCTTCCATTCCCCACAAAAATTTCAAGCTATTTGGTAATTTCACAAAAGTGTTACTTACATAAATTTGGATGGTTCTATCAACGTCCTAGTACTTCTAAAATGTTACAGGACATATTTTAATCAACACCATTGGTGCTTTAATGGGAGGAGAGAGAGTGTAGTACATCAGTTTGCCTGTCTTGTTGTAGTTGGTGATGTACTGTAATTAGCACACTGGAAGAATTGGAAAAGAACCCTACCTAGGGAGCAAGGAAAAGCAACCCCCCTCCCCACCCCCTTTGCTTTTTCCCAAACTTCATGCTAATTTTTTTCAGTGGGTTTTGTTGCCTTTTTTTTTGTGCCAGTAAGTCCTTATCTGTCCTGTATATTAGAAAGGACCTAGCAAGATCCTTTTCATACTATTATACACTCTCCTTCCCTACCCAAACTTCTGTGAAAGTCTGTCAGAGTAGTAATTAATTATGGGTTGAAATGAATCCATTATCCATCTTGTTAAGAAACATTTTCTCATTGTTTCTCGATATTTTATGACAGTGAGTAGAAATAAATGGAAGAAGAAAGGTATTTAAACACTTGTTAAATAAGCAGTGCTTGAGTGCAGGGAGTTTGTAACACACTGGTAGCTTCTGCCAGCACGTAGTGCTGCTCAGACACTTCTGTTATGCTTTTATGCTTCAAAACTCAGGTGATTCAGTATTTGTTTGACTTTGAGTGCTCCATTTTGGACACAAGAAGGGAATTAGGATAGTTCTGCAATATGCTTGATTTTGATTATAAACTGCTGTTCTTTAAGGATCGAGATACACAAAAGATCCAGTGGATAGATCGTTTTATAGAAGAGCTTCGTACAAATGACAAATGGGTCATTCCTGCACTGAAACAAATTAGAGAAATTTGCAGTTTGTTTGGTGAAGCACCACAGAACTTGAGGTAAGAATGGAATTCAGATAAAATTTTGTCTGTTGAAAGTTGGATGGGTTGGAATTTAATTTTTTTTTTGCAAGAGATCTGGAAAGTCTAGGTAAAACCAGAACCTGTGCTGGAAGATGGCCTTGAGTTTATTCTAGTGTGTATAAATAGTGTCAGACACTTTATACACACAGTGTGTATAAAAAGTCAGACACCTGAGTTTAGTAAGAGAGCATTAACTTCTTTTTCATGCATGTTTTTAATAATTTTTATGGTATTCTAGTGGAAAATCTGGATTTATTTTTCAGTTATTCATGGAGTTTCCTGCCTAACAATGGAATTAGCTTACAAAGCATAAATATGTTTTACGTGCCCCTGTGGCTGTATGCACACACATACATACACAAACACAGCCACCCATCCTTGTTCTTTAATGATAAATTCTTGCATGTCATCTAGTTCATATGCTTAAAATCAAAGGTAGCTTTCTGGTCTGGGTGAAATTCTCTACTGATTTTCTCTCCTGAATGGAATAGATTAGAAATGTGTGGAATTTGTTTTATTGGGGTGGGGGTTTTTGTTTGTTTGTTTTGTTGGGGGTTCATTTGATGTTTGTTTCCAAAAGGAAGAAATAATGAGAAGCCATTATCAGTTTGGACTTTTAAAGTATACATGATTATTTTAATTATTTTTAATGTCTTCTCAGTAAAAAAGACTGAGCCCCTAAGAGTATTCGTATCCACATCAGAATTTTTACATACTCCTGAAAACATTGTTGGCTTATCAGTGCTGCACAGTTGCTTTGTTTTAATTCTTGTAATCAGATAAAGTATTCAAGTCACTGTTGCTGTTACAGTCAGCTCACAAGAAGGATCAAATCAGGGAAAGTTGAAGAAAATAAGCTGCAGTTTGCACAACACTATCTTCTTACTGATAGCATTTTCAGGAGCTGTGATAATGTTGCATTCCTGGCTTCTGGAGTTTTCTTTATTTATTTGGTTTGCAGCATACTTCTCAAATTTTCAGTATATTTTAATTCCTTGCAGTTTTTCATTAATGATTGCTTGAAGTTTATCCCAAAAAGTCACAAAGTTACCTGTCAATTAGCAGAAAAGTCTGTTTTCTGTGTTGTGGAATCCTTAACCTTTTTCATGCTGTAAGATCCAGGCAAACCAAGCTACCTGGTTATTCAAGTTGAATGCTTTTAGCACAGTGCCTTAACAAAGATACTTTGCTTTAAGTAATTAATTACTGAAGCACTTCAAGCATTCAAGACATTGATTTAGGTTTCTGCTCCAAAGTAATCTTGGGAGGAACTGAACTTCTTTTGATTGTGGAAATGTAGGTTTCCTGTATGGTCTGTGTACAGTTAAATAGTTTGAATGTCTCTCCTCTTTTTTTTTTTTCAATCTGACCATATTTTCCTCAGATTTCAGGGCAATCTGCATTGCACTATGTAATAGCACCTTATTTTTAGACTGAATTTGAAAACAAATATGGCAGGAAAGTGAACTTGTAATTGAAAGTTTTAATCAAGGAACTTAAAAACCCTTTGTTAGCAAGAT